>NW_026515591.1:0-695155 GCF_027406575.1 Nycticebus coucang | reverse complement strand
TGTGATGCCATGGCACTCTACCAGAAGGGCGTAAAGTGACACTCTGTCTCTACAAAAAAACAAAAAAAAAAAAACAAAAAAAAAAAACCCACTTAATTCTTTACTGAAGTTTTTTTCTGGATTGGAAAGCGGGGGTTGGGGGAGAGGAAGGGTTTCTGTTCCAGGAACTGTGCTACGTGTCTATTTACTTCATTTATTTATTTTTATTTATTTATTAATTAATTAATTTATTTTTTCGTAGAGACAGAGTCTCACTGTACCGCCCTCGGGTAGAGTGCCGTGGCGTCACACGGCTCACAGCAACCTCTAACTCCTGGGCTTACGCGATTCTCTTGCCTCAGCCTCCTGAGCAGACGAGACTACCGGCGCCCGCCACAACGCCCGGCTATTTTTGTGTTGCAGTTTGGCCGGGGCTGGGTCTGAAACCACCACCCTCGGCATATGGGGCCGGCGCCCTACTCACTGAGCCACAGGCGCCGCCCCTCTATTCACTTCTTTATTAGATTGATTTTAACATTTATTAATTTATTTTTTGGTCCATTTGATTTTTTTTTTGCTGAGGCAGACCTTCACTTAGTCACCCTCCGTAGATTGCCGTGGTGTGGTGTCACAGCTCTCAAGAACCTCCAACTCTTGGGCGTTAACGATTGTCTGGCCTCAGCCTCCCAAGTACCTGGGACTGCATGAGCCCGCCACAGCGCCGGGGTATTTTTGCTTTGTTGCAGTTGTCATTGTTGTTTAGGTTGTCAGACAGGTCTGGAATCCGCCAGGCTCCTCGGTGGATGTGGTTGGTGCCTTAACCACTGTGCTATGCACCACCCCCCCACCCCACACCAGCCTATTTATTTATCTATTTATTTATTAAATATCTTCCTTCTTCTGCGGTGTTTGACTGGGGCCCGGTTTCAACCCACCGCCTCTGGTACTTGGGGCCGGTGCCCTACTCCTCTGAGGAATAGGCACTGAACTACTTTTACTCTTTCATCTTCCTTCCTTCCTTCCTTCCTTCCTTCCTTCCTTCCTTCCTTCCTTCCTTCCTTCCTTCCTTCCTTCCTTCCTTCCTTCCTTCCTTCCTTCCTTCCCTCCATCGTTCCGTCCCATCCTTTCTCCTTCCCTCCATCCCTCCCTTCCTTCCTTCGTTCTTTCTTGTTTTTTTTCTTTCCAGTTTTTTACCGGGGCTTGGTTTGAACCCGCCACCACCGAAATATACGGGGGGAGGGCGGGGGTGCCTCCAGGCGAACTCTTTCAACTAAATGGTTTTGAGGAGGGGGCAGTTTTTCTCGCCACCCACCTCCTCTGTATATGGGGCCGGCACCCTACTCCTTCACCCACCGGCGCCACCCGTTAACTTGTATTCTTTTTCCTTTTTGTAGAGACAGAGTTTCACTTTATTGCCCTTGGTAGAGTGCCGAGGCGTCACACACCTCACAGCAACCTCCATCTCCTGGGCTTAGGCGATTATCCTGCCTCGGTCTCCCGAGTAGCTGGGACTACAAGCGGCCCCCACAACGCCCAGCTACATTTTCGTTGCAGTTCGGCCGGGCCTGGGGTTGAACACACCACCCTCCGTATAGGGGGCCGGCGCCTTGCTCACTGAGCCACAGGCCCCGCCCCCGTTATCTTCTATACTTAACAATAGCTTCCCCCAAACACATACATCTCTCCAGATACAGTGAAACCAGGTGTGGGAGAAGGATATTTAACTAAATCGAATTAGGCTTGGCGACGTGAGGCGGCTCAGGCCTGTAATCGTAGCACTTTGGGAGGTCACACCATCTTGGCTCACACGCTGCCGAGTTCGCTCCTGAGCTCTAGTAGTTACACAGGACGCAAGCAGTGCATATTGTCAGAGCACAGGTTTCAGAATAAAGGGAGAGTGAGAATGAGGGGGCAGAGTGACGGAGAGGCGGGAAAAGGGAGGGAGAGAGGGAGAGAGAGAGACAGAGAGAGAGAGAGAGAGAGAGAGAGAGAGAAGACGAACACGAAAGAAGGAACACGGGGTTTGGAGGAGCGAGGAGAGTCTCAGAGCCTCAGGGGATCCACAACTTATACAAGGCCGCCACCTGCTGGACTGACTAGGCCAAAGCACGCAGAAGAGACATCTGGTCGACCAACAGGCGCTGAGGTGACAAGATCCCCGCTCTAAGGTCGGCCACGGACGTCTGCTCATCCGCGGGGCACTGTGGAGACCCAAGTTTCCTAACACCCACGTGTGCTCTACCTGGGTGTCATGCATGCCTGCCTGCCTGGCAGGAGAACCGGCGTGCTCATTCTTAGCTAGCTCCGGTGTTTCATACGCAGGTGCGGGGGGGCCAGGGGAGGGGGTATTTTACGAGGGAAGGAGAGAAAGAAAGGGGAGAGGGAGTGGAGGACAGAGGGATGTGTGTCGCAGCATCTCCTTTAGTCGTTCATAGGCGTCACGATCATGTGTTCCAGCACAAGTGTGAGATGTGCAATGAGAGAAACAAGGGATAAAAGAAGAAAAAAGAAACCCCGAAAGTGCTGCCTTGGGACACGCAGTCAGAACAAGTCAGCAACCTGCAGACACGGAGGACCGGCCCTCTCCGCAGCCAATTGGAGGCTGACAAGAGGTCAGGAGCTGGGGCCTCAGCGGGGGTTTTGCTCAGTTCAGAAACGCGTGTGCCCCTGGCTCAAGGATTAGGGCGCCGGCCCTATATTATACCGTGGGTGTCGGTTCAAGCCCGGACTCCGCCAGAACTGGAAAGCAAACAAACAAACCCATTTTCGGGAGCTCAACTCAGTGAGCTGAAGCGATCCGACCACCTAGATCTCCCAAAGTGCTACGATTACAGGCCTGAGCCCCCTCACGTCGCCCAGCCTAATTCGATTTAGTTAAATATCCTTCTCCCACACCGGGTTTCACTGTATCTGGAGAGATGTATGTGTGGGGGGGAAGCTCTTGTTAAGTATAGAAGTTAACGGGGGCGGGGCCTGTGGCTCAGTGAGCAAGGCCCCGGCCCCATATACGGAGGGTGGTGTGTTCAACCCCAGGCCCGGCCAAACTGCAACAATAAAGTAGCCCGGCTTTGTGGCGGCCGCCTGTAGTCCCAGCTACTCCGGAGACCGAGGCAGGATAATCGCCTAAGCCCAGGAGATGGAGGTTGCTGTGAGCTGTGTGACGCCACGGCACTCTACCGAGGGCAATAAAGTGAAACTCTGTCTCTACAAAAACGAAAAAGAATACAAGTTAACGGGTGGCGCCTGTGGGTCAAAGGAGTAGGGTGCCGGCCCCATATACAGAGGAGGTGGGTGGCGAGAAAAACTGCCCCCTCCTCAAAACCATTTCGTTGAAAGAGTTCGCCTGCGGGCACCCCCGCCCTCCGCCCGCAGATTTCGGAGGTGGCGGGTTCAAACCAAGCCCCGGCAAAAAACTGGAAAGGAAAAAAAACAAGAAAGAACGAAGAAAGGAAGGGAGGGATGGAGGGAAGGAGAAAGGATGGGACGGAACGATGGAAGGAAGGAAGGAAGGAAGGAAGGAAGGAAGGAAGGAAGGAAGGAAGGAAGGAAGGAAGGAAGGAAGGAAGGAAGGAAGGAAGGAAAGAAAATGAAAGAGTAAAAGTAGTTCAGTGCCTGTTCCTCAGAGGAATAGGGCACCGGCCCCAAGTACCAGAGGCGGTGGGTTGAAACCGGGCCCCAGTCAAACACCGCAGAAGAAGGAAAATATTTAATAAATAAATAGATAAATAAATAGGCTGGCGTGGGGTGGGGGTGTGGTGCATAGCACAGTGGTTAAGGCACTAACCACATCCACCGAGGAGGCTGGCAGATTCCAGCCCTGTCTGACAACCTAAACAACAATGACAACTGCAACAAAGCAAAAATACCCCGGCGCTGTGGCGGGCTCATGCAGTCCCAGGTACTTGGGAGGCTGAGGCCAGACAATCGTTGACACCCAAGAGTTGGAGGTTCTTGAGAGCTGTGACACCACACCACGGCAATCTACGGAGGGTGACTAAGTGAAGGTCTGCCTCAGCAAAAAAAAAAAAAAAAAAAAAAAAAATCAAATGGACCAAAAAATAAATTAATAAATGTTAAAATCAATCTAATAAAGAAGTAAATAGAGTGGCGGCGCCTGTGGCTCAGTGAGTAGGGCGCCGGCCCCATATGCCCAGGGTAGTGGTTTCGGACCCAGCCCCGGCCAAACTGCAACAGAAAAATAGCCGGGCGTTGTGGCGGGGGCCTGTAGTCCCGGCTGCTCAGGAGGCTGAGGCAAGAGAATCGCGGAAGCCCAGGAGTTAGAGGTTGCTGTGAGCCGTGTGACGCCACGGCACTCTACCCGAGGGCGGTACAGTGAGACTCTGTCTCTACAAAAAAAAAAAATAATAAATAAATAAATAAATAAAAATAAATAAATAAAAAAAAAGAAGTAAATAGACACGTAGCACAGTTCCTGGAACAGAAACCCTTCCTCTCCCCCAACCCCCGCTTTCCAATCCAGAAAAAAAACTTCAGTAATGAATTAAGTGTTTTTTTTTTTTTTGTAGAGACAGAGTGTCACTTGATGTCATTCGGGTAGAGTGCCATGGCATCACACAGCTCACAGCAACTTCCAGCTCCTGGGCTTAAGCGATTCTCTTGCCTCAGCCTCCCGAGTAGCTGGTACCACAGGAGTCCGCCACCATGCCCAGCTATTTTTTGGTTGCAGTTCAGCCGGGGCCGGGTTTGAACCCGCCACCCTCGGTCTGTGGGGCCGGCGCCTTACCGACTGAGCCACAGGCGCCGCCCCTCAGTTAAGTTTTCGACCTTTATTTCTGATCTGTTCCATTTTACAGTAGAGCTAAGGTGCCAAGCACAGAGGCGCTGACCTGACCTGACCGGAGCCGAGGTTGAAGGGAAAACTCCTAGGATCAGTCCCCGCCCTTCTCCGCACCGCCTCCCCACTAGACTTTGAGAGGACGGATCTGCCCCCGGGTAACAGCTCCATTCACATTCAAAGAAGTTACGGGGTCGGGGGCGGTTGATCTCCACTCTAATGCTAGCATTCTGGGAGGCCGAGGCCGGTGGAGACAGGAGACGACCGCCCCACACCCCACCATAGTCCCACCTGTTCGGGAGTCTGAAGCAAAAGCATCCCTGGAGCTCAAGAATTCGAGTGTGCTGTGACTTGTGAATGGCGCCACTCCGCTCTTTCCAGTGAAGGTGGACTGAGGGTGTATGGCCAAAAAATATATAAATAAATAAATATATAATCCCACACACATATACTGTCCTAGCTGGTTGTGTAGACCTGAATGAAGAAGAGTTTTTTTTTTTTTTTTTTTTTTATAGGAATGTCACACCCCCTAGGCTCACACGCTGCCGAGTTCCCTCCTGAGCTCTAGTAGTTACACAGGAGGCAAGCAGTGCGTATTGTCAGAGCAACCATTTCAGAATAAAGGGAGAGTGAGAACGAGGGGGGAGAGAGACGGAGAGGCGGGAGAAAGGGAGGGAGAGAGAGAGAGAGAGAAGACGAACACGAAAGAAGGAACACGGGGTTTGGAGGAGCGAGGCGAGTCTCAGAGCCTCAGGGGAACCACAACTTATACAAGGCCGCCACCTGCTGGACTGACTAGGCCAAAGCACGCAGAAGAGACATCTGGTCGACCAACAGGCGCTGAGGTGACAAGATCCCCGCTCTAAGTTCGGCCACGGACGTCTGCTCATCCGCGGGGCACTGTGGAGACCCAAGTTTCCTAACACCCACGTGTGCTCTACGTGGGTGTCATGCATGCCTGCCTGCCTGGCAGGAGAACCCGGCGTGCTCATTCTTAGCTAGCTCCGGTGTTTCATATACAGGTGCGGGGGCCAGGGGAGGGGGCATTTTACCAGGGAAGGAGAGAAAGAAAGGGGAGAGGGAGTGGAGGACGGAGGGATGTGTGTCGCAGCATCTCCTTTAGTCGTTCATAGGCGTCACGATCATGTGTTCCAGCACAAGTGTGAGATGTGCAATGAGAGAAACAAGGGATAAAAGAAGAAAAAAGAAACCCCGAAAGTGCTGCCTTGAGACACACAGTCAGAACAAGTCAGCAACCTGCAGACACGGAGGACCGGCCCTCTCCGCAGCCAATTGGAGGCCGACAAGAGGTCAGGAGGTGGGGCCTCAGCGGGGGTTTTGCTCAGTTCAGAAACGCGTGTGCCCCTGGCTCAAGGATTAGGGCGCCGGCCCTATATTATACCGTGGGTGTTGTTTCAAGCCCGGACTGCGCCAGAACTGGAAAGCAAACAAACAAACCCATTCTCGGGAGCTCAACTCAGTGAGCTGAAGCGATCCGCCCACCTAGACCTCCCAAAGTGCTACGATTACAGGCCTGAGCCCCCTCACGTCGCCCAGCCTAATTCGATTTAGTTAAATATCCTTCTCCCACACCGGGTTTCACTGTATCTGGAGAGATGTATGTGTGTGGGGGAAGCTCTTGTTAAGTATAGAAGTTAACGGGGGCGGGGTCTGTGGCACAGTGAGCAAGGCCCCGGCCCCATATACGGAGGGTGGTGTGTTCAACCCCAGGCCCGGCCGAACTGCAACAATAAAGGAGCCCAGCGTTGTGGCGGCCGCCTCTAGTCCCAGCTACTCGGGAGACCGAGGCAGGATAATCGCCTAAGTCCAGGAGATGGAGGTTGCTGTGAGCTGTGTGACGCCACGGCACTCTACTGAGGGCAATAAAGTGAAACTCTGTCTCTACAAAAACGAAAAAGAATACAAGTTAACGGGTGGCGCCTGTGGGTCAAAGGAGTAGGGTGCCGGCCCCATATACAGAGGAGGTGGGTGGCGAGAAAAACTGCCCCCTCCTCAAAATCATTTAGTTGAAAGAGTTCGCCTGCGGGCATCCCCGCCCTCCGCCCGCATATTTCGGAGGTGTCGGGTTCAAACCAAGCCCCGGCAAAAAACTGGAAAGAAAAAAAACAAGAAAGAACGAAGGAAGGAAGGGAGGGATGGAGGGAAGGAGAAAGGATGGGACGGAACCATGGAAGGAAGGAAGGAAGGAAGGAAGGAAGGAAGGAAGCAAAATGAAAGAGTAAAAGTAGTTCAGTGCCTGTTCCTCAGAGGAGTAGGGCACCGGCCCCAAGTACAAGAGGCGGCGGGTTGAAACCGGGCCCCAGTCAAACACCGCAGAAGAAGGAAAATATTTAATAAATAAATAGATAAATAAATAGGCTGGCGTGGGGTTGGGCGGTGGTACATAGTACAGTGGTTAAGGCACCAACCACATCCACCGAGGAGGCTGGCGGATTCCAGACCTGTCTGACAACCTAAACAACAATGACAACTGCAACAAAGCAAAAATACCCCGGCGCTGTGGCGGTCTCATGCAGTCCCAGGTACGTGGGAGGCTGAGGCCAGACAATCGTTAACGCCCAAGAGTTGGAGGTTCTTGAGAGCTGTGACACCACACCACGGCAATCTACGGAGGGTGACTAAGTGAAGGTCTGCCTCAGCAAAAAAAAAAAAAATCAAATGGACCAAAAATAAATTAATACATGTTAAAATCAATCTAATAAAGAAGTAAATAGAGGGGCGGCGCCTGTGGCTCAGTGAGTAGGGCGCCGGCCCCATATGCCCAAGGTGGTGGTTTCGGACCCAGCCCCGGCCAAACTGCAACAGAAAAATAGCCGGGCGTTGTGCCGGGCGCCTGTAGTCCCGGCTGCTCAGGAAGCTGAGGCAAGAGAATCGCGGAAGCCCAGGAGTTAGAGGTTGCTGTGAGCCGTGTTATGCCACGGCACTCTACCCGAGGGCGGTACAGTGAGACTCAGTCTCTACAAAAAAAAAAAATAAATAAAAAAATAAATATATAAATAAAAATAAATAAATAAATAAAAAAGAAGTAAATAGACACGTAGCACAGTTCCTGGAACAGAAACCCTTCTTCTCCCCCAACCCCCGCTTTCCAATCCAGAAAAAAAAACTTCAGTAATAAATTAAGTGTTTTTTGTTTTTGTTTTTGTAGAGACAGAGTGTCACTTGATGCCCTTCGGGTAGAGTGCCATGGCATCACACAGCTTACAGCAACTTCCAACTCCTGGGCTTAAGCGATTCTCTTGCCTCAGCCTCCCGAGTAGCTGGTACGACAGGAGCCCACCACCATGCCCAGCTATTTTTTGGTTGCAGTTCAGCCGGGGTCGGGTTTGAACCCGCCACCCTCGGTATGTGGGGCCGGCGACTTACCGACAGAGCCACGGGCGCCGCCCCCTCAGTTAAGTTTTCGACCTTTATTTCTGATCTGTTTCGTTTTACAGAAGAGCTAAGCAGCCAAGCACAAAGGCGCTGACCTGACCTGACCTGACCTGACCGGAGCCGAGGTTGAAGGGAAGAACTCCAAGGATCTGTCCCCGCCCTTCTCCGCACCGCCTCCCCACTGGGCTTTGAGAGGACGGATCTGCCCCCGGGGAACAGCTCCATACACAGCCAAAGAAGTTACGGGGTCGGAGGCGGTTGATCTCCACTCTAATGCTAGCATTCTGGGAGGCCGAGGCCATTGGAGACAGGAGACGACCGCCCCACACCCCAGCATAGTCCCACCTGTTCGGGAGTCTGAAGCAAAGGCATCCCTGGAGCTCAAGAATTCGAGCGTGCTGTGACTTGTGAATGGCGCCACGCCGCTCTTCCCAGTGAAGGTGGACTGAGGGTGTACGGCCAAAAAATATATAAATAAATAAATAGATAATCCCACACACATATACTGTCCTAGCTGGTTGTGTAGACCTGAATGAAGAAGAGTTTTTTTTTTTTTTTTATAGGAATGACACACCCCCTAGGCTCACAGGCTGCCCAGTTCGCACCTGAGCTCCAGTAGTTACACAGGAGGCAAGCAGTGCACATGGTCAGAACAACCGTTTCAGAATAAAGGGAGAGTGAAAAAAAGGGGGGAGAGAGACGGAGAGGGGGGAGAAAGGCAGGGAGAGAGGGAGAGAGAGAGAGAGAGGGAGAGAGAGAGAGAAGACGAACACGAAAGAAGGAACACGGGGTTTGGAGGAGAAAGGCGAGTCTCTGAGGCTCAGGGGAACCACAACTTATACAAGGCCGCCACCTGCTGGACTGTGTAGGACAAAGCACGCAGAAGAGACATCTGGTCGACCAACAGGCGCTAAGGTGACAAGATCCCAGGTCTAAGGTCTGCCACGGACGTCTGCTCATCCGCGGGGCACTGTGGAGACCCAAGTTTCCTAACACCCACATGTGCTCTACGTGGGTGTCATGCATGCCTGCCTGCCTGGCAGGAGAACGCGGCGTGCTCATTCTTAGCTAGCTCCGGTGTTTCATATGCAGATGCGGGGGCCAGGGGAGGGGGGGATGTTACGAGGGAAGGAGAGAAAGAAAGGGGAGAGGGAGTGGAGGACGAAGGGATGTGTGTCGCAGCATCTCCTTTAGTAGTTCATAGGCGTCATGATCATGTGTTCCAGCACAAGTGTGAGATGTGCAATGAGAGAAACAAGGGATAAAAGAAGAAAAAGGAAACCCCAAAAGTGGTGCCTTGGGACACGCAGTCAGAACAAGTCAGCAACCTGCAGACACGGAGGACTGGCCCTCTCTGCAGCCAATTGGAGGCCGACAAGTGATCAGGAGCTGGGGCCTCAGCGGGGGTTTTGCTCAGCTCAGAAACGCCTGTGCCTGTGAGTGGGCGCAGCCCCTGGCTCAAGGATTAGGGCGCCGGCCCCATACTATACCCTGGGTGTTGGTTCAAGCCCGGACTCCGCCAGAACCGGAAAGCAAACAAACAAACCCATTTTCGGGAGCTCAACTCAGTTTGCTGATGTGATCCGCCCACCTAGACCTCCCAAAGTGCTAGGATTACAGGCCTGAGCCGCCTCACGTGGCCCAGCCTAATTCGATTTAGTTCAATATCCTTCTCCCACACCTGGTTTCACTGTATCTGGAGAGATGTATGTGTGTGGGGGAAGCTATTGTTAAGTATAGAAGATAACGGGGACGGGGCCTGTGGCTCAGTGAGCAAGGCGCCGGCCCCATATACGGAGGGTGGTGTGTTCAACCCAAGGCCCGGCCCAACTGCTACAAAAAAGTAGCCTGGCGTTGTGGCAGCCGCCTGTAATCCAAGCTACTCCGGAGACCGAGGCAGGATAATCGCCTAAGCCCAGGAGATGGAGGTTGCTGTGAGTTGTGTGACGCCACGGCACTCTACCGAGGGCAATAAAGTGAAACTCTGTCTCTACAAAAAGGAAAAAGAATACAAGTTAACGGGTGGCGCCTGTGGGTC
Source organism: Nycticebus coucang (assembly GCF_027406575.1). Classification (NCBI taxonomy): domain Eukaryota; kingdom Metazoa; phylum Chordata; class Mammalia; order Primates; family Lorisidae; genus Nycticebus; species Nycticebus coucang. The sequence continues at coordinate 684,947 of NW_026515591.1, read as the reverse complement.
AAAGGAGTAGGGTGCCGGCCCCATATACAGAGGAGGTGGGTGGCGAGAAAAACTGCCCCCTCCTCAAAACCATTTCGTTGAAAGAGTTCGCCTGCGGGCACCCCCGCCCTCCGCCCGCAGATTTCGGAGGTGGCGGGTTCAAACCAAGCCCCGGCAAAAAACTGGAAAGGAATAAAAACAAGAAAGAACGAAGAAAGGAAGGGAGGGATGGAGGGAAGGAGAAAGGATGGGACGGAACGATGGAAGGAAGGAAGGAAGGAAGGAAGGAAGGAAGGAAGGAAGGAAGGAAGGAAGGAAGGAAGGAAGGAAGGAAGGAAGGAAGGAAGGAAGGAAAGAAAATGAAAGAGTAAAAGTAGTTCAGTGCCTGTTCCTCAGAGGAATAGGGCACCGGCCCCAAGTACCAGAGGCGGTGGGTTGAAACCGGGCCCCAGTCAAACACCGCAGAAGAAGGAAAATATTTAATAAATAAATAGATAAATAAATAGGCTGGCGTGGGGTGGGAGTGTGGTGCATAGCACAGTGGTTAAGGCACTAACCACATCCACCGAGGAGGCTGGCAGATTCCAGCCCTGTCTGACAACCTAAACAACAATGACAACTGCAACAAAGCAAAAATACCCCGGCGCTGTGGCGGGCTCATGCAGTCCCAGGTACTTGGGAGGCTGAGGCCAGACAATCGTTAACGCCCAAGAGTTGGAGGTTCTTGAGAGCTACCCCACACCCCGGCAATCTTCGGAGGGTGACTCAGTGAAGGTCTGCCTCACCAAAAAAAAAAAAAAAAAAAATGAAATGAATTCTATTTTGAATTCAAAATTTCAAAAAATATATTAATAAATGTTAAAATTGATCTAATAAAGAAGTAAATCGACACGTAGCACAGTTCCTGGAACAGAAACCCTTCCTCTCCCCGAACCCCCGCTTTCCAATCCAGAAAAAAACTTCAGTAATGAATTAAGTGGTTTTTTTTGTTTTTTTTTTTGTAGAGACCGAGTCTCACTTTAAACCCTTCGGGTAGAGTGCCATGGCATCACACAGCTCACAGCAACTTCCAACTCCTGGGCTTAAGCGATTCTCTTGCCTCAGCCTCCCGAGTAGCTGGGACGAAAGGAGCCCGCCACCATGCCCAGCTATTTTCTGGTTGCAGTTCAGTCGGGGCCGGGTTTGAACCCGCCACCCTCGGTCTGTGGGGCTGGACCCTTGCCGACTGAGCCACAGGCGCCGCCCCTCAGTTAAGTTTTCGACCTTTATTTCTGATCTGTTCCATTTTACAGAAGAGTTAAGCAGCCAAGCACAGAGGCGCTGACATGAACTGACCTGACCTGACCGGAGCCAAGGTTGAAGGGAAGAACTCCTAGGATCTGTCCCCGCCCTTCTCAGCACCGCCTCCCCACTGGGCTTTGAGAGGACCGATCTGTCGCCCGGAACAGCTCCATACACACCCAAAGAAGTTATGGGGTTGGGGGCGGTTGATCTCCACTCTGATGCTAGCATTCTGGGAGGCTGAGGCCGGTGGAGACAGGAGACGACCGCCCCACACCCCAGCATAGTCCCACCTGTTCGGGAGTCTGAAGCAAAAGCATCCCTGGAGCTCAAGAATTCGAGTGTGCTGTGACTTGTGAATGGCGCCACGCCGCTCTTCCCAGTGAAGGTGGACTGAGGGTGTATGGCCAAAAAATATATAAATAAATAAATATATAATCCCACACACATATACTGTCCTAGCTGGTTGTGTAGACCTGAATGAAGAAGAGTTTTTTTTTTTTTTCTTTTGAAAGGAATGACACACCCCCTAGGCTCACACAATGTCGAGTTCGCTCTTTAGCTCTAGTAGTTACACAGGAGGCAAGCAGTGCGTATTGTCAGAAGAACCATTTCAGAATAAAGAGAGAGTGAGAATGAGGGGGGAAAGAGACGGAGGGGGGGAGAAAAGGAGGGAGAGAGGGAGAGAGAGAGAGAGAGGGAGAGAGAGAGAAAACGAACACGAAAGAAGGAACACTGGGTTTGGAGGAGCGAGGCGAGTCTCAGAGGCTCAGGGGAACCACAACATATACAAGGCCGCCACCTGCTAGACTGACTAGACCAAAGCACGCAGAAGAGACATCTGGTCGACCAACAGGCGCTAAGGTGACAGGATCCCCGGTCTAAGGTCTGCCACGGACGTCTGGTAGTAGTTCCTTTAGTAGTTCATAGGCGTCATGATCATGTGTTCCAGCACAAGGATGAGATGTGCAATGAGAGAAACAAGGGATAAAAGAAGAAAAAAGAAACCCCGAAAGTGGTGCCTTGGGACACGCAGTCAGAATAAGTCAGCAACCTGCAGACACGGAGGACCGGCCCTCTCCACAGCCAATTGGAGGCCGACAAGAGGTCAGGAGCTGGGGCCTCAGCGGGGGATTTGCTCAGCTCAGAAACGCCTGTTCCTGTGAGTGGGCGCAGCCCCTGGCTCAAGGATTAAGGCGCCGGCCCCATATTATACCGTGGGTGTTGGTTCAAGCCCGGACTCCGCCAGAACCGGAAAGCAAAGAAACGAACCCATTTTCGGGAGCTCAACTCAGTGAGATGAAGCGATCCGCCCACCTAGACCCCCCAAAGTGCTTCGATTACAGGCCTGAGCAACCTCACGTCGCCCAACCTAATTCGATTTAGTTAAATATCCTTCTCCCGCACCTGGTTTCACTGTATCTGGAGAGATGTATGTGTGGGGGGAAGCTATTGTTAGGTATAGAAGATAACGGGGGCGGGGCCTGTGGCTCAGTGAGCAAGGCGCCCGCCCCATATACGGAGGGTGGTGTGCTCAACCCCAGGCCCTACCTAACTGCAACAAAATAGCCGGGCGTTGTGGCGGCCGCCTGTAATCCAAGCTACTCGGGAGACCGAGGCAGGATTATCGCCTAAGCCCAGGAGATGGAGGTTGCTGTGAGTTGTGTGACGCCACGGCACTCTACCGAGGGCAATAAAGTGAAACTCTGTCTCTACAAAAACGAAAAAGAATATGGCGCCTGTGGGTGAAAGGAGTAGGGTGCCGGCCCCATATACAGAGGAGGTGGGTGGCGAGAAAAACTGCCCCCTCCTCAAAACCATTTCGTTGAAAGAGTTCGCCTGCGTGCACCCCCGCCCTCCGCCCCCATATTTCGGAGGTGGCGGGTTCAAACCAAGCCCCGGCAAAAAACTGGAAAGAAAAAAAAAACAAGAAAGAACGAAGTAAGGAATGGAGGGATGGAGGGAAGGAGAAAGGATGGGACGGAACGATGGAAGGAAGGAAGGAAGGAAGGAAGGAAGGAAGGAAGGAAGGAAGGAAGGAAGGAAGGAAGGAAGGAAGGAAGGAAGGAAGGAAGGAAGGAAAGAAGGAAGGAAGGAAGGAAGGAAAATGAAAGGGTAAATGTAGTTCAGTGCCTGTTCCTCAGAGGAGTAGGATACCGGCCCCAAGTTCCAGAGGCGGCGGGTTGAAACCGGGCCCCAGTGAAACACCGCAGAAGAAGGAAAATATTTAATAAATAAATAGATAAATAAATAGGCTGGCGTGGCGTGGTGGGGTGGTGCATAGCACAGTGGTTAAGGCATCAACCACATCCACCGAGGAGGCTGGCAGATTCCAGCCCTGTCTGACAAGCTACACAACAATGAAAACTGCAGCAAAGCAAAAATACCCTGGCGCTGTGGTGGGCTCATGCAGTCCCAGGTACTTGGGAGGCTGAGGCCAGACGATCGTTAATGCCCAAGAGTTGGAGGTTCTTGAGAGTTGTGACACCACACCAAGGCAATCTACGGAGGGTGACTCAGTGAAGGTCTGCCTCACTAAAAAAAAAAAAAAAAAAAAAAAATTCAAATAAATTCAATTTTGAATTCAAAAATTCAAAAAATAAATTAGTAAATGTTAAAATTGATCTAATAAAGAAGTAAATAGACACGTAGCACAGTTCCTGGAACAGAAACCCTTCCTCTCTCCCAACCCCCGCTTTCCAATCCAGAAAAAAACTTCAGTAATGAATTAAGTGTTTTGTTTTGTTTTTTTTTTTTGAAGAGACAGAGTGTCACTTTAAACCCTTCGGGTAGAGTGCCATGGCATCACACAGCTCACAGCAACTTCCAACTCCTGGGCTTAAGCGATTCTCTTGCCTCAGCCTCCCGAGTAGCTGGGACGAAAATAGCCCGCCACCATGCCCAGCTATTTTCTGGTTGCAGTTCAGCCGGGGCCGGGTTTGAACGCGCCACCCTCGGTCTGTAGGGCTGGAGCCTTACCGACTGAGCCACAGGCGCCGCCCCTCAGTTAAGTTTTCGACCTTTATTTCTGATCTGTTCTGTTTTACAGAAGAGTTAAGCAGCCAAGCACAGAGGCGCTGACCTGACCTGACCTGACCTAACCGGAGCCAAGGTTGAAGGAAAGAACTCCTAGGATCTGTCCCCGCCCTTCTCAGCACCGCCTCCCCACTGGGCTTTGAGAGGACCGATCTGCCGCCGGGAACAGCTCCATACACACCCAAAGAAGTTATGGAGTTGGGGGCGGTTGATCTCCACTCTGATGCTAGCATTCTGGGAGGCCGAGGCCGGTGGAGACAGGAGACGACCGCCCCACACCCCAGCATAGTCCCACCTGTTCGGGAGTCTGAAGCAAAAGCATCCCTGGAGCTCAAGAATTCGAGTGTGCTGTGACTTGTGAATGGCGCCACGCCGCTCTTCCCAGTGAAGGTGGACTGAGGGTGTATGGCCAAAAAATATATAAATAAATAAATATATAATCCCACACACCTATACTGTCCTAGCTGGTTGTGTAGACCTGAATGAAGAAGAGTTTGTTTTTTTTTTTTTTTTTGATAGGAATGACAGACCACCTAGGCCCACACACTGCCGAGTGCGCTCTTTAGCTCTAGTAGTTACACAGGAGGCAAGCAGTGCGTATTGTCAGAAGAACCATTTCAGAATAAAGGGAGAGTGAGAATGAGGGGGGAGAGAGACGGAGAGGGGGCAGAAAGGGAGGGAGAGAGAGAGAGAGAGGGAGAGAGAGAGAAAACGAACACGAAAGAGGAACTCGGGTTTTGGAGGAGCGAGGCGAGTCTCAGAGCCTCAGGGGAACCACAACTTATACAAGGCCACCACCTGCTGGACTGACTAGGCCAAACCACGCAGAAGAGACATCTGGTCGAACAACAGGCGCTAAGGTGACAAGATCCCTGGTCTAAGGTCTGCCATGGACCTCTGGTCATCCGGGGGGCACTGTGGAGACCCAAGTTTCCTAACACCCACATGTGATCTACGTGGGTGTCATGCATGCCTGCCTGCCTGGCAGGAGAACCCGGCGTGCTCATTCTTAGCTAGCTCCGGTGTTTCATATGCAGGTGGAGGGGCCAGGGGAGGGGAAGATGTTACGAGGGAAGGAGAGAAAGAAAGGGGAGAGGGAGTGGAGGACGGAGGGATGTGTGTCGCAGCATCTCCTTTAGTAGTTCATAGGCGTCATGATCATGTGTTCTCGAGCACAAGTGTGAGATGTGCAATGAGAGAAACAAGGGATAAAAGAAGGAAAAAGAAACCCCGAAACTGGTGCCTTGGGACACGCAGTCAGAACAAGTCAGCAACCTGCAGACACGGAGGACCAGCCCTCCGGTGTCTGCGGGGACCGTGTCGTCCCTGCAGACACGGAGGCCGACATGAGGTCAGGAGCTGGGGCCTCAGCGGGGCTTTTGCTAACTTCAGAAATGCGTGTGCCTGAGAGTGGGCGCAGCCCCTGGCTCAAGGATTAGTGCGCCGGCCCCATATTATACCGTGGGTGTTGGTTCAAGCCCTGACTCCGCCAGAACTGGAAAGCAAACAAACAAACCCATTTTCGGGAGTTCAACTGAGTGAGCTGAAGCGATCCGCCCACCTAGACCTCCCAAAGTGCTACGATTACAGGCCTCGGCCACCTAATTCGATTTAGTTAAATATCCTTCTCCCACACCTGGTTTCACTGTATCTGGAGAGCTGTATGTGTGGGGGGGAAGCTATTTTTAAGTATAGAAAATAACGGGGGCGGGGCCTGTGGCTCAGTGAGCAAGGCGCCGGAACCATATAGGGAGGGTGGTGTGTTCAACCCTAGGCCCGCCCGAACTGCAACAAAAAAGTAGCCGGGCGTTGAGGCGGCCGCCTGTAGTCCCAGCTACTCGGGAGACCGAGGCAGGATAATCGCCTAAGCCCAGGAGATGGAGGTTGCTGTGAGCTGTGCGACGCCACAGCACTCTACTGAGGGCAACAAAGTGAAACTCTGTCTCTACAGAAAGGAAAAAGAATACAAGTTAACGGGTGGCGCCTGTGGGTGAAAGGAGTAGGGTGCCGGCCCCATATACAGAGGAGATGGGTGGCGAGAAAAACTGCCCCCTCCTCAAAATCATTTAGCTGAAAGAGTGCGTCTCCAGGCACCCCCGCCCTCCCCCCGCTTATTTCGGAGGTGGCGGGTTCAAACCAAGCCCCAGCAAAAAACTGGTAAGAAAAAAAAGAACAAAGAACGAAGGAAGGAAGGGAGGGATGGAGAGAAGGAGAAAGGATGGGACAGAACAATGGAAAGAAAGGAAGGAAGGAAGGAAGGAAAATGAAAGAGTAAAAGTGGTTCAGTGCCTGTTCCTCAGAGGAGTAGGGCACCGGCCCCAAGTACAAGAGACGGCGGGTTGAAACCGGGCCCCAGTCAAACACCGCAGAAGAAGGAAAATATTTAATAAATAAATAGATAAATAAATGGGCTGGCGTGGGGTTGGGGGGCGGTGCATAGCACACTGGTTAAGGCACCAACCACATCCACCGAGGAGGCTGGCGGATTCCAGCCCTGTCTGACAAGCTAGACGATAATGACAACTGCAACAAAGCAAAAATACCCCGGCGCTGTGGTGGGCTCATGCAGTCCCAGGTACTTGGGAGGCTGAGGCCAGACAATCGTTAACGCCCAAGAGTTGGAGGTTCCTGAGAGCTACCCCACACCTCGGCAATCTTCGGAGAATGACTCAGTTAACGTCTGCCTCACCAAAAAAATAAAATAAAAAAAATAATCAAATGGACCAAAAAATAAATTAATAAATATTAAAATCAATCTAATACAGAAGTAAATAGACACGTAGCACAGTTCCTGGAACAGAAACCCTTCCTCTCTCCCAACCCCCGCTTTCCAATCCAGAAAAGAACTTCAGTAATGAGTTAAGTGTTTTTTTTTGTTTGTTAGTTTGTTTTTGTAGAGACAGAGTGTCACTTTATGCCCTTCGGGTAGAGTGCCATGGCATCACACAGCTCACAGCAATTTCCAACTCCTGGGCTTAAGCGATTCTCTTGCCTCAGCCTCCCGAGTAGCTGGGACCACAAGAGCCCGCCACCATGCCCAGCTATTTTTTGGTTGCAGTTCAGCCGGGGCCGGGTTTGAACCCGCCACCCTCGGTCTGTGGGGCTGGAGCCTTACCGACTGAGCCACAGGCGCCGCCCCTCAGTTAAGTTTTCGACCATTATTTCTGATCGGTTCCGTTTTACAGAAGAGCTAAGCAGCCAAGCACAGAGGCGCTGACATGAACTGACCTGACCTGACTGGAGCCGAGGTTGAAGGGAAGAACTCCTAGGATCTGTCCCCGCCCTTCTCAGCACCGCCTCCCCACTGGGCTTTGAGAGGACCGATCTGTCGCCCGGAACAGCTCCATACACACCCAAAGAAGTTATGGGGTTGGGGGCGGTTGATCTCCACTCTGATGCTAGCATTCTGGGAGGCCAAGGCCGGTGGAGACAGGAGACGACCGCCCCACACCCCAGCATAGTCCCACCTGTTCGGGAGTCTGAAGCAAAAGCATCCCTGGAGCTCAAGAATTCGAGTGTGCTGTGACTTGTGAATGGCACCACGCCGCTCTTCCCAGTGAAGGTGGACTGAGGGTGTATGGCCAAAAAATATATAAATAAATAAATATATAATCCCACACACGTATACTGTCCTAGCTGGTTGTGTAGACCTGAATGAAGAAGATTTTTTTTTTTTTTGATAGGAATGACACACCCCCTAGGCCCACACACTGCCGAGTTCGCTCTTTAGCTCTAGTAGTTACACAGGACGCAATCACTGCGTATTGTCTGAAGAACCATTTCAGAATAAAGGGAGAGTGAGAATGAGGGGGGAAAGAGACGGAGAGGGGGGAGAAAGGAGAGAGAGAGGGAGAGAGAGAGAGAGAGGGAAAGAGAGAGAAAACGAACACGAAAGAAGGAACACGGGGTTTGGAGGAGCGAGGCGAGTCTCAGAGCCTCAGGGGAACCACAACTTATACAAGGCCGCCACCTGCTGGACTGACTAGGCCAAAGCACGCAGAAGAGACATCTGGTTGACCAACAGGCGCTAAGGTGACAAGATCCCCGGTCTAAGGTCGGCCACGGACGTCTGCTCATCCGCGGGGCACTGTGCAGACCCAAGGTTCCTAACACCCACGTTTGCTCCACGTGGGTGTCATGCATGCCTGCCTGCCTGGCAGGAGAACCCGGCGTGCTCATTCTTAGCTAGCTCCGGTGTTTCATATGCCGGTGCGGGGGCCAGGGGAGGGGGGTGTGTTACGAGGGAAGGAGAGAAAGAAAGGGGAGAGGGAGTGGAGGACGGAGGGATGTGTGTCGCAGCATCTCCTTTAGTAGTTCATAGGCGTCATGATCATGTGTTCCAGCACAAGTGTGAGATTTGCAATGAGAGAAACAAGGGATAAAAGAAGAAAAAAGAAACCCCGAAAGTGGTGCCTTGGGACACGCAGTCAGAACAAGTCAGCAACCTGCAGACACGGAGGACCGGCCCTCTCCGCAGCCGATTGCAGGCCGACAAGAGGTCAGGAGCTGGGGCCTCAGCGGGGGGGTTGATCAGTTCAGAAACGCATGTGCGTCAATTTTTAAGGCTGAATAGTAATCCATGGTACACATATATCACAGTTTGTTAATCCATTCATGTATTGATCGGTACTGGGGTGGATTCCACATCTTGACAATTGTGACTTGAGCTGCAATAAACCTTCTAGTGCAAAAGTCTCTATGTTAAAATGATTTTTTTGTCTTCTGGGTTGGAGTGGAATTGAAGGATCAAATGAAAGGTTTACTTTTAGTTCTTTCAAAATTCTCCATACTTCTTTACAAATAGGCTATATTAGTTTGAAATCCTACCAACAGCGTAAAAGTCTTCCCTTATCTCCACATCCATGCCAGTCTTAGCAGCTTTGGGATTTTATAATGTATGCTATTCTCATTGGGGTAGATTATATGTCAAAGTGCTTTTGATTTGCATTTCTCTGATGATTAGGGATGGTGAGCATTTTTTTTTCATGTATTTGTTTGGCCATTTGTTCATTACTGTTAACTTAGAACATTATATTTTATGGCTGAGTAACAGTCCATGGTATAGTAAACCCCAAGATGTTTATCCATTCATTTATTGATTAATATTTAGGTACTTTTGATTTTGCCTCGATAATGTATGTTGTAGTCACCCTTATGCTGAGACTCTTTATCTACAGCCTGAGGAACAAAGATGTGAATGGAGCCCTGGGAAAACTCCTCAGAATAGCAGCCCTTGTCTGTGATTAATTAGAGCCTCAGAAGTACTTGAACTCTTTGTGCAACTAGGCCAATGGGTGTGTATTTCAATATCCTATGTCTTTTTCTCTCCCAAGACATGCTTCTTGTCTTTTTATTGCCAAAAAAATTTTTGACTTTGTTTTCACTTGTTTTCATGTTACTTTTATTCAAAACTCCCTGTTTTATTTCTTTCTGACATTTGTTTCCTATATTTTGTCCAGAAAATTCCATCTTTAGGCCATCTACAGTCCCTCATACCTGTAGTCTTAGCACTCTGGGAATCAGAATGGGGAGGATCACTTGAGAATAGTATTTGGAGACCAGTCTGAGCAAGAATGACACCCCATCTCTACAAAACAAATTAAAAAGTTAGTTATGTGTGGTGGTGGAAACCTATAGTGCCAGTAACTCAGGAAGCTGAGGGAGGAGAGTCACTTGAACTGAAGAGGTTAAGGTATCAGTAAGCTATGATGATGGCACTACACTCTACCTAGGGTGACAGATTGTGACTATGTCTCAAGGAAAAAGAAAAAACATAGAAAATTTCATCTTTTGCCAGTTTTCTGAAAACCATTCCTGAAATTTCTGTCACATTTATAGCACATTTTGCATCAAATGCAGACATGATTTCCTCAAACACTATTCTTGTCAATGTTAATACTCTTCACTTTAGCATTTTTTCTCCTTCTACCAAATGAAATAAAAGTCATAGTGTATCATAAGCAATGTTTACATTATCAGGACTGTTTTGTTGCTTTACATGTATGACTTTAATACTGAAAACATTTATTCTAGCTATTTTCTGTCATTTATCTTTCTATCAAGGAAAGATACTGAGATTCAGGTGAACTATGTCCTGGGAAACTGACACTTTGCCCACACTCCTAACTTTGCTGTCCTGCTGTTCATAAGAACTCATGAAGTGACTTTCAACTTCAAATTCATAATCTAGATTTGAAAGCTCACAGATTCAGATGGTTCCTAGCAATGTACAACCCAGGATAGCTCTGACCTGGTATCTCTTTATGGTACAAGCAGAAGTCAGAGTTGTGGCCTCCAGGAGCACAAATTCCTCAATCACTCACTGTTGGTAATCTTTGTCAGTGCCACTTTTGTTCCAACTCTATTCCTGGACCCATGTATTCTATATATTGAGGACATAGCATGTTGCATTTTTTCACTCTTTGGAGTACACATACTGCATCATGCATTTATGTACCAAACCTTTCCTGTTAGTCAAATGCCTGCAATAAGTATAATCTCTTTGAAATAAAAGCATTTTTATATCTTCCATTAAATATATTTTCAAACTTTCCTTCAATACTTCATAATCCTTGAGGATATATTTTACCCCTGCCCTTTCTTTCCCTGATAAACTTTACAATTGGTTTATATTTGTCACGTCTATTTCCACAATACTCATTCCTTTCTTTTTTCTTCTTCATGAGACAGACTCTGTCCCACCCTGAGTGCAATGTTATCATCGTAATTTTCTTCACTTTCAAGCTCCTCGGCTCAAGTGATTCTCCTACATCAGCCTCCTAAGTAGCTGGGACTACAGGCTTCCACCAGCATGCTCGGCTAATTTTTCTATTTTTGTGTAGAAACAGGATCCCCCTCTTAACTTATATACATTCTGCAACCCTTTCCACCTGAATTGTTTTTGCCTCTACATTTATATTTATTTGTAATTTTTTCCATTTCTCTTCATTTGATCATTTATGGGGTACAAGTGCCATTTTTTTGCATGGATATATTGTATTATAGTGAAATCAGAGCCTCAAGTGCATCTATCACTGGACCAATTCACATTGTATCCACTAAGCAACCTCCCATGGCATGACCCCTTCCCAGCCTCCCCACTTCAAGTTTCCATTGTCCATCATGCAACATTCTCCTTCCACATTTACACATCATTTAGCTCCCAGGTATAAGTGAGATCATGCAGTACTTGTTTTTATGTATCTGCATTGTTTCACTTAAGATAATGACCTCCAGTTGAATCCTTGCTGCTGTAAAAGACATTATTTCATTCTTTTTGTGGCTAAATAGTATTTCATTGTGTATATAGACCACATTTTTTTTTACCCAGCACTCCACTGATGGCAACTTAGGTTGATTTCATATCTTTGCTATCATAAACAGTGCAGTAATAAACATATAACTTCAGATGTCTTTTTATACATTGATCTATTTTCCTGTGGGTAAATGCACAGCAGTAGTATTGCTGGATTGTGTGGTATTCCTATTTTTAGTTCTTTGGGAAATATCTAAATATTATCCACATCCTGGCCAACATCTTTTTTTTTTTTTTAATCATAGCCATATTGACTAATGTAAGATAGTATCTCATTGTTGTTTTAATTAAAATTTCTCTGATAACTCTGATGGTGACATTTTTTCATACGAATTTTGGCCATTTGTTTATCTTCTTTTGAAAAATGTCTATTCATGTCCTATGTCCATGTTTTGTTTTTTTTTTTTCTTTCTCTTGGGCTCAAGTGATCCACTTGCCACAGTTTTTCTATTTTTAGTAGACACAGGGTCTGATTCCTGCTCAGGATGGTCTTGAACCTGTGAACTGAAGCTATCCATCCACCTCCGTCTCCCAGAATGCTAGGATTACAGGTGCGAACCACCGCGCCTGGCCTACTGTATTATTTTTAATTTGTATTTTTTATTTTTATTTTTATTTTTTTTTATTGTTAAATCATAGCTGTGTACCTTAGTGCAATCAAGGGGTACAATGTACAGGTTTCATATACAATCTGAAATATTCTCATCAAACTGTTCAATGAAGCCTTCATGGCATTTTCTTAGCTACTGTATGTAGGCATTTGTATTCTGCATTTAGTAAGTTTTGCCTGTACCCATTCCGAGATGCACCGTACATGTGGCCCCACCCATGACCCTCCCTCCACCAAAACCTCCTGCCTCCCTTCCCCTTCCTTGGCCCTTTCCCTAGTATTGTGCTATAGTTGGGTTATAGCCTTCATGTGAAAGATATAATTTAGCTTCATAGCAGAGCTGAGTACATAGGATACTTTTTTCTTCCATTCCTGAGATACTTTGCTAAGAAGAATATGTTCCAGCTCCATCCATGTAAACATGGATGTAAAAACATGGATGTAAACAGCCCTCCCATCTGAGGGCTGTAAAGAGGTAAAGTCTTAGCAGAGAGTCTTAGCAAAGTCTTAGCAAAGTCATAGCAGAGCTGAGTACATAGGATACTTTTTCTTCTATTCCTGAGATACTTTGCTGAGAAGAATATGTTCCAGCTCCATCCATGTAAACATGGCTGTAAACAGCCCTCCCATCTGAGGGCTGTAAAGAGGTAAAGTCTCCATCTTTCTTTAAGGCTGCATAATATTCCATGGTATACATGTATCACAATTTGCTAGTCCATTCGCGGGTCAATGGACACTTGGGCTTCTTCCATGACTTAGCAATTATGAATTGGGCTGCAATAAACATTCTGGTACAGATGTCTTTGTTATATTGTGAGTTTTGGTCTTTGGGGTATAAACCTAGTAAAGGAATTATAGGATCGAATGGCAGGTCTATTTTTAGGTCTCTAAGTATTCTCCAAACACCCTTCCAGAAGGAACGTATTAGTGTGCATTCCCACCAGCAGTGTAGAAGTGTGCCCTTTTCTCCACATCCATGACAACATCTCTGGTTTTGGGATTTTGCTATGTTGGCTACTCTTACTGGGGTTAGGTGGTATCTCAAAGTAGTTTTTATTTGCATTTCTCTGATGATTACGGATGATGAGCTTTTTTTCATGTGTTTGTAGATCATGCATCTGTCTTCTTTAGAGAAGTTTCTCTTCAAGTCCCTTTCCCACCCTGAGATGGGATCACGTGTTCTTTTCTTGCTAATACATTTGAGTTCTCTGTGGATTCTGGTTATTAGACCTTTATCGGAGGTATAACCTTCAAATATTTTCTCCCATCTGAGGGCTGTCTGCTTGCTTTACTCACTATGTTCTTGGCTGTGCAGAAGCTTTTTAGTTTGATCAGGTCCCAGTAGTGTATTTTTGATACTGCTTCAATTGCCTGGGGAGTCCTCCTCATAAAATATTCACCCAGGCCAATTCCTTCAAGAGTTTTCCCTGCACTTTCTTCAAGTATTTTTATAGTTTCATGTCTTAAGTTTAAATCTTTTATCCAGTGAGAGTCTATCTTAGTTAATGGTGAAAGGTGTCAGTTCAATTTCAAACTTCTACAGGTTGCCAGCCAGTTTACCCAGCATCATTTGTTAAATAGGGAATCTTTTCCCCACGGAATGTTTTTAATTGGCTTGTCAAAGATCAAATAACGGTAAGTAGCTGGATTCATCTCTTGGTTCTCTATTCTGTTCCAGACATCTACTTCTCTGCTTTTGTGCCAGTACCATGCTGTTTTGATCACTACCAATTTATAGTACAGTCTGAGGTCTGGTAGCGTGATTCCACCTGCTTTGTTTTTATTGCTGAGTAATGTTTTGGCTATTCAAGTTTCTTTTCTGATTCCATATAAAACAAAGTATTATTTTTTTAAAGATGTTTAAAATATGACAATGGAGCTTTAATAGGAATTGCATTAAAATTGTATATTGCTTTGGGTAGTATAGACATTTTAACAATGTTTTTTTCTTCCCAGCCATGAGCATGGTATGTTTTTCCATCTGTTAACATCTTCAGCTATTTCTTTTCTTAAGGTTTCATAGTTCTCTTTGTATAGATCTTTCACATCCTTTGTTAAGTATACTCTCAAATATTTCATCTTCTTTGGCACTACTATGAAAGGAATAGAGTCCTTGACTGTTTTTTCGGCTTGGTTATTGCTGATATATATAAAGGCTACAGATTAATGGGTGTTGATTTTGTAGCCTGAGACATTGCTGTATTCCTTGATCACTTCTAAAAGTTTAGTAGTAGAATCCCTAGTGTTTTCCAGATATACGATCATATCATCTGCAAAGAGTGAAAGTTTGATCTATTCTGACCCTATGTGGATACCCTTGATCGCCTTTTCTTCCCTAATTGCAATGGCTAAAACTTCCATTACAATGTTAAAGAGCAATGGAGACAGTGGGCAACCTTGCCTGGTTCCTGATCTAAGTGGAAATGATTTCAATTTAACTCCATTCAATAAGATATTGGCTGTGGGTTTGCTGTAGATGACCTCTATTAGTTTAAGAAATGTCCCTTCTATACCAATGTTCTTAAGTGTTCTGATCATGAAGGGATGCTGGATATTATCAAATGCTTTTTCTGCATCAATTGAAAGAATTATATCTTCCTTATTTTTTAGTTTGTTTATGTGTTGAATTACATTTCTAGATTTACGTATATTGAACCAGCCTTGAGACCCTGGGATAAATCCCACTTGGTCATGGTGTATAATTTTTTTGATGTGTTGTTGGATTCTGTTTGTTAGGATCTTATTGAGCATTTTAGCATCAATATTCATTAGTGATATTGGTCTATAATTTTCTTTTCTTGTTGGGTCTTTCCCTGGTTTGGGGATCAAGGTGATGTTTGTTTCGTAGAATGTGTTGGGTAATATTCCTTCTTTTTCTGTATTTTGGAAGAGGTTTAGTAGTATAGGTACAAGTTCTTCTTTAAACATTTGGTAGAATTCTGACGTAAAGCAATCTGGTCCTGGGCTTTTCTTTTTGGGGATATTTTGTATAGTTGATGCTATTTCAGAACTTGATATAGGCCTGTTCAACATTTCCATTTCGTTCTGGCTAAGTCTTGGTAGGTGGCGTACTTCCAGGTATTGGTCTATTTTTTTCAGATTTTCAGATTTCTGAGAGTAGAGTTTCATGTTTTAATGGGGTTACTTGTTTTTGTTGTTGTTGTTGTTGATGAGCTGTTTGAGTTACTTATAAATTCTGAATATCTTATTTTATCCCATTCTGAATATTGCCTTTTCACTCTGTTGGTTAATTCCTTTGCTGTGCAGAAGCTCTATTGTTTAAGTTCTGTTTTTCTGTATTTGTTTTTGTTGTCTGTGCTTTTGAGGTCTTAGTGATGAACTCTTTGCCTAGATAATGTCTAGAAGAGTTTTCTCTAGTATTTTTTATAATTTCAGGTCTTACATTCAAGACTTTAATCCATTTTGAGTTGATTTCCATATGTGGTGACAGAAAGTTATCCAGTTTCACCCTTCTGCATATGGCAACCCAGTTTTCCCATCACCACTTATTGAGAAGGATATATTTTCCCTGGTCTATGTTCTTCTTGACTTTGTTAAAGATTAGTTGGCTGTAAGTATGTGGGTTTATTTCTAAGTTCACTGTTCCATTTCATATACATATATTTATTTCTCTTTTTTTTTCTTTCTTTTACTTTTTAGAAACGGGTGTCTTGGCTCAGCACTTGTAGCTCTGTGGCTAGTGTGCCAGCCACATACAATGAAGCTTGTGGGTTCAAATACAACCCAGGCCAACTACAACCAAAAAAATAGCTGGGCATTGTGGTGGGCACCAGTGGTCCCAGCTACTTGAGAGGCTGAGACAAGAGAATCACTTAAGTCCAAGAGTTGGACGTTGCTATAAGCTGTGACACCACAGCACCCTACCAAGGACAACATATTGACACTCTGTCTCAAAAAAAGAAAAGAAAGAAATGGAGGTCTTCCTCTAGTTCCCAGGCTAAAGTGGAGTGTGATGACTATAGCTCAATGGAACCTCAAATGCCTGAGTTTAAGTAGACTTCCCACCTCAGCCTCCCAAGTAGCTGGGACTTCATACAACCACACTTGGCTGTTTTTTTTCTTTTTTCTTTCTTTTTTTTTTTTTTTTTTTTGTAGAAACAGGAGCTCACTTTATTGCCCAGGGTGAATTTGAACTTCTGGCCTCAAGGGATTCTTCCACCTTTCCCCCCCAAAGTGGTAGAATTATAAGCATAAGCCACCACCCCTGACCTATATGTCTTTTTTATACCAGTTACTGTAGACTTATAGTATACTTTTAAATCAGGCAAAGTGATGCCTCCAAATATGTTCTTTTTCCTCAAGATTACCTTGGAAATCCAGATGTTTTCATAATTGCATATGGTATTTATAAATGTTGTCTCTAAATCTGTGAAAAATAATATTGGTATTTTGATGGAGATTGCACTGAACCTTGCTTTGGGTCATCTGGCCCTCTTAACAATATTGGTTTTTCCAATCGAGGAACATAAGATGGGTTTCCATTTGTGGAAACAATGGAAGCAATTTATTTTATAAGTGTTTTCTAGTTTTACTTTTAGACATCTTTTTCCTATTTTATTTAATATATTCCTAGTATTTTTTTTTCCTTTTTGCAGGAAATAAATTGTTTTGTTGATTTGTTTTTTGCTAGGTTGGTATACAGAAAGGCTGCTGGTTTCTGTACATTGATTTTGTATCCTTAAATTTTCTGTATTTATTTATCAGACCTAGAAGTTTTTTAATGGAATCTTTAGGATTTTCCAAGTATAACATCATTGAACAAGAATATTTGTATCATTTTTATTTTTCTTCTTCTTCTTCTTTTTTTTTTTTTTTTTTGGTCTGATTGCCCTAGCAAGACTTCCAAATACTGTGTTGAATAACATTGGTTAAAATAGACGTCCTTGTCTTGTTACACTTTTTAGGGGGAAATGCCCTCAACTTTTTCTCATTAAGTATGATGCTGGCTGTGCATTTTTATGTATATGGCACTTTGTATTTTGAGGTATGTTCTTTCTATGCTTAGTTTGTTGGGGATTTTCATCATAAGCGATGCTGAATTTTTTCTTTTCTTATGTTTATTGTACATATTTGGAAGATGATGGCCATATCAATTTTTTTAACATTTTTTTTTTTTTTTTTGTAGAGACAGAGTCTCACTTTATGGCCCTCGGTAGAGTGCCATGGCCTCACACAGCTCACAGCAGCCTCCAACTCCTGGGCTTAAGCGATTCTCTTGCCTCAGCCTCCCGAGTAGCTGGGACTACAGGCGCCCGCCACAATGCCCGGCTATTTTTTGGTTGCAGTTTGGCCGGGGCCGGGTTTGAACCCGCCACCCTCGGTATATGGGGCCGGCGCCTTACCGACTGAGCCACAGGCGCCGCCCAATTTTTTTAACATTTTATTTTTTTTAATTCCTTTATTTTTTTAGTGTTAAATCAAAGCTGTGTACATCTGTACAATCAAGGGGTACAATGTGCTGGATTCATATACAATCTGAAATATTCTCATCAAACTGTTCAATGTAGCCTCCAGGGCATTTTCTTAGTTATTGTATGTAGACATTTGCATTCTGCATTTAGTAGGTTTCACCTGTACCCATTCTAAGATGCACCGTAGGTGTGACCCCACCCATTACCCTCCCTCCACCCTGACTTCATATCAATTTTTTTTTAATTCATAATTATATTATTATTTTCCTGAGGTCCTAGGAACTCGTTATTTGTACACCTAATGTGGTCAATTCATGTACGAGTGTATTTATAATACAGGGAAATTAGTTCGTAGAGGATATTTCTTACCACAATGACTATCCATTAATGAATTTTGGTAAGTTCATTTTACTTTTTAAACCTACTGGATTACTAGAGATGCTGAATTATATTGAATGCTTTTTTTTATCTATTAAGATGATCATATGGTTTTTGTCCTTAATTCTGTTTATGCAATATATCACATTTACTGATTTGCATGTGTTGACCCATCCTTGCATCCCTGGTATAAAAGACACTTGACCATGACATAAGATATTTTTGATGTGCTGTTGCATTTGATTTGCTAATATTTTGCTGAGGATTATTGTGTCTATGTACACTGGGAATATTGGTCTATAATTTCCTTTTCTGTGCGTGTTTGTTTGATATTGGTATCACGGCAATCCTGGCTTTGCAGAATGAGAGATAACTCATTTTCCTCTCTCTTTTGACACTAAACTGTCAAAATGGCAATGGATGTGGATCTGCAATCATAATTGGAAGCATGTTATTTAGGCAAGAAGCATGGTAATGTGGTATGCCCACATCTCAGCCTCATAATAGCTCATTGAAGGGCAGTCAATACTATCTTAAGGGCACTTAAGATAGCCTTGTTCCTCTGTCCCTCCCTGTCAGGTAGCAGCTTAAACCTCATTATCACAAACTTGGCCTGAGGGTGTTGCACAGTCGAGCATCAGTCTTGCAAAGTGGCACCTAAGGCCTTTGACCAGCGAGGGCATCTCTACCACCACAGTCATGCAGCATGTGCAAGAAGCTATGAGGAGTGCAATCTACTTCTGTCTTAATCTTAACCACAGCCAGCAGCAAGGAAGTGTGACCCTTCCCAGAGGTGCTTGAAAACATATGGTCTTCCTTCCTCCTCCTCAAAGCAGTGTTGTGGCAGCAGCTAAATCTAAAGACCCCTTTCTCAATTCCTCTGTATAGCCTACTTAGAGGTAATGTATGACAGTCTCCCTAATATCCACAAAGGCTTCCATGACATTTGCCAAAATCAAAGGATATTTTTCAATCCTCGTCTTGTTAGTCCACTCACAAAGTCCCCCAGAACTATTAACCACTTTGATTTTATTCAGAAAGAGTCTTTTTATCATCCATAACACTGTGAACACTAGATGATATACAAAAATCTCCAAAGATTCTTCAAGAGAGGCACATTGTAAAGAGATAATTTCTTAGTTTGGTTCCTTATATAAATCATATACCAATGTATTTCTTTCTTTTTTATCATGATCAAATGGAAGGTCTGATTTTAGTATTTTTGAGAATTCTCCATATTTCTTTCCATAAAGGTTGTATTACTTTGCAATCCTACCAGCAGTGCAAAAGTGTTCCATTCTCTTCACATCTATGCCAGCATCTCCAGCTGCAGAATGTTGTGATGTAAGCTATTATCACTGGGGTTACATGATATGCAATATAGTTTTGATTTGCATTTCACTGATGATTAGAGATGATTAGAATTTTTTAATTTGTTTATTGGGCATTAATCTGTTATCTTCAGAGAAGTTTCTATTAAAGTCTCTTGCTCATTTATAAATAGGGTTGTTTGCTCTTTTCTTATGGATTAATTTGAGTTTTCTGTAGATTCTAGTATACAGGCTTTTCTCAGATTTGTAGCATGCAAAAACCGCTCCAATTCCCATGACTATCTGTTTGCTTTGTTTGTGGAGCCCTTAGCTCTGCAGAAGCTTTTTAGCTTGATCAAATACTATTTATTTATTTTTGATGTTGCTGCAATTGCCAAGGGTTATTCCTCATAAAATCTTTTCCCAAGCCAATATTTGCAAGTGTTTTCCCCACACTGTCTTCTAGGATTTTTATTATTTGACATATTTTTTATTTAATTTTTATTTTTTAATTTTTTTGAAGAGTAACATTCAGTGCCTATCATGTACAATTCTTTATGTAGTTTGGGCGGCGCCTGTGGCTCGGTCGGTGGGGCGCCGGCCCCATATACCGAGGGTGGAGGGTTCAGGCCCAGCCCCGGCCAAACTGCAACCAAAAAATAGCCGGGCGTTGTGGCGGGCGCCTGTGGTCCCGGCTGCTCGGGAGGCTGAGGCAAGAGAATCGCTTGGGCCCAGGAGTTGGAGGTTGCTGTGGGCTGTGTGAGGCCACGGCACTCTGCCGAGGGCCATAAAGTGAGACTCTGTCTCTACAAAAAAAAAAAAAACAATTCTTTATGTAGTTTCTTTCTCTTTTTAATTTATTTTTATTAAATCACAACTGTGTACATTATGGGTTATAGTGTGATGATTTGATATACAATGGAGAATGCTTAAATCTAACTGATTAACATAAGCATCACTCACTTATTTTTGTGGAAAGACATTTATAATTTACTCTTAGTTGTTTTGAAATGTACCCTTGCATTGTGTTCATTATGTAAGATCCCACCGATTGCCCTCACTCCTCCCTCTACTTGACCTCCCTCCTCCTCTCTGCTCCCTCTTCTCCCTTCCTTCCTGCTGAACTATTATTTGTTTTATAATTTGTATTAATGTGTAAGTGATTATATACTGGTTTCGTGATAGTATTGAGTACATTGGATACCTTTTTTCCCCCATTCTTGAGGTAATTTACTAAGAAGAATATCTTCTAACTCCATCCAGGTAAACATAAAAGAGGCAAAGTCTCTATCTTTTTATGGCTGCATAATATTCCATGGTATACATATACCACAGTTTTTTAATTCATTCATGAGTCCATGGGCACTTGGACTGCTTCCGTGACTTGACAATCATGAATTGGGATGCAATAGAGAATCTGGTGCAAATGTTTTGTTGTAAAATGATTTTTGTTCACCTGGGTAGATACCTAGTGATGAAATGACCAGATCAACTGGTAAGTGGAGATACTTCTTTCCAAAAAGGCCTTATTACTTTGCAATCCCACCAGCAGTGTAGAAGTATTCCCTTCTCTTCACATGTATGCACGGTTTTGTGATTTTGGGATGTGGGCTAATCTTACTGGAGTTAGGTGATATCTCAAAGTGGTTTTGATTTGCATTTCTCTGATGATTAAAAATGATGACCATTTTTCATGTGTTTGTAGGTCTTCAGAAAAGTTTCTGTTCAAACTCCTGTGCACAAAAAAAAATGGGGTTGCTTTTCCTTTTCTTATTGATTGGAGTTCTCTGTAGATTCTTGTTATCAAACCTTTATTAGAATCATAACATGCAAAAATAGTCTCTCATTCTGAAGGCTGTTTGTTTTCTTTAGTTATAGTTCCCTTAGCTATGAAGAAGCTTTTTAGCTTGATCAGATACCAGTAATATATTTTTGTGTTGTTTTAATTGACAGAGGAGTCCTCCTCATAAAAATTTTCCTGGGCAAACATTTTCAAGCATTTTCCCTGCATTGTATTCTAGTATTTTTTACAGTTTAGTGCCTTAAATTTAACTCTTTTATCCACTGAGAATC
This sequence comes from Nycticebus coucang, assembly GCF_027406575.1. Classification (NCBI taxonomy): domain Eukaryota; kingdom Metazoa; phylum Chordata; class Mammalia; order Primates; family Lorisidae; genus Nycticebus; species Nycticebus coucang. The sequence goes on along the minus strand of NW_026515591.1, from coordinate 663,533 downwards.
AATTTTGGTTAGTGGTGAAGTGTGAGGATCCACTTTCAATCTTCTACATTTTGCTAGTCAGTTCACCCAGCACCATTTGTGAAATAGGGAATCTTTTCCCCAGTGCATGGTTTTGTGAGGCTTATCAAAGATCAGATAATGCTATGTGGCTGGCTTGATCTCTAGATTTTCTACTCTATTCCATATATCTATCTCAATATTTTTGTGCCAGTACCAACCTATTTTGATCATTGTAGATTTGTAGTATAGCCTGAAGTTTAGTAAGGTGATGCCTCAATATTTGTTTTTATTTTTATGTAATGTATTAGCTATTTGAGTGTTTTCCTGATTCCATAGTAAATGAAGTATTAGTTTTTCAAGTTGTTTAAAGTATGACATTGGTGCTTTGATAGGGATTGCATTAAATATGTAGATTGCTTTGGGTAGTATGAACATTTTAACAATGTTCCTTCTTCCCAGCCATGAGCATCATAAGTTTTTCAATTTGTTAACATCTTCTGGTATTTTTTTCCTCAGGATTTCATATTTTTTTTTTAATAGAGATCTTTCATGTCCCTTGTTAGATAAATTCCCAGATATTTCATCTCATTGGCACTACTGTAAAGGAATAGAGTCCTTGATTATATTTTTGGCTTCACTTTGTTGGCGCATGTAAAGGCTACCATTTTGTAAGTATCGATTTTGTATCCTGAGAAACTGCTATATTCCTTGATCATTTCTAAGAGCTTTGTAATTGAGCTCCTAGGGTTTTCCAGGTATAAGATTGTATCATCCATGAATAGTGAGAATTTGACCTCCTCTGACCCCACTTGAATACCCTTGATCCCCTTTTCTTACCTGATTGTGATGGCTAGGACTTCCAGTACTATTTTGAATACCAGTGGTAACATTAGTCATCCTTGTCTAGTTCCAGATCTGAGTGTAAATATTTTCAATTTTACTCTATTCAATATGATATATAGTATCTCAGGAATAAAAAATATATATATCCAATGTACTCAGTACTACTGTGAAAGCAATTTACAATCACTCACACTTGCATATGAAACACAATTATAGCCTTGGATGAAGGAGGGAATGGGAGGTAGAGGGGAGGGGAAGGGGTGGGTTGATAGAGGGAGGGTTAGTAGGGGGACCACACCTATGGAGCACATTGCAAGTACAAGTTGGATCTATCAGGTGTAGAACACAAATGTCTTAATGCTGTAATTGGGTAAATGAGGTGTAAGCTATGTTGATTAGTAGGATGTAAGCACTCCAATTTGTACAAATAACCAACATATCAAATCCCATAATGGCGTAACTATATTTATGATCTATGTAAAAATGACTTCATAAAAATATGATATTGGCTTTGGGTTTGCTCTAAATGGCCTCTATCAGTTTAAGAAATGTCCCATCTAAGCCTATTTTCTTCAGTGTTCTAATCCTGAAAGGATACAGCATCTTTTTATCAAAAGCCTTTTCTGTATCAACTGATAGAATCATAAATTCTTTGTTTTCAATTTTATTTATGTGGCGTGTTATTTTTACAGATTTACATACACTGGGATAAAACCAACTTGATTGTGATGCATAATTTCTTTTGTTATTGTTTGTTTAGCAGGCCCAAGCCAGGTTTGAACTAGCCAGCTCAGGTGGACGGGGCCGGCACTCTAACCACTGTGCTATGTGTGCCCAACCAAGATGTATAATTCTCTTGATGTGTTGTTGAATTATGTTTGCTAGGATCTTACTGAGTAGTTTTGCATTGATATTCATTAATGATATTGGTCTATAATTTTCTTTCTTTGTTCTGTCCTTTCCTGGTTTGGGGATCAAGGTTATATTTGCTTCATAGAATGTGTTGGGGAGGATTCTTTCTTTTTCTACGTTTTGGAAAAGCTCGTGGAATGTAAGTAGTAGTTCCTCTTTGAAGTTTTGGTAGAATTCTAATGTGAAGCCATCTGGTCTCAAACTTTTCTTTTTTAAGAGATTTTGCATACTTGATGGTATTTCAGCACTTGATGTAGATCTACTGAAAATTGGTAATTCTTTCTGGTTGAGTCTAGGAATGTGGTGTGCTTTCAGGTATTTCTCCATTTCCTTCGGATTATTATATTTCTCACAATAGAGGGGTTTTTGTAATCATTGAGAATTATTTTAATTTCTGTGGTATTTATTGTTTTATTCCTTTATTGTTTCTCATTGACATTATGAAAGTTTTCACTTCCTGATTCTGTTTAGTCAACCATTTATGAATTTTATTAATCTTTTCAAAGAACCAACCTTTCGTTTCATTGATCTTGTGAATAATTCTATTGTTTTCACTTTCATTTAATTCTGCTATGAATTAAAAAGAGGCTATAATTTTAATATAATATTATCTGCTATAATTTTTGTTATTTCTTTTCTTCTGCTAGGTTTAGTGTTGGATTGTTCTTCCTTTTCTAGTTGCTTGAAATGACCCATTAGGATGCTGTCTTTCTCTCTTTCTGTATTCTTGATGAAATCTTCTAAATTATAAATTTCCCTCTTAGGACTGCCTTTGCAGTAGCTACTGCTTTTGATAACTTGTGTCTCCATTATCATTTTGTTCAAAAATTTGATGATTTCTTTTTTTAATCTCATCTTTGACCCAGTTATAATTGAGTCTAAGTTATTTAGTTTTCATAACTTTGTTTGAGTATGAAGATTTTTGTTCCTGTTGACTTCAATTTTTATGCCTTGATCGTTCCAGAAGATACAAGGAATAGTTACTATTCTTTTAAATTTGTTGAGATAAGACATTGTTTCATAAGATATGATCAATTTTGGAAGATGAAACATAGGCTGATGGGAAGAATGTGTAATCTATTTAATTAGGCTAAAATGCTCTATAGGTGTCCATTAAGTCCATTTCTACTAGAGTCACATTGAAGTCTATTATTTCCTTGTTCAGTTTTTCTTGAAGGGTCTATCCAGAACTGCCAAAAGGGTGTTAAAATCTCCAACTATCATAGTGCATGAAGATATCAAATTATTCATATCCATTAGGGTTTACTTTCTGTATTGAGCAGCATTTAGGTAGGGTGCCTAAATGTTAATTATTGAAATTTCTTCATTTTGAGCGTTTCCCTTGACAAATATGTACTGTACATCTTTGTCTTTCCTTACCTTTCTTGGATTAAAAACACTTGTATCTGCCAATAAGATTGCACTCCTGCTTTTTTTCTGATTTCTACTTGCCTATATTATAGAAGTTTATCCCTTTACCTTGAGTCTTTTTTTATCCTTTGAGGTAAAATGAATCTCTGGTATTCAACAGATACATGATCTGAGGTTTTGTATCCAGTTAGCCAACCTGTGCCTCTTTAGAGGACAATTTAAGCCATTTACACTAATGGGAACTGAATAGGTGTGGTAGTGTTTTGGCCATCATGTTTTTCAAAAGTCTAGTGAATATTTTTAATTCTTTCATCATGTGGAAGTTATGTTTTCTTTGATAAATTCTGGGTGAGTTTACTTTGGTGGTAGACCGTTGTGTTTGTCTTTATGGAAAAATGGGTCTGAGTATTTCCTGGAAGGCTGGTTTAGTTTTGAAACATTTCTGTAACATGTATATATTCATAAAATACTTGATTTCTCCATCACAAATGAAACTCAGTTTTTCTGGATACAGGATACTAGGATGAAAGTTCGTTTTCTTTAGAAGATTGAAAGTCAGTAACCATCCTATTCTGACTGGAAAAGTTTCAGCTGAAAGATCTTCAGTCCACCTTATATTTCTTCCTCTCTGGTGATGCTTTTCTTATGTCTGGCTGTCGCAGGATTTTCTCCTTTATACTAACTTGGGGGAATGTTAATTACAATGTGTTTGGGAGATGCTTTATTTGGATTCAGTAATACTTGGGTTCTGAAACTATCTATCTGAATTTTGGTATCTCTTGCAATGTTTGGAAAATTCATCTCCATAATATCTTGGGGTAGAGAATCTGTGCCTTTAGGACCATCCTCTTCTCTTTCAGGAATTCCTAATAAGTCAGATTTTTGATATTTTGGAATGGTCCCCCAATTCTGTAAGGAAATGATTTGTTCTTGTTTTCCATTTATCTGCCTCTTTGAATGTTTGGGATTGATAACAGCCTTCTCTTCAATTTCAAAGATATTTTCTTCCACCTGTTCAGCTCTATTACTGAGGGATTCTACTGTATTTTGAAGCTCCTCAAAGAAACTTTTTCATTTCCTTGAGCTATGCTCTTTTTTCATTATGTCCATATCCTTGTTGATTTTGTCTTTGAATTCATTAATTCCTTGAGACAATTTTTTTTAGCTACTTTTGGATTTCTTTTTCCATCTTTTCCTTCATTCTATTCATCTTATTTGTCATTTATATTCTGAATTCCGTTTCTGACAATTCAGCCACTTGTCTATGAATGGCATCTTCCATTGTAACTCTTTTTACTTTCTAAAGGGAGTTGATTTACTCTGATTATTCATATTACCACTGTTCTTCTACTGGTTCTGCTCCATGAATATCTTCTGCAGTTTGTCAATTAAAACTGGTTGGCTGAGGTTAGATTCAGAGCACCTTTACCAATGAGCTAGGACTGGTGATTTTGACTTATCCCATACAGCCTTATGAAGGTCCCTTTCAGAGCTTCAGCCAGAAACTCCAAGGATCGCTTAGTGAGATAGCACACAAGCTGGCTTTGTCTTGTAGTCAGCCAGCCTCTACCCAATCCTAACGAGTTGTGCTGTTAGGTTGAAATATTAGTTGTGCATTAGGCTGGGAGTGATACAAGCAACTGTGGTGCCCTGTCAACCATCATAGATATCTGGACATGGAGAATCAGTCCCTCCCCACTAGACAACAACAAGCACAGCTCAACCTCACAGGGTCTCCAGGTGGACCACCAAGGTCAAGGGTTCTAATCCGATTTTCCTGGACTGTACAATCAGTGCTCAACAGGGGGAGTTCAAAGGGTCTCCTGCCACCCAACAGTAGGAATCCACAGTCAGTTCTATCCTGCAAACCTGGGGGGCTAGAGCCTGGTTCCCCCATGTGAGCAACAGAGTCAGCACCCACCAAAGTCAGTCCAGGGACACCAGTGCCTCTGCCCTTGCCATGCACCATCACCAGCAACCTCTGGTGAGTGAGGGAGCCAGAAAAGTTCACCTACCATAGTCAGAATAGGATGTCCACACATGTTTACTGTGAATCCCTCTCTCCTGCAAATCCTTCACTCTCCCTAACCCCTGATTCCACTGGTGTCACTGTTTCCACACAGCTGTTCAACTGGCCACACAATCACCAGGCCTGTCACAGAATTGCCATACACTCTGGGCTCTGCAGGGGTCAGACATTCAGACATCCAGGCAAGGGTTGAAAGGTGGACTGGAAGTTCAGGATTGTGGGGAAAAATATTTGTTCAATTTGATGTCAGGCAGGATGATACCTAAGCTTACAATTGGGATCTCCCTGGAGAAGGAGGTTTAGTGTTTCTCAACTCCCTCCCATAGTGTAAAATAATAACTGCTATTATTCATTGCTCACTTACACAGAGCATCCCACTTGGGGGAGGGTTTCTCTTTTTATTGGTGATGGGCTTACTTGGAATTTGCTTTCTTGGATTCTCTTCTTGGAGTCAGCTTGCCTCAGGAAAGATGATGTGCTCTTGTCTATCTTCTTTCTAAGTTCAGCTCCCCAACTTCGCCTTCACCGAGTCCACTTCTCTCCAGTATCTCTCTCTCTGGACAGGAGTCTCTGGAAAAACCTGCCTCAAATTGGCCAAATTCCTTCCTCCTCCTGTTTTATATCTTAAATTTAAATATTTTATTCTGAGATAATCAATGTCAATGTTGAGAGCTATGGGTCCAGTTTCAGTTTATTAAACTGGTTTAATTTATTAAACAGGAATTATTTTGTGCATGCTTTATTAAGTTTATCAAACAGGAATTATTTTGTGCATGCTTTATTAAGCTTATCAAAGATCAAGTGACGATAAGTGGCTGGGTTCGTTTCTAGATTCTCTATTCTATTCCATAGATTTATATCTCTATTTTGTGCCAGTTCCATGTTGTTTTGATGACTATAGACTTGTAATATAACCTGAAGTCTGGTAATGTGATGCCTCCAGATTTATTTTTATTTCTAGGAATTGCATTACCTTTTCAGGGATTTTCCTGGTTCCATATGAAATGAAGTACTATCTTTTAAAATTCTTCAAAGCGGGCGGCGCCTGTGGCTCAGTCGGTAAGGCGCCGGCCCCATATACCGAGGGTGGCGGGTTCAAACCCGGCCCCGGCTGAACTGCAACCAAAAAATAGCCGGGCGTTGTGGCGGGCGCCTGTAGTCCCAGCTACTCGGGAGGCTGAGGCAAGAGAATCGCTTAGGCCCAGGAGTTGGAGGTTGCTGTGAGCTGTATGATGCCACGGCACTCTACCCGAGGGCCATAAAGTGAGACTATGTCTCTACAAAAAAAAAAAAAAAAATAAAATAAAATTCTTCAAAGCATGACATGTGTGCTTTGATGTGGATTGCATGAAATTTAAAGATAGCTTTGGGTAGTATGGACATTTAAATGATGTTTATTCCTACACAGCATGATATGTTCTTTCATTTATTCTTCCATGTCTTCTGCTATTTCCTTTTTTTTCAGGTTTTCACAGTTCTCTTTTTTTTAGTAAGTAAGACATACATAGATCATGAATATATTTATGCCTTTGTGAGATTCAATGTGTTGATTATTTGTACAAATTGGAGTGCTTACTTCCTACTAATTAACATAGTTTTTATCTCTTTTACTTAATCACAGTGTTCAGACATTTGTGTTCTATACTTGATAGATTTGACTTGTACCCTTGCAATATGATCTGTAGGTGTGCTCCCCCTACTAACCCTCCTTCTATCAAACCACATCCCTTCCTTCCCATCCCCTCTCTATCCCTCCTTCATTCTGGTCTATAGTTGTGATTAATCTTTCATATGAAAGTGTGAGTGATTATAAATTGGTTTCATAGTACTACTGAGTACTTTGGATATTTTTCTTCCATTTCTGAGATACTTTACTAAGAAGAATATTTTCAAGCTCCATCCAGGTAAACATAAAAAAGGTAAAGTATCAATCTTTTCTTAATGCTGCATAGCATTCCATGGTATACATATACCATAATTTATTAATCCATTCATGGATCAATGGGCACTTGGACACTTCCCTGATTTCAAAATTATGAATTGAGCTGCAATGAACAATCTGGTGCAAATATCTCTGCTGTTAAGTGATTTTTGGTCTTTTCGATACACATCTAGTAGAGAAATTATAGGATAAAATGGCAGGTCTACATTTAAATCCCAGAGTGTCCTCCAAACTTCTTTCCAAAAGGAATGTACTAGCTTGCATTCCCACCAGTAGTGCAGAAGTGTTCCCTTTTAATCTACATCCATGCCATCATCTGTACTTTTGAGATTTTGTGATGTGGGCTACTCTTACTGGAGTTAGATGTTATCACAAAGTGGTTTTGGTTTGCATTTCTCTGATGATTAAAGATGATGAGCATCTTTTCATGTGTCTGTAGACCATGTGCCTGTCTTGTTCAGAGAAGCTTCTGTTCATGTCTCTTGTCCACAATGAAATTGGATCACTTGTTCTTTTCCTATTAATAAGTTTGAGTTCTCTGTGTATTCTGGTTATTAGACCCCTGTTGGAAATATAACGTGCAAAAAATCCTCTCCCATTCTGAGGGCTGTCTACTTGCTTTACTTACCGTGTTCTTAGCAGTGCAGAAGATTAGGTTGATCAGATCTCAGTAATGTATTTTTGATGTTGCTTCAATTTCCTGGGGAGGGTCCTCCTCATAAGGTATTCTCCGAGGCCAATTTTTTTAAGTGTTTCCCCTGCACTCTCTCCAAGGATTTTATAGTTTCATGTCTTAAGTTCAAGTCCTTTGACTAGTAAGGGGCAATTTTTGTTAGAGGAGAAAGGTGTGGGTCTAGTTTCAGTCTTCTACAGGTCGCCAGCCAATTCACTTAGCACCATTTGTTAGATAGGGAATCTTCCCCCCAATTTATATTTTTGATAGGCATATCAAATATCAAATGATGATAAATGTCTGGATTCATCTCTTGGTTTTCAATTCTTTTCCATACATCTAACTCTCTATTTTTGTGCCAGCACCATGCTGTTTTAATCACTATGGATTTATAGTGTAGTCTGAAGTCTGGAAGTATGATTCCTCATGCTTTGGTTTTCTTTCTGAGTCATGTCTTGGCTATTTGAGTTTTTTTCTGTTTCCATATAAAACGAAGTATTAAATTTTCCAGATCTTTAAAGTATGACAGAGATGCTTTAAAGGGGATTGCATTAAATCTGTAGATTGCTTTTGGTAGTATAGACTTTTTAACAATGTTGATTCTTCCCAGTGATGAGCATGGTATATTTTTTCATTTGTTAACATCTTTAGCTATTTTTTTCTCAGAGTTTCATAGTTCTCTTTATAGAGATCTTTCACATCCTTTGTTAGGTACACTCCCAGATATTTCATCTTCTCTGGCATGATTGTAAAGGGAATAGAGTCCTTGATCGTGTTTTTACCTTGACTCTTGTTGGTATATATATATATATAAACGTTACAGATTTGTGAGTATTTATTTTGTATCCTGAGACACTGCTGTATTCCCTGATCACTTCTAGAAGTTTTGTAGTTGAGTCCCTGGGGTTTTCCAGATATAAAATCATATCATCTACAAAGAGTGACAGTTTGATCTTCTCTGATCCTATTTGGATACACTTGATTGCCTTCTCTTGCCTAATTTTGATGTCTAATGCTTCCATTATAATGTTGAAAAGCAGTGGAGAGAATGGGCAACCTTGTCTGGTTCCTGTTCTGAGTGAAAATTATTTCAATTTAACCCCATTCAATATGATATTAGCTGTTGCTTTGCTGTAGATGACCTCTTTTGGTTTAAGAAATGTTCCTTCTAGACCTATTTTCTTAAGCGTTCTGATCAAGAAAGGATGCTGGATAATATCAAAAGTTTTTCTTCTTCAATTGAGAGAATCATATGGACTTTGCTTTATATTTTGTTTATGTGATGTATTATATTTACAGATTTACATATATTGAACCAACCTTGAGACCCTGGAATAAAACCCCCTTGGTCATGGTGTATAATTTGTTTGATGTGTTGCTGGATTCTGTTTGTTAAGATCTTGTTGAATATTTTTGCATCAATATTCATTAGTGATATTGGTCTATAATTTTCTTTTTTTGTCTGTTCTTTTCCTGGTTTGGAGATCAGGGTGATATTTGTTTCAGAGAAGGTTGAGCAGTATTTCTTCTTTTTATATGATTTGAGAAAGGTTAAGTAATATAGGTACTAGTTTGTCTTTAAAGTTTTGGTAGAATTCTGATGTGAAGCCATTTGGTCCCTGGCTTTTCTCTGGGGGGAGATTTCAAAGGAGTAATCAACATATTAATAAATCAAAATGTTGTTTTTTTTTGAAAAGGTCAATAAAATGGATAAACTTTTTTGAAAAGGTCAATAAAATGGATAAAAGAGAAAAATCCCTAATTTCGTCAGAAATGATAAAGTCAAAATAATGACAGACTCCTCAGAAATTCAAAAAATCCTTAATGAATATTACAAAAAAACTTTATTCTCAGAAGTATGAAAATATGAAGGAAATAGATGAATACTTGGAAACACTCCACCTTCCTAGACTTAGCCAGAAAGAAGTGGAAATGTTGAATAAGCCTGTATCAAGTTCTGAATTAGCATCATAGTTCTCTTAACAGAGATCTTTCACATCCTTTGTTAGACATATTTCCATGTATTTGACTTGCTTTGGAGACACTGTAAAATTTGATTTTATTGTCGTCTTGACTGTTATTAGCATATATGAAGGCTGATGACTTATGGACATTGATTTTGTATCCTTAAATTCTGCTATGTTTCCTGAACACTTCTAAGAGCTTGGTAGTTGAATCTTTGTGGTTTTCCAGGTAGAATATCATGTCATTCACAAGGAAGAAGTTATAGTTGTCTGCAATTGGACTATTGCAACTATTTTACAATGTGGTAAACAAAAAAGTTGATGGGAAAATGGACCAAGATGGCAAAGTAGAAACATCTTCTTACCAGGCACTTACAATGAGACAGGAAAAAGAGAACTCTGTCTGGGAGAACCTAACCACGAACATCATTATGGTGGCATAAGGAAGCAGTGGTGGACTACAGGAGCCAGTGAGGTGGTCTGGAGTTGAAGAAAACTACAGAGAAGGCAAGTGCCTGGGTAAAGACAGGAACTGGCTAGCCAGCTCACCTGCAGAGGACTGGTGATAGAAAACGGCTGTCCTGCAGTTTCTTGAATTTGAACTAAAATTGCTGGACCTGCACTGGAAGGCTTAAACAAATGAATGGACTCGAACAGCATCCAACATCCTGGATTAAATACTGGGTGTGGTGGAGCTCCCATTAGTTTGGTGCCACCATTGTTGAAAGGCCATGCCAGAGGAATGGTCCAGACTCTCAGTGCTTGGCTGGCTCTGGTTCATCTGCTGAGCTTGGGCAATTATCCTTGGGGTGAGCTGAGCAGTCCCTGCACCTTCAGGAAGGCTACTTTGTTGTCAGGGGGCTCTATTTGATGTACCTCCTAAGAAACCTGGCAAGATGTTTAAGACCCCAATCTCACAGGGACTGAATGCTGATAAAGTGACCAGGCCCGACTGAGGGCAAATAAGTCTGGGAAAGAAGATGAGATCTCCTCTATAAGTAGTCAGTGGCTTCTGAACCACAAAGCCATTGTGTGTGTTCTCCATCTCCTAAAACCAAAATGTCACCTGGTGTCCAGGCAATATGTTATTAAAGACAACATATTTTATTTATTTATCTGAAATCTTTCAATTTTTTCTCTTTTTCCAAATTTGCCAATTTATTCCTTAGTTTTTTTCTCTCTCTCTTTTCTTGTTTTTGTTTGTTCATTTGTTTTGTTTTTCTCTTTTGTATTGATTTCATTTTTACTCTCTTCATTAGCCAAGACTCCTCCATTTTTGCTATGGTTTTTCAGACCCTTTTATTCTTTCTTTTTATTTCTTCTCTCCTTTTTCTCTCTTTTGGTAGAGATTTTTCTACCTTACTTATCTTTCCCACATAAATTTCTCATATAACAACTAACATATTCCCTATTGCCCCATATTTCTTTCTTTAACTTAGATAAAATTATTTTTAACATTCTTTATCAATTTTGGTTACTTTTTTCTTTTTTCTGAGTTCTGGGATGTCATAGCATTTGGCTGGTTTTCAGGTCACAGAATTGCTTTGGCTCAAAGAGGTCACGTGCTTACAGTCTAGGGTGTCCTTCTAGATCTGGCCTTTGGAAGGATGGCATTGGTAGGTCCTGATGGGTACATGCTGCCAATTTTCTTTTCCTTTTTTCTGTATTTGGAAGATAAGGAGTTTTGCTTTTCCTCAAGCTGGTAAGAGTTCCTTACTTCAAGGGATGCACCCAACCAGGTTCCCCAAAGTCCTAGATTGTGGGTGTGGGTCCAAATTCCCTACCAAACACCACTATTTCTCCTGTCACTCTCTTTCTGTCCTTCTTTCCTTTCTTCAGTTCTTTTGTCCCAGCCCTTTTCGTTCTTTCTTTTTCTTTTTTCTTTCTTTCTGTTTTTCTGATTTTTACTGTTTCTCTATCAATATTTACTTGGTCTACTGTGCTTCTCATAGTCGCCCAAAGTTTTTGACACAGTATTTGTTTAATTTTTGCTATCTGTGCATCAGTTCTGCTAATTACTGGCCACCCCAAGCTCTCTTCATCACTGATGTTTTCTCTTCCTCTGAAAAAAAGTTTAATCCATTTTCACCCTGTCATTTGTTTCATGGGATTATCCTCATGAACTTGAACTAAAATTTCCCTGATTTTACTTCCACTCTTGCCAATTTTAACAAGAAATGTAGTATTTGTTTATTGTTCTAATTCAAGCTCAGACATTCTGGCAATGGCACACAATAACAATAATAAATGCCACCAAGCAAGACATTGCAAAACATTTACACAAAGACAGCTGTGAGACACTGATATACCAAGGTTATGACATCTTACTGAGTTGTTTGTACAGTGCTGCCAACGTAAGTGCACAGTGGCAAGTTTGCAAACTTATTTGTCAGACCTTGTACGTTATTATAGGTATAGTTAAAAACAATAAATTTGTATACTCAGAAAATAAGGAAAGATAACATATAAACAGAATGGGGGAAATATTTGCAACACATATATATGATAAGGGTCAATTATCCAAAATATATAAAGAACTAGTAAAAGTCAGAACCAAAAGTGCAAACTACTAATGAAAAATGAGCACAGACTTGAAAAGTCATCTCTCCAAAGAAGATACACTAGTTGCCAAGAAGTTTATGAAAAGATGTTCACTTTGTCATTTAGGGAAATGTAATGCAAATGCACAAATACATGCCACTTCACACATACAAGGCAGATATAATCTTTGCAAAAAAGGAAAGCAACAAGTATGAGCAGAGATATGAAGACAGTGTAACACTCATACATTGCTGGGAGGTAAATTGTACCAGCTGCAATAAAAAAAAAGTTTGGCCTTTCCTCCACTTATCACCTGACAGAGCAGTCCCACTCAGATATGGCTCACAAATTTTTTTTTAAGAAATCAAACCAATAAATGTACATAGTTGCTCAATTCACAACAGCAAAGAGAAAAAAATAACCAAAATATACATAAATGGATAAACATGTTTATTATATGGAATATTATTCAGCCATAAAAAGAATGGAGTAGGGGGAAGGGGGAAAGGGTGGGGAGGGAGGGGGGAAGTGGGTAGAGGGAGAGGCATTGAAAGGATCACACCTGTGGTGCATCTTACAAGGGTATATGTGAGGCTTGGTAAATGTGGAATGTAAATGTCTTAGTAAAGTAACTAAGAAAATGCCAGGAGGGCTATGTCAACTAATGTGATGAAAATGTGTCAAATGGTCTATGAACCAAGTGTATGGTGCCCCATGATCATATTGATGTACACAGCTATGATTTAATAAAAAAATAATATATATAATATATAAATATATTATTTTATAATATATAATATATAAATATATATTTTATATATTATATATATAATATATAAAAATATATATATATATAGGAATGGAGTAAGGAGCATTAACCCACAAAATCCAAGGGGGAAATAGTGAGGAAGTAATAAATGGAAGAAAACAGAAAGAAAGGGAGAGTAGAAAGAAAAGAAGTAGGAAGGCAAAAACCAAGGATCACAGGAAGACAACATATCAGAATTATCCTAGGCTGTGATATGTATCATGTTAACGAACCAGCTTTCAAATTGTTTGAATGAACCAGCTTTGATATTGACAATCTCATTGCTATTCCTGTGAAAGCAGGACAGCAAAGGTAAAAGTGTGGGCTCATTGTCAGGGTAGTGCGTTACTGCCAATTTTCAACTGAGTCATTGAGACGTGTTTTCTCTGTGTCTGGATGTTCACCAGCATCTTAGGTATTGTAGTTGAAGTAAAGCAGATGTCAGCCAAGTACAGGTTGGAGAGGAAGAAGTACCTGGGGGTGCGCAGGTGGAAGTCAGAGAATATGGCCAGGATGATGAGCAGGTTCCCCAAAACCATGACCAGGGACATAGACAGGAACAACCCACACAGAAAAGGCTGCAGTTTGGGACCTTCTGAGAGACCCAAGAGTAGAAACTGTGATACTTCTGTGTAGCTTCTGCTTCCATGTAGCTGGCATGTGCTGGGGAAGGAGGCAAATGGAATATCTCATGAAAAGCCAACTGGTATTTCAGCTAGTTGTCACACTACAGTGTCACCCATGGATGGATATTCAAAGACTGAGATTCATCTAGCCAAGTGGTATATTATTTATATTTTAAATGTGAGTTGTTCAGATTTCCTTCCATTTAGCAGCAATGTCTTTATTTATCATCTATTCACTAGATTTAATTTTCATATATGAACCTATGTGCATTAACTAATTTCTTCTTGGATAGAATCTTTCCATATTACTGCAAATATATCTCATATTTTCTTGATAATCCCTACACTTCCTTCATTCCAATGGGTCTACAATAGTGATTAGCACATGGATTTTCAACTCAACCTTCTTTCTGTTACTTGATATTTCCTGTTGTGACAGTTACCTCTTTTTTTTCTTATTTTTAAAGATATGATCATTAGTATCACCTTGTGTGTAAAGTTAAAAACTAATTTTGAATAGTCTCAATAAATAGTATTTGTAAATATTATTATTAAACTTTTCCATTTAGGATAATTATTTGGGGAGGTTTTTTGTTTTTTTTTTTTGTTTGTTTGTTTGAGAAAAAGTCTCCTGTCATGGTCAGTAGAATGTTGTGGCATCATCATAGCTCACAGAAACCTCAAACCCCTGGACTAAACTAATCCTCTTGCCTCAGCCTCACAAGTAGCCAGGACTAGAGGTGCCTGACACTACACCTCAGCTAGTTTTTTTTCTATTTTTAGTAACACTGTTTAACCAGGAGAGTAAGAAAAAAACAACTTTCTAGGATGAGAGAGCAGAATGCTATAGTGCATGCCTCTCAGTGGGCTTCATTGTGGGAACTTGAGGGATAGTGAGATGGAGAGCAGGGGATGAAGGTCAGCATGGCAGAGGTGTGAGCCCCACAGTGAGTATCCCATGGTCTACCTTATGTCTGTAATTTTATTTTTATTTGTGGGTCTGAGGCTGGGACTATTTTTTTTTTTCATTATTGTTGTTTCTAGGGATGTACATAAACTTTGTGCATGTCAGATTGTATGGGGCCAATAGATGCAAATGTTGCATGTGAGACCAAATGTATCAACAATAACACACAAAAAGAAATAGTGAAGCTCATCACATGCCTGAATATAGACTCAAAATGGAATAGTAAGGTTAAATAAAATGCATTCATTTCCATTTTAAAGAAGTAATGAATGATGATCAAGTAATACTTATTTCAGGAAAATTTCATGGTAGGATGTTTGTTAACATAGTACATCATAGCTTAGGTCCAAAAAAGTTTCATTATCACAAAGCAAAAAATATATTTACATATATTTGAGAATATGCAGTTGTCAGTTCTGTGTTCTCAGCCAGGGGAGAGAATCTCCAGACACACATACAGAACAAGAACAACTTCTTAATCCATTACCCAGGAAAGATTAGTGGTTTGAAAACCACAGCCTGCAAAATATTATGCATTAACATACCAGAACATTTGTGTAAATTTTATGATTAGGTGAAAACAGACTACTCCAACACAAATGATTCAATATTCTTCTAATCATTTAAAGAGATTGGTGAAAATCAATCACGAAAAAGGAAAAAAGCTTGAGTGCCAACTGTCAGAAATAAATGCATTATTTGCATTATATTGTGCACACTGGAATGAAAAAATAAGGTGACAACAATAATATAGAACTTTTCAGTATGTCAGACCCACCAGCAACAATGGTTGAGTAAATCAGAAATTCCAATCAAATGAAGAAGAAAATATTCAATACCTGATGCATGAGAGGTCTTTCATGAGAAGTGAATGAATTATTGATTGGATAAAGGGAATCTAACAGGGACCTACAATATTTGGGAGACATTGGAGGAGCTTTGCAGAATGCCCAGAAAATGTAGCATTCAAGAAACAGACATTTCTAACTCTTTCTGGAAGGAGATTATAGATTCAAGAAAGAAAAGGAAACCAAACAAGAGCTGGAAAAGACCAGTCTCAGTGGAAAGTAAATTACCCTCAACGTTCAGGGATTTTACCCTCACAGATTAAATAAGTAGAGAACTGTCTTTGTTTCATTATTGTAAAGGCAAATCCTGACACCCATTTTCCTTTTCTCCTTCTCACCCTACCAGCCCCCCTGCTCATACTGTCTCTGATGATGTCACTGAAACTTTCTCTTCTCCAAGATCTGAGTCTTGGAAGCCCAGTACAGGTAGTGGGCAGCAGGGGCATGTTTAACATTTCTAATTTCTGGAGGGTTGAATTCTTTGAGCACCTCATGTGAAGAGTGGGGTGTGAGGTGGCAAGGCCCCCACAGCCTGGGAGATGTTCAGGGAACAACCTCTAGCTGCTTTCCTCCTGCTGAGTTAACATGTTTTTCCTTCTCTTAAAACTACGTTTTTTTCCTTCTTATGTTTTTGCCATAAGTCAATTATCTCTTTCTTTACCTGGTTAATCTTCAGGAACTATGCAGAAAACTATGTAACCCTTCCCTTTTTATTTATTATCTTTAACATGGTAATGATGTTATGTAGTAGAAAACATTAACAAAATATATTTTTCATGATAAAGTTATTTATATTTTCCAGTCATATTGTAAGACCAAAAATATGTTTGTTTGTTTGTTTGTTTTTGTTATTTGTTTTTAGAGACAGAGTCTCACTTTGTTGCCCTCAGTAGAGTGCATTGGTGTCAGAGCTCACAGCAACCTGCAGCCTCCAGAGTAGCTGAGACTACAGGTGCCCACCACTGCCCCCAGCTATTTGTTGTTGTTGTTGTTACAGTTTGGCTGGGCCAAATCTGCCACCCTCGAATATGGGGCCGACACCCTACTTACTGAGCCACAGGCATGCCCCTACAAATATGTTTTTTGTCTATGCTACTTCTTCATAAAAACCCTGCTGAGATACTATAAAATAAAGTTGATTTTACATTTTGGGGTTGGCTGCAGTGTGTCTGCTCCAGACCTCCTGATCCCATCCTTGTCTCTTCTATCTTTTCTCTCATTCTCCATGATTCCCATCCTGGTTCATTTTCTTTCATGCTGGTTTGCAATAACCTCATTAAATGAACTGTTCCATTGTCTCTGCACTCTGCAAAGTAGTTTAGTCCAAGGGAACATATGTTCAGTTCCTTTGGGCTATAAAGCAGATAGCAGAATACAATCTTTTCAGTCACTTTTGTGTCTAGGGAGACTGCTGTTGGGGAACTTGGATTTATTTTCTCCAAGGAGAAACTCTTTGCTTGGTTTCTTTGAAATGTCACAAGGTTTACCCTAAGGGAAGTTTAATTTCCATGCACAACAGCACTCAGGCATCATCTCTCTGTGATGTGCCAGCATTGAGGAAAGATTGAGATTTTTCACATCTCTTGGTGCCCACAGATTTACTAAGGCAAAGATGTTTTTTCTTCTTAAATGTTGTTCATTAACTTTTAACCAGTTTATAGATGTGTGATTGAAACTTATAAAGCTGTACATATTTAATGCATCAGGATACATCTGTGAAACTATGGCCACCATCAGGCTAAAGACCTATCAATCACCTGATAAAGTTTCCTCCAGAATTCTTTATTATTTTTTATTTATTTATTTATTATTAAATCATAGCTGTGTACATCAATATGATCATGGGGCATATTTTCATGTATGATAAAATATTTAACATAAAATGCCAATTTTTGGTCAATTTTTAGTACACAATATATTATTATTAGGTAAAGACACTAAGCTGATCTCTAAGACTAATTTATTTGGCATCACTAAAACCCCTCAGTTTTATATTATCTTCCCATTTTTCCCTCCCTCAGTCCCTGGCAATCATCATTTCACTCCAAAGAGGTTCTTTCTGATGGGCAAGAAATTGGATACCATTTTTGTTCATTTGAAAAGGACTTCCAAATTTTGGAGAGGAAAATAGCCCTTGACATTTGCTATTTGCAAATGGGAGCCATTGTTGAGAATAGGGCATCATTTATTACTACTAAATAGAGGAACAGGGCAGTGTAACCTGGGTGGAGGTGGTAAACAGTGAGTGCAGAGGAAATACATGGGGCAAATATGAACCAACTATAAAGCTTTTCAGGGATGGGGAAAAGAGAAATTAAGCATAGCCTAAAAGAAGTATGGAGGTTTGGATAATGTTTTTAAAGTGATTTTATTGGTGTTTTAAGGTGTTTTGAAATATATGAGCATGTTTAATTTCAAGGAGAATAAATATAATTAAGGTATGCATTGGAATATATAGGAAATAACAGCTGAATAATGTGAAGAAAGTGATATGCACAGTAAATAAATTAAAAAGTTATACTGTGCTATATCTCCAATATTCAGAACATATGGGTGCAGAAAGTAAGCATTGGGGGCTGAGCGTCTCTGCCTGATATTACTCCTTGGTAGCCACTTAGAGGGCATGCACTTCTGGTCTCTGTAAGATTTAGAAGTCTTTGACTCTGAAAGGAATGGTTCTTCTAAAGACAGGGCAAAAGTCCTGCACCATGAAGCTATGCTGTTGCCTGGCCTTCAATAGTCTCATGCTAAGAAAAGGAGTCAATACCCTGGGGCCCAGGAAGGAACATGCTGTGGTCAGTCAGTATCTGGGAGCAGCCTGGGGCAACCTTGGCAAAAACAGAGTGGTGGTTGCAGGTGCCCATCAGTTAGTAATGCTCCCCACAGACAGATGTTTGAGTGCCGTGACCACAGTGAAGCAGCCTCCTTTAGTTGACATCTGTCAGATATCCATGCTGCCCAGGACTAGAATAATCCCCAAATTCTGAGATGTATTAGTGGGAGTTGCAGCATAGCACTCTTTCCCTCTGCAGATTATCCATCTGGATTCAGCATGTCAGTTCAGGCAGCAGCACCTTCATGGTTTCCTGGGCCTTTCTTTAGGGGAGAGATGTCAATGGCGTGAACTTCTTTCTAGAGAAGTATCAGTGGGGTCAATGTGCAACTTCTTCTACTGAAGGTCATCTCAAGGTCATACTCATATGCAATTTGTTCTCCCTTTTTTCTGTTCTCAATTCCCCTCACCTCTGAATATCACCTCTGGTAGTCAGGATGACTGACATTGTGGAGTGAGATTGTTCCTCATTCCTGAATTTTCTGAGCCTGGCCATCATTTCCATATGTGCTGGCTGCTGCATTTCTCCATCTATGAAAAAAATTCATAAAGGGACCATCACGAAGTGCTAGGTCAATCAGCTGCATGCAAACACTGTCTCCACTTCTCCCATGATATGCCCTTATCATTTGGGGTGATGGTATGATTTATCACAAAGACATATGTTATTAAATGTCATTAGAATGTCTTAGGAGGAGAATCATGGTACAGGCCCCAGGATTCTAGAACAAGGCTATGTCCCCACCAGTCCTCTGCTGAGAATATTTATGTTTCATGGAAAATGACTTCTGGTTCATTACTGAGTTATGGATTTATGAGATGTTTAACTGTAGTGCACCTACTGACCTCATATCTGAAATTTCTCATTATAAGACTACTTTTATTGAACGTGCTAAGTCATAAAGTCAGACAGGTTCAGCACTTTTCCTTGGTGGAAATGTTACCTTTCAGATCAAATCTGAATAGGAAAAGAGGTGTGGGTAAGTGACACAACCAGGCATCCAAGATTCATTATAATTGCACCAACACTACTCCTTTAGCCTAAACCTGTGGCTTATTGAGGGCAGGTGTGTCCTGCACTACTAACTGACAGAGAAGAAAAATATACAACTTTGTTTTTAGATAGATTGGTTTGGTTTATGGGTAGAGACCAAAAATGGACCATGGCTTCTTTATAGCCAATGTCTGGTATATGATTAAAATGTCAAGCATAAGAAAGATACTTGCAATGGGAGGAGGAATAAATGGCACATCTGGTTATCCATTTTGTGAGGAAGAACAAGTGGCTTGAGGTGGTGATACTCTCTGTTCAAGTTCCTTGAAGGGAAAGAACTGGAGGAGTAGAGACAGGTAAATGGGTGGACGCAGAAAAATGGACATGACTTATAAAATATTTTTCCCATGTCAAACAAGACCAGGTAAGCACTCATTTGAACAAGTAACATTTGCCAAGCATCACCACTGGTAACCGTATGGTGTGATGGGCAGAGGAACAGTCTCTGGACATATTGGCAGAGACTCCCACTGACAAAGACCCCCCTAGCTGCTTCTGCATCTGAATGTCCAAACCATCAGCAGTAGAGACAATAACTGACCACACAGATGGAACTGTCTTTGAGGTGACCAAGGACAAGGCCTGTGTGGTGAGGTGTCCACATACGTCTCCTTCTACCTTGGAAAAAACAGTAGTTTATCCTCACAAGCATAGTCACCTACCCCAGGTATCAGTTTGAATTTCCTACTTGTAGACCAACTCTCATCCAACAAGTGGGGCTTAGAGAATGCTGGATCCACAAGCATGGAATCCCACAAAACAAAGCATCCCAGGGGTGTACCTAGCTCATGATGAGGGAAATGTGGGGTAGGAATGCATATATTAAATTGAGAGAATTCTAGCTTCCCTCTACACAGTATTTTGAGTTTTTATTGATTTATTTTTTTAAAAAACTTAATTTTTTATATTAATATAGGGGCACATATGATTAGGTTACATGGCTTTCATTTGTTAGGAAAAGTCCAAGTTGCAGTTGAGCCCTTCACCCAGGAGATGTGCCACATACATTGTCCCCCATAGGTGAGAGCTTACCACTCTCCCTGTCCCCACCATCTTCTTGAATTTAAATATGTTTTTCCTCTCATGCAGGCATGTAGTTGCTCCTTTACTCGTTTAATATGAAGTACATTGGGTGCTTGTTTTTTCATTCCTATGATACTTTACTTTCAGTTGGCTGGGATGCTCAACTCCTAACCTAAAGTTACACCATCATATTGTAACTGAAACAGCTAGAATCATCATTTGATGGGAATAATTGACCTTGATAAGAAGAAGGGGAAGGATGATTTTTTACACTGTGATATCAAGGAGATATACACATAGGAACTATATGGTGGCCAAAAAGTTGGTTCTTTGAAAAGATGAATAATACTGATGAACCCTTGGCTAGACTAAGGAGAAACAGAAAAATAAAATATCTAATAATGACAATCAGAAATGATATAGGGAAAATACAGATGTCACAAAAATACAAAAGATTGTCAATAATTATTATGAAACACTCTATTCCAAGAACTATGAAAATGTAGAGGATATGGACCAATATCTGGAAGCACAATACCATCTGAAATTCAGACAGAAAGTGTCACAACTGCATAAATGATCACAGGAGACACAGATTGACAGTACACGCTGCAAGAGGTGAGGCTAACCAGAGGTGCAGGATACCACTGAGCACTTCTTGCAGAGTCCTTTTATTGAGAAGATACTTAATGGTCAGAAAGATAACTAAGCAAAGACATGCAGGGACTGCGTGCTCAGGGACCATGTGTTTTAGGGGCTATGTGCTCAAGAAAAAGATCCCATATGGATAAAAAAAAAAGATGGTAAAAAGTTATGTACTCAAGGAAATTATTTCCAAAAATTATTTCCAAAAAATTATTTCCAATTATTTCCTACATGCAATTCCCTTTATTAATTCTTCAAGGAACTGCCATAAAATGTTTGCTATTTAACATCAGCCTTACTAAATCAGGTTTGAGCTTTCCACCTCTGGGATTACTGAGTTACTTGGTGGCTTGCCTCCAAGTGAAAGAGATTTCCAGGCTTGCCAGGAGAATGTCTTATTCTCAAGAATTCCTCACATAAGTTATGAGATTGATGGCTATTGTAGTAAATATGATTTTTAATCCTCTACAAGAAAGAGTTAGAAATCTTCAATAGACAATGAGAAACACTGAAATAACATCAATTATAAAAAAGTCCCCCAAAATAAAAGCTCTGGACCAGATGGCTTCACATCAGAATTCTATCAAACCTTCAAATAGGAACTAGTTCCTATGATGCATAAACAATTCAAAAATATGGGAAAGGAAGAAATCCTACCCCAAAAAAATTATATGAAGAAAGTATCACTCTGATCCCCAAACCAGGAAAGGAAACAACAACAACAAAACAACAACAAAACTTTAGACCAATAACATTAAAGAATATGAGTGGAAATATATTCAACAAGATATTAACAAGAATACAATGACACATTAAAAAGGTTATACACCATGATCAAGTGTGTTCTATGCCAGAGATACAAGGTTGGTTCAACATACATCAATCTATTAATATAATACACCACATAAATAGAATAAAAAGCAAAGACCATATGATTCTTTCAATTGATACAGAAAAGGCTTTTGATGATATTCAGCCTCCTTTCAAGTTAAAAACCCTCCAGAAAATAGGCTTAGATGAAACATTTCTGAAATTGTTTGAGGCCATCTACAGCAAACTCTTAGCCAATTTCGTATTGAATGGACTAAAACTAAAGGCATTTCCATTCAAATATGGAAACGGATAAGGATGCACCCTGTCTCTATTGCTATTTAACATGTGTTGAAAAAGTTTCTGCCATCACAATCAGGCAAGAGAAAGAGATCAAAGAAATTTGAATGGGGTTGGGGAGATCAAACTCTCCCTCTATGCA
This sequence comes from Nycticebus coucang, assembly GCF_027406575.1. Classification (NCBI taxonomy): domain Eukaryota; kingdom Metazoa; phylum Chordata; class Mammalia; order Primates; family Lorisidae; genus Nycticebus; species Nycticebus coucang. The sequence continues at coordinate 641,202 of NW_026515591.1, read as the reverse complement.
TATGACATGATCTTATACCTGGAAAACCCAAGGGACTCAACTAAAAAACTCTTAGAAGGGATCAAGAAATATAGCAGTGTCTTGGCATACAAAATCAATAGCCACAAATCAGTAGCCTTCATAAATGCCAACAATTGTCAAGGCAAGAATAAAATGAAAGCCTATTCTTTCTATAAAATCACCAAAGACGATGAAATACCTGGGAATATATCTAACAGAAGACGTGAATGATCCCTGTAAAGAGAATTATGAGACTCTGAGAAAGGAAATAGCAGAAGATGTCAACAAATGGAAGAATATAAAATACCCATGGCTGAGAGGAATAAACATTGTTAAAATGTCAAAGCTAACTAAAGCAATCTATAGATTTGATGCAATCCCATCAAAGCAACAATGTCATACTTCGAAAATCTTGAAAAAATAGTATCTCAATTCATATGGAACCAGAAAAATACCCTCAACAGCAAACACAATTCCTAGATATTAAAAAAAATCTGGAGGTATCAGGTTGCCAGATTTTAGGTTATACTACAAGACTATAGTAATCAAAACAGTGTGGTATTGGCACACAAATAGAGACATAGACCTATGGAATAGAAAACAGAGTCTAGAGATGAACTCAGCCACATGTTGTCATTCAATCTTCAATAATCCTAACAAAAACTTGAACTGGGGAAAAGAATCATTATTTAACAAATGGTGCTGGGAGAACTTGTTATCCACATGTAGAAAACTCTCAACCTCTCATCACTGACAAAAATTGATTCTTGCTGGATATAAGATTTAAATTTAAGACTTGAAACAATAAAAATTCTATAAGAGAGTGTGGGGAAAACATTTGAAGATAATCTGGGAAAATAACTTTATGAGGAATTTCCCCCTGGCAATTGCAGCAACATCACATATAAATACCTGCTATTTTATCAAGACAAAAAGTGTTTGCACAGCTAAGGGTACTACAGACAAAGAAAACAGACAGCTTTCAGAATGGTAGAAGCTTTTTTCAAGTTATTATTCTGCCAAAGGCCTGATAACTGAAATATACAGACAACTCAAATTAAACAATAAGAAAAGTGCTAAGAACCCCGTCTATAACTAGGCAAGAGACTTAATAAAAATCTCCGAGGATGACTGAAAAATGGCCTAGAAACACATGAATAAATGCTCCTCATTTTTAATCACCAGAGAAATGGATGGTGAAAGGAAGATGACAAACTGAAAGCAGCTTTTACCTGAGGCTCCTGTCCAGAGCTAGAGATATTTGACTGAAATGGACTCAGTGAAGTCAAAGGTGGGAACTAAGCATAGAAAGAAGATAGACAAGTGTACATGATCACTGTTGAGACACGTTGTACCTCCAAGAATTAGATGGAAAGAAAACAAAGTCCAGATATGAAGCCCTTCACCAAGTGGATGGGAGGTCCCTCCCCAAGCCAGAGACCTGTTTGGGGCTCTCTGTAAGTGAGCATGGAACAAAGGACCTCTCACATTGCCCCACAGAAGAAAGCCAGTAAAGCTGGTCCTTCTTCTTCAGGGAGGTCCCATCTGTGAGCCTAGGTGACAACCTGCCTGGAATAAAAGGAATGAAATATTTTCTCCACAATTCTGAACACACAGTTCACCCTTCTCCACTAGCCTGGCTGCCTGAATGTCTACCCCTTGCAGAACCCATAGTGTTTGGTGAATTCACCCAGAGGCTCAGGAATTGTGTGGGCTGCTGGTTACTAGCAGGGAAACTGATTCATGTGGCACCAGGGGTGTGTAGGGAGAGAGAAAAAGGCAGGAAAAGAGGGACATAAAGGAAGAGAAGGTTGCTTGGAGATGGTGCATAGTGGGCACTGGGGCACTGAAAACTCAGTTTTGACTTGCTCAGACAAACTTTCATGACTTCCCTACCCCCCAAAGGGACCAAGCTTCAGCCCCATGGGTTTTTCAGGTGAAATGTCTGTGGATATCTACTTACTGGGCACTTGAAACTCTTCGAATTCACTCCTGTGAACAGTTATTGTACTGACTTGGACAATCTGATTAGAACTTTCAAACTGGGATGTCCACCTAGGGACCCTCCAAGGTTGAGTGGTGATTGTTTTGTAGTGGAGATGGACATATTTTCCTCCTCCAGGTGTTGCTAGTGGGGCCCAGATGAGATTTCAGCCTAGTACAGTGATTCATTAGGCTAGGGTAGGGGAAGCCTGACATGAAGGCAGAGCCAGATTGTGTTATTTCAGCAAGAAAGACCTCAGAGTCTTTGACTGCAGCTCTGAAAGAGACTACTGCAAGGCTCCAGGGGAAAAGCCATAAGCACAAGCCCCAGCTCATTGGTTAGGGGCTGGTTAGATCCAATTCTTGGGACACCAATTCAGTCTCACCACACCAGTTTTAATTTTCTGCAATATAATTGTCAAATTTCAAAAAAATACTCATGGGCAGGAACCATGGAAGAACTCTTACAACATAAATAAATGTTGCATGACTGGAGATGCGAACGAACAGCAGCTTTGCCATGGGTGTAAATTTGCTTCAGTAATTATTAAGTCAATTATTAAACTTGCTTCCTATACACTGTAGGATGGCATATAGCAAAATTCTTTATTCCAAGTTTTAGTTTTGTACTCTTCCAGTCACGTACACACCTAATCTATTATCTATTAGTTTCATCATCTTATCTTCTTTTTTACATAACTGTAATTTAACTTGAAAGGAAATATTTATCATATCAATACAATCACCTGTGTAGTAAATCTCTTCCTCTAAACAGTGACTAGTTTCCGAGCAGGTCACAAAGACGAAAATAGCCATAGGGGAACAGAGTTGATAGAAGAATATCTTCAAGCATTCACTCAGTTCACTCAGTATGAAGTAATGACTGTGTCCTTCCTTCAGGGCAGAGTACCTATAGACTTCTGACAATATGTTGTTAACATATGTCAACCCTCTGGCCCGTATCTCTGAGGAAGGGCGGCATGCCCTTGGATCTCAGGCTTCACGGGGTGTACAGCTTCAGAGAAAAAGCCTAAGGAATTTTACAACTCCAAAAAAGCCTAACTCTGTGAGTAACCCAGGGGGGGTCCAGATCTCTTAAGCCTCAGAAAGAAAAGCAAGTCATTTTAAACTCACACTGAATTTACTTTGTGTGCTTGATGTAGGATATGTTTATTTCTAAATATTATCCTACAATAAACAGAATAGATCAACTTCCCCAAGGGATGACAAAGAAAATATAACAGAAATTACCATACATAGAGAAATGGCTGAAATGTCAGAAAGGGAATTCGGACAAAAAAAAAAAAAAAGAAAGAAAGAAAATTCAGAATATGGATTGAAAATAAGATGAATAGAATGGAGAAAAGAATGGAAATAGATATCCGAACAGTAGTTCAAAATTTATCTCAAGAAATTAATGAATTCAAAGACAATGTCACCAAGACTATGGACATAATGAGAAAACATAGCAGAGATCAAGGAAGTACAAAAGTTATTCATAAAGTTTCAAAATACAGTAGAGTCTCTCAGCAATAGATTTGAGCAGGCAGAAGAAAGGATCTCAGAAATTGAAGACAAGTCTTTTGAATGATCCCAAGCATTTAAAGAGGCTGAAAAAAGAACAAGAATAGAACATCCCATGAGAGAGTTGTGGGATCATTTCAAACATCCAAGTTGTAGGGATTCCTGAAGAACAAGAACAGAACATTCCATGAGAGAGTTGTGTGATCATTTCAAACATCCAAGTTGTAGGGACTCCTGAAATAGAGGATGATCCTAAAGGCACAGATGTTGTACTCCAAGATATTATAGAGGAGAATTTCCCACGCAATGCAAGAGGTACAGAAATCTAGATAGCACATAGTTTCAGAATCCCAGAATGACTCAATCCAAATAAAGTATTTCCTAGACACAATGTAATTAACTATGCCAAAATTACTATGAATTAAAAAAATCCTGCAAGCAGCCAGTCATAACAAAAGTCTTACCTACGATGAGAAAAATATTAGGTTGACTGCAGATCATTTAGCCAAAAATTTTCAAGCCAGAAGAGGAGGGTCTTCAACCTTCAATCTTCTAAAACAAAACAACATTTAGCCAAGGACCCTGTGTTCAGCTAAACTGAGTTTCATTTGTGATGGAGAAATCAAATACTTACTGATGTCCACATGTTGAGGACATTTGCACTTCCTAGACCAGCTCTCCAGAAAATACTCAGATCCATTTTCCATAATGAACAGTACAATGTTCTACCCCAAAATAAACATACCCAGATTTGAACAACAAAATCTAGCTTCCACAGGGGTGATGAGAAAGGGTACCCAAGAAAGGTGAGGTCTAGAATAACGGGTCTTCTCAAGAAGACCACAAGGATACACATGCAGGGTCCTCCCCATGGTGACTCAGCTATTGGGAATTTGTAAACTTAACTTCCTGAAACTTGGAAATTTTCAAGTTCTGTGAAAACCTGTAGTTCTGTAGGGGCGGGAATGCCATCTCCTGCTTGATTCAAACTGGCCAATGAGAAACGTACCTGTGGGGTGGAACTTTATGACTGTCAATAAAAAGGGAAAAACCAAGACAATTGGGGAGCATGGCCATTTGGAATTTTTCTATGCCATAAGCTCCCGGCTGGTGAATAAAGCCCTTCCTCTTATAAACGTGGTGTTTGGGTGCTCTTTCTCTCTGTTGGGCCTTGTCTTCCTGCAACATTTTCGGTTCCCTGACTGGGAAGCGAGATCACCCCTGGAGACAACAGGCACCTGGTAGTTGCCGCCAATCCTCTGAACCCCCACCTGGGGGTCCCTAATCGGCCTAGGTGACGTGAACCACTGAGCGTGCCAGTGAGACAGTTTGGCTTCTCTGTGTGGACACCTCGACTGGGCTGAGAAAGGACCCTGTCAGCGTGGTTTCAAGGAGTCAAACACTATGAGGAACTGGCATGCAGGAACGGGTACCTACACAGGGAGACATCTAAAGCAAGGTATGATCGATCTGGGAATCCCACTACATGTGTGGAATGTGGTGTGACTGAGAGAACTCCAAGGGTGGAGTAGGACTCCCTTCACAGAGCCTAGGGGAGTGTTGGTTTGCCTCCTATGGCTAAGTGGCAGCTTCAGTGGAAAATTGAGGCTGCCCAGTTTAAGAAGTGAGTTGGAATTGTGTGTATGTGAGTGCTTTGAGAATGACTGAGATGGGTAACAATAGATGGGGTTCCCCACCCCCACCCCCCACCATTCATGAGGTGAAAGGAATGTGTGAGTGTGCCCTTCTTCCCTGCTCCAACTTTGTCCCATGGCTGTTCTGAGATAAACTGGAAGTTCCAGGTTTTCAGCTTTCTGTCTTTGGTGGTGGCCATGTGGGACTTGGGAGAAAATGAAATGACATTAGAAAGGATGTTGGTGTAGTTTTGTTAATGGAATTTCTTCAGTGAGTGTTTGGTCTCAGGGATTTGAGAATTGAACCCACGGGCCACAGATCAGTGATAAAATGGCATTTTGTTGGATTGAGGGGCATGCAGAGAGAGTGGGGGGTACCAGAGCTATTGGCAGAGGTGTCGTGCCTTGAAATGTGTTGCAGTTGAAGAAGTCCAGTGAGCTCTGGATGGCCCTTGAAAATCTGGGGAAGAGAGTGTAAATCTCGTGCTGGACAAGGCTGTATCCATATAAGCAACAGGTCTCCAAGGTAAATAGCCCCTGGAAGGGAGGAGGAGGCCCAGATCAGAGGTTTCCTGCATAAGTCCTTTTTCTATGGGTAAATAATTGGCCCTGAGAGATATTTTGGCCAGGACTTGGTAGATGGAAAAATACCTTTACAAACTGAAGGGGTGTTCTAGCAAATGAATGAATGAAGTGCCTCACCATGGACAAGGTTATTAGGTCTTTGCTGTAGTTTTTGTCTGGGTAGGGGGTCAGGGTGTGTGCACCGTAGTCAAGGTGGAGCTGTCCAAAAGGTTTCAGGCTGATTTGTCCATAAGCTTACTGGGGCTCAGAGGGTTTGTGCCTGGAGATGGGAGTCTGATGTCTAAGCTCAAATGAGCCTGAAACATGGTGGTTCCCTGTCCAGCCCTGAGTGGGAAAATTCTGTATCAATGTTACATCTCATAAAATGTCTCTCATTTGTAAAATGTAATACTTTTGTTGTTTAAATTGTTGGGGAAACTGACTCTTTGTCAAAGGATAAGATTTTTGCCTTTTAAACCTTCTAGTTATCAGTTTGGCTGAGTGAATGGGTAACTTCATGGTAAATTGGGATCCTGTTTTGTGGGAAGTGAGTTTTTGAGAGTAAGAGAAATTAAACAGAAAGGAAAATGGTATTGTGTAAAGAAAGAATTTTGCGTGATAATTTTGTCCTAAAACAGCATGGTTGTGTAAGAAAGTGGAAGGCAGGGCAAATGTTAAAGAAAGTTTAAAATGCTTGTAGATGGTCTGTGCAGGTTAAAAAAGCTCATAAAAGAGAATTTGTGAAAGAATTTACATGTGACCCAGTTGACTATGCATTTCCTTTCAAATCTTTTGGCTTGTAATTTTGTTTAAACAAATGTTTTAGGCCTTTGATATTTGAGGAATCTTCCAAAATAAAAACACTAAATCTGTGGCTTGGTGCCTGTAAGGCAGTAGTTGCAATGCTGGGCCACATGCACTGAGACTGGCGGGTTCAAACTTGGCTCAGGCCAACAAACAAATAAACAACAACAACAACAAACTATAAATTTGGTCTTCTTGAAATATTAAGACCACTGAAAGTCACGGAAAAACAAATTAAACTTATTTGATTTATTAAAAATATATAGGAAACATTGTCAAATATGAAATGGTGATGAATTTTATGTGGATTATTGTTTTATATATATATGTTCCAATATTATAAAGCATTTGTCTGTCCTAATGTATAAAGCATTGGTCTGTCCTAATGTATAAGACATTGCTCTGTCCTAACATACATGGTTGGTAATAATTTTAATTCATCTAAAAAAAAAACTATTTCTTATGTAACTGGCTGAATCCAAAGTTCATCCTAAAAAGAAAAAGAAATATTAAGAGAAGCTGATGAATTCTCTCAAATTCAAATTTCTGATGTCTTTGGTAATTGAATACCTTTGGACTAAAAAGCCGATTTTTAGAACTTTCCTTGGAAAGTTAACATGTCTATGAGTATTGCTAACCTAACTTCAAAAGAACAGAAATCAGTTACATGGAACTTGTCTAGTGTGTAATGGCTTTTTGCTTGAATGATTCTTTCTGTGTTCTGTTTTCCAGAAATCAAGAAAATCTTTTTTTGTCTTTTGAGCTATTTGTAGCTTTTCAAGAAATGTATATATAATTATGAGCAGAGTTTGAAACATGTATTTTTCTCTCTCCTTGATTTCTCTGGAATTTGAAAGCCATTTGTAAGTACTCTTACTTTCTGACAATATAGTTATTTGCATAAGTTCAATAAGAATCTGTTTTGTTCTATAGGTCATGATGAAGGCACTGGTTATTTTACCAAAGCTTTGGCTGGAATAGCATTTCCAGAGGTGTGCAGACTGCATTAAAGAATTAAGGTTGACTTTATAAGGCCAATAAAAAAGCCCTTTGGAAAATTGGCCAGATACCCATCAGTAACATTTCCTGATCTGTGGTACGTAATGACAGTCACTTGCTAACGGGTCTGGGAATTGAAATATGCTTGGGAACTTCAAGAGAAGAGGAATTTACCCAATGCATACACGTATCTAAAGGCACAGTTGAAACCTGGGTTCTGAAAGAATTTCAAAAAGTCCAGCCTGAGATTCCTTATAAGAGTTCCAGCAAAGTCAATTTTAAAGAAAAGAAGATCCTAGATGTCTAATAATTATTCTTACTGCACTTTATGTAAATAATCAGACCCTGTATACTGAAGATACAGTTTATTTTGGCAAATAAGTTAGTTCTACTATAATTTGCCTTTAGTAAAAAGAGAAATTGGAGAGATAAAAATAGTTTAAAAGGAGGAAAAAGAGGCTGTGGTCCACCTGTATTTAGATCCCAGCCTTGTCTGTATTGTCAACTCGTAAAATGAGACCTAACTGTTTTACTAAATTGATCTGTTAAATGGGACTAAGAGACTGGCCAAAGAGTATAGAATTACATGCAGTAGTTATATTTACTCTGAAGCCTTAAGACTCCACAAAGGTCACCTGTTGGCTACCCTGGAAAACTTGTGCAGTATTAAATGTTATCTAGAATTTCCCAGTAAATGGTGTAACTGTAAACACTGCATCCTACTCTGCTGAATCTGCTGCCAGAAGAAGCCAAGTGGCCCTCTTGTATGAACTTAAAAGAACACTTTTTCAGTATAAGGCTGGCTCTGGGAAGCCCGAGGCTGTTTGTTTTCCAGTGGGAGAGACCAGACATGGAAACAGTACACATTGACCAGGTTGCCACAGGGGTTCAAAACACCCACAATTTTTGGAGAAGGGCTGGCTTGTGACCTCCAGAAATTCCAGGCTGAGGAATTAGAATGTGTGCTGTTCCAATATGTCGAGGACCTCCTTTCAGGACATTCTACCCAGGAGGTCTGTGCCCGAGGCATGGACTGTCTTTTATGACATCTAGAGGTATGTGGCTATAAATTATCCAAACAGAAGGCCCAGATTTGCCAGCAGCCAGTACATTATCGAAGATTTACTATCCAGCAGGGGTAGAGGTATCTAGGCATGAAATGGAGGCGGGTCATTAATTATCTCCTCAACCTCATGAGCCAAAAGCAGATTTAAAAATGCTTAGGCCCGGGTGACTTCCATTGTCTTTGGATCCCTAAATTTGCCGTTTTAGCTAAGCCCTTGTATGAGGCAACTAAAAGAGAGGAGAGAGTGCCCTTGGAGTGGGGAGGAAAACAGGAACATGCCTTCTCCCAGCTAAAGATGAGGCTGATGGCTGTACCTGCATTGAGACTGCCAAACTTGGCCAAGGCTTTTACTCTGTATGTCTCAGAGAGTGATAAAATGGCTGTGGGTATATTAACCCAGCTGTTTAGGTCCTTGCCAAGGCCTGTAGCCTACCTCTCTAAGCAGTTGGATAGAGTGGCAAAAGGTTGGCCACCCTATTTACAGGCTCTAGCCGCTACTGCTCTCCTTGTGCAAGAAGCTCATACGCTGACTCTAGGGCACGATCTCAGAGTGAAAGTACCGCACTCTGTGGTCAATTTAGTGGACACTGAGGGACACTTTTAGCTCTCTAATGCAACACTCTAAACCAAGCCACGCTCCTTCCAGTCAGTGGAAGAGAGACTGAGCATGACTGTACAGAAGTTATAGATAATGTGTACTCTAGAAGAACTGACTTGTGTGACCAGCCTTGGACAGATGCAGACTGGGACTTGTATGTAGATGGAAGTAGTTACGTGACAGCGCAAGGTGAGTGGCGGGCTGAGTATGCAGTGGTTACCTTAACAGAGACTGTGGAGGCTAAGCCTCTACTTCAAGGGACATCTGCTCAGAAGGCTGAGTTAATTGCCTTGACCCAAGCTTTAGAGTTAAGCCAAGAAAAAAGTATAAATATTTACACAGACTCTAAGTATACTTTTTTGACTCTCCAATTATGCAGGACATTGTAAAAGGAGAAGGGACTATTAAATTCTGGGGGGAAAAAAAGACATTAAGTATCAGCAGGAGATAACTTCAGTTGCTAGAGGCAGTATGGAAACCTCGGAAAGTGGCAGTTATGCACTGTCGTGAACTTCAAAGAGATGCTTCCACCATCACTAAGGGGAGCACCAGAGCTGACACTGAGTCAAAAAGGGCTGCCTCCCAGATGTAACATGTGTCACGAGTGGCTCCCCTCATCCCATGGGTCCCTGTGATCACCCCTATCTACTCCTGGGAGGAGAAGAAATGGTTAGCAGCAGAGGGGAATCAGGAAGCAGAGGGAGGATGAATAAAAATGCCAGACGAATGAGTAGCAGTCCCCCAGATTCTAGGAGCCACCGTGGTGACAGGAATATTTGATGAAGTTGCTTGGCCAATACTTCTACATCTCCCACCTGGCAGCCCTGGCCAAAACTGTCAGTCTACAGTGTGTCACCGGCAGCCAGTTCAATTCGTGCCAAGAACCAGCGGTACCCCCAGAAATCCATTCGTATGGAGCAATGCCCTTCAAGGACTTCCAGGTAGACTTTACTGAAATGACCAGGTTTAGAGGGAACAAGTACTGGCTGGTGATGGTCTATCAGACTTGGAATAAGTAAAAGCCTTCCCCATCAGGATAAAAAGGACTCCCAAAGTAGTAAAAATATTTCCCAGAGAAATCGTCCCATGGTTTCGGTAGCCACTGTTTTAAATTTGACAATGGGCTAGCCTTCATAACAGAACTAGGACAAATAATAAGCTAAAACTTTGAATAATTAATAGGCCTCAAAGCTTAGACAGGGTAAAGTGCATAAACAGTACCATAAGAGCAGAAATTGGTAAACTCTGTCAGGAAGCAAAGCTTAACTGGCAGGCCTTGCCACTGGTGTTGTTCAAAGGAGGCCTCTGTCAATTTTCTGCAATTAAGCTGGAACTCCTAAAATAACTTGGAAAGACTGAACTGAATAGACAAAAACCCTATAAAGAGTAACAAGGAAAATCTCCACCGGGGTAATTAACTGTGTTCTGTTTAGTCATTTGTGTCTTTACATCTTTTCTCTCTGGAAGATCAAGGGGACCAAGTATAGGTCTGGAATCAGAACTTGGTCCCCCTGAAACCAAGGTAGAAAGGACTTTACACCATCATTCTGACCACACGCACAGCAGTGAAGATGGAAAGAATCCTCATCTAGAGTCATCACAGCTGGCTGAATAGGGCTTCCCTGACCCTTGGAAAGCAAAGGTAATTTTTAAGACAATCAACATGCCCTGCTCCAGGCACATACTAGGAGCTGGCTGGTCAATGCATGGCTGAAGCCTGAGGAAACTCCTCGAGGGACTTATCTTAATTGGACTTTGAACTTTGGGCAAAGGGGGGAAATGTCACAGGGAAAAGTAAAAACTCATATGTATATTAGTGCACCACCATGGTACTATTAAGGCCTGAGTAGAGAACCCACCAAGAGTCACAGTCCCTAAAATCTCAGTGCTGAAAAGTAATTAATATTTGCACCTGCAGAAACAAGCTGATATTGAGACCCCAGATTAAAATATATTGGAGTCTCAAAAAGGGGGAATGAGAGATGATACCCGAGAAGGGTGAGATCTAGAAGAACAGGTCTTCTCAAGGAGACCACAAGGATACACATGCAGGGTCCTCTCCATGGTGACTCAGCTCATGGGTATTTGTAAACTTAACTTTCTGAAACTTGGAAATTTCCAAGTTTTGTGAAATCCTGTAGTTCTGTAGGGGCGGGAATGTCATCTCCTGCTTGATTCAAACTGGCCAATGAGAAGAGTACCTGTGGAGTGGAACTTTTTGACTGTCAATAAAAAGGGAAATACCAAGACAGTTGGGTAGCATGGCCATTTGGAATTTTCTATGCCGTAAGCTCCTGGCTGGTGAATAAAGCCCTTCCTCTTATAAACGTGGTGTTTGGTTGCTCTTTCTCTCCACTGGGCCTTGTATTCCTGCAACAGTTAAATAATTAAAAATATACAGTGGACCTTTGAAAAACATGACAGCCAATACACTACTATACCTATCAATTCTTCCATAATGTAAATGGCTTAAATTCTCCTCCAAGAAAAACAGGTTGGGTGACTGGATAAAAACAAACAAACAAACAAACAAAAAAAAAAAAACTCAGACCATATGTCTGTAGCCTACAGGAGACTAATCTTATCTCAAAGAAGAAAGAAAGACTCAGGATGAAAGGATGGGTCATTCATTTACAGGCAAATGAAAATCAGAAAAGCAGGAGTTGCCATCTGATTTGCAGATATAATTTGATTTAAGCCAACTAAAATAAGAAAAAACAAGGAAGATACTACGTATTTGTCAAGGGAAACACTCACCGTGAAGAGATTTCAATAATTAACATTTATACACCCTACCTGAATGCTCCTCAATTTATAAAGGAAAGACTAACTGACATGACTAATTTGATATCTTCCTGGAGTATAATTGTTGGAGATTTTAACACCCCTTTGGCAGTTCTGGATAGATCCTCCACGAAGAAACTAAAGAAGGAAACAATGTACTTAAACTTCACCCTGGGGAAAATTTACAGAACATTTCATGTTAATAAAACTGAATACACATTCTTCTCTTCATCCCATGGATCATCCTCCAAAGTTGATCATATCTTAGGACACAAGTCTAATTGTATCAAATTCAAAAGAATAGAAATGATTCCTTGTCTTTCTTGGACTGTGATGACAGAATAAAAATTGAACTCAACAGTAGGAGAAATCTTCATACTCAAGCAAAGTCATGGAAAGAATGATAGCTGGATTAAATATGAGATTAAGAAAGAAATCATCAGATTTGGCCATCAAAATAATAATGAAGACAGAAACTGTGGGATACTGCAAAGGCAGTCTTTAGAGGGAAATACATAGTATTAGATACCTTCATCAAGAAAACAGAAAGGGAGCAAGTCAGCAACTTATTAGGACATCTCAAGAAACTGGAAAAAGAAGAACAATCTAATTACAAACCCACCATATGAAAAGAAATAACCAAAATTAAAGCAGAATTAAATAAAATTGAAAACAAAAGAATCATTCAGTAGATCAGCAAAACAAAAATTTGGTTCTTTGGAAAGGTGAATAAAATCAATAAATCTCTGGCTAGACTAAACAATAAACAGAAAAGTAAAATCTATAATAACTTCTACCAGAAACAAAAAAGGAAATAACAACAGATAATACAGAAATTAACAAAAAAATCTTCAATGATTACTGTAATAAAACTCTATCCTCAGAAATATGAAAATGTGGAGGAAATGGACCAATACCTGGAAGTACGCCACCTTCCTAAATTCAACCAGAAAGAATTAGAGATTTCAAATAGACCTATATTCTGCACTGAAATAGCAGCAAGTATATAGACTCTCCAAAAAAAGAAAATCCTGGGACCAGATGATTTCACATCAGAATTCTACCAAATCTTCAAAGACGAACTAGTACCTACATTACATGATATTTTCCAAAACAAAGTTAAGGAAGGGATCCTCCCCAACACATTCTATGAAGCAAATACCACCCTGATTCCCAAACCAGGAAATGGCCCAACAAAGAAAGATAATTATAGAATAATACCATTAATAAATATTGATGCAAAAATATTCAATAAGATCCTATAAAAAAGAATTCAACAACATATTAAAAAAGTTATACACTACGTTCAAGTTGGTTTTATTCTAGGGTTACCAGTTTAGCTCAACATATATAAACCTATAATTATAATATGCCATATAAATAAAATCAAAAACCATATAATTCTATCCATTGATACAGAAAAGGATTTTGATAATATCCTTTCATGATTAGCATACTTAAGAAATAGGCTTAGAGGGGCTATATCTTACACTGATAGAGGACATCTACAGCAAACCCAAAGCCAATAGTATATTGAATGGAGTAAAATTGAAAACATTTCCACTCATATCTGGAACTAGACAAGGATGCCCACTGTCACCACTGTTATTCAACACAGTACTAGAAGTCCTAGACTTCTCAATCAGGCAAGAGAAGGGGATCAAGGTTATTCAAATAAGGACAGAAGAGGTCAAACTCTCACTTTTTCAGATAATCTTATACCTGGAAAACCCCAGGGACTCAAATATAAAGCACTTAGAAGTGATCAAGGGATATAACAGTGTCTCGGGATACAAAATCAATACCTGTGAATTAGTAGCTTTTATATATACCAACAATAGTCAAGCCAAAAATATGGTCAAGGACTCTATTCCTTTTACAGTAGTGCCAAAGAAGATGAAATACTTGGAAATATATCTAGCAAAAGATGTGAAACATATCTGTAAAGAGAACTATGAAACCTTGAGAAAAGAACTAGCCGAAGATGTTAACAAATGGAAGAACATACCATGCCCATGGCTGGGAAGAATCAACATTGTTAAAATTTCCACAATACCCAAAGATATCTATAGCTTCAATGCAATACCCATCAAAGCACCAATGTCAGACCTTTAAGATCTTGAAAAAATAGTACGTCAATTCATATGGAACCAGAAAAACCCTATTAGTAAATAAAATTCTTAGAAATAAAAAGAAATCTGGAGGCATCACGTTGCCAAATTTTAGGTTATACTCCAAGTCTATCGTGATTAAAACAGCATGGTACTGGCAGAAAAATAGAGATGTAGATATATGGACTAGCATAGAGTATCTATAAAGGAACACAGACACATTGTCATTTTTCCTTTGATAAGTGACAGATGGTGAAGGATATTCAGTTCTTTCCCACTTCAAAACAACCACAGCTCAACCTCAGAGAGACCCCAGGTGGACAGCCCATGTCTAGAGTTCTCAACAGATTGACCTGGACAGTACAATCACTGCCTGGTAGGGAGAGATCAAAGGGTCTCTTAATTCCTAGATAGTAGAAATCCACAGACAGTTACAGCCAACATACACAAGAGGATGGAGACTGCCCGCTTCTGTGTATGACCAATTCTGAAAAGATCACTAGCCACAGTTAGGACTAAGGCATCAGCACCTCCAGCCTTGTAAGTCTGAACTGGAAATCAGTTCATTTACCCTTCAAAGTCCAAACATGGTGTCAGTGCCCAGCCCTTTAAAGTCCAAACCAGGCATCAATGACTGCACCCTTTGAGAGTCCACACTCCCACAGGCAAAAGTCCCAACCAGGAGTCAGTGGCTTCACCCTTGAATGTCCAAATCACGGTCAGCACCCCCACCCATTAAACTCCCAATCTGAAGATTTTTACTTTGATAATATCCAAGTAATGTATTTTTGGTGTTGCTTCAATTGCCTGGAGGGTTCCCCTCATAAAGGATACTGCCAGGTGAATTTCTTCAAGGGTTTGCCCTGCACTCTCTCAAAGTATCTTTATAGTGTGATGTCTTACGTTTAAATCTTTTACCTAGATTTGTTGATGGCATCAAAAATTAACATATGAGTTCTCCTGAAGTCTGTACACACAATGCTGGTGTTAAATAGCTTAAACACTAGCACGCCTGAAAAAGCCAAGTTCTTGACTTGAGGCTTCATCAGAAGGTCTTGTTGTCATTGCAGTTGGCTGCCCAGTGGCCAAACATCTCTCAGATCTCACAGTACGGGCGTTCCTCACTCCCACTGCCATGGTGTGTAGAGTGGGGAGGGTCATCAGACATCTGTGTCTGGGTAGGAAAATCCTCTGTGCATGCAGGTCAAAGCAGTCACAAATGTCACAGAAGAGGCAAGACTTCTTCTTAGACTGTTTCTCCTGGTCATCACTGTCATAATTGTTGAGCTCATCCCCATTCCCATTGAGGGCTGCTTCTGACATCATCTCTACCTTCATCTTGAGATCTTGATTCTTCCTTTGAAGGTCCACTATTACTGAATTTAGGAAATCAATCTGACTCTCCTGGGCTCTTTCATCCTCTTCTGCCTGAGTATCAGTATTACCTGAGGAGCTGTTGAGCTGCCTCTTGTTTTCTTTGAGTTGAAGCTCCAAGTTCTTTACCTTGAGCTCAAGCTTCACCTTATCGGGCTCTAGAGACTGAACAACTGAATGCAAGGACTTGGCAGAGGCGTTTTCTCTCCTGAGCACTGTGACCTCATTTCTCAGTTTTTCCAGCTCTGCATCCTTTTCTGTGAGTAAGGCACTAGTTATACTGATGAATTTTTGCAAGGAGGCTTTTTCTTCATCTGCATCCTTTATGTACTTGGATTCTCTTTTTTTCATTTCTAACAACTGATTATTGAGCACAGATCTTTCCTCTTCCAGCTTTCGATGACTTGTGACTTTGTCTCTGCTTCTCCCCAGCTCCTCGGCAAGTTTAATGTTCTCTTCTTGCAATGCTGACTTCTGTGTACAGACTTCAGGAGAACTCATATGTTATTTTTTGCTGCCATCAACAAATCTAAGAAAATATTTTGTTCTTCACAAATCACACTTTAGTCTCCCCTTATAAGTTAGATTGATAAATTAAATAATTAGTAGGTGAGTTTTCACCTCTTATTTTGTTTTCTTAAGTTTGAAGACATTGCACCAGATGCCATTACATTCTTTGTCCCTCATAAAAAAAATCTCTACCCATACAATACCTTATTTAAAGTAACTAAATTATGCCGTTACTTTTCGTATTTGCACTAAAATGTTTCCAGGCTGCATTTGTATATTTAGGTTTTTGGTTAAGCTTTGACACTGGAATGAGTTGAAAAAATGTGCCATTTTGCATTTTAATCTACTCATTTAAAAGTATTTTATTCAAAGAAATATCTGAGCTTTTTTGCACTACCTGTTATCAGTAGTGCCTTTATTTCAGGCTTTATAATACTTAGGTGTGATTATAAAATCATGAAACAGGTAAAGGGAGGGGGAAGCCCCCAACTGCTGTGGGGACATTTTATAATCTATATGCTGCATCCGCTTTCTATACTGTGTTTTGTTTATTGGTTTTGCATAATTTTAGCCTATAGATACATGTATATATATTTATAAAAGCTATATTTTGGGAAAAACCATATACAATGTGTCTTTCTTTTCAGGTATTTACCTTTATGAAAAAGAAAACACTTAAAACGATCATCTGAACATAAAAGACCAGTCCAAAAAATAGCATCATAAGGCTTTGCAATTATTTTTTCCTTTTGTTTTCATTTTGTTTCTTTACCAAATTCTAATAACTGGAAGAAGTTTCTCCAAAACGTTTTTCCTTCTCTAGCAGATATCCCCAGCAATAAATTAATTTAATAATAAGCCAGTATAAAAAACCTAAATTAACCAGTTAATCTATAATCTTCCTTTACAAGTTTAACTGTTTTTAGATGAATGTATGATGAGAAATTCAATGTTAATAATTTTGGATTTTCTTATCACAAAAAATAAAATGAAGGACCTCAACCAACAGAACAGTTTGTCAGCCAGTTTGAATCTATTTATCTTCATTTGAATGTCTTTTAGAATATGTAAAAAGTAATAAAATGCATCTTCCATGCTACATGTATAGTAAGAAGTTCTATAATTGTATATATGCTTTTGACGTATTTTCCCCTGAAGATTATCAACTGTGTTTGACAAGTGAATATTAAGTTAATCTGTTAACAATTGAAATTTGGGGTTATAAACATAATAGGAGTTGTTTCACAAACAGAAAACATGTAAAACAGTATTGAAATTTGAGAAAAGAAGTGTTCTGTATCTACTTTAATAAACGGTTATGGTAAAAAAAAAAATCTTTTACCTAGTAAGATTCAATTTTTATTAATGGTGAAAGGTGTGGATCCAGTTTCAGTCTTCTACATGTTGCCAGCCAATTCCCAGCACCATTTGTTAAATAGGGAATCTTTGCCCCAATTTAAATTTTTGTTAAGCTTATCAAAGATCAAATAACAATAGTATCTGGGTTCATTTCTTGGTTCTCTATTCTGTTCTATATAGCTACCTCTCCATTTTTGTGCCAGTACTATGCTGTTTTGATCACTATAGATTTATAGTATAGTCTGAAATATGATAGCATGATTCCTCCTGATTTGTTTTTATTTCTGAATAGTGTCTTGGCTATTAGATTTTTTTTCTGATTCCATATAAAATTAGGTACTATTTTTCCAGATCTTTAACGTATGAAAGTGGTGCTTTAACAGGGATTGCATTAAATTTGTATATTGCTTTGGGTAAAATGTACATTTTAACAAAGTTGATTCTTCCAAGCCATGAGCATGGGGTATGTTTTTCCATTTGTTAACGTCTTCAGTTAGTTCTTTTCTCAGAGTTTCATAGTTCTCTTTATAGAGATCTTTCACATCCTTTGTTATGAATTCCCAAATATTTCATCTTTGGCACTACTGTAAAAGGAATAGAGTCCTTGACTGTTTTTTTCAGCTTGACCATTACTGGTATATATAAAGCTACTGATTTGTGAGCATAGTTTTTGTATCCTGAGACACTGTTATATTCCTTGATCACTTCTAAGAGTTTTGCAGTTGAGTCCCTGGGGTTTTCTAGGTATAAAATCATATTATCTGTGAAGAGGGAAAGTTTGATCTCTGAGCTTCTGCACAGCTATGAACACAGTAAGTAAAGCAAGCAGACAGCCCTCAGAATGAGAGAAGATATTTGCAGGTTATTTTTCTGACAAAGGCTTAATAACCAGAATCCACAAAGAACTTAAAATTATTAAGAAGAAAAGAACAAGTGATCCCATTTCATTGTGGGCAAGAGAATTGAACAGAAGCTTCTCTGAAGAAGGCAAGCAGGTGACCTACAGACACATGAAAATCTGCTCATCATCTTTAATCATCAGAGAAATGAAAATCAAAACCCCTTTGAGATATCATCTAACTCCAGTAAGAGTAGCCCACATCGCAAAATCAAAAAACTACACGTTAGTGTGGATGTGGAAAGAAGGGAACACTTCTGCATTGCTGGTGGGAATGGAGGCTAATATGTTACTTTTGGAAAGAAGTTTGGAGAACACTTAAGGAACTAAAAGTAGACCTGCCATTCCTTCCTGCAGTTCCTCTACTAGGTATATATCCAAAAGACTAAAAGTAATTTTACAACAAAGATATTTGCATCAGATTGTTTATTGTGGCTCAATTCATAATTGGCAACTCGTGGAAGAAGCTCAAGTGCCTTTGAATGGATTAATAAATTGTGGTATATGTATACCATGGAATATTATGCAGCCTTTAAAAATATGGAGACTTTACCCCTTTTATGTTTACATGGATGGAGCTGGAACATATTCTTCTTAGTAAAGTATCTCAAGAATGTAAAAAAAAAGTATCCAATGTACTCAGTACTATTATGAAACCAATTTATAATCACGCACATTTTCATATGAAAGACAAAACAGAAATATAGCCCAGGATGAAGGAGGGGAAGGGAAAGGGTGGTTGGAGGGTGGAAGGGTAAACAGTGAGACCTCGTCTATCATGCATATTGCAAGGGTACATATCAAATCCAAATCCATTCAGTTAACTAATGATTCCATCCTGAATCTGAGTCAAAGCATTCTATTATAGACATACTCTTATCTGACAATGTGAATGTTACTTTCTTTGCATTATTATCATTATTGCTTAATATTTTGATGTAGCAATTCTCTGATTCCTTTTCTGAATGTATTTATGTTCATTCATTCTTTACGAGGTTTTTGTTTCTAGTCCTTATCTTAAACATTGTTATTGTTATTAAATTTTAAGCCGTTTTAATTTTGTGAAGGCAAAAAAATGGAAACCTAATAAACACATGTATATTATGTAAAAATAAACAAATAAAAAAAGAATAACAGCTGTTTCCCTGCCTGCATTGATTAGATCTTCATTGGCTTTGTGTTGTATTGGATATGGACCATGCCATCCTCAAACTCAAGAGCTGCCCACTCAATGATACGTTCCCTTATATCATCTCCAGGTTTCCCAAATTTGGCTTTTCCATTTACATCTTTGTGAATTGATAAACACTCAATTATTTTCTCATTGTTTTTTCCCTTTATAAGGTGAGATACCTAAATCTGAGGAGTATGAATGTCTTCTGGAGCAAATGTGCCAATATCCACAATTTCTCCAACCTCTACCACTGTTATTGCTGCAGCTTTGCTCATTGGAAAATTGAAATTCCTCCTGATTTTCCTTAAAATTACATTTCCTGCTCATTCTGCCTTCCAGGCTTTCACCAACGCTAAAGCCCCTGTAATTGCTTCCTCCACAGTAAAGCACTGACCACTGAACTCCCTCACCTCTCTTGACCTGCTGGCAGTGATGATGCTGAAATCTTTTCTGTATTTGATTGGAATCCTCCTTCTTATACCAGGATCCCATACTTTGTGCTGGTGTTAAATACAGAAACCCCAGCCCCACCTGCAGGAATCCTCCCTGCAAGTGCACCCTGAGGTGTCAACTCTACTTCTAATTCACCAGATAAGTACTGTCATTCCAATTCTGCGTTTTCTCCCCACTGGAGGAGACCATACATTTTATCTGCTTGTATCGAAGTTCAAAGTTGTCAACCTTTGCATGGTTGCTAACTGCAGCTAGTCCTTTTACTCCAGTAAGGTTCTCTGGAATTCCACACAGACCAAAACCACCAATCAGAACTGTTGCACCATTGGGTTTGTGTTTTACAGCTTCCACTGGAGTACTGGTAGAAAAATTGCAAACACGTCCCTGGGACCAGGCACCCCAGAGGCATGGGAAGAGGCACAGAACCACAGCCCACAGGAGAGTAGTTTGAAGGCAGCCATCTGTGAGCTGGAGCACGTCTGAGTATGTCAGTGTGCCTGGCCCAGGTTGCCGCCAAGTCACTGGGAAGGAACCGCCTACCAGGTGCTTGAAGGTGCATCCAGTAACATCCTTGAGGCTGCCTGTACAAAGGGCCAGCCACACACTGCCTGCTGCTGGTTTATAAATAAGTGAGGCTGGGAGGGGTCCTCACTGGGGAGTGGAGGCTCTTGTCACAGTGTGGGCTGGTTGCAAAGGTTCATGGCCTCATAGTGGCCGGTTACTCTCCTGGATCTTGATGTGTTTGAGGCAGCTGTGCTGAAGTGCCCTTGGCCCTGCAGCCCCTAGGCCAGCCTTTCAGCTTTGATGGGGTGCAAATGGCCATCTTCCACTAGGTCAGCAATGATCCTTGGCCTGGGGTTCAGTGTCCTCCAGGGATGGGGTGGGGGTGTCCTGAGGGGCTTGCTACTTTTCCAAGCCATTGTGCTGTGAATGTGTGAGCTGAGGAGGGAGCATGCTTTTCTTCCCATGCCAGTGCAGCATTTTCAATTCTCAAGTTGACCTAATTTTTATAGACTGGACATGTACCACATGGACATACTGGTACAGTAGGCCAAGTGCCTTATGTTGACCATCTCTATATGCTGCCCAGTTTGCTATAGTCCCTTGGCTGGTCAACTTACAAAGGTTCTATAGTAGTTAAAGTGAACACACTGCCTGAAGGAATTTACATGTTCAAAGCAATCCGTATAAAAATATCAATGTCCTTGTTCATGGAATTAGAAAAAGCAATTCTTAATTTCATAAGGAACCAAAAAAGACAGAAAAGACAAAGCAATCTTCAACAAAAAGAAAAAAATTTGGAGGCATCACATTGCCTGACTTCAAATTATACTAGAAGGATATAGTGGCCAAAACACTATGGGACTAGTGCATATAAAAATAGTCATGTAGATCAATGAAACATCATGGTGAACGCAGAAATTAAGCCACATACAGCTAACTGATCTTTGACAAAATTGACAAGAAGATACACTAAGGAAAATTTGACACTCTTTCAACACTTGGTGTAGGAAAATTGAATTCTCATATGGAAAAGAATGAAGTTAGACCTATGTCCCCACCATATACAAAAATAAATGAATTAAACACTTGAATGGGA
This sequence comes from Nycticebus coucang, assembly GCF_027406575.1. Lineage (NCBI taxonomy): Eukaryota > Metazoa > Chordata > Mammalia > Primates > Lorisidae > Nycticebus > Nycticebus coucang. The sequence continues at coordinate 619,767 of NW_026515591.1, read as the reverse complement.
GACATGAAATTATAAAAATGGGAGAATAAAACCTGGGAAAACTCTTCTGGATTAGTCTAGGCAAATAATTCATGATTAAGACCTCAAAAGCACAGGCAATAAACAAAAATTTTAAAGTGAGACTCAATGAAACGATGAAGCTGCACAGCAAAAGAAACGATCAACCCAATTAACAGAAAACCTACAGAATAGAAGAAAACATTTGCAAACTATACATCTGACAGTGAACAAATATCCAGAATATACAAGGAACTCGAACAACTTAACAACAACAGAAAACTGTTACCCCCATTTAAACCCAGCCCTGGCCAAAAACTGCAAAAAAAATTAAAAAATAATAATAATAAATAAAAAAAGACAAAAGATTAACATGCCAGGGAAAATTTAGAGTAAAAAGAACTCTTATACACCATTGGTGGGAATGAAAATTATTGTAACCTTTATGGAAAACAGTATGGAGATTTCACAAGGAACCAAATTAGAACTACTGTATGATATAGCAATCCCACTTTTGGGTTCCTTTATCTTTTTATTAGATCATAACTGTGTACATTACTGCATTTATGGGGTACAATGTGCTGATTTTATATATCGTTTGGAATATTTACATCAAACTGGTTAACATAGAGTTCACCTCACTTATTCAATTTTTGTGTTTAGACATTTGTACTTTACTATTAATATATTTGGCATGTACCCTTGCAATATGCACAGTATGTGAAGTCCCACCAATTACCTCCTGCCACCTATCCACCCCACCCCCTACCCTCGCCCTCCTCTTCTCTCCTTCTTTCTGGACCACAATTGTGTTTTATCTTTTGTGTGAAAGTGTGGGTGATTATATATTGATTTCATTATAGTATTGAGTACATTGTTTTTTGTTTGTTTGTTTGGTCCATTCTTGAGATATTTTACTGAGAAGAATATGATCCAGATCCATCCCTGTAAACATAAAACTGGTAAAGGCTCCATCTTTTTAATGGCTGCATAATATTCCCTGGTATACATATACCATAATCCACTTTTGGGTGTCTTCCCAAAGAAAAATAAACCAATACATTAAAAGGACACCTGCACTAATATGTTTATCACAACATATTGCCATTATAGTAGCAAAAATATGGAATCAACTAGAGTGTGCATCAATGGCAGATTGGATAAAGAAAATGTGGGGTATATAAACAATGGAATACTATTGAGATGTAAAAAAAAAAAAAATGAAATCATGTCTTTTTCAGCCATATAGATGAAATGCAGGCCATTACCTTAAGTGAAAACAACTCAGACACAGAAAGACAAATCCTGTATGTTCTCACTTGTTAAGTGAGAGCTGAATAATACATGTACACAGGAGCAGAGTGTGGAACAATGGATTTTGGAAGGGGGAGGAAGGTGGAGGATAGGAGGTTGCTTAGTGGGTACAATGTGCATTGCTTCAGTGACATGTATATGGAAAGCTCTGACTTCACCACAATGCATTATATCTATGTAACACAATTGTACTTATACCCCATGAATACATACAAATAACAATAAGTGGGAAAGAGTTAAAAATACAGTAAAATTGAAAAAGAAGACATACTGACTTCTTCAGTTCTATACTCACCATAGGTGAGATAGGCCTAAAGCCGTCAGAATCAGTATCCTGAGCAAAATGTCAATTCTAGTATAAATCCAAGGAAAAAAGCCTCAATAGAAGATAAAGAGCTTTATGCAGTCTTTGTAAGTTGATCAGTGAGTGCTCTCCTTCTTGCATTTGAAATTAGTATGTTTCCGACAGTGTTTGCTAAGTCCCTTTAGCCAGATGTTATAAATTACCTATATGGCTGCTCCCCTTGTGCTTCCCATTGTGCACACCTCCCTGAAGGGGGGTTTCCTTGTCCTTATTCCCTCAGGCAGGCAATATTCCAGACTTAGGTGCAATAAAATCCTAACCTGAAAGAAGGTCTAACGGGGTTTAAATTTGTCGAGTCTCAAAAATGAGTGTTGTCAGTTGAAAAAAAAATAGATGAAATAACCATGCGGTTAAACTATGAGTCTCTTACCTGAGAGCATATATATAGACAGAAAATGTGACAAGTCAAAAAATATTCAGGTTTGCAATAGATAAGGAAGTCTATAACCCCAAGCAGTAAGAATAAAATTCTGATCCTCAGATGTTTTCCTCTACTCAAAATCATAATTATAATTCATATTACTATGATGATTTATGTACATACATACTTTCAAATTAGTTATTTGTATAACATGTTTTTCTAGTACATGTACTAGCACGGCCATATTTGTATATTTTTAAAAAATCTTGAGTTATTTCTATTTCCATTTCCTAGATGTTTTGCGGCTTTAGAATCATGCTTCCACTTTTCTTGCACCCTTCAATGAACCTCAAAGTCACTATGTGGGGTACCAAAAAAGATAAAGATATTATTATTGAACTCAAAGATTTTACTTCCCTGAACACATACACCAACGGTTTCACTGACTGTGAATTAAGACTTTCTGAAGACTCCCAATTATTAAAAATAAAACTTCATACCTTGTATTTTTGGCCAGTGCCAGGTTTGAACCCACCACCTCTCGCATACATGGGGGCCGCACCCTACTCCTTTGAGCCACAGGCACTGCCCTCATGCCTTATATCTTTTATCATATTCCCAATGGTTGGAATTTATTTCCTTCCAACCTCAAAAACATGATCTTTTATTATGATTCCAATTTGCTGGTCATTGTGTACATTCATCTCTCTCATACGAGACCATATGAGTATGTGTATAGACATGGTCTTAATTTCTTTTCACATTACAAACAAAGTAATGGCAGCATACACATCTGCCTTTCAAAATTTCTGAGTAGAAGATGATGGAGGTTGACATATTTGGACATTAGCTCTTTTTTTGTTTCCAGATACGAGGCAAAAATAAAAATGGATGGCTTTCAAAATGATTTTTGAGCTAGTAACTTGATAATTTAACATGTATTTAACTTAAGTATATCACACACAAGAGTGCATAATTTATAAATATAAAACAGTGAATTTTTAAAAGAAAACACTCAGAAAACCCTTTACTATTGTCTCATATGTCTGCATGTGGTCATTATCCCCTTTCTAAACTTTAAAGATTTTACATTACTTCTATTGCCATAAATTATCTTTGCCTATTTTGAAACTTTACATAAGTTGAGTTACAGGAAGTACTCTTTGATATAAGGCCACTTATAATCAACATTCACATTTGTAGAGGTTTTTTTTTTTTGTATGTTACATGTAGAAACGGTATATTGATATTTTTACTGTAAAATGGTATTAAAATTTGTTTCTATGATTATACCATGATTTCATTTATCTTTGGCTTTCTCAGTAAGCAGGCTGAGAAATAAAGGCTTCAAATATACATATATACATATACATAATATTTCTTTTACTTTTTAAAGAAAAAAACTAAGAATTTTCTATGCAGATCTCAGTTTTCAATGCCTTTATTAAAAGGAATCCACAGACTAAAGAACTTTGATAGCTAACATTTTAAACATTAATAAAGGTTTATTTCTAGTTCTGAAAGAGCAAAATTATTGAGTGAAGTCATCAAATACAGAAGTGAATGTCAATGTAACAATAATTGAATGGGAGTAAATTAAAAATAAAAGGCATTATAAAATTTAAAGACACAACAGAAAAAACAAGCTCCTTTCACTTAATTTCATCTCTATCAAAACAAGAAAAAAAGACAACACATCTCAACCAAAGGTGTTGAATTCCAAATGTAGTATTTTCTCTTAATATAAAATGATAATTTGAAGAATTATCCTACACTTCATTCTGCCTCTTGTCTGGGCAACATTTCAGAATGGAAGAGAAAGACTTCAGTTCTTACAAGGCCAGGCCCGTGCTTGATTCGTCTCTATAACTCCATTATCTACCACAGCGTCTTTGCCAGAGTGTTCAATAAATGCTCTGAGTGAAGAAAAAAAGTGTGTATGTGTGTGGATATATACATATATATATTATATCTCCATATATATATATATACACACACACACACACACATATATATATACTTACATATTTTTTCCTTATACATGCACATACATACTAGGGAAAACTGATATAAGTATTTAAGCGTCTACTGTCAGCAATGGATATAAGACAATCTGCTTTTTATATTACTATAAAATTCTACTAATTCAGTATTAATCTGAATTTTAGTTATAATCTAATGATAATTTGATATTTCGCTCCATGTGGATCTCATTATAATTTAATAATTTTAGATTTTAAAATGAATGAGAATGCTTTAAGCACCTGTTTTTCTTATTATAGCTACTACCTGATCAGATCTAAAATTATTCTGGCTAGAATACAGTATATATAAACAAACATGTATTTCAGTGAGCCCTACAAACACTCATAGGTAGTTTAAAATTATTAATGGAACAGGCCCATTTAGGATTGGTGGAAATAGATAAATTCTAGCACCGTAATATTTATATTTTGAAGGGAAGAGAATTAGTACTATGTACCAGGCATTCAACACACAAAAATAGAATTGTGTTAGCCTTCGTGTCTCATGTTCCATAATCACTTTACTTATTTACTCTTCTAGACCTATCTAGAAAGCTCAATGTTTTCATGTTTAACTGCCCCTTGAAACCAGCAAAAGCAAAAAGAAAACTTTAAGACCACCAGAAAATCTAAAATACAGTAAATGAGTACTATAGTAATACTCTTCTAATAACATGAGGACTACTAAGATAATTTTCAGATTTAAATGAGAAATTTCATTCTAAAATGAGGATAGAAAGGGAGAATACAAAACGCAATTATTAAAAAACATGAACCTTGATTCAGATATAATTGTTCTTTCAACAAGATCTGGACACTTTAATTTAAAATTAACTAATAAATCTCAAATATGTATTGTTTTTAAGATTATTTTGTTTAAAAATAACACATTGCAGACTTGGTTCCTCCCCCTCTGCTGGAAGCTCCAGTGCTTTGTATTCCTTCTGTATTCCTTCATTTTTTTTTTTATTAGTATTAGATCATAGCTGTGTACAGTAATATGATCATGGGGCACCATACACTGGTTTTATAAACAGTTCGACTCATTTTCATCACACTGGTTAACATAGATGTTGGTGTGGATGTGGAGAAAAGGGAACACTTCTACACTGCTGGTAGGAATGCAAATTAATACATTCCTTTTGGAAAGATGTTTGGAGAACACTTAGAGATCTAAAAATAGATCTGCCATTCAATCCTGTAATTCATCTACTAGGTATATATCCAGAAGACCAAAAATCACATCATAACAAAGATATTTGTACCAGAATGTTTACTGAAGCCCAATTCACAATTGTTAAGTCATGGAAAAAGCCCAAGTTCCCATCGATCTACGAATGGATCAATAAATTGTGGTATATGTACACCATGGAATATTATGCAGCTTTAAAGAAAGATGGAGACTTTACCTCTTTCATGTTTACATGGATGGAGCTGGAACATATTCTTCTTAGTAAAGCATCTCAAGAATGGAAGAAAAGGTATCCAATGTACTCTGTATTCCTTTCTATCTAATAAATCCTATCTTAAAACTGAAAAAAGAAATAACACATTTTAGAATTAAAATTCCCATTGTGCTAAAAGGGAGATTGGGAAGGCCCTGAGAGGCCAACTAAGGTCTGTACAACTGGATAGAAGAAGAAATTGGGTTGACTCACCAAGCTCTGTCTCCTTAAGCTGGACCCTGGCTTTGCACACGCCTGTCCCAGGCACTGTGGGGGAGCTATGCCTCATCATAGGGGTGGAGGCTGAGCAATCAGCAGCCCAGAAACCTTTTGGAAGGATTTTCTGAAAAGGAAGCCCAGGAAATGGACCCCTAGAGGTGACGTCACTTCCTAGGCAATAGACCCCAGCAGAACCTGCAACCCTGGGAACCAGAAACTCACATTCCAGAGACAGCTCCCTCCCAGCTCCTTTGGCAGGAGTTGTCCAAGGGATGTTACTGCTCTTTCCTGACTGCCCAAAGCCCTGGGCTCAGGAAGCCCTGATGGGAGTCTTTTCTAACACTGAAGGTCGTGGCTCAGCTCTCACCCCTGACATCTCAGATATTTTGGCAGGAAGGGCCCAAGATAACACAGGATGACCCAGGGCAGGCCAGGACAAATGAGACCACCTCTCTGATCTCACCTGGGAAGTCCCATCACATTTTTCTGTGAGAAGAAGTGGCCATAGGGGTAGCTGGTCCTAGGTGTGAATGGGCAGTTGGGGTTAGGGCCCTGGTGGCCCATCATGCTCATGCCCAGTCATGGCTGGCAGGTAGGGGTGCTGGGTGCTGCTCTTCAGTCCTAATGCTCTTCCTGAGCCCTCAAAGTCTTATTTTCCTTCATTCTGGGTTGGAGATCAGTACAGACTCAAATCTGTCTGTGATCTGCAGAGCAAAGGGTAACATGTGCAGAAGGAGCAGGAATGAAAAAAAAAAAAGGGATGAAGAATAAAGAAGGAAGAAGGAGAAATACCAGCAGACAGAGCCATCACTGTCATGCCTCCTGGACCAGCTGCAGGTCATCGTGCTGGCACAGCTCCAGGCAGGAGACTGTGCAGGAGCTGACTAGGGGGTCACCATCACCCACAGCATCTCCTTGGGTGAGAGTCAGATACACCACACAGCCACCAGGAGTCAGCTCTGGCTCAGCCTCCTGCCAGATGCTATCCTGGAGATCTTAGTAACTCCAAGGTGTGGGGGAGTGAGGAGAATGTAACTAAATGTGTATTGTTCATTTGCATTCATTTTGAAAAGGAAACAAACAAACAACAACAACAACAACAAAAAGACACAGGGCAGGAACTACAGGAAAGCCATCTTAGGGGAGGTTTCATTTTATTTTATTTTTATTTTTTTTTTATTAAATCATAGCTGTGTACATTAATGTGATCATGGGGCACCATACACTAGTTTCATAGACCGTTTGACAATTTTTCTTCACACTGGTTAACATAGCCTTCCTGGCATTTTCTAAGTTATTGTGCTAAGACATTTACATTCCGCATTTACTAAGTTCCACATATACCTTATGTGGAAAAAGGTATATTTTTAAAATGAAACCTCCCCTGCAGGGAGGTTTCATTTTAAAAATAAAGACATCAAGTTAAAGGGATTGGATGGGAAAGTAGCAGTGAGGGGCTAGGAAAGATGACACAATCAGTAATATTTTCCTACAGAGCAGGAAAGAGGGGAATATAGTTGGACAAAATCAAAGAGACAAGTTTTCAACTTAAACAGATTTGTCCCTCGTGGGATTTAATCCAATGATATTTGTTGACTTTGTGACAGTAACTTGAAGCATTTATTTAAATCACCAGGGTAGTAAGAGGTGAATCCATTTGAAAAAATTCATGGGGAATGTGAGAATTTACAAGATTCAAAAGTCTTGGGGCAACATCTGAAATTTTTATGAAGATAACAAGACATGTTAGGACACCAAATAAGTTTAAAGGTCATTGGGTGACTTGTGATGCTATAACTAAAACTGGCTGACATTCTAATGATGTTCTGTGACACAGCCATGGGAAGGGTGACATTTGGAGTCAGTTGGGACTGGAATCCTGATCACTGGAAATGGTGAAAATTGGAGAGGCAGGATAATTTTGTTCTTCTACGAGTATGTCAGATGCATGTGAACCTGAGCAGAGCTGGGGGTAATGTGAGAGTGGTGGAGATACTACTCTGGTGGGGGCACATGGGCATGAGGAGTGACCATGTGAGGATGTATTGATGAGACAGGGTCTCTGATGGTTCATTTCAATTGGGACACATTCATGTCATACATCTACTCAGTATCTGTCCCCTAAAATGTGTGAGTGTGAATCTGAAATTTTGGGATGATAGAGCTAAGTTTATATTCTAGGTCTGTTATTGTCTAACATGAAACTTTGTTATATACACCTTCTGAATATTATTGACATAACATGTTAAATGGGTATCTAATTCATAACTGACCAGGTTATTATAAGGATTAATAAGAAAATGGATACATACCAGTCATAGTTTCTCAACTGATATCACTGGAATTATTTTCTCCATTTGGAACCTTGGAGTCAAAGGGTTATCATCCAAACCCTGCTCATGATACATTATTATTTCTTCCTTCATGCTATATATCTCATAATTAACACTGTTTCATAAAGGACTTCAGATATCAAAAATCTATTCATAAACATAAATTGTGATATGAGGTAATAATCCTACTAACAGTCTTTTCCAGCTCTTCCAGTAGGAAGAGCTATATGTCAGTGCATAAAAAAATATATATATATATATATATTTGTTTGATGATACTGTAATGATTGTAATAAATCAAAACATCGACAATGGCCACAGTACTGGTAAACCAAAGTAATGTCTGTTTAAATTTGAGTCTATCATGGGCACTTGGTTACTCCCTTGACTTGGCAATTATGAATTGGGCTGCAATAAACATTTGGCCATGGAATACCATGCAGCCATAAAAAGATGGAGACATCACATATTTTATGTTTACCTGATGGAGCTGGAACATACTCATCTTAGTAAAGTATCTCAAGAATGGAAAAAAGGTATCCAATGTATTCAATATTACTATGAAATCAGTATGTAATAACCTACACATTCATAGGTATAGAAGGCACCTGTGAGAAATACTTTGGCAATAAGAGATTGGGGAAGGATTTGACATCATTGGGTCTCATTAGTGAGATGCACGAGAGCATGAAAGAATGCACATCATTGGTTAGATGTGCATAGGTGACCATAGGATTACTTCTATAAATAGCTTCAGGAGAAGTTAGCAAGGGCTCGTCCTTTGGCTCCTATTCTTTCTCAGAGGATGGCTGATCGGTGCTCTCCTACTAAGACTGCTGCTGAGATGCTCACTTCTGCTAATATTGACTGTGACTTCTAAGGTGCTTTGGCACTCGAGACCTGAACAAGACCTACCCTGAGTAAACTGGCACAGCAACCCACATCCAGACACTTAAGTGGGCTGGCCGGAGACCTAGGGTCCCGGCTCCTATGAGGCCCTAGGTTGGGACGAAGACACGGCATCTTGTGCTCCAACATGTAGGATTGGTAAAACATAACTATAGTCCAGAAAGAAGGAGGGAAGAGGAAAGAGAGGGGAGAGGTGAGGAGGCTGGGAGGAAGAAGGGTTTTTGGGGGATCCATTCTAATGTGCATAAAGCAATGATACATTTCTATACTATTAAGAATGGAGTATGAATGTTTTTGCCACAACAAATAAGTAAGCAAGGAGACGGTTATGTTAATCAGTTAGATGTAAGCATTCCAAATTGTATATCAAATCAGCACATTGTACCCTGTAAATGCATTAATGTACACAGTTATGATTTAATAAAGAATTTAAAAAATTAAATTTGAATCTATTACTACATGTTATTATACTAGCTATAAAATACAAATAACCTAACTCTCAACTCCACTGAAATATCAATGACAACTTGGTGGTTTGGTTGCTAAGCAGCCGGCATGAGGGCAGTTTGTATATGGAAACGCAGCAATACTGGCTTCAACTGAAAAATTCACTGAATAGTTAAGAGGCCAAGAAACATTATTTAAAGCATAAATAAATTTTTATTATAAAGATATGGTATAAATTATTTTCTTTTCGCAAAGATTCTCCCATGTGATACATTGAATGAAAAACAGTACACCATTTAAACAGCCCAGTAAGAACATTTTATTATCTTTCTGATTATGGAACTTTTTTCTGTAAAATTTGTATATATTCTCATGTGCTTTTCCAACTAGAACTTGGTTTACATTTAACACATCATATGATTAAAGGAGAAGATATGTCGAATCCAGATGCATATTCAGAAGCAGCTAGGAAATAAAAAAGAATTTTTGACTAAAAGATTTCATAATTAACTGAGTATAAGTCAGTAAGGAAGAATTAAGAAGTTATCCAATATTACAGAGGATTAAAACTATATCTGCACAGTTATGCTAATAATGAAAAATTATTAAGAATAATATGCCTAATGCTACATATTAATTATAAATTAATTATCACTGTGGTTAAATTATCAGTTTCTCCTTTTCTCATTCTTCATTCATCTATTCTATAGTCCTATGCTAAGGTACTATGGCAAGCATTGAAATTACAAGATATAATATAGTCCATCCCTCAACCAATGTCTACAATAACCTGAAAAAAGATCCAGGCCATTTCCAGAGTCACAGACACCATGACAGGCACAAATCAGGACAGTACTGAAACATGCACACAGAAGCCATCCTAGTTTTGTGTCAGCATTATAGGCTTTTTGGTGGAGACAATATGTAGGTTGCCTGAAGGACAAGGGAGAGGAAGAAGCTAACGCACACAGCTGATGGGGGTGGGGAAAGAACATGGGGAATCCTAAGTGGTTTAGTTGAGCCAGTTGTTAGAACACAGGGGCAGAGCACAGTAAGTCCTAAGAGATAAAGCTGAATAACATCACATAAACCAAATTGATTTAAGTATTTTTATTCCCATGCTAAGGAATTTGGTACTTTTCCTAAGGGCAAAAGAAAACTAATGACAAGTAAATGACCAGATATTGAAAACGTCACCTGTCAAGTGACTGCTAATGAGCTACAATGGCTTGACTAAGTGTTACTACATGTGTCTGGGAACTTTGGCCTTAAATCACTAGGTAAACCTGAGAAGTTGGTGAGTCCTTTGCTTTCCAGGAATAACTTCAGTGTGCTGAGAATCCCTCAGAAATGGCAAAAGTGAAGGAAGTGTAGAGGCAGAGAAAAAGATGCATAGCCTTCCCTCCCGAGACGTTTAAAGCTGTGAAACATGATGCATTAAACTAAGCATGTGTACACTCTTCATGATGAGTGTCTATGTGTTCACAGTTTTCAGTAGATGTGTGTGAGAAAAAAAAAAAAAAAGTAACGTAGTATCCTTTGACCACACAATAAAGAGTGGTGCCACTTGCTCTATCAAGTTCATTTCAGAAATCAATAATTAATCTTAACTTAATTCATAAATTTTGGCAACAAATCCTAGATCTGAAATAAGACAAGTATCATTTATAATGTTTAATTTAAACAAGAGATATTATCATGGGAATGACATATTTTTATAAAATGCGTCCTTTAAACAAAAAATTTAGAAACTAGGTCTGACGAGCATTTTTAAATAAAAGAATAATCACATGAGTGAAAATAAATTCCAGCTTATTTTAAGTTTACAAACTGTTTTACGTACTAGAGAACATCAAAATGTAATGCTATTTATAATAATCTGATAAAATACAGTTACCATAGGTTTACTATTGAATATACATCATTTCAGAACCCTGATTTTTCTATTTATTAATATAAAGGTCAAACAACTAAAGTCATATTTTGTAATCTATGTATTTTTTTGTTAATTCTGAGCAAAACTCTGTTATTTATAAAAGTTGAATCAGTTTTTTCACTTTAGTTGATTTTCTGTTAAAAATGATCTGTGCACCCTCCAGTTTTAGAAAATTAGAATTTTTAGGTATGTTCAAAGCTAATAACTTTTCATCTCAGAATCTTAAACATATACATGAAGTGGCATTGTCGTAATGTCCTATCCAAATTCTACTGACAAAAGATTAAGTGTAAATACTATGCTATCTGTGCTATTATTAACCTTTCCTTATTCATACAGATACAAACACTTCAGAAAATTTGCTTGAAGAAAAGAATAAATACAGGTTAAAACTCGTTTTCAAACTTAGTTTCTTTGATTCAAGACTTTGTGTAACAGGATTAGATGCAAAAGTATAAATAACTTGTTAATCATAACTTTGGTTTTTTCAGAAATAACTACCATTTTTTTTAATATTAGATTAATTATAGTTGGTAGGTAAATTATTAAATGTGTGAAACAAACTATGTTGCAAGTGTCTCCATCTTGAGGATTCTTATTTAACTCTTGTATAACATGTGTTCTCTTACTAAGTGCCAAAAATAGGATCTCAAATAATCTACTGAATATAGTTAATGTTTTGTGTTGATAACATAATATCCAAGGGATTTATAAATTATAGATATAAAGTCAATTTTTTTGAAATGTTATAAAACATTTTGTAGAGATTGGGGGTCTCACTATCTTGCGCAAACTAGACTCAAACTCCTGGCCTCAAGTGATCAACCCACCTTGGCTTCCAAAAGTGTTGGAATCACAGGCCACTTTGCCCACACGAGATAAGTTAAAATGGTTTCCTAATATTTTCATAGATGGTTTTCCATAACATTTCTGTGATAATATTATTGACAGGATTATAAAATACATAATGAAACCATACTAACTAGGTCTTATAAAAGTAAAACTTTAATACCAAATATAAAGAGAAGCTTTTACAGAATGAATACTCACATTGCCATCAATAAATACTATGTAAAATGTACATCCTTACATGACTTGAATTAAGGAACTACTAGTGTAATCTTATTAGCTTTCCCCAGGGAGCTCTTCTTTTAAATATTCGCTACTTATGTGTGGATTTTTTTTTAACTCCTTTATGCCTGATTCACAAACTGTTTTATATACATTTTACCCATATAAAAATGAAATACTCTTCTCAACAGATTGCTTACTTCTGTGCTAAAGGAGTGTTTTCTCTAGATGGAGAATACTTTTTATATAACATATTTAAGGAGAGGTCATCTTTCCTCCTAACTCTTAGCACGTGGTCGAAGTAGTTGCTCTTATTCCAACCCTGGAATCAGTTCTCTTCCTGCCTCTCATTGGCTTTTGAATACTTTCCCACATAAGTGATGGCAAGGGCAACTGTCCTTGGAAAGAGACATCAGGTCAGATGTGAGAGCTCACAGGGAAAGAGACAGACCCAGGCCAAAGGGAAGGAGCATCTCTGGGAGGGCACCTAAAAGCTTCAAGAAAGATCTTGATTTTTTCATATTTTATTTATTTATTTATTAAATCATAACTATGTACATTTATGGGGCACAGTGTGCTAATTTGATATAAAATATGGAATGCTTACATCATACTGATTAACATAACCATCACCTCAATGATAAATTGTCAGTCCAATTCATAATTGCCAAGTCATGGAAGCAACCCAAATGCCCATTAACTCAGGAACAGATTAACGAATTGTGGTATACGTACGTTATGGAATAAGATCTGGATCTATGATGACTCCAGTCTTGCACTAGATGATGGGAGGCTGCAGTTATTTTGTCTGTATACACAAGTGAAAATTGTCAAATATTAAAGGACTTTTAAAAAGTCTCTCTCACTTTATTTATTTATTTATTTATTTATAGAGACAGAGTCTCACTGTACTGCCCTCAGTAGAGTGCCATGACGTCACAGGACTCACAGCAACCTCTAGCTCTTGGGCTTACGCGATTCTCTTGCCTCAGCCTCCCGAGCAGCTGGGACTACAGGCGCCTGCCACAACACCCGGCTATTTTTTGGTTGCACTTTGGCCGGGGCTGGGTTTGAACCCACCACCCTCGGTATATGGGGCTGGCGCCTTACTCACTGAGCCACAGGCGCTGCCCTCTCTCACTTTATTTTTATGTTCCTATTAAGTCATGTATTTCTCCTCATACTTCTCTTAATAGAAATGCAGAATCATTGTCCCCAAGTGAATTATTTAATACAGTGCCTGGTACAGATGACAAAAGCAAAAGGGGGAGAAAAATATCTCGGTGACATTGATCACTGACAAGGTACCACCAATGGTTTGTGAAGTGTGTAGAGCAATATCTTAGGAAAAACTGATGACTGCCAGAGGAAATAAAAAAGCTTAATGAACTGCTAATATTTTCATACATAATACTAAGTCAAAAGCTATCTTAGCTGCCTATGGAGTACAATGCACCAATTATTTGTAGGAAAAGCACTGCCCCTATCTCCATGTTCTTTCTGTTTATTTGCAGGTGGAGATTAGGTTTCAGGTGGCAGGGGTAGCTTGAAGTCCAATATTAATATGAGGAGCACATTTGCAACTTTGTTTCTAATTTTTCATTCTTAAATATAGGAATATTGTAATATTATACACAGAACACAAATATATCAGCAAATTTTAGCTAATTAAGAAGATTCTCTCATAACTGGTAACTTACAATCTATGTCCCAGGGAAATCTAAGTGTCCAGAGAGAACACTGTAGGATTAAGAGTCAAGGAAGTCACACCTAGAGAGGCAGCATGCCTCCTTTAGCCAGACGACTGTGTTTCTGTTTTGTATAATACGGTTTCATGCATTTTTTAAAGAAACTTTATATTTTAAAAAATTCCAAAAACTCATAAAACTCATTAATGTAATCAACCCCCTAAATTCATATTAGAGGCAACACTGGGTCAGAGAGATTGTAGTTTGTCTAAAGTCAAAAAGGAAATTAGCTTCAGCCCGGGAATGCGCTTTAGGTCACCTTCTTGAATGTGGAGTTCTTTTTCAGCTACTTTCTGCACATTGATAAAACCACACAGATTTTTAAATATAACTCAGAGAAAATGGAAGGAATATACACATTTAAAATAAACATTCCTTTCCTTCTGAAAAATTATGGGAGAATATTTCCTCCAAAATCTTCCCTTTCACTGCATCTGTACTTATACATTCTTTCATCATTATTCTATAAAATGATACATTATCTGACTTTCCTGGTAAGAGCCAATGAGGACATTTTATATTTGCAGAGTATTTAACACTCATTTTCTTTTTATATCCAGTAGTTCAATTTCATGACTGGGAAGTACACAGACCCTGATCATCTCATGTTTTTTTTTTTTTTTATTTGGCCGGGGCTGGGTTTGAACCCACCACCTCCGGCATATGGGACCGGCACCCTACTCCTTGAGCCACAGGGGCCGCCCCATGTTTGTTTTTTTTAAAAAAAAACAAACACTAAGTAAGCCAAATAATGAAGAAAAATTTGTAAGCTAGTATTTTGCCATTTAAGTATTAAAATCATCATGAAAATTAGTTGCTATTTGTTTTTGTTCAAACAAATGTTTTATGGTTTTTGTAAATTCTTTTTGAAACAGGGCCATGCTATATTGCTCAGGTTGGAGTGCAGTGGCTATACACAGGGATGATCACTGCACGCCACAGCTTGAACTGCTTGGGCTCTAGAGCTCATCCTGCCTCAGACTCCCACAGGAATGTGTTCCTGTGAATGGCCTTTGTAATGTCCCCCAGAGTAAAAATGGCCAAACATTAGATAAGCAATTTAAATTGGGACAACACAGTTGAAGTAACTTTTTCTTTATGGCCTCTGCAATTGACATAGCTTGTCATCATCGGATCCATTTTGAGATTTGCAGAAATGAATTCTTACTATGAATAAAATAAAATGGCTGTAATACCAGGTTCTTGTTACATCTCCAAGAGAAATGGGAACCATGTGTTCCTTTACAAGAAATTCTGAGTAGGAGGAATTAATTGATTCTCTTTGGTTGTCATTGCTATTTACACATCTTTGATACTTTTGCCATCTTGGTCTTCGATCATTCAAGCAATGGTCAAATAGAGAGGCATGAGTAAACTTCATTTTAAAAGCTCAATTAGTTGCTTGATTTCACTATTTAAAAAGTATAATACAATTGCCCAGAAATCTATACATTTTATGAAACTTGATATAAAACCGCCATAAGTTCAATGTTAATTAAGGACATATGGTTATGTAATAAAGTAAAAAAAAAAGAAATTAATTAGAAACAGAAATTAATATTTCTTTGTATTACAGGCTTATTTAATTCATAAAAAGTGTCCATGTTGGATTCCTATAGGTAGTAAACATCCTATGTGGTTAAAGTTTTGGATGGCAATCATTCCCTTGTGATTAGGGGTGGAACACTTTAGATGGTGTAGGAAACCTTGAAGTGTTATGAAACACAGTCACAGTGAAATCAATTACAAAGTAACTCAGAGCACCTATGGGTATTCATTCGATTATTAGGCAATAATGTTCAATGCCCTAAATGTAACTTAAATGTAGCTTTTTAGAAAATGTACAGTAATGCATTTATGGGGTACAGTGTGCTGATTTCATACACAATTTGGAATGCTTACATCATACAGGTTAAGATCTATCTCTTTATGATTTAATAAAAAAATTAAAAATTAAAAAATGTAAAATGCATCACTTTAGTTATATTTATCCCATCAAGGTAACAAATGGGTATCTCTTGAAAATGAGAGCACCAGGGACTTAAAAGAAAATTTGTTTATTTTCATAATTAAGGTAGATAATTATGATCTTTGCTTAACATGTTAAGTCAATTAAACAACTCAGCATTTCAACAAATTAAAAAGAAAAGTTACGTCAGAAATTTGAAACTCAAAAGAAAAAAAGATAACATAACTAACTTTGGTTAGGTAGTTCACTAGGCTGTTATCTGAAATCTCTGGGCTTGAGGCAGAAGATCACCAAGGTTCCCTTGAAATAAACTTTCTGTTGAAAACTACACTTTTTAAATATTTTCAATACAAGTGAATCTAGAACTGACCTTATGGCAGGAGTGATGCATCAAGATCTTTTACTCTTTTTTTCATCAAGCAAATCAGCAGTGTCTTCTGTTAGATTCTGATGAATTCTATGAAGATTGCAAAAGATGAGTGGTTAGTATTTCATTTTTCCTAAAGCATTCCTAAGTGGCTTGCAATTTAATATTAAGAAGTTGGCATAAGAGGCGGCGCCTGTGGCTCAGTGAGTAGGGCGCCGGCCCCATATGCCGAGGGTGGCGGGTTCGAACCCGGCCCCGGCCAAACTGCAACAAAAAAATAGCCGGGTGTTGTGGCGGGCGCCTGTAGTCCCAGCTGCTCGGGAGGCTGAGGCAAGAGAATCGCGTAAGCCCAAGAGTTAGAGGTTGCTGTGAGCCGTGTGACGTCACGGCACTCTACCCGAGGGCGGTACAGTGAGACTCTGTCTCTACAAAAAAAAAAAAAAAAAAAAAAAAAGAAGTTGGCATAAGTGTAAATAAAATTTCCATTTAAACAGTGTTTTGTAACTGAAAATGTGTCAGGGCAGGCCTACTCTGTGCAACTCCAGTTATAAAACCATTCTAAATAAGAAAATAGTTTCTAATAAGAAAATAGTTGAAGTGCAGAGGGGAAAGGAATGGCTGTCAATGATGCAACGATCAACAGGTAACACTCGCTGCCTTCTATAATGGCTCTCTTTATAATAAACACTTGAGGGTATCATTAGAAATACTTATGTTTAGAGAGCAACTATGTGCAACAGGGAATATATCAATTTGCTTGACTATACTAAACATTCCACAACAAAAAATTTAGAAAAAAACTTATTCTCTTAAGCCAGTACAAAGATTAAAAAAAAAAAAAAGTTTCTCAAAGACCTCTTGAAGCACTTGCTTTTGCCACCCTTTTACATTTCACCCACTATATGGGGAAAGTTCAGTATTGGGCACTGAGAGATAATTCAGAGCAACAACTTCTATGTGAGAATGAGATGGCTGAGTTGGTGATCAAGAAGAACTTCAGCAAGCACCGGTGGAAATTAGCTGCTAATATTGTTACCAAGGCATGAGTGGTGGGACCTAACCTTTTTGTGTGTCTTCCATACCTCAGGCTGACCATGGCATTATTTTTAAGAACTTCGTGAATTATCCATTCCTTTATCTCTGTGTTAATCAAGTATGCAAGTTTTGCAAATCTGCCTTTGTGTTGAATGGAAAAACTATACCAGAAATTTTTTCTCAAGGTGCCCACTAGTGCCAAGACCAAAGATCACAGCCAAGAAAAGTTAATTTTCCAGGTGCCAGAAGATGCTGAAAGAATAGTTGTAGCACTTGACTATTTGGGTTTAAGTTGTAATGTTCATTAGATTAATGAAACTCATTAATATTTTTACCTAGTGGAATGGTGGCAAGAAATTTATAACAATATCACTGTCTAAATTATAAAGCTACAAAAATATCTAGCTGAAGGAATAAGAGATCAGGTTCACTACATAATAATTCATATGAAAAAATTTCATATAAAATCGTAAAAAGGGAGAAAAACAAACTGCTCTGGATGAATATTTCAAAATTAAGTTAACTAAGACCTGTTTTTATTTCCAAATAATTTCATGAGCTTCCCTCCCTAAAAAATTATGCTTTGAGGAAAATTAATGAACTTAATTTATTTTCTATGATTTTGTGTTTTGACCTACTTTCTTAGTTTTTTGTATGACAATTTTCTAATTTTCAATTCTTTTAGATAGAGTTGCTTGTATTTCCGAAATGTGGTTTCATTGATTTCTTCTCGAGAAGTTTCTGTTACGGAGATTTCAGATTCCAGAAAAGCAATACAGGATTTCATCTGAGCTCCTGCTGAAACAATATGCTCTAATTTTCCTTGAGATGATGCTCCAGTCTAAAACAAATTGAAAGGATACATTTTAAAGAACTATAATATGAATAGTTATTGTATATTTATTTTTTAATGTGTTGAGTCAGTGATGCCCTGAGTAAGTTTAAACATGGGGAGAAAGCATACATTGCAAATGTTCATCATCAAGATCAACTAAGTTGGCAAAGCACCTATAGCTCAGCAGCTAGGGTGCTGGCCACATACATTGGGGCTGGTGAGTTTGAACCCAGCCCAGGCCTGCCAAACAAGGACAACTATAACACACACACACAAAAAATAGCTGGGCATTGTGGTGGGTGCCTGTAGTCCCAGCTACTTGGGAAGCTAAAGCAAGAGAATTGCTTAAGCCCAAGAGTCTGAGGTTGCTGTGAGCTACCCTATTGAGTGAGACTCTGTCTCAAAAATAAAAACAACAAAAAAAGTAAGCTGGTAATATAATTCAATATTAAATATACTTATACAAAAGGAATCATTATGTTGGAACTCATGTAATATGATCATTCAAAGAATATTAGAATCAATTTGAATTTTAAAAATGTTAAATAGTGTATCTTAAGAACAATTCAAGAGTGTGGTCTAATTTCTAAATCACAGCTTTTTCTTTCCTGTGGATCTATGTTAACTTCTCTTAATAATCAAATGATTTTCCTTTTGTTTTATTTATCAAATAATAACTGTGTACCCTAATGCATTTATGAAGTAAAACGTGATTTGATAGACAACATGGAATGCTTACATTTAAATGAATAACAGAACCATCTCCTCGCTTACTTATTTGATGTGGTATGGCATTCATACGCTTTTCTTAATAGTTTAGAAATGTCTCATTGCATTATGCAAATTAGGTTATTCTTCTTAGTAAAGTATCTCAAAAATGGGGGAAAAAAGTATCCAGTGTATTCAATACTAGTATGAAATCAGTATATAATCACCTACACATTCACAAGGAGGTCAGGAGCAGTGTAGGACCAGCATAGAAAGCAGGTGCCTGCTTGCAGAGGCTGGCCGACCCTCTGGCAGAGGGGTAAAGACAGGGAAGTACTGTCCTGCAGATTTTTTGGACTTGGGTGCTCACCACAGCTGCCTTGGGAGAGCCTGAGTGAGAGAGTGAACTTGAATGGTGCCCAGTGGCAGGGATTGAACTACCAGGCAGGGTGTAACTTTGATTAGGTTGGCTGCCATCAGAGGGCTGTCATTGTGGGAGGGCCACTGGGAAGAAACAGCCTGCAGGGTCCCAGCACGTGACTGGCTGTGGTGCACCTGATGAGCTGGGTAGCCATCCTTGGGGTGAGGTGGATGGTTCTCACATCCCAGAAAAGCCGCTTTGTGGCCAAGGGGCACTGTTTAGAAAGTTGAGGTGTATATCCTAAAAAGTCTGGTAAAAGCTTCAGGCCCCCACCCTGCTATGACTGAATGTTAATGAAACCACCATACCCTGACTGAGGGATAATAAGTCAGAAAGAAGGAAGCGGGTTTCCTCAGCAACTAGACAGTGGCTTCCCACATCCATCTTATATAGCAGAATCAGCATGTTTGTTTTGCATCTCCAACCCCCAGAGTGCCACCTGAAGTCCAGGTAATATATTGCTATTTGTATGTATATTTAAAATTTTTTCCTTCTAATTTTTTTAAGTTTTTCTTTCCTCGTGTTTTATTTTTTCATTTTTAATTTCTTGTATAATAAGGATTCCATTTTGTGTTAGCATTTCTTTACTTTTTAAACTTACTTTTCTATTTTTTCTTTCCTTCCTTTTTCTAGATTTTTCTCATCTTTCCTTCATAAATTTTTCAAATGATAACTAAGGTATCCCTATATCCCTCCTTTTCCCCCCAAAGTTTATAATTTTATTTATTTTCTTTATTTTATTCTCATCTGCTTTGTTCTCTTTCATTCTGTATTTTATTTATGGGACAGAGCCTTGCTCTGGGGCGTAGGCTGGGGGTCCATGGCATTGGCATGGCTCAAGGAGGCCTTAAAACCTGGGCTTGGGTGTCCTTCTCACTTTAGACTTCCAAAGGACAGTATTAGTAGGTCCCCCCAGTGACACAAAGATGTTTTCCTTTTGTATATGGTGGAGGCAAGGTCTTGCTTTTGGTCAGGCTGATAAGGAGCTCTTGACTGTGGAGAACCCAACTTCCTTGGCCCCTCAGAGTCCTGAAATTGAATGTATGGGTCAATGCACCCTGTTGAACACCTCTATTACTCCCGTATTTCTCTTCCTGTCCTTTCTTTTCTTTTTCTTTCACCCTTATTTTCTGTTTCTTTTCTCCCTTCTCGTTCATTTTTCTTTTCTTCCTTTTGTCCCTGTACCAAAAGGCCACTCCAATACTCAAGCACAGAGACAAGAACATTTAAGAAGGAGGATGTGAGAGGAAAAAGTAGGGGAAGGATATGGATAAAGAAGAAAGCACATATGAGGAAAAACCAACAAGAAAAAAAATCTGGCAACACGAAAAACCAAAACAGATCAACCCTAAACTCAAGGGACCATGAGGCAGCTACCATAGAGGATCCCACCTAGAAAGAAATTATGGAAATAACACCAAGGGAATTTAGAGTATGCATGGCAAAAGTGATGAAGGGAATTGAAGGGAAAGTGGATAATCACTGAAGGGATATCCAAAAATTGACTTAAGAAGTGAATAAAAGATAGGAAAGAGGTACCAGACCTTAAAGAAATAAAGGAGTCACCCAGGGAAGTTAAAGATGCAGTAGAAAGTACAAATAACAGATTAGACCATGGAGAAAGAAGAATCTCAGAGCTAGGGGATATGTCTCTTGAGCTAACTCAGGCATTTAAAGAGGCAGAAAAGAGTAAAAGCAGAGCTTAGAGAATTATGGAAATTCATGAAGCATGCAAATACACAAATTAAAGTGATCCCTGAGGGGAAAGGAAAATAACCCAAAGGTATAGAAGCCCTTCTAGAGCATATTGTAAATGAAAATTTCCCAAGCATCACCAAGATTCCGACACAGCCCTCTTAGATGCATATCAAACTCTGGTTCATCTCAACACACACATTGTAATGAACCTGTCCAAGGTCAAAATTAAAGAGAAAATTCTGCACGCAACCAAGAGTAAACACCAATTGAATTATAAGAGCCAATCCATTAGGGTGACAGTGGACCTTTCAGCTGAAACTTTGTAATCCAGAAGAAGGTGGTCATTGACATTTAACTTTCTTGAATACAACAATTTTCAGCCCAGGATTCTGTATACTAGGTTTTAAATTTGACAGAGAAATCAAATCTTTTATTGACATGCAAACATTGATGAAATCTGCCACTACACGTCCAGCTCTGCAGAAATACTCAGACCCATTCTCCATACTGACCATCACAATGGACCTCCAAGAAAAGTAGACACCCAGAAACTGAAGAACAAAACATAGCTTCCACATTGGTGCAAAAAATAAAATTAAGCAATGGACCTTCACAAAATAAGGTGAATAGAACTCCACAATACTTAACAATTCTCTCAATGAATGGCTTGGATTCCCCACTGACAAGGCACAGACTGGATGACTGGATAAAAAAGCACAATCCATCTATATGCTGTCTCTAGAAACACACCTAATGTTGAAGGACAAAAGAAGACTCAGGGTGAACCAGCAGTTAAGTAAGCGAGGAGATGATTACCATTTTCCTGAATTATTGTTTTCCAGTCCTTCATCCTGAGTCTTGTTTTATCCTTCAACATGTACAATCACCACATTATACCCCATAAATGCATTAAGGTACACAGTTATGATTTAATGAAGGAAAACATATTTAAAATATTAAAAAACAAAAGGAAATCAGAAAAGGAGGGGTTGCAAGTTTATTTTCAGAGACAATTGTTTTTAAAGCAAAAAAGTAAGTAATAACAAAGAGGGTCACTATATACTGGTCAAAGGAACAATAGAACAAGAGGACATTTCAATTCTAAAAGTATATAACACCCAACTTATATGGTCCCAGATTTATGAAGCAAACACTAATTGTCTGAACAATATAATATTCTACAACACCACAGTAGCTAGGGACTTTAACATTCCTCCAAGAGAACTGGACAGAGCCACTAAACAGAAACTACACATAGAAACAAGGAACTTGAATGCTACCCTAGATCAGTACGCTTAATAGACATACACAGAACACACAACCCCAAAGCCAATGAGAATATGTTCTTCTATCAGCCCATGGATCATACTCCAGCCCACAGACACAAATCAAACCTCAACAATTTTTTTTGAAAATTTGAAATAATACTTTGCATCTTTTCAGTCCACCAGGGAATAAAGATAGAAATCGATTGCAACAAAAACCTTCATCCACACACAAAGTCCTGGAAACTACAAACTTTATGCTACACGACAGTTGAATCAAGGAGGATAAAAGAAGGAAATTATTAGATTTCATGAACAGCATGACAATGAAGCCACAGATTCCCAAAACCTGTGGGATACTGAAAAATATGTCATAAGAGGAAATTTATTACGTTAGATACCAACATATGAAATATAGAAAGAGAGCACATCAACAGCCTAATGAATCATCTCAAAGAAATGGAGAAGGAAGAGTAATCCAATTGCAAACCTAGCAGAAGAAAAGAAATAACCAAAATTAAATTAGAAATAAATGAAGTTGCAAACAAAAGAATCATTCAGAAAATCAATAAAATGGAAAGTTAGTTCTTTGAAAAGATAAATAAAATCAATAAACCTTTGGCCAGATTAAATAGAAAGATAGCATTAAAATCTCTAAAACCTCAATCAGAAACAAAAAAAGGGGAAATAACTACAGATACCACAGAGATACAAGAGATTATCTCTGTCTACTACAAGCAACTCTATGCCCAGAAATTTGACAATGTGGACGAAATGGACCAATACCTGGAATCACACTGTGTCCCTAGACTTAACCAGGGAGAAATAGAGCTCTAGAACAGACAAATATCAAGTACTGAAATTTAAATAACAATAAAAAAGCTTCCAACAGCAAAAAGAAAATCCCTAAACCACATGGCTTCAGGAGAATTTGATCAAATCTTCAATGAAGAGCTTATACCTACCATGCAGAATGAATTCCAAAACACTGAGAAGAAAGAAACCTTCCCTAGCATGTTCTATGAAGAAAATATCACCCTGTTTCCAATACCAAGAAAAGACCACACTAAAAAGAGAACAACAGACCAATTTCACTAATGAATATCGACAGAAATATACTCAACAAAATCCTAGAAAATAGATTTTATCTATACATTTAAAAAATTATATGTCATAATCAAGTTGGCTTCATCCCAGTGATGCTAAGATGAAGCTAGTTTAACCTACACAAGTCCATAAACATAATTCACCATACCAATAGAAGTCAAAACAAAGACCATAAAATCCTCTCAATAGATGCAGAAAAAGCATTTGCCAATATTCAGCATCTTTTTCTAACAAGAACACTTAAGAAAATAGGCAGAGATGACACATTTCTTAATTGGTTGAAGCCTTCTGGGACAAACTCACAGCCAATTTCACACTGAATAAAATTTTCCACTTAGAACTGAAACTAGACAGGATGTCCACCATCACCACTGGTATTCCACATAGCTCTGGAAGTTTTAACTAATGCAATCAGGAAAGAGAAGGACATTAAGTGGATACAAATGATGGCCGAGGAGGTCAAACTTTCACTCTTTGCCAATGTTATCATTTTATACTTAGAGAACCCAACTGATTCAACTACACGACTCCTGGGAGTGATCAAGATATACAGTAATGGTGTGGAGTATAAAATCAATGTGCTCAAATCAGGAGCCTTTGTGCATGCAAATAACAATTAAGATGAGAGGCAAACAGGGACACAATACCCTTCAGAGCAGCTTCAAAGAAAGTGAAATACCTGGGAATATACTTAACCAAGGACATGAAAGATCTTTACAAAGAGAATAATGAAACCCTAAGAAAAGAAATAGCAGGAGACATGAATATATGGAAGAATATGTCATGTACACGACTGGGAAGATTTGCATTGTTACAATGTTTATAAAACCCAAAGTAATGTATGGATTCGATGTAATTACCATTAAAATACCAACATCATACTTTGAAGAAATGGAAGAAAGAGTTCTGCATGTTGTATGGAAACAATAAAAAAACCCATAAAGCCAAGGAAATTATTAATAATAAAAACAAATCCAGAAGTATCACTCTACCAGACTTTACATTATATTGTAAGTCCACAGTTATCAGAACAGCATGGTACAGGCACAAAAATAGAAATACAGACATATAGAACAGAATAGAAAACCTATAGATGAAACCAGCTTCTTATTGCTATCTGATCTTTGATAAACCAAACAAATAATCACTATTCAATAAATGGTACTGGGAGAACTGGATAATTCACATAAAAACTGAAAGTGGACCTGCACTTTTCGTCAATTTACAAAAATTGAATTCAAGATGGATAAAATTTTAAATCTAAGACATGAAATGATAAAAGTCCTAGAAGAAAGTGTAGGGGAAAACTTGATGATGTAGACCTGGGGAAAGATTTTATGAAGACTCTGTTGGCAATCCACGACAATACCAAAATTAAACAAATGGGACTTAATTAAGCTGGAAATTCTGCACAGTTAAGGACACAAAAACTAAAGCAAGATGCCATTAATCCCCCTCCCTCCATCTCCCTCCCTGCTCCCTTTCCCCGCCCTCCCTCCTCTTTCCCCCTTCTCCCTATTCTTACATTGTAACTGGGTTATAGCTTTCATGTGAAGGTCCTACATTAGTTTCATAATAAGGGTGAGTACATTGGGTACTTTTTCTTCCATTCTTGAGACACTTTACTAAGAAGAATATGTTCCAGCTCCATCCATGTAAACATGAAAGAGGTAAAGTCTCCATCTTTTTTTTAAGGCTGCATAATATTCCATGGTGTACATATACCACAATTTATTAATCCATTCGTGGATCAATGGGCACTTGGGCTTTTTCCATGACTTAGCAATTATGAATAGGGCTGCAATAAATACTCTAATACAAATATCTTTGTTGTGATGTGATTTTTGGTCTTCTGGGTATATGCCCAGTAGAGGAATTACAGGATTGAATGGCAGATCTATTTTTAGATCTCCAAGTGTTCTCCATATCTCTTTCCAAAAGGAATGTATTAATTTGCATTCCCACCAGCAGTGCAAAACTGTTCCCTTTTCTACACATCCATGCCAACATCTCTGGTTTTGGGATTTTGTGATGTAGGCTAGTCTCACTGGAGTTAGATGATATCTCAAAGTAGTTTTGATTTGCATTTATCTGATGATTAAAGATGATGAGCATTTTTTCATATGTCTGAAGGCCGTGTGCCTGTCTTCTTCAGAGAAGTTTCTCTTCAAGTCCTTTGCCCAGCCTGTGATGGGATCCCTTGTTCTTTTCTTGCTAATGCGTTTGAGTTCTCTGTGGATTCTGGTTATTAAATCTATGTCGGAGACATAACCTGCAAATATCTTTTCCCATTCTGAGGGCTGTTTGCTTGCTTTATTTCCTGTGTTCTTGGCTGTGCAGAAGCTTTTTAGTTTGATCAAGTCCCAATAGTGTATTTTTGAAGCAGCTTCAATTGCCTGGGGGATCCTTCTCATGAAAAACTCGCCCAACCCAATTTCTTCAAGGGTTTTTCCTTGCACTCTCTTCTAGTATTTTTATAGTTTCATGTCTTAGATTTAAATCTTTAATCCAGTGAGAGGCTATATTGGTTAATGGCAAGAGGTGTGGGTCCAGTTTCAGTCTTCTACAGGTTGTCAGCCAGTTCACCCAGCACCATTTGTTAAATAGGGGATCTTTTCCCCATTGAATGTTTTTAATTGGCTTGTCAAAGATTAAATAACGGTAATTAGCTGGATTCATCTCTTGATTTTCCATTCTGTTCCAGACGTCTACTTCTCTGTTTTTGTGCCAGTACCATGCTGTTTTTTTTTTTTTGTTGTTGTTGTTTGTTTGTTTGTTTTTGTGGTTTTTGGCCAGGACTGGGTTTGAACCCACCACCTCTGGCATATGGGAACAGCGCCCTATCCCCTTGAGCCATAGGCACTGCCCAGCATGCTGTTTTGGTCACTATTGATTTGTAGTATAGTCTGAGGTCTGGTAGAGTGATTCCTCCTGCTTTGTTTTTATTTCTGAGTAATGTCTTGGCTATTCGAGGTTTTTTCTGATTCCATATAAAACGAAGTATTGTTTTTTCAAGATCTTTAAAGTATGACAGTGGAGCTTTAATGGGGATTGCGTTGAAATTATATATTGCTTTGGGTAGTATGGACATTTTAACAATGTTGATTCTTCCCAGCCATGGCATGGTATATTTTTCCATTTGTTAACATTCTCAGCTATCTCTTTTCTTAGAGTTTCATAATTCTCTTTATATAGATCTTTCACGTCCTTTGTTAGATAAACTCCAAAGTATTTCATCTTCTTTGGCACTACTGTGAATGGAATAGAGTCCTTAATTGTTTTTTCAACTTGACGATTGTAGGTATATATAAAGGCTACTGATTTATGAATGTCAATTTTGTAACATGAGACGCTGCTGTATTCCTTGATCACCTCTAAGAGTTTTGTATTAGAGTCTCTAGTATTTTCCAGATATACAATCATATCATCTGCGAAGAGTGAAAGTTTGATCTCTTCTGACCCTATGTGGATACCCTTGATCGCCTTTTCTTCCCTAATTGTGGTGGCTAAAACTTCCATTACAATGTTTTTTTTTTTTTTTTTTTTTTGAGATGGAGTCTTAAGCTGTCGCCCTGGGTAGAGTGTAGTGGCATCACAGCTCACAGCAACCTCCAACTCCTGGGTTTAAGCGATTCTCCTGCCTCTGCCTCCCAAGTAGCTGGGACCACAGGCGCTGGCCACAACACCTGGCTATTTTTTGGTTGTAGTTGTCATTGTTGTTTGGTGGGCCTCCGCTTTGGATTTGAACCTGCCAGCTCAGGTGTATGTGGCTGGCACCTTAGCCGCTTGAGCCACAGGCACTGAGCCTAGTTCCATTACAATGTTAAAGAGCAATGGAGACAATGGGCAGCCTTGTCTGGTTCCAGATCTGAGTGGAAATGATTCCAATTTAACTCCATTCAATATGATATTGGCTGTGGGTTTGTTGTATATGGCCTCTATCAGTTTAAGAAATGTCCCTTCTACACCAATTTTCTTAAGTGTTCTGATCATGAAGGGATGTTGGATGTTATCAAAAGCTTTTTCTGCATCGATTGAGAGAATCATATGGTCTTTGTTTTTTAATTTGTTTATGTGCTGAATTACATTTATAGATTTACGTATATTGAACCAGCCTTGAGACCCTGGGATAAAACCGACTTGGTCATGATGTATGATTTGTTTGATATGTTGCTGGATTCTGTTTGTTAGAATCTTATTGAATATTTTTGCATCTATATTCATTAGTGATATTGGTCTACAATTTTCTTTTCTTATTGGGTCTTTTCCTGGTTTGGGGATCAGGGTGATGTTTGCTTCATAGAACGTGTTGGGTATTCTTCCTTCTTTTTCTACCTTTTGGAACAGGTTGAGTAATCTTCAAGGGAATATGTGAATCCTAGTAAAAGTGGAATGTAAAGGTCTTAGCCAAATAACTAAGAGAATGCCATGAAAGCTATGTTAACTAGTGTAATGAAAATGTGTCAAACGGTCTATGAACCAAGTGTATGGTGCCCCATGATCATACTAATGTACATAGCTATGATTTAATAAAAATAAAAAAAAACTAAAGCAAATAAAGAACCTTTGGAATGGGAAAAGATATTTGCAGGTTATTAATCTGACAAAGGGTTGATAATTAGAATCCACAGGGAATTCAGATTAATCAACATAAAAAGAACAAACAATCCCATCTATCACTGGGCAAGAGTCATGAACACAACCTATGAAGAAGACAAATGAATGGCTAACAAACATGAAAAAAATGGTCTTAATCATCACAGAAATACAATCAAAATCATTTTTAGATATCACTTAACCCCACTCAGAATAGCTTACATCACAGGGTCCCAAATGAGATGCTTGTGCAAATGTGGAGATACTTGTGCAAATCTTTACACTGTTGTTGAGATTGCAAACTAATAGAGTCTCTTTGGAAATAAGTAGGGAGAGTCCTCAAAGAACTCAAATTATACCTCCCATTTGATCCCACAATGCCACTACTAGGCATCTACCCAGAAGAAAAAAATAGCACCTTATCATAAAGACATCTGCATTTGATTATTGCTGCTCAGTTTACAATCACCAAGATGTGGAAACTACTCTAGTGCCCACCAACTCATGAATGGATTAACAAACTGTGGTATATGTATACTATGAAATACTACTTAGCCATAAAAAGATGGAGAATTTACATCTGGATAGTTAGAAAACATTCTTTTTAGTAAAGTATCACAAGAATGGAAAAGCAAGTATCCAATGGATTCAACAGTAATATGAAGCTGGTAGACCAACTAATACATGCCCCCACAAAACAAAAAGTCAATTTAACTCCAGTTGAGCTAAGGGGGGAGGAAAAAGGGGGAGAAGGGATGGGATAAGTGTGGTCCCACCTAATGGGCACATGTAAGGACATAGGGCACATCTCCCCAGAGTGAGAAACAATTATAATAGGGACTTTCCCTAACAAACTCAAAAACAAAACAAAACAAACCCCCACAAAGTTTAAGACTTCTCTATAATAAACATGCCTTTTCCCTGTTTCTTGCAGCTTTTCATTTATTTTTATTTTTACTTTCTATTTTAAATTTTATTTATTTCTGTTTTAAACTTTCTTTTATTTGAGCCAGGATCTTGCTCTGACTCTCAGTACAATGCCATGATCATAGCTCATTGCAACCTCTAATATGAGGGCTCATGTTATTTTCTCACTGCAGCCTCTTGAATAGCTGGGACTATAGGGAAGCATCACCAAACCCACACCTGGATAATTATTTTTTCTTTCTTTCTTTCCTTTTCCTTCCTTACTCCCTCTCTCCCTCCCTCCCTTCCTTCCTTCCTCAATTAAAAAAGAGGGTCATCAAGGCCATATCTTTCAGTCTTAGTTTGCTTTACCTCTCAGCACCACCTGCAGGTCCTCCCTTCCTTTCTCCCTCCCTTCCTTCCTTTCCTCCTTCCCTCCTTCCTTCCTTTCTTCTTTCCTTCCTTCCCTCCCTCCCTCCTTTCTTCCTTCCTTTCTCTCTCTCTCCTCTCTCTCTCTTTTTTCTTTTCTTTTCTTTTCTTTTCTTCCTTTTCTCTCTTTCCCCTCCCTCCCTCCCTTCCTTCCTTCCGTCCTTCCTACCTTCCTTCCTTTCTTTCTTCATTTCTTTCTTCTCTTTCTTTATTCTCTCTCTTTCTTTCTTTTTGTTCTCACATTACCTAGGCTTGTCTACAGCTCCTGGTTTCAAGCCTCCTACAGTGCTTAGATTACAGGCATGAATCACCTCTTACAGCTTTTCTATCATCCTGTTTCTCCCCCTGCTTTTTTTTTGAGACTAGGTATAACTTTCTCACCCAAGATCAAGTACAGTGCTACCACACAGCTTGATGAAATCTCTAATTCCTGGGCTCAAGTGATTCACCTGACTGGGCCTCCAAGGAGCTAGGACTACAGTTTCATATCACCATGATGGGTTAATGTGTTTATAGTTTTTGTAGAGATAGGCCTAGGCTTCAGGTGATCTTTTTGCCTTGGCCTTTTTACTTTGGCCTCATATAGTGCTGGGATTCCATGGCATGACTGTGTATTAATATTCCTTAATACACAGTCTTATCCAGAGATCTATTTTTCATCACTTTTTTAAACTAAAATCTTTTACAATCCTACACTTCCAATTAAAAAAGAGGGCCATCAAGGCCATATCTTTGAGTCTTAGTTTGCTTTACCTCTCAGCACCACCTGCAGGCACTGACTAGGCCCTTCCCTGTGCTCCTGGACGAGCATCTATCCTGAAATCTCCAAACCTGAAATCCAAAATGCTTCAAAATGCTTATTCATCTTACATATAAAGATGACAGCACAAGTGAAAAATTCCACATCTGAATTCATGTGACAGGTTTCATTGAAAACACACATCTTTGTTTCATGCAAAATTTAGTACTTAAAAATATTATATCAAGTTACATTCAGGCTTTGTGCATAAGTTGTTCATGAAGCATTAATGAATATTGTGTTTAGACTTGGATCCCATCCTCAAGATATTTTATTGTGTATATATAAATATTCTAAAATCTGAAATACTTCTGGGCATTTGGGGTACAGAATGTACAGCCTGTACTAGTAGAGAAAAAAAGTTCCTTTTAAGTATGATAGAAAGTAAGAGATTGACTTACTGAACTTGAAGATGACACATATTTCTCAATGCAGTCCAGTGCCTTTCCAAAGTTTATTTTCATTTTTGAATTTTCTTTTTCAAGGCTAAAATACATATTATAAAATAATTCTTATCACAGATAAATTTTTAAAATGCCATAAAGCTTGTGAAAAAATATCTAAAGGCATAATTAGAGAATTTCTCAAAGATTAACAAAGCAGATGATTTGGCAAAGGTATTTTTCTAGGTGTAATTTTGGAAAATGTATAAAATTTTGAGAAAATATACAAAGGCATGCATTTCAAAATAGCTTAAAGTTGAAACTTTCCTTGGATTCACACAAACATACTTATTATCTGAACAGATACAATCTCATATTACCCTGCTATTTGCTTTATGAATACTCAAGTTATTTTGTGTACTGCTTTTAACTGTACCTTTGCATGCGGTCTTCCATCATCCTTTTACATTTTATAGTCTCTGCTAACTGATCTTCCAGAGATTTCTGCACCTAAAACAAAAGATTAAAAATAATTTACACTTGGAAAAACAAAATGTCCACCAATGAATTAATGGATAAATGAAATGTGGTATACATAAAAATATTATTCTTGGGCTATGACAATGTTTTTATTAAAATCTTACTACCCAAATCATTAATTTTAGGAATTAAGTCAATTTCTTTTGTAAAGTCAAGGGGACAGGCACTACTTGCAATAAGTACTATCACTATGAAGGGGATAGATATTTTTATCAGAGACGTTTTTCATATTGTCTACCATATTCTTATACACAGGTTGTCCCTGACTTGGGATCCTCCAACTTCCTATTGGTTTGACTCCATAATGATGTGAAGCCATTGCAAGTTTGACATAATGATGATGGCCACCTAAATTTTTTTGACTTTAAAATGATATGAAACACCCCAATTTCAATGTATGTTGAATTTTGATTCATGATCCTTCCCAGGCTAGCAATATGTGGTATGAGGGACATACAATGCTTTATTATAGACAGACTTATATTAGATGATTTTTTCAACTGAAGGCTAATGTAAGTGCTCTGAACATGTTCCAGGTAGGCTAGGCTAAGTGAGGATGGGTTTTTTGGGATATAACCCCATTGAAAGTCAGTGAGCATCTGTACTACAGGTTGAGCGTCTTAATATTAGAACCTAAAATCCAAAATGCCCCCAAATCCTAATCACTTTTAGGGTCAAAATGACATTCCAAATGGAAAATTTGACATCTAACTTCATGTGCCATGTTGCAGTGAAAACATCTTTGCTTCATGCACAAAATCATAGAACATTACATAAAATTATCTTCAGCATGTGTGAATATGGTGTATATATTAGAAATAAATTTGTGTTTAGACTTGAATTCCCTTCCCAAGATATTTCAATATGCATGTACAAATATTCCACAATCCAAAACATTTCTAGTCCAAAGCATTTTGAGTAAGATACACTCAGCCTATTCTGCCACAGAACTAAAATAAGAGATTAACTTACGAAACTTGCACTTGACAAGTCTTTCTCATACTGGTTGAGTTTTTCGGCTTGGTCTTTGACAGTAAGTTTTAATTTGGAATTTGCCATTTTGATCCTAAAATATAATTTTTAAAATAATTAATGTCAGATAATTTTTTTAAATATCATGCAAGTTTTGAACAAACACTTGAAGGTATGTTTATGTGAATCCTTACATATTTGAAAAGTAGATGATTAAGCAACTATATCATTTTTCTAGCAATGTCCATGCACAATGTGCAAAATTTAGAAACAAAGTAAAAAAAAAATATGCATTTCAAAACAGCTTAAAGCTGAAAATTTTCCTAAGATTCACACAGATATAGTTACTATTAAAACTAGCACTAGTCTCAAACTGTAACACTTATTTTCTTTATAATACTCAAGTCTTTTTATTTTTCTTTTTTGCTGCTTGAAAGCATACTTTTTCCATTGGTCTAGCATCTTCTCAGCACGGTGTCCTTCCTCTTTGAGTTGATCCTCTACTTCTTGAAACTAAAACAAAGATTAGAAAAATGTTTACACTTGGAAATGACCCACATTTCCCTCACTGGATGGACAGCTAAAAAATGTATCATATAGAAAACAAGGTTTTTAGACTAACACACTATTTGCGTTAAAAATAATAATGATCTAGTACAAATCTGCTCATCACCTGAAGAGATTTTTGTAGCTACATTTCATTGGAACCCTGACACACCCCTTCATTCTGCATATTATTTATAGATACTTTTCTGCCATCACTGCACAGTGGAGCTGTTGCAACAGGAATCTTCTGGATCATAAAACCTAAAATATACTATTTGGCCCTTCACAGAGAAGGTTATCTACTCCTGTTATAAGATGAAAACACAACATTATTCTTGCTTTTACAAATTATATTGTATTATTATTAATTTTACAAATTATATTGTATTACATAAATACTATTAAATACTCAATAAATACATTATTCTTAATTTTACAAACTATATTCTATGAGATAAATACTCAAATTTATAAAATTGATAAAATGGGGAAAGAGAAGATTACATTATGATAAGCATATATATTTTGTATTCTAAGATCACAACATCAACTTTTATTATTTTATTTTATTCACATTTAATTTTATTGTAACAAGGCAACTTATATACTTTCAGCATCTAACACTTACCATCATCTTTCCTTTTAGGAGAAGGAAAAGGACTTTTAAAAATAAATGGGAAGAAAAGTACAACAGAGAATGTCAACCCCAAAGTTAAGTCGCAAGGCTTAAGTTTTCACTAGAAGAGAATTTAATTTAAATGCGTCGCCTTAAACTGTGAGGATGACTATTAAATTTTGCAATTAAACATGACAAAGGAGAGGCCATGATGTTAAAATTACCACTTAACCTACCCAGTCACGTCAAAGCCATGTTTTACTAACCATCGTGACCAGATGTTTATTTTATTTTTTTCTTTTTGTGAACATGAGCAAGTAGACAGGCACAAGTTGGTAAATGCTAACTGTCCATATTCATAGACACATTGTAGTCTCTGAGCCAATTTACAGGGAAAATAGAGAAAAGGCTAGAACTTTGTGCACTGCTACACAGGGGAACAGCACCCTTCAGCTTCCCACAGAGCAAGGGGACCAGGTTTTCCTTTTTCTCTCACATCTCAGTGGTGTGTATGCTTCAGATGACAACCAGATGTCTCATGGAATAGTTTGAGAGGTGGACCTTTACAGAGGCCAAAAGATCTGGGTTTGAGTACTGGCTCCACCAGTAGTAGCTGTGTGACCTTTAGCAAATTAGCAACTTGGTTTCTTCATCTACAACATGGACAGAATAGCACTGATTTCCTCATGTGGATGTTGGGAAGACTGAACTGGGGAATACACGTAATGCACGTAGAAAAACGTGAGGCACATGGTGAGTGGCATATAATATTTACTATTAACATCTTGTTGTATTTTATGTTCTAATTTTATAGTTTAGGCAGGTGACATGCCAATGAAAATGGTCCCCGACAGCTGCACTCAACTGATCTCCACACTACTGAAATGGGCAATAAATGCAGAGCATGACGCCCACAACAGTCCCAAATTCTGTAGATAACAGTCACCAACTCCAGTAGCCAGCAGTGTTTTCGTCCACTCATAAGAATTCATAGCTTACTTGTCTCCATAGCAATCAGTGGGATGCATGACCATGCACTGCAGTGCACAGAGCATTTTCTGGAGTGAGTTGTATGGAACTTACATGACCCCAGGCAATAGCCTCAACCTGAAAACACTGGACTCCATTGATAAATCAAGGTGCCTTGATCACTTCATTCCCAGCAACTGGATATGATGGGCTGCACTAGCAAGCACTCTGATGATCAAGTTAAGGTCATGTGCTGTGGTAGATCAGAAAGGCCAGAGCTTTTCAGTTGGAAAGGCAATTATCAATCTACAAGTCCCAATTCTGACTTTGTAATGAAGGAATACTAATTTAATTTTTTTTTCTATAGTGACAATGACATGAATATATTTTTTTCCTGCTGGTTGCATCTACATTCACTTATTTATTTGGTTGAACACTTTCCTTGGAAATTAAATTAGTACTAGCAGGAAAGAAGCAGACTGGTTTGGCCCTAACTCATTAAAACAAACAAAGAAACAAACAAAAAACAGAAAAACATTTTCTTGCTACTGTTGAAACAGCAATGAACAATAAGAAAGAACTACAGGAAATATTTCAAACTTTATCAATATTAAATAAGATTACATGAGGAGATAAGCAAAGACATAGAGTACCTTCCAGATGTATATCTTTGAAGGAAATAAGGAAATCAAAATATGATTCCTTGGTGTAGAGAATATTTTCAATGAAAAGGCCATTTTTGATTAGAATGCACTAGTCTCTCCTCTATAAAACCTGAATAACTTGATTTAGAATCAGAAAAGGGGCTGCTGGAGTCCTTATCACATAGGCCTGGCCCTAATGTCCTTTGAAGCACTGAGACCTGTCTCTCAGGTTAAACTGCAACTCAGTCTGTTTCCCTCCATCTACACATCATCCCTCGCAACCACTTGCTACACATATATTTTACAGTTTCTCTCCCCCCTCCCTTCTAAAAGGCATCTTTAAAAGCCACTGACTATCACTGAAACATTGGGCAATCATTCATACCCCCCATGTGCATGGTATTTGGAAATAAACCTTTCTCTTATTAATCTACTCTAACTGTGAGTTGATCTTTTCAGCAAATCAACCTAGGGGAAAAGGGCAAGTTTCCCTGAGACTCCCCTTCACCTTCTTTCCATATAATTTCCTTAATTCCCCAATTACAAACTTCATTAGGAAGATATTACAATGGATAAATCACAGCTAGACATATTTACAAAATACTTTTCACTAAATTCTGTTAAATACCATCTATTAATTATAAAATAACTTGGAAAAAGTCACTGAAATATATATCCCAAATAGAGAAAATTAGTAACAATAGCAAGAAAGAGTTTTTTTCTGTTTTTTAATAAAAAAGTTCCAATTTTATATTTTATTGCTTAAAATATATTTAGAATAAAATTTTATTATATCAATTATCAGTATGGTATAAAGTATTTAATTATATTCTAACAAATGTTAATCTAAAACATTTTCAATTTATATAAGGATAACTTATAGGCGTATCAACTTTTGCTATTAAATCATAGCTGTGTACATTAATGCAATTATGGGGTACAATGTGCTCGTTTTATATACAACTTAGATATTATTCTCACCTTGGGCAAATTTATAATTGAACAAGATGACTCCTCATGAAAAAATAAAAGCCCTCAGAATGGGAGAAAATATTTGCAGGTTATACCTCCGATAAAGGTTTAATAACCAGAATCCACAGAGAACTCAAACGTATTAGCAAGAAAAGAACAAGTGATCCAGTCACAGGGTGGGCAAAGAACTTGAAGAGAAACTTCTCTAAAGAAGACAGACACACGGACTACAGACACATGAAGAAAAGCTCATCATTCTTAATCATCAGAGAAATGCCAATCAAAACTACTTTGAGATATCACCTAACCCGAGTAAGAGTAGCCCACATAACAAAATCCCCAAACCAGAGATCTTCGCATGGATGTGGAGAAAAGAGCACACTTCTACACTGCTGGTGGGAATGCACACTAATACGTTCCTTTTGGAAGGAAGTTTGGAGAATACTTAGAGATCTAAAAATAGACCTGCCATTCGATCCTATAATTCCTTTACTAGGTATATACCCAGAAGACCAAAAATGACAATATAACAAAGACATCTGTACCAGGATGTTTATTGCAGCCCAATTCATAATTGCTAAGTCATGGAAGAAGCCCAAGTGCCCATCAACCCACGAATGGACTAGCAAATTGTGGTACATGTATAACATGGAACATTATGCAGCCTTAAAGAAAGATGGAGACTTTTCCTCTTTCATGTTTACATGGATGGAGCTGGAACATATTCTTCTTAGCAAAGTATCTCAAGAATGGAAGAAAAAGTATCCAATGTACTCATCCCTACTATAAAGCTAATTTATAGCTTTCATATGAAGGCTATAACCTAACTATAGCTCAAGAATATGGGGAAAGGACCAAGGGAAGGGAAGGGAGAAGGGAGGTTACGGTAGACGGAGGGTAAGGGGTGGGGCCACATCACAGTGCATCTTAGAATGGGTACAGGCGAAACTTACTAAAGGTAGAATACAAATGTCTACATACAATAAGCATGAAAATGCGATGAAGGCTACGTTGAACAGTTTGATGAGAATATTTCAGATTGTATATGAAACCAGCACATTGTACTCCTTGATTGCACAAATGTACACAGCTATGATTTAATAATAAAAAAATTTTAAAAAGCAATGCAAAATGAAGGACTAACTTATTCTGCACAGATTAGATAACAAGTACTAAAGAATAAAGTCAACGAAAGTCAGAACACTCAGAGAAAGTTTCATGAAAAAGGAAAAATTGTGCTCAGGTCTGAATGAGGTTAGATGATCAGAAGTTAAAAAAGCGGGAAGCACAGCATGAGCAAGGCAGAGAGATGGTCAAATCTGCTAACTAACTAAGGATGATAGTCAATGGCAGGGAAATAAAAACATGTCCGCTTGATATCATTTAAATTAATGTTCATGGGACTATGATGCATTGGTGGCAAAAAGTAGAAACAAACCTAAAGGTCCAGCAAGTGAAGAATCGATCACCAGTAGGACCACACAATAGAATAGTACCAGACCATGAAAAGAAATGAAGTATTGATCCATACTACAACATGGATTCATCCTGAAAACACGCTTTGTGAAAGAATCCAGTCACAAAGGACTAAGTAGTATATGGCTCCATTTATAAGAACTGTCTACAAAACAGCATGGTACTGGCACAAAAATAAAGATGTAGATCTATGAAATTGGATAGAGAGTTTAGAGATGAACCCAGCCACATATCGCCATTTAATCTTTGAAAAGCCTACAAAGAGCATGCAATGAGGAAAAAGATCCTTATTTAACAAATGGTGCTGGAAGAACTGGTTATCCACATGTAGAAGACTGAAACTGGACCTGCACCTCTCACCATTGACAAAAAATTGATTCTTCGTTGATGAAAGATTTAATTATAAGACACAAAACAATAAAAATTCTAGGAAAGAGTGGGGGAAAACACTTGAATACATTGGCCTGGGAAAAAACTTTGTGAGATAGACCCTCTTAGCAATTGCAGCAACACCAAAAATCAATACCTGGGACTTGATCGAGCTTAAAAGCTTTTGCACACCTAAGGCTACCGCAAATGAAACCAACAGACAGCCTTCAAATGGGAGAAAGTTTTTGCACGTTATGAATCTGACAAAGGCCTGACAACTAGAACGTACACAGAACTCAAATTGAACCATAAGAAAGTATAAACAACCCTCTCTATAAGTGGGCAAGAGATTTGAACAGAAACTTCTCTGAAGACGACAGACGAATGTCCATCAAACACTTGAAAAAATGCTCATTGTCTTTAATCACCAGAGAAATGCAAATCAAAACCACTCTAAGATATCACCTAACCCCAGCAATCCCAGAACTACAGATGCTATTGTGGATATGGAGAGAAGGGACGCTTCTACCATGCTGGTGGGATTGCAAAATAATACAGCCTTTTTGGAGAGAAGTATGGAGGATCCTCAAAAATCTAAAAGTAGACCTACCATTTGACCCTGCAATCCCATTACTAGGTATCTATCAAGAATAACAAAAATCATTTTACCACAAAGACATTTGCGCTAGAGTGTTTACTGTGGCTCAATTCATAATTGCCCAGTCATGGGAGCAACCTAAGTGTCCATCAACCTATGAACGGATCAACAAACTGTGGTATATGTATACCATGGAATATTATTCAGCCATTAGAAAGATGGAGACTTTACATCTTTTACATTTGCCTGGATGGAATTGAAATACATTCTTTTTAGTAAAGTACCATAAGAATAGAAAAATAAATATCCAATATGAAATCCATACCTCCATACCTATATGAAATCAATATATAAACAATTACATGCTCATAAGAACAATAAAACACTCTTATAGTCCAGTTTGTGGGTAGAGTGAAGCGGGATGGGGAACGTTTGGCAGAATGAGGGAGGGCACGAGGCAAGATCTCACCTATTGTGCACATTGTGAGGATGTATAATATGCCCCTTGAAAAAAAAATAAAATAAAATTTGATTGATAAAGTCTCCCTCACCCCCACCCCACCACTCCAAAAATGAACTGTCTAGATAAGCAAATCTATGGAGATAAAGGTAGATGGTGGTTGCCCAGGCCTGGGGAAAGTGGAGGGATAAGATGAGGGTGGAGGTTATGGTTATAAGATGTGGGGTTTCTTTTTGCATCGATGCAAATGTTCTGAAATTGATTGTGATGATGGTGCCACAACCCTGTGAATATACTAAGAGACATTAAGTGGTGAACTGCATGGTATGTGAATGAGACCTCAATACATTTGCTTTTAAAAATCCAATGGCAGGATCTGGGTAATTTTCTTAATTCTTTATTTTGGATGTACCTCCTATCCAAGACCTGAATATTTCTGTGCTTTTACAATGTAATTAAAGTGAAATGAAAATGAAGGCAATTAACTTTGCAAAGAGTTTATAAATTAACCTAAAACATTTTCATTTTATTTATTTATTTTATTTATTTTTTTTAGAGACAGAGTCTCACTTTATGGCCCTCTGTAGAGTGCCGTGGCCTCACACAGCTCACAGCAACCTCCAACTTCTGGACTTAAGCGATCATCTTGCCTCAGCCTCCCGAGCAGCATTTTCATTTTAGACAAGAATATAAAGGCCTTTCTCTATGAGTTAACCTGAAATCCATAAAATAAGTATACACAGATTTTGTATCCATTCACAAAATTGAAGATATGTTCTGGAACATTTCATTAGACATTACCCTGATTTAATCTGGCTTGCCTCACAATGGCAATAGAGAAATCACTGAAAACTACTGCTTAATAGGAAAAATGTCTCACAACTTCTGTGAAAAATGATGTATAATCCTCGACTTTCCTAAGGGTATATATTATAAGAAAATATGGTATTTTTCTATGTAATTTTAAGGAAAAGTGGAAGAATGAAAGTCAGAATTTAAGAAATAAATACATGATAAAGATAATAAAATGGTACAAAACTACTCATAATGAAAATATAAAAAGAAAACTGTCACCTGCAGCTAGTATTCTAAAACACTTTATGTTATTGGATCAGCTCTAGATTAACTGGTGGCATGTTAATTTCGTACATACTTGGTTTGTCATCTGACTTATTTTTCTCATTGAATGTTGGGTCTCATCTTCTAAATGAATGTGACAACGTGATGTAGTTTCTAGTAACGTCTCCGATCTGGATAGTTTTTGCATGGTATCACACAGTTCTTGGCGAAGTTGTCGCAAAACTGCCTGGTAAGATATTTTTGTTGCAGATATTATAAACACTTTATTATTAGGATGTGTTAATAATATTTAACTTTAACATATATAACTTGAAGATTATCATCACATACATTGCATTGACTCACCTTCTTTTCCTCCTGTGTACACATTCCTGTTGACCACTAAATTTGGCTAAGGACACTAAGGAAAGTGCTACCTCCCCCCCAAGTCAGTATTCTACTGCTGAGACAACAGATTCAGTCCTCTATTCATTCCTCCCCTCATGAATGTGAAATGCATAAGGACCAACTGAAGGCTTAAAAGGAATGTGAAATGCATAACAAGATTCATATGCATGTGGATGGGATAGTGGTGGCAAATTCTACCCTGTAAAATGGTTTCTTTCTTTTTGATTAGAAGCTCAGATCAACCTCAAAGTTTCTCACAAATTCAATCCTCTGCTCAAACTCTCCCAATAATCCCTATTTTAGAATAAAAGTAAAATTCCAATGGCTCCTGCAGGCCCTAAGTAAACTGGCCTCCACCTCCCTCCCTAATCACAACTCCTGCAAGTCCTACCCCTACTCAGCTTCCTACTCACTTTTTTCTGCTTCGGCTCTGTCTTAAAATGAGGCAACATAAAGACACTAAAATTATGATTTCAGCATTTTTACTCTATGTCTATTAACAATTTATAACTTAAACTCTTAAAATGTTGTGACACACTGTCTTTACTCAAAGTAAAACATCTCTCAGTACTAACTTTTATTTGCTGGAAACAAGGTATGTTTCTAGGCTGATATCACAAATATAGATCTAGATATTCTCACATTCAACCAGATACGATGCTTAGTCACTACAAATACCACTTCACTTTTCTTTTTGGAAGTTTGAAAAATGTTTATTTCTTGATACTTACTTCTCTTTTCACTTTCTCTTTTTTATATTGGTACTGCCTTTCTTTTAAGTGATTGCATTCATCAAGCAACTTCTTGTTTTCCTCTTCCAAAAGCAGACTGTACCTTTCATGCCCTACTTCAAGAGCCTTCACCACTGCAGCACACGGGCTGTCTCTGGTGTGTTTTGCCTTCTCTTTATCTGCAGAATCCTTGTGAACATCATCCAGCTGTTGTTGAAGTGACATAGTTTTACACTGCAGTCCGGACAGTCTCTGCTCTAAAGACTCCTGCTTTACAATGTACATACTCACTGTTCTTTGTTCACTTTGATACTTCAGTTGAACGTTCTGCTTTTCAAACTGTGTTTCCATCAGGTCTCTCTGTGCACCTTCTAGAGCAAAAGTCTTCTCTCGAAGAGCATCTTCCATGTGACAAAACTCAGCTTGCAGGCAACTGAATTTCTCTTCTGCATCACAAAGTTGTTGGAAAAGGGTTTCAGCACGAGAGTTCATATATTCCAGTGTACCAGACCATTCTTCTTTTGTTCTCTGGACAATGAAGGCAAGGTCTCTTTGGGAGACCTGACTTTGGTGACGCTCACTGTTAGCATCTGCCAGTCTGAGACGGTGGGATTCAAGTTCTGCTTCTAGTTTTTCCTGGTTTTCTTTCACTTCCTTCAGTTTGGCTTGTAGCACTTTATTCTCCTCTCGTAGTATGTTGAGCTGGCCACTATACTGGGCTGTTACTTTCATTAACCTTTCTTCACTGAGCTTTACAACATTTTGAAGATCATCAGTCTTGTCTTTGATGATTTCCAAGTCCTGCAAGTGTTTCTTGTCTATCTCCTCATTGTTCATTTTCATTCTTTCTACTTTCAATCTTAGTCTGACAATTTCTTTGTTCAGGAGATCTCTTTCATGTTCACGCCTTTGACAATACTAAGTAAAAGAAAGGAAACTTTTAGCTATCACTCAATAAAATAATATATCACGATTTCCCCAGAAAGTAAATAATAACATGCACATTTATGAAATGAAAGGGTTGTAAAAAGCAGCTAACTGGGCAAAGAAGCTGGATCCAAACCTCAAACCTTATAGAGCATAAATTCTTGAAAGTTCAAAAATTTACATGAATGCAATGAATCTGTGAAAGCAAAAAAGAAATCAGTAAAGAATTTTTATGAATCTCCAAATTGGAAAAGGCTTTCTTTGAATTACAACAAATCCAAATGCACAAAACTCTAATAACTGTGACACACTAGAAAGTTGGGTGCACACTCTGGTGTCTAACCTACATCCCCCTCCATAGTAGGAGCCTCAGCTCTGCGTACACTAGAACAGGCAAAATTTGCCAATGTTCTTTAAGTTTTTTTTCTGAGAGCATTCTATAGATATTCTACTCTTCTAACATTTTTATCCTAAGTTATAACAATTATATCTATTGATAAATGACAAATCTAGGCATTGTGCAAAGCATTTCTCTATATATCAATTAACTCAGTTACTGATCACAATTCTGAAAAGGAGAGATTAAACGTATAAGCCCCTCGTAGGATTTTCCTCAGTCTTCTGATCCTAACTCATGAGGCTCATCTACCAAATCACAGTTACCTCTCTGGAATAAATAGATAAATGCAAAATAAGCCTTATATTTCAAAACACAAATGACAAATAAGATAAAATTTGCAGAGGTCTTCTTAGAAAATCATGAGATTACTTTAGATTACAATACATTTTGTTTC
Source organism: Nycticebus coucang (assembly GCF_027406575.1). Lineage (NCBI taxonomy): Eukaryota > Metazoa > Chordata > Mammalia > Primates > Lorisidae > Nycticebus > Nycticebus coucang. The sequence continues at coordinate 577,000 of NW_026515591.1, read as the reverse complement.
TTTCCTCTTCATAATGTTTGAAGTTGTAATAAATGTGAATAGGGGAAAAATCACTGAACTATTTTACTAGGAACAAAACACCTAATAAGTCATCATTAAGTATATATTATGGTATATTATTTTCAAAAATTCTTTGTATTGAAATAAGATACTACTTGGATGCCAAGATTTATAATAAACAACTTTAGCTATAAATATCATAATTAATTTTTAAGGCAAGATTTTGGTTTGTTTTATAACTAAATAATAAGCATTGAATCAAAGAGACATCACAACTAATAATGATGAAGTAAAATAATAAATGTGATGTTAACCAAAGATTAATTTACCTCCAGATTATTTCTAAGGGTCCCCAACTCCACATTTTGGGCTCTCAGTCTGTGTTCCAATTCTTCTTTTATCACAACTTCTTTTCAATGTTGCTCTATTTCTCTTGTTAACTTTTCCTTAATTTGTTCAAATGCTATAGAATCATTTTTTCTCATCTCTTCCATTTCTTTTAGTGTGAATCTGCAGTTAATTATACTTATCTTAAAATTCATTTTGTTAGCGAAAAGTTCATTTTGAGACCTGCCTCTTCATCTATTCATTGATTACCTAATAAAATGTCTGTTTTCTTGAATATTTGTTTTTTCTAGTTCTAAGGTTTTGAATATCTCACTTCATTTTCTCCCAAAAGACATGTACACATGAAAGGTAGATGTGAAAGAACATTCTCCTAATTGGTAAGTTTCTGTTAGTTTAGTTACTCTTGAAAAGGATATTGAAAATTTTCAAATGTATAAGTTGAAAATTACTTTTTTACATAGTCATAATTACTCCCAAACTGAGACAGATCATGGAGTGTAAACTAACCAAAATTTACCATTTATAAATAAGTTTATGAATTCACTGGAGGGAAATGTTCATCCCCACAAAACAGCACAAGCATTCCTGAAAGTGACTGGCAGTGTAAGAGAACTCATTCCGATGTCTCTCACACAACACATAATTGCAGACTGCTATTTTTATATTTGCTACCCACGTGTTCTGTGTTTCTGTTTTGAGTGATAATTTCAAGGTACTTGTTGATGCTGGTATATATTATAAACAATTCTGTAACTCCTTTTGGGGAAAGACAAGGTCTAATATTTAATTAAACAATGAAGAATAATATATGTTTTCAACACAAAAGTTTAAATTAATTTTATCTGTGTAGGAGAGATGTTGAACAAGCGAATCAGTAGTCACTTTCCATTTTCCTTTTCATTCCCTGCATTATGAAAACAAACTATGTAATTTCCTTAAGAAACTTCTTCTGGGTTGAAAAAGGCCAATTAAAACTCTGTTGGTTGAGTTATAAATTTGCATAAACATTCCTGAGAACCATTTCAAAATATTGATCAAAGCCATTGTCATAAGATTACTTTAACCCAAGAATTCTATATTGAAGAATATGTTAAAGGCATATAATTTGAAAATTCAGACTTGTGTAAAAATGTTCATAACAATATTAATTATAATACAGATATTTAAAATTCCAAATTCAATTTGTTAAATAAATGGAGATTTCCCTAAGGTGAACTTCTAATATAGTTATTAGAATTATGATTTAAAAGAATATACATTTAATTATCAGTAATTGTAATTACAATTAAGAACTTATTTTATTATTTCCAAGAATTTTATACCGCAGAAGACTAAGATGACTTCTCTCCTATTAAATACCAGATGATATGTCAGCAATGTCAAAAATTCTCCAACATATAAATAAATAAATATTTCAAATAAATAGTTCCAAATAAATAGTTCAAATGTTTCTTTAAAGCTAGGATTTCATACCTCAAACTGTGGAGTTTTTGCTCCCATTCACATCTTTGATGGTATAACTGTAAGTTTATTCCTTTCGTTTTAGATAGCTTCATTTTTAGAAAAATAATCATAGTTTCCAGTGCTTTGATATTATCTGTAAGTTTTTTATAATAATTTTTATTACGTTCTGCATGGCTCTTACAGGGAACAGCTGTGTTTTGAATTTCCAATTAGTTAAAAGAATCTGTATCAGGATGAAAAAAAAGAAAGAGAATACAGGAACACTTTTTATATATAAAGGGCTTCACATTCTCACATTCACTCACTCACACATTATACATATATAACTCGGTGGGTACAGTGGCGGACATGTGATACTGAGCTCTGCAGACTAGACAGGACCTCTGCTCTTATTTAGCTTGAAGTAAAGTGAAAAAAAAAAGACAAAACACATTAAACAGTTATTATTAAGACAGTAGAATTTAGGCAACAAAGACAAAGATCTTTGAAAAATAGAAAACAAGAGAAGGAAGCCTTGGGAATGCCCCAGATCCCTGCCTTAACAGAGTTTTCAGGAAAGCACACCTGGAGAAAAAAAAAGAAAAAGCCTGACCTACATGCTACCAGACTCCCCTAATTGTAGTTGAGTAAGGAGAGTCTGAAAAGACCAAAGCAGACAGTGATCACAGGATAGCAACTGAAGAGGAGAAAGCAGTATAGTGAAAGAATCCTGGAGATGTGTGGAGATTCCCCTCTCAGGTATTTATCAGAATAGTCAACTGTGCATGTGTGCTAGGAATTATTTGAGACTAAGAGAAAAATTATCTAAACAACATCAAGGTAAACCAAGCCTGGTGCTAATATAGTGCCAGGAAGTGTCCATTCTCATAATGAAGGATGGAAAAACACAGACTGCATAAGATAATCATGAAATAGGTCTTGCCTCTTGCGTAGGGTATTATCTCAAATTGTAAAAACAACAGCAGAAAGGGCCAAGCTGTTTTAAAGTAACACAACCCTATCCCTATGTAAATCTTAGACATGGAAGAAATTAAAAATTAAAAAAACCTGTACTGATAGATGTGTAAATTGTAATGTCAGAGAGGCAGACTACACCAGATATGAAAAAAAAAAAAAAGCATTAGATATCATGAAAGAAAATATTCACAAAACTGAGATATTTGTGATCTATGAGAAACCTTTGATGAAAAAATACTTCTAATTATCCAAAACTTCACAAAACCACCCAAAGGGCACTAGATGTCACTAGGTTCAACAAATACAGACATATCACAGATTTACTCACAGATTTATCCACCTAATGTATATACATATAATGTTAGAAGAAAAACAGAATTTAAATATACAATACACATATAAAATAACATTGTGGATTGTTCTCTACTTCATAATAGTACCGTTCAACAGCATGCTGTGCATGTTGTTTTATTAATAATTCACAAACTTCTGTTACTTTTTATATTTTCATAAGTGTACATCCTGTTTGTTACATATGAAAAGAATTCCTCTGCTATTCTAACAATTTTATTTTCATCTTTTAAGGCCTTAGCCTGCTACATGAAGCCTTCATTGATTCCTGCTGTTTCCCCAGATAAATAGGCATCTCCATCCTCAGGGCTGCCTTAGTACTCTAGTGTCATCTCTACTGCAATGTTCCTACCTAAACTGTAAGTCGTTTCTTGCCATGTCTCTAACCTTTGCCCCTATACTGTAAGCACAATATTTCAAAACTTCTGGAACAGTCTTTATCTGTTTTACTCAATAATTATTGATGCTGTAGCTGGAAGGAATATAAATAAAACTGTCAAAAATGAGTTTTCCAGTGATCATGTCTGAGTTGACACTTAGATGAGCCAAATTAAAGGGCGTAAGGGCCAGGAAAGGATGAGAGCAGGAGAGGAAGCGGAAAGCAAGAGAGAAAAAATCCTGAAAAAAACATATGTATATGTATTTGTCTACAGTAGAGGGATTGGTGAGCCAGGCATTCTAGAAGCTCAGGGATGCCAGAAAAAAATGCAGACAGGGAAGAGACAGCAGAAATCCTTCTATGAAATTTCATGTGCTTGGATATTAATATTTCAAAGAGATATTAATTATCCCATTTTCACTGAAGTAAATCACTCTAAATTCTATATGGAAGATGAATTTCAGTAAAACACAAGTGAATGGCAGAAGATGAATTACAAGGAAATATTGGAAAATAAAGGCAATGTGGGCCTGAAATAAGTGAATGTTTCTTGGAAATATATATTTATTTTATTAAATCATAACTGTATAAATTGATATGATCATGGGGCATCATACACTCGCTTCATAAACCATTTGACACATTTTTATCACAGTGGTTAACATAGCCTTTCTGGCGTTATCTCAGTTACTGTGCCAAAACATTTACATTCTACATTTACCAAGTTTCGCAAATACCCCTGTAAGATGCACCACAGGTGTGATCCCACCGATCCCCCTCCCTCTACCCACCCCCCCTTTCCCACTTCCCCCTATTGTTAAGTTGTAGCTGGGTTATAGCTTTCATGTGAGAGTCCCAAATTAGTTTCATAGTAGGGCTGTGTACATTGGGTACTTTTTCTTCCATTCTTGGGATACTTTACTGAGAAGAATATGTTCCAGCTCCATCCATGTAAACATGAAAGAGGTAAAGTCTCCATCTTTCTTTAAGGCTGCATAGTATTCCATGGTATACATATACCACAATTTATTAATCCATTCGTGGATCAATGGGCACTTGGGCTTTTTCCATGACTTAGCTATTATGAATTGGGCTGCAATAAACATTCTGGTACAAATATCTTTGTTATGTTGTGATTTTTGGTCTTCTGGGTATATGCCCAGTAGAGGAATTACAGGATTGAATGGCCGATCTATTTTTAGATCTCTGAGTGTTCTCCATATATCTTTCCAAAAGGAATGTATTAATTTGCATTCCCACCAGCAGTGCAGAAGTGTTCCCTTTTCTCCGCATCCACTCCAACATCTCTGGTCTTGAGATTTTGTGATATAGGCTAGTCTCATTGGAGTTAGATGATATCTCAAAGTAGTTTTGATTTGCATTTCTCTGATGATTAAAGATGATGAGCATTTTTTCATATGTCTGAAGGCTTTGCGCCTGTCTTCTTCAGAGAAGTTTCTCTTCAAATCCCTTGCCCAGCCTGCGATGGGATCCCTTGTTTTTTTCTTGCTGATCCGTTTGAGTTCTCTGTGGATTCTGGTTATTAAACCTTTGTCAGAGATATACCCTGCAAATATCTTCTCCCACTCTGAGGGCTGTCTGCTTGCTCTGCTTACTGTGTTCTTAGCTGTGCAGAAGCTTTTTAGTTTGATCAAGTCCCAGTAGTGTATTTTTGAAGCTGCTTCAATTGCCCGGGGGGTTCTCCTCATGAAATACTCACCCAGACCAATTTCTTCAAGGGTTTTCCCTGCATTCTCCTCTAGTATTTTTATAGTTTCATGTCTTAAGTTTAAATCTTTAATCCAATGAGAGTCTATCTTAGTTAATGGTGAAAGGTGTGGGTCCAATTTCAGTCTTCTGCAGGTTGCCAGCCAGTTCACCCAGCACCATTTGTTAAATAGGGAATATTTTCCCCACTGAATGTTTTTAATTGGCTTGTCAAAAATCAAATAGCAGTAAGTAGCTGGATTCATCTCTTGGTTCTCTATTTTGTTCCAGATATCTACTTCTCTGTTTTTGTGCCAATACCATGCTGTTTTGATCACTATCGATTTGTAGTAAAGTCTGAGGTCTGGTAGTGTGATTCCTCCTGTTTTGTTTTTATTTCTGAGTAATGTCTTGGCTATTCGAGGTTTTTTCTGATTCCATATAAAACGAAGTAATGTTTTTTCAAGATCTTTAAATATGACAGTGGAGCTTTAATAGGGAGTGCGTTGAAATTATATATTGCTTTGGGTAGTATGGACATTTTGATAATGTTGATTCTTCCCAGCCATGAGCATGGTATGTTTTTCCATTTGTTAACATTTTCAGCTATTTCTTTTCTTAGAGTTTCATAGTTCGCTTTATAGAGATCTTTCACGTCTTTTGTTAGGTAAATTCCGAAATATTTCATCTTCTTTGGCACTACTGTGAATGGGATAGAGTCCTTAACTGCTTTTTCAATTTGACTGTTGTTGGTGTATATAAAGGCTACCGATTTATGAATGTTGATTTTGTAACCTGAGACGCTGCTGTATTCCTTGATCACTTCTAGGAGTTTTGTAGTAGAGTCCCTAGTGTTTTCCAGATACACAATCATACCATCTGTGAAGAGCGAGAGTTTGATCTCTTCTGACCCTATACGGATACCCTTGATCGCCTTTTCTTCCCTAATTGCGGTGGCTAAAACTTCCATTACAATGTTGAAAAGCAATGGAGACAATGGGCAGCCTTGTCTGGTTCCTGATCTGAGTGGAAATGATTCCAATTTAACTCCATTCAATATGATATTGGCTGTGGGTGTGCTGTAGATAGCCTCTATCAGTTTAAGAAAAGTCCCTTCTAGACCAATTTTCTTGAGTGTTCTGATCAGGAAGGGATGCTGGATATTATCAAAAGCTTTTTCTGCATCAATTGAGAGAATCATATGGTCTTTGTTTTTTAATTTGTTTATGTGCTGAATTACATTTATAGATTTACGTATATTGAACCAGTCTTGAGACCCTGGGATAAAACCAACTTGGTCATGATGTATAATTTGTTTGATGTGTTACTGGATTCTGTTTGTTAGGATCTTGTTGAATATTTTTGCATCTATATTCATTAGTGATATTGGTCTACAATTTTCTTTTCTTGTTGGGTCTTTTCCTGGTTTGGGGATCAGGGTGATGTTTGCTTCATAGAACGTGTTGGGTAGTCTTCCTTCTTTTTCTACATTTTGGAACAGGTTGAGTAATATAGGTACTAATTCCTCTTTAAAGGTTTGGTAGAATTCTGACGTGAAACCATCTGGTCCTGGGCTTTTCTTTTTAGGGAGGTTTTGTATAGTTGATGCTATTTCTGAACTTGATATGGGTCTATTCAACATTTCCACTTGATTCTGGTTAAGTCTTGGAAGGTGGCGTGCTTCCAAGTACTGGTCTATTTTCTTCAGATTTTCATATTTCTGAGAATAAAGTTTCTTGTAATATTCATTAAGGATTTTTTTGATTTCTGATGAGTCTGTGGTTATTTCGTCTTTGTTGTTTCTGATTGATGAGATTAGAGATTTTACTCTTTTTTTCCTGATGAGGTTGGCCAGAGGTTTATCTATTTTATTGACCTTTTCAAAAAACCAGCTTTTTGATTTATTGATCTGTTGTATTATTCTTTTGTTTTCAATTTCATTTAATTCTACTCTAATTTTGGTTATTTCTTTTCTTCTACTGGGTTTGGGGTTGGAATGTTCTTCCTTTTCCAGTTGCGTGAGATGTCCCATTAAGTTGTTAACTTCCTCTCTTTCCGTTCTCTTGAGGAAGGCTTGCAGTGCTATAAATTTCCCTCTTAGAACTGCCTTTGCAGTGTCCCAGAGGTTCTGATAGTTTGTGTCTTCATTGTCGTTTTGTTCCAAAAAATTGGCGATTTCTTTTCTTAATCTCATCTCTGACCCAGCTATCATTCAGCATAAGGTTATTTAACTTCCATGTTTTTGTATGGGTATGCAGATTCCTGTTGTTACTCAATTCAAGTTTTATTCCATGATGGTCCGAGAAGATGCATGGAATAATTTCTATTCCTTTAAATTTACTGAGGTTAGACTTGTGACCTAAAATGTGGTCAATTTTGGAGTAAGCTCCGTGGGCTGATGAGAAGTATGTGTATTCAGTTTTGTTGGGATGAAATGTTTTGTAGATGTCTGCTAAATCTAAATATTGGATGGTTAGGTTTAAATCTAAGATTTCTTTGCTCAGCTTCTTTCTGGAGGATCGATCCAACACTGCCAAAGGAGTGTTGAAATCTCCGACGATTATGGAGCTGGAGGAAATCAAGTTGCTCATGTCTGTTAGAGTTTCTCTTATAAATTGAGGTGCATTGTGGTTGGGTGCATAGATATTAATAATTGAGATCTCATCGTATTGAGTATTACCCTTAACAAATATGATGTGACCATTCTTGTCCTTCTTTACTTTTGATGGTTTAAAGCCTACTGTATCTGCAAATAAAATTGCAACACCTGCTTTTTTCTGATTACCATTTGCCTGAAATATGGATGACCATCCTTTCACCCTGAGTCTGTATTTGTCTTTTAAGTTGAGATGTGACTCTTGTATGCAACAAATATATGGCTTGAGTTTTTGTATCCAGTCAGCTAACCTATGTCTCTTTAGAGGACAGTTTAAGCCATTCACATTGATGGCAAGTATTGATAAGTCTGGTCGAATTTTGGGTATGGAGTTTTTCAAAGGTCCAGTGGACATTTTTAATCCTTTCGCCAGTGTGGAAGTTGGAGTTTGATCCAAAGTTTCTGAGTGAGTTTACTTTTGTGGTATAGGATTGGGTTGCTCATTGTGAAGGATAGGTCTGAGAACATCCTGAAGAGCTGGTTTACTTATGGCAAATTTTTTCAACATATGAATGTCATTGAAGTATTTAATTTCTCCATCATAGATGTAACTCAGTTTAGCTGGATACAAGATCCTGGGTTGAAAGTTTTTTTGCTTTAGGAGATTAAAAGTTGACGACCAGCCTCTTCTGGCTTGAAAAGTTTCAGCAGAGAGATCTGCAGTTATTCTAATATTCTTACCTTTGTACATTATAGTTTTCTTTCGCCGGGCTGCTTTGAGAATCTTCTCTTTCATGTTAACTTTAGTGAAGCTAATTATGATATGTCTGGGGGATGACTTATTGGGGTTGAATCGTGCTGGGGTTCTGAAGCTGTCTGCTATCTGAATTTCAGATTCTCTAGGCATGTCTGGAAAATTTTCTTTCATAATTTCATGCAGAAGAGCCTCTGTGCCCTCGGAGGCAATTTCATCATTCTCAGAAATTCCTATAATCCTTATGTTGCTTTTTTTCGAATTATCTGAGAGTTCTCTGAGTGAGTGATCCGTTTTTGCTCTCCATTTCTCTTCCTCTTTGAGAGATTGGGAGCGTTCGAAGACTTTATCTTCAATGTCAGAAATCCTTTCTTCTGCTTGCTCCAGTCTGTTACTGAGGGATTCTACTGTATTTTTCATATCTTTGAGGGCTGTAAGTTCTTGCCTCAGTGTGTCTAAGTCTTTGGTGGTTTTGTCTTTAAATTCGTTAAATTCTTGAGACAACTTTTGAATTTCTCCTCGAATTCCTAATTCCATTTTATTAATCTTGTGTGCAATCCAAATTCTGAATTCGATTTCTGACATCTCAGCCAGTTGTTTATGAATGGAATCTTCAATCACATCTGCCGTATCTTTTCTTGGGGGGGTTGATCTATTCTGGTTATTCATGTTACCAGAGTTTTTCCGCTGATTCCGCCCCATGGTTATTTTACTCCCTTTGGTTTTTCCCCTGGGGTTTTATCGAGGGCCCGTACAGTGTTGTGGCCTGAGAAACTGGGGCCCTGTCTGGTGTGGTGGAGCAAAGTGGTTCTGCCTTGCTTTCAGCTGGTTTCTGTTCGATCCTATTGCAACTTCTACTCTGGCTTGAAGTCTCAGCTGTGTGGAAAAATCAGCAATTAAGTCACCCCGCCTGCCCACCTCTGGCCCCAGTTGGAAAAGGAGAATCAAACCTTCCTACAATCGCACACCCAGGGCACCGCTGAAAAGTCCTCAGTCTATTAGCCCAGTTCAAAAGGTCCAAATCAGCTGTCTCAATCGGCACTTGTCTCGGGTGGGGGAGTTCAAGAGGTCTCTGGGAACTGGATCACAGGGGCCTGGTGACTTCTCTGACACGGCTCACCCCAGTGCAGTGTGGAGTCAGGAGGAGTCACCCAGCAAACAGAGCAGTCTAGGAAGGTTGATGTCTCCTTCCCCACTTTGCCCCTCCGTCGGACCCAGTCACTGGTATCTCTGCAGATGGCTAACCCAGTTGCCTGCAGTGCACAGACACTCCAGGTGTTTGCACCTGCCTGAATCACAAGGAAGTCTGCCAGGCCCCCGCAGACTGCCACTATCTAGCAGGAGGAGATGGGGCCTGACATCTTTGAGTGTTTGATGCAGGTGATGGGAAGGAGGTGTTCACTCAGGCTTAGCCCCGTCCCTGATGGATGCTGCTAACAGAACAGAACAGACAACTTTGCGGGGTTCTGTCTCTGTTCCTGTCGAAATCGCCTACAGAAGCGGGCTGTTTTGAGTTCAAACATCTTTGCTGCTGGAGATTTGCGTTCGAACACCTCTCTGGGTCAGCCCCGCCCTGGAAGCTTCCCGGGTTTGTGAGCCGTGTCAGGAAATCCCCCGCTCACTGGTGGCCTCCTCTGGTTGCCCAGGGAGACAGGGGGTGTGGCCTCAGAATATCCAGAAGTGAGCGTTCTGCCGTTAAAGAAAAAACGGCTGTTGATCTACCTCCAGGGAACTGCTGCTCTGGTGTGGGCACTCAGGCGACCCTTTTCTCATCTGTCCCGCGCCCCAGAGTCAGCACTGAGCGGCTGCAGTTTGTGCTGGGTCCACACCCCTCAAGAGATCCCCCAAGAATCAGAACTCTTGGGGGATGGGCCCCCAGACTCCGATTGGGAGTGGTGGGGGGAAGCTAGAGTTTCATTCAGTTTTACGCAACACTACGGCCCGGGGAGGGCTCCTGCACTGCACCGCAGGGAAGTGCCGCCAAGGCTTGATTTCCCCTCAGGAGAGTGCCCTCTCCTCGCTCACGTGTCCCAGAGTCAGCGCTGACCTGACACAGCTCAGGCACTGTGCACTTCCCTTGAGAAATCACCCAAGGATCCGAACTCCGGGGGGATAGGCCCTCAGACCCCGAGTGAGAGTAGGGGTTCTCAGCTCTCAGCGGGGAAGCTAGAGTCTTATTCAGTCTTGTGCCCCATAATGTTGCCCGGGGAGGGTTGGTGCACTGCACCGCAGGGAAGTGCCGCCAAGGCGTGACTCCCCTTCAGCCCGGTGCCCTCTCCTCACTCGTGCGCCTCAGAGTCAATGCTGACCAGTCGCAACTCGGGGACTGTCCACTCCCCTTGAGAAATCACCCAAGGATCCGAATTCCTGGGAGACAGGCCTCCAGACCTCAGTGGGCGGGAGGGGAGCGCCGGAGATTCAGGGTTGCCGGCAAAGGATTCCCAAAGTTTTATTCAGCCGTATGTCCGGCAGGAGAACGCCACGGCACCCCAGTAGGGGAGGTAGGTCCAGTTTTTAGAAGGTCTCTCCCTGGAGTGTAGTGGGAGGGCCTTTAATTTCTGCCCGCTTGTTCAATTGTGGGTCTCTTGAGCCGGTCTCATGGGGGAGGGGGACTCCCATCCGCCTGGTGGTGGATTTTGTACGTTTTGTTTGTGTTCTTGTGATCACAGCTTGCCTCAGCGGTGTTGATGTGTGTTTTTCAACCTTCTCTCTTGGTGAGGCTCAAGTCCACCAGGACACCTACTAAATTCCTGTCCCTTAACTCTCCTTCTGGACGGGAGCCTCTGTTGAAAGCTGGCTTCAGTCCGCCATCTTGTCTCCCTCCTCCGGAAATATTTTGGATATCAAATATCAGTGCCCCATATAGGATGGATGTTTTTATCAAATAAATAAACACATAAACCCTGGTTTTGTATTTTAATTTTTTCAATATTAATAAAAAACATAATAAATATCTGTGGATATGCCTATGCTATACAAAAGCCATTAGGATTATCATAACAACTGTCAAAGAGTTTGATGTTGCAGCATTTATGTGATGGAATATTATAAAAATCAAAATAAATTAAACCAAATATACTTGTGTCAATATGGATTGATCTCACAAATACTGAGAAAATAAAAGAAAGTCACAGAATGACATATAAAGCCTGACAATTAAGTTTACAAACTCACAACTGTGTGCTTACGTTGGTAGTACTGTACAAGCCCCTCATTAACGTTTCATAACCTTGGTGTATCAGTGTCTCATGACTCTGTTTATGTTGACTGTCTTTCAGAATGGAGTTCATTATCAATGCTTTTACACTTTTGGTGGGAGTGAAAACTAATGCAGCCTCTTTGGAAAGAAGTATGGAGAATCCTCAAAGAACTCAAATCAGACCTTCCAGATGATCTCACAATCCCATTACTAGGCATCTACCCTCATATTAATCTGAAATAATAAATAAAATAAGATGGCTCTAAAAGAAATGAAGTCTTTAAAAAAATCAAACTAAATGTTAACAAATAAAATTCAAAGATATATTAAAAGGATAATACCTTATAAACAAATGAGGTTTATTCCAGGAACACAGGGTTAATTTTACATTCAAAAATCCCTGTTATTCACCATATTACAAATCAAAAGTGAATTATCGGACCATATCAGTAGATGGAGGCATGAGAAAAAATTTAATACTCATTCTTTATTTAAAAACACTCTCAGCAAACTAAGAATATAAAGGAACTTCTTCAGCATGACAAGGAGCACCTGTGATAAACTTTCAGCTAACAGATGTCATGGGGAGAACTGAATGCTTTCTCTCTAAGACCAGGAAGAATATTGGAATGCTGCTTTCAGTGCTGTCATTCAGCATTGCACTGAAGATTCTGGCCAGTACAGTGAGCCAGAAACAGGAATCAAAGGCATCCTAATTGGAAGGAAGAAGTAAAACGTGATCTTTATTTACAACCATGATCACATACTAGGGTAGTGAACTCCAACCTGTGAGCTAGCTTTGTTTTATGATAACGCAGATGTTCATTAATGTCTGTATTGACTGCTCTATGACTACTCTCATACAATAATGACAGAATTGATGAGCTACATCAGAGTTTGTTTTACAACAGGTTTAAAATATTTACTATCTTTTTTTATTTCTCAATAATTTTTTATTAAATCATAACTGTTTACATTAATGCATTTCTGGGGTACAATGTGCTGATTTTATATATAATTTGGAATGCTTACATCAAACTGTTTACTATAGCCTTCACCTCACTTACTTACTTATTGTGTTAAGACATATTTATACTCTACTCTTAATAGATTTGACATGTACCCTTGAAAACCCCCCAAGTTACCTGACCCCTCCCCTCACTCTCCTCTTTCCTCCTTCATTCTGGGTGATAGCTGTGTTTTATCTTTCATATGAAAGTGGGGGTGATTGCATATTGGTTTCTCAAAAGTACTGAGTACATTGGATACTTTTTCTTCCATTCTTGAGATACTTTACTAAGAAGAATATGTTCCAGCTCCATCCATGTAAACACAAAAGAGCTAAAGTCTCCATGTTTTTTTAAGGCTGCATAACATTCCATGGTATACATATACCACAGTTTATTAATCCATTCATGGGCGGTTGGGCTTCATCCATGATTGGGCAATTATGCATTGCTTGCAATAAACATTCTGGTGCAAATATCTTTGCTGTATAATGATTTTTGGTCATCTGGATATAGGAGAGGAATTGGGGGATCATATACTTTTGGTTCCCTAAGTGTTCTCCAAACTTCTTTCCAAAAAGAATGTATTAGCTTGCATTCCCAACAGCAGTGCAGAAGTGTTCCCTTTTCTCCACATCCATGAAGAAAGTAGTTTGAGAAAGCAAAGCTTTGACAACATAGAGTCCATTTAGAAAATCTCAATGAATCTATCAAAGAGGTAATACAAGTCATAAATGAGTTAAGTTGATAATACAAAATCAACATATAGAAATCACCTGTATGTCCAAATACAATTAGCATTAAAATATAAAAGCAAAAATGTTTAAAATGTCATTTATAACAACATAAAATACAGATAAATGCAATAAAATAGGGAGGACATATATACTCCATAGCACAAAATGTTAGCTGAGAAAATTAAATATGACCTTCACAAATAAATTAATGCACTTTATTCAGGAATGAAATAATTCATTATTGTTAAGAAGTCAATTTTCTCCAAATTAACCTATAGAAGCATCATCAGCACAACCTAATTCCTAGTAGGCCAGTAAGTTGTTTTTTGTTTGTTTGTTTGCTTCTTTTTGTTTGTTTGTTCGTTTTTGTAGAGACACATACATATCTGTACAGTAGGCCTAGTTCCTTATGTTGGCCATCTCCATGTGTTGACCAGTTCATTACAGTCCCTTGAGTGGTCAACTCACAGAGGTTTGATGATATATATAATGTTTGCAGAGTAGAGCATGGCCTCAGGAGATGGGGTTGTGAGGAAAGCAGTTCTAAGGTTACCTCAGCATTCCAGTGGTAGATAACGTCAACCTGATCTTGGGAAAGTGTAAGAGAGAAGTAGGGTCAGCAACACATGGGGGTGTCATTCACACTGAGATAAGTACAGTGGGATTCTCAGAACTCTTTGACTGAGTTCACAACATACTGTAGTTCTCATTCTACATGAACATAAAGCACATTTCGGAGATTAATGTTACCATAATACATCTGTGCTCTACGGTGCAGTGCTAAGCAATGCATATGCTACTGTAGGACACATAAAAAGGTCTTACACTCATGCAATGGTCCTACCTTTATAGTGCTTTCCATGTTGTTTAGCAAGAAATGTCAAATTCTTATAATTAACGGAAGGCAACTCATAATCCTCTGAGGCTCCCTCAGATGACCAGGTTAAGTCATCATGGTCATCCATAGTGTGTATTTGTTTTTTCACCTATAAAATAAAGAACAGTGCTTCAAAATGTCCCCCAAATGTTTACAGCATAGTCTAAATGTACAGAAGTGGTAGTTATCCATTTTCTTTTCTTTTCTTTCTTTTTTAATAAGTCATTTGTACATAGATCATAAACACATTTATGCCATTTCGGGATTCAATGTGTTGATTATTTGTACCACTTTACCTCTTTTATTTTTACATGGATGGAGCTGGAAAATATTCTTCTTAGTAAAGTATCTCAGGAATGAAAAAAATTATTTATTTTTTATATGAGCAAAACCACAGACATTTTGTAAAGTACAGATGTGTGCTAAAAGGATGACACTTTTACCTATGGCTATGGTTCCTTAATCAGTTTTTAAAGGAAATGTCTTTATAGCAAAAGACTCTGTTTTTACTTTAACTTTGTATTTTCAAATAATGACATGTTTGATGATTTTTTTAATAATACCTTGTTCTTGTTCTTAGATGTTCTCTTTGTAGGCCTAAAAAACACAAACAATTCCTTTTAGCAAATAGGAAATATACAAAATGCAAAATATCTAAAACAATTGCTGTTTAATAAAATATCTGCATTTGTCATTTATTTCTCCTACTTATAGAGTTTTTAGGGTTTTTATAACATAATGTAAAATCAATCATTTTCTACAAGAGGGATTGAAGTATAAACAGTAACATTAAGAGACGAAGAAAATAATAATAATAATGTTTTTCATCTGTACTTTCACAACTTACTATGTAATTACTATTAGTATTTAAATCACTGTATATGTATTTAATTAATGTGAATCCTTACAGAGCTCTGTGATGTAGCTACCCTTTTAGAGATGTTATCATCCTGTATGGTTTTATAAAGGAGGAGACTAGGCTCAGAACACCAAGTAATTTGCCCAAGCACATACAGATGGTCAGTAGAGACCACACATTCAAACCCCAGAATTCTGGCTCCAACACATGAGCTTCATAACCTGTTGTGAAAATCAAATTTATTGTGCTTAAATGATAGGATAGTAGATAAATCCATATAATCAATCATTCTTTTTATGGCCATAATTATAAACAAAATTTTCTAAATCTCACATATTTTTTAGAAACTAAAAGCCTTCATATCGTTGTATCTAGGCAATTACAGAAACCTACTTTCAACAAGTTTAAAACTTATTTTTCTAAACAAAATTCCTCATCAGCACTAACTTATCTATTCAACTGTTTATTCGTGTATTCAACAAATACTTATTGAGTACACAATACACATCCATGACACTATTGGTACAAAGAAACGTGGTTTTCAAGCTTTATAAATTTATAATACAAAAAAGTGTTATCTGCGATAAACTGTCAATCATTTATTTTTCTACTGTACATAATCAAAATCTTCCCTTGTCTAGGCTATAAAGGTAATACCTTTGATAATTTAGAGTATCTCATAAATCACAATGATGCTACTGTTAATGTCATTATACTGCGTGTATTTTTATCTCCTTGTAACACTAGAACTTCATTGAGATAAAGGAGTGTATAACCAAGAGGTACAGAAACACATCTCTCGGTTTACGTTCCAGTTTGGGGCCAAAAATTTCTGTGAAAGCAGTAATCTTTTATTTTTCTATTGTACATAATCAAAATCTTCCCTTGTCTAAACTATAAAGGTTATACCTCTGATAATTTAGAGTATCTCATAAAATCACAATGATGCTATTGTTAATGTCATTATACTATGTATATTTTTATCTCCATGTAACACTAGAACTTCATTGAGGTAATGGAGTGTATAACCAAGAGGTACAGAAACACACCTCTCGGTTTACCTTCCAGTTTGGGGCCAAAAATTTCTGTGAAAACTGTAATGTTGCCACAATACTGTAGTGAGAACAGGGAAGACAATATTCTGGTTTTCCACTTAAACATCAATGTTAAATTTGGTGTCAAGCCCACACAACTGAACCATCTGTGCATGGGTTTTTGCTGGTGTCAGTCAGAAACAAAGGCAATCCGCAATCCATGTTGGCCTTTCCAGAGCCACATGAAGAAAAAAAGATTGAGGCAAATGACGTTAGGGTTATTTGAGGCTACTTAGAAATTTGGCGTGTTCTCCTCTTAGTAACAAAATTTCTCCTCTGATATTTGGACCAGAGTTTTCTTTTAGCATTCCCTCCCTTTTTTTTTAGAGGCCATGATTACTGCAGTGCTTGTGGGGGAGTCTGTCCCCACAGGGAAACTTGAAAAACTTTTTCATGTCATTGAGCCAGTAGAGGTTGAGCTGCTCACTGACACAGGTCTCCAGCACATGGAGATCGGTGTAGGTGCCCATCTTTCATGTCACGACTAGACACTTCACTTCTCTGATGTTTCTCATCTTTTCTTCCATTTGTTTTTTTTTTCACCAGTGCCTCAAAATAGCATTTATGCAGCTCAGCCTCAGCCTCTTTCAGAACACCTGTGCACTTTGACTTTACTTTTAGAATTTCCTGAAATTACTCAGATTCCAGTCAGGCAAACTGCTCTCTCCTTTTCTTTATGGCAAGCTCCAATTCATCCTCAGCTTGGGAAGAAAACATGGTGTTCTTTTGTACACATTTCATCACTCCCAGGGTATCCTGGGAATCCTTTTGTATCATTTTGAGGCTGTTTTGGTGTGTTTCTGTAAGAAGCTGGCCTTTGCTCTTAATTTGGTGACAGCAGCCAAGTTTTTTGTTTCTGCTAAAGCAGTCAGTTTTGGTTTTGGTGGTTGTGACTCATCAGAAAAGAGAACGTCATTTCCTTTTGAGATGCCACACCCCATCTTGGGCATCCACCTGGTCAGGCTGCCTTCCATCCTGGGGAAATCAGTCCCCATCCATGCAGATTGATCAGTGGGCTATTAAGATGAGGATGGCAGAGCCAGGCTCTTGACTTCATTTGAGCCTTGGAGAAATTGTCTCCAAAAAGCTTCTGATTTCCTTTCCCTCATCTACAAATTTGCTGCTTCTGTTGTTTTAAGAGGGCCGATGCAGTCTGCAATACAGACTGCATGGCAGGTTTGGGGCCTCCCATGATCCCTGTAGTCATGGCCTTGACTAAATGCTACTGGCTTCTGGCTCCACTCAGTGGCAGATCCCTCAATTCTTTGAACTCCTCAGAGCAAGACAAGCTCTTCTGGGGCATTCTGAGTATTTGTTTTGTTTCCTGAATGATCAAGTCTGCACCTTTGACAACCAGATTGCTCCGAGTGGTTTGAATCATCTTCGTAGGCACAACAGCTGCTGCAACTGAGGCCACATAGGACGCGGAAGAAACTCCTCAGTGGTAAAAACCATCTTGACATAGCCATTCTTCAAGGCTGGTGACTTTGCAGGCAAACTTCTTTGGAATTTATCCTCTGGATAAGGTGGACTGCAGGTCAGCCTGTTGTGCACTGAGTTTCCAGTACTGAGCCTGGATGTGACACTCAAGTATTCAGAGTTTCACAAATTAACCATCTGTGCATGAGGTTCTCCATTCTTTTTCTTTGTTTTATAGGTTTCAAGATCAAGAGCTTCACCCATAATTAAGAGATTCTGGGGATGATCCATAGCTAAGGACACCTTCTCTGAGCCATCCTTGGGCTTCACGGGGTTAGCATTGAGCAATCCTATAAAAGCACCTTGTTCTATCTTCAATTTTATTATTTATTCATTTATGTATTTATTTTATTTATTTTTATTGTTTGAAATTTATTAAGGGTACAAAGAATTAGGTTACACTGACTGAAGTTGTAAGGTAAACTACCTCTTGTAATTGTGTCCCACCCCCAAGAGGTGTGCCATACACTGTGACCCCTTATCATACTCCCTCCGCCCCTCTCCCCATCCCTCATTTCCCTACCCCCCACCTTCTATTAGACCACTTACAGCCTTCATATTAGAATTGAGTACATTGCGTTCTTTCTTCTCCACTCTTCTGATGCTTTATGAAGAGGAATGTGTTCCACCTCCATACAGGTTAATATAAAAGATGTAAAATCTCCATCTTTTTTAATGACACAATAGTATTTCATGGTATACACAAACTACAGCTTGTTAATCCATTCCTCGGTTGATGGGCATTTAGGTTGTTTCCACAGTTTGGCAATTGTAAATTGAGCTGCAAATGTTCAGTGCAAATGTTTAGTACGATTTTTTTTCCATGTGGCTAGATGCCTCATTAAGGAAATGCAGAACCAAATGGGAGGGCTAGTTTGAGTTCTTAGAGGATTCTCCATACTTCCTTCCAAAAAGGTTGTATTGGTTTTCAGTACCACCAGCAGTGTAAAAGTGTTCCCTTCTCTCCATATCCACACCAGCATCTGCAGATTTAAGACTTTGTGATGTGGGCTATTCTCATTGGGTTTAGGTGGTATCTCAGGGTAGTTATGATTTACATTTTTCTGATGATCTGGGAAGATGAGCATTTTTCAAATGTTTCTTAGCCATTTGTCTGTCTTTGTCAGAGAAGGTTCGGTTTGTATCTCTTGCCCCGAGGTAGATGGGATTGTTTACTCTGTTCTGTTGATTAACTTGAGTTCTCTGTAGATTCTAGTTATCAGTCCTTTGTCAGATTCATGCCCTGGCAAATATCTTTTACCATTCTGAAGATTATCTTCTTGCTTTCCTTGTTGTGTCCTTAGTGATGCAGAAGCTTTTCAGCTTAATTAAGTCCATTTGTTAATTTTTGTTGTTGTTATGATGGGCCCTGAAGTCTTTGTCATAAAATTTTTCCCTAGCTCAACATCATCAAGAGTTTCCCCCTATGCTTTCTTCTAAGATTTTTATCATTTTGTGTCTTAGATTGAAGTCTCTTATCTATCTTGAGCCAATTTTTATAAGGGGTGAAATGTGTGGGGCAAGTTTCAGTCTTTTCATGTGGTTATGTAGTTTTCCCAGCAACATTTTTTGAAAATTAATTATTTTCCACACTGTATATTTTTGTTTGGTTTATCAAAGATCAGATGGCAAGAGGAGATTGGTTTGATCTCTTGGTTTCAAATTCGGTTCCATATGTCTATGTCTCTATTTGTGTGCCAATGCCATGGTGTTTTGTTTATGGCAGATTTGTAATATAGCCCAAAGTCTGGTAGGGTGATGCCTCTGACTTTGTTTTTATTACTAAGAATAGCCTTAGCTATATTGCTTGTTTTCTGGTTCCATAAAAAATGAAGTACTATTTTTTCCAGTTCTTCAAAATATGTCAGTATTTTAATCACCATTGCCTCAAATTTGTAGATTACTTTGTGTAGAATAGGCATTTTGGCAATGTTGATTCTTCCCAGAAAAGAGCATGGTATGTTCTGCAATTTGTTAGTATCTTCTATAATTTCTTTTTCTAGGGTTTCATAATCCTTTGTGAAAAGATAGTTCACCTCTTTTGTTAGGTATATTCTTAAGTATTTAATTTTCTTTGAAGATACTCTGAAGGGAATTATGTCCTTGATTTGCTTCTCAATCAAGAGAAGCTGAACAGCTTAGTTGTTAATGGCATATACAAGGCTACTGATCTTTGGAAATTGATTTTATACCCTGAGACATTTCTGTATTTCCTGATAACTTCCAGGAGTGTTTGGTTGAGTCTCTAGGTTTTCTAAATATAAGAGTATATCAGCAGGAAAGAGGGAGAGTTGGAACTCCTCTGCTCCCATTGGGATGTCATTTATTTCTTTCTATTGCCTGATTGTATTGGCTAGAATTTCTAGAACTATGTTGAGTAATAGTGGTGAGAGTGTGCATCCTTGTCCGGTTCCAATTCTCTTTGGAAAAGCATTCAATTTTACACCATTCTGCATGATGTTAGCTGTGGATTGATGTCTTCGATCATCTTAAGAAATATACCAAATATGCCTATATTTTAAATGTTCTTGTTAGTAAAGAATTCTGAATTTTAACAAATGCTTTTTCTGCCTCTATTGAGAGCATCATTTAGAGTTTGTTTTTATGGATAGCATGTATTACATTTATGAATTTACATATGTTAAAACAACCTGCATCCCTTGGATGCAATCTACTTGATTGTGATGCATGCTTTTTTTGAAATGAGTAGCTGTAATCTATTAGCTAAGATTTTATGGAGTATTTTTCCATCTATATTCATTAGTTAAATTGGTCTGAAGTTCTCCTTGTTTGTTAAGTCCCTTCCTGGTTTTGGAATCAAAACAAAAGTGATATTTGCTTTATAGAATGTGTTTGCGAAGGCTCCAGCCTCGTCAATGTTTTGAAATAGGTTCTTCAGTATAGATAGAAGCTCATCTGTGAAGGTGTGATAGAATTCTGTTGTGAAGTCATCTGTTTCTGGGCTTTTGTTGTTGTTGGTGGTGTTAGAAGCTTTGTTATTGTTTCTGCACTCTCAGCATTTGATATCTGCCTTTTCAGGAGATCTATTTCTTCCTGGTTAAGTCTAGGAAGATGGCATGATTGCAGCTATTGGTCCATTTCCTCCACATTGCCAAATTTCTAGACATAATTTCTTGTAGTAGACGAAACTCGACCAATACCTTTCACCCCTTAAAATAATTGACTTAAGATGGATAAAAGATTTAAATCTAATACATGAAATGATAAGCATCTTAGAAGAAAGTGTGGGAAAAGTTCTTGATGATGTTGGACTCAGGAAAGATTTTATGACAAAGACCTCAGTAGCAATCACAACAACAAGTAAAATGAACAAATGGGACTTAATTAAGCTGAAAAAACTTCTGTCCAGCTAAGGACACAACAGGTAAAGCAAATAGACAACCTTTAGAATGGTTTTACACATGTTATGAATCTGATAAAGGTTTGATAATTAGAATCTACAGAGAACTCAAATTAAATCAACATCAATAGAGCAAAAAAATTCCATCTACTACTGGTCAAGTGATATGAACAGAACCTTCTCTGAGGAAGCCGATGAGTGGCTAACAAACATATGAAAAAATACTCATCTTCCCTGATCAATAGAGAAACGCAAATCAAAACCGCCCTAGACATCATCCAGCTCCAGTGAGAATAGCCCACATCACAAAGTCCCAAAGTTGCTGATGTTGGTAATGGGGAACACTTTACACCCTAGCAGGAACTGCAAACTAATGCAACCTTTTTGGATAAAAGTATGGAGAATCTTCAGAGAACTCAAATCGGAACTTTTATTTGATCTTGGAATCACATTAATAGAGATATAACTACTCAGAAGAAAAAAAAATATTTTTTAATAAAGACATTTTCACTAGATTGGTTACTGCAGCTCAGTTTACATTTGCCGAGATTTTGAAACAACCTGAATGTCCATCAACTCAGATATGGATCAAGAAACTGTGGTATGTGTACACCATACTTCTCAGTCATTTTTAAAACAGAGAGTTTACATCTTTGATATTAACCTGGATGGAGGTGAAATGCATTATTCAGTAAAGCATCAGAAAATAGAAACACAAATATCCAACATACTCAATAGTAGTATAAAGCCAGTAGACAATCTAATACATGTCCACATAAGAGAAAATCTCGTTTCAGTTCAAGTTGGGAGGAAGGGGAACAAGGGAAGGGGCAAGAGAAGGTTGGAGGGAGATTGGTGTGCTCCTACTTAATAGGCAGAATGTAAGGGTACATGGAACACCTCTTGAGTCCGGGACACAACTACAAGAGGGACTCTACCTAACTAATGAAAATAATGTAAACAAATAATTGTTTATACCCTCACATTAACATGAAATTAAAAAAAAAAAGAAACAGGAAAAGAAAAGACCTGATTATCATTTTGTCCATGTATATAAATAAAGACCAAAGAATGACTGAAATTTCAAGGGAAGTATGTATTGTGTGATAAAAATCATCCAAATTTAGTATATTTTATACTCGTTCACTATACAAAGTAAATATTTATGTTAAAATTTTGAATTCCATAATGGAAATAAAAGGGGAAAAATTGCAAAAAAATCTTATTGTATAAATAATGTAACATGAGATCTGTTGAATAATGTGATGTGGTTCATATTGAAGTGCATAATCTTTTAAAAGAAGACTTGCTGCATTAGTAGTACTGGGTTTTACCACACGAGTCAGTAAATTAGCACATGTGAGCCAAGCTCAGCCCATTGCCTGCTTTTGTCAGCAAAGTTTTATTGGATCACAGGCATGCCGGTTCCTTCATTTTCTATGACAGATTTTGGACTATAACAAAATCCATATGGCCCACAAAGTCTAAAACATATTTACTCTCTGGCTTTTTAAAGGAAAATTTGGCCAAGACTAATTTTATTAGATTAAACAACCTCTGATGTAATCATTTTTACACTTTATTGAAATGTATATATGGAAAACGAGTGCCCATGTGCAATCATTTGCTGATATTCAGACTAATTTGAGGTTCCAATAGTTGAGCACTCATGTATTGAGAACAAAACCAAAAATATAATAACCTCCAACCTTCTTGGTTATAAGCTAGAATTCCAACAACATGTAGCTGCCTTTTGCAACTCAGCAGATATTTAAGCAATTCTATCAAAATTTGGTTAAATGTATCACTAAACTAAATACTTTAGCATACTTTCATTGGGAAATGATTAGTATACTACAGATTCACCTCATTTTAGATTAGTATACTACAGATTCACCTCATTAGTATACTACAGATTCACCTCATTTTAGAAAATCATTGTATGCAACATTACTTTATGGGTGTGGTGTTTAAGTATTTCCTTACTTAATTATTTATAATTAAGTATTTAAGTATTTCCTTTCCTTATTTATTTATATACTTATTTATTTATCTAAACACGTATTTAGACTATCTCCAACTTTTGATATGACAATGTTATAATAAACTTCTGTAATACACATATATAGATAACATAGTTATATAAAAGTCCTTAACATACATAATTAATACTATGTATTTTAACATAGGTTATATATATATATATTAGATACATACATATTGGTTTATTTTATGTATATATCATAGATAACGAATGTTCTTAACACGTTTGTGTGTTTACATGGGTCACATTGTCCTGTAGGATCTAGCTGCAGAACTGGACCTCTTCGATTCAATGAATGACATATTTGAAATTTGATGCCCATTGCTAAATTAACTGTCAACGTGGATTTACCGGTTTATCAACAAATAATGCATGACAATAAATTTTCTACACATTTCTCAGCACTGCTTTTGTTAAACAAAAATATCAGCATGACTGAAAACAATGATCTCCCATTGTTTGTAAATTTGCATTGTTCTAATAGCAGGCAAAGGCTGAAAATCCTTAGGTTAAGTAAACAACTTGTTAATTGTGAATGTTAGTTTTCTTGTACAGTAATAATTATCTACTATGAAACATCGCTACAGGCTCACCTGTCCCACTTTTCATTCTCCTTCCTAGAAAACTGCTGATTGTAGGTTTCTCCAGCCTTTCTTTTTTGAGTAAATCCATCATCATCACTGTCATCAGTTGCAAAATCACAGAGGTATTTAGATACTTCTATCTCATTAGCTTCACACTTCTTCCTTTGTTTTTTAACCTTGATGAAAAGTTTAATAGAAGGGATAATTGTTACTACTTTAGTCCATAAAAAGAAATTTTTTGTTTTGATTGATTTTATCACTTTACTTTGTTATGATTAGAGCCAGCGAAATATTTTGTTATTACTTTAATTTTAGCATTACATTTGAGTATTATCACATAATTGTGAGATATGATTATAATTGTTATTTAAATTGTTTGGAGAATCTTCTTTATTTCTCTTTGAGTGAGTCAAACAGAATTTTTCAAAATTTCAAAAAGGGCCATTCTTAACTTTGTCATTCCCTTTTCCTGTTGGTATTGAATGAATTTTCACCCCATTTGAGTGTCAGAAATTGAGAAATAAAAAGACAAACAAAAGATGCCACCTTCTATCCTTTCATTTATTTATTTATATACTTATTTATTTATCTAAAAGTATTATGGGGGTACAAATAGTTTGGTTACATAGATTGCTTTTGTAATGTTTCAGTCATCGATAGAAGTATGTCTTTCACCCAGAGAGTGTTCACTGTACCTGTTAGATAGGTTTCTGCGTCCCCTCCCCCTGTAACCCCCTGCTTCATTTCTATTGAGGTTTACTTCACATGTGTGCCCATCAATTTAATTCCAATTTAGTAGTAAGTACATGTGATATTCATGTTTTCATTCTTTAGATACTTCACTGAGGATAATTGTCCCTTCTAATGGTCCCTAGTTATATCCAGATTGTTGCAAAAGACATTAAGTCATTCTTTGAGGCTTAGTATTCTATGGAATACATGAACCATGTTTTATTAATCTACTCATGAATTGATGCGCATTTTGGTTGATTCCCCATCTTTGTAATTGTGAATTGTGTTGCAATGAACACTTGAGTATATGTATTTTTTGATAAAATGACTTCTTTTACAAATTTGGAGGCATCACATTACCACCTTCAAACTATACTACAAGTATAAAGTAACCAAGACAACATGGTTTTGACACAAAAATGGAGACACAGGCTGATGAAACAAGACAAAATACCTTTACAGTAAACCATCCACATAAAGCCACCTTATCTTTGACAAAGCAGGCAACAACATATGTTGGGGTATCTCTCCCTTTCAATAAAAGGTGCCAGTAATATTGTATTTGTATAGCCATATGCAGAAGAATAAAACAGGATCCATACTTCTCACCACTCAAAAAATTAATATAAGATGAATCTTATTTGATCATAATGTATGATTTTTTTTTATTAAGTCTTTTGTACATAGATCATAAACACATTAATGCCATTTTCAGTGTGTTGATTACTTATACAAATTGGGAGTACTTACACATCATATTAATCAACGTAGCTTTCACCTCATTTACCCAATTATATTATAATGACATTTGTGGTCTACACATGATAGATCCAACTTGTACTTGCAATGAGCTCCATAGGTGTGGTCCTCCTTCTATCCCCTACTATCCCTCCCACTGCCTCCCTTCCCCTCTCCCTCCCCTTACCTCCTTCATCCTAGGCTAAAGTTGTGTTTCATTTTTCATATGCAAGTGTGAGTGATTATAAATTGGTTTCACAGTAGTACTGAGTATATTGGATACTTTTATTTTCATTCCTGAGATACTTTACTAAGAAGAATATTTTCCAGCTCCACCCATGTAAACATAAAAGAGGTAAAGTCTCCATTTTTTTTTTACTGCTGCATAGTACTCCATGGTATACATATACCACAATATATTAATCCATTCATGTGTCCATGAGCACCTGGGCTTCTTCTATGAGTTGGCAATTATGAATTGAGCTGCAATGAACAATCTGGTGCAAATATCTTTATTGCCAAATGATTTTTGGTCCTTTGGATATACACCTAGAAGAAGAATTGAAGGATCAAACGGTAGGTCTACATTTAGATCCCTGAGTGTTCTCCAAACTTCCTTCCAAAAGGAACATAATAGTTTGCATTCCCATCAGCAGTGCAGAAGTCTTCCCTTTTCTCCACATCCACGCCAACATCTGTTGTTTTGGGATTTTGTGATGTGGGCCAGTCTTACTGGAGTTAGGTGGTATGTCAGAGTAGTTTTGATTTGCATTTCCCTGATGATTAAAGATGATGAGCATTTTTTTCATGTATCTGTAGGCCATGCATCTGTCTTCTTCAGAGAAGCTTCTGTTCATGCCTCTTGCCCACAATGAAATGGGATCACTTGTTTTTTGCTTAGTAAGAAGTTTGAATTCTCTGGATTCTGGTTCTTAGACCTTTGTCAGTAGTATAACTTGCAAAAATCCTCTCCCATTCTGAAGGCTGTCTATTTGCTTTACTTAGTGTGTTCTTGGCAGTGCAGAAGCATTTGATTTGATCAGATCCCAGTAATGTATTTTTGATGGTGCTTCAATTGCCTGGGGTGTCTTCCTCATGAAGTATTCTCCTAGGCCAAGTTTTTCAAGCATTTCCCTTGCACTTTCTATAAGAATATTAATAATTTCATGTCTTAATTATGAGTTTTTTAACCAGTAAGAGTCAATTTTTGTTAAAGGAGAAAGGTGTGGATCCAGTTTCAGTCTTCTACAAGTTTCCAGCCAATTCATCCAGCACCATTTATTGAATAAGGAATCTTTCCCAAAATTTATATTTTTAATATGCTTATCAAAAATGAAATGACAATAAATGTCTGGGTTTACCTCTTTTTTCCCCTTTTATTTATGTATTTATTTATTTTTTATTGTTAAATCATAACT
Source organism: Nycticebus coucang (assembly GCF_027406575.1). NCBI lineage: Eukaryota > Metazoa > Chordata > Mammalia > Primates > Lorisidae > Nycticebus > Nycticebus coucang. The sequence goes on along the minus strand of NW_026515591.1, from coordinate 550,315 downwards.
GTGTACATTAGTGCAATCAAGGGGTACAATATGCTGGTTTCATATACAATCTGAAATATTCTCATCTAACTGTTCAACGTAGCCTTCATGGCATTTTCATGGTTATTGTATATAGACATTTGTATTCTACCTTTAGTAAGTTTCGCCTGTACCCATTCTAAGATGCACCGTAGGTGTGGCCCCACCCATTACCCTGCCTCCAGCATAATAACCCCCCTCCCTTCTTTGGCCCTTTCCTCATAGTCTTGTGCTTTAGTTGGGTTATAGCCTTCATGTGAAAGCTATAATTTAGTTTCATAGTAGGGCTGAGTACACATCTACTTCTCTATTTTTTTACCAGTACCATGCTGCTTTGATCACTATCAATTTATAGTATAGTTTGAAGTCTGGAAGCATGATACCTCCCAATTTGTTTTTATTTCTGAGTAATGTCTTGGCTATTTGAGGTTTTTTTCTGTTTCCGTATAAAGCAAAGTACTAATTTTTCCAGGTCTTTAAAATATGACAGAGGTGCTTTAATAGAGATTGCATTAAATCTGTAGATTGCTTTAGGTAGTATAGACATTTTAACAACATTGATTCTTCCCAGCCATGAGCATGATACATTTTTCAATTTGTTAACATCTTCAGCTATTTCTTTTCTCAGAGTTTCATAGTTTTCTTTATAGAGACATTTCACATCCTTAGTTGGATACACTCCCAGATATTTCATCTTCTTTGGGACTATTGTAAAGTTCTCTGTGGATTCTGGTTACTAAACCTTGTTCGGAGGTTTAACCTGCAAATATTTTCTCCTATTTTGAGGGCTGTCTGCTTGCTATACTTACTATGTTCTTGGCTGTGCAGAAGGTTTTCAGTTTGATCAGGTTCCAGTAGTGTATTTTTGATACTGCTTCAATTGCCTGGGGAGTCCTCCTCATTAAATATTCACCAAGGCCGATTCCTTCAAGAGTTTTCCCTGCTTTTTCTTCTAGTATTTTTATAGTTTCATGTCTTAAGTTTAAAGATTTTACCCAGTGAGAGTCTATCTTAGTTAATGGTGAAAGGTGTGGATCCAATTTCAGTCTACTACAGATCGCCAGCCAGTTTCTCACTGTGGGCAAAGGAATGGAGGAGAAACTTCTCTAAAAAAGACAGGCGCATGGACTACAGACACATGAAAAAATGCTCATCATCCTTAATCATCCGAGAAATGCAACTCCAAACTACTTTGAGATATCACCTAACTCCAGTAAGAGTAGCCCACATAACAAAATCCCAAAACCAGAGATGTTGGCATGGATGTGGAGAAAAGTGCACACTTCTGCACTGCTGGGGGGGAATGCACACTAATATGTGCTTTCATATGAAAGCTATAAATTAGTTTCATAGTAGGGCTGAGTACATTGGATACTTTTTCTTCCATTCTCGAGATACTTTGCTAAGAAGAATATGTTCTAGCTCCATCCATGTAATAAACATGAAAAAGGTAAAGTCTCCATCTTTCTTTTTTTCTGTTTTTTGAATATAGGCTTCTAAAGTGGTATTTTTTTTCTGCTTTTGCTGTATCCCAAAGTTGTTTTTTTTTTTTAACTTGTATCTTCATTGTTGTTATACTCAAGGAAGTTAATAATTTCCTTTTGTATTTCTTCCAGCACCCAACTGTCATTCAGCATAAGGTTGTTGAACTTCCACGCCTTTTTGTGAGGTTGAACGTTTTTGTTGAAGTTGAGTTTGACTTTTAGTGCCTTGTGCTCTGAGAAGATGCACAGTAAAATTTCAATTCTTTTGATTTTGTTGAGTGTCATTTTCTGTCACAGGATGAGATGATTTTGGAGAATGTTCCATGGGATGATGACAATAATGTATATTCTTATTTTGGGGATGGAGTGGTCTATATACATCTATCAAGCACAGTTTTGCTAGGGTCTCATTTCAATCTCTTATATCTTTGTTTAATTTCTGTTTAGAGGATCTGTCCAGCTCTGAGAGAAGTCAACTAATTCTTTATAGATGGGGTCTTTTGCAGTAGGTGCCTCATGGTTCATTGCGGGGGATCCTCTGTTCTTATTTTTCAGTTTGCCTGAATTTTTCTATTGGTTCCTCCTCATGTGTTCTTTCTTCTTGTTTACCTCCTTATGCTCCTTTTTACTTCTCACTACCTCGTTTGTTTTAAAGAGAAGTCCTTGCTCTTGATGACAGTATGTTTCTGGGGCATCAGGTCGTGCTGTGGGTTCTTCAGGAGACAGAGAGCACAGCAGCAACCTCTATCATCCTAATTCCAAAATTATTGCCTTGGGCAATCACCTGATTGTTTTCTCAGCATTCAGATACTGCTGAGTTGGAATCTTAAAGCTGGCTAGAATCCTTCAGGGGCAGGTTTCACAGTGCCCCCTGACTCTAGTTCCTGTAGGTTGCAGGAGTCCCTCAGCCTGCCCCAATAGATGAGTTCTGATCTTGGCAGAAGGTATTAAGACAACAGTGCTTTAGGCTCCTGCTAAGACCTTGTCAGGACTTCCCACAATGGCAGCCACCTGGCGACCGAGAACTTCTCATTATAGCTGCCTCACCAGGCACAACCCTATGGCACATCCACTCCAACCAGCATTTGAATATGGTTAGGCTGTTTACTGTTTGAGCTTGCCTTCTCTTCCAAGCTTTCCACTCAACACACAGCTTGCCCCAACAACTGAAAGTTCAAGAAAGGCTTCCTTCTGTCACAAACCTCTGTGGGTGGCCAGCTGATCCAAGCCAGTCTCAATTACTTACCTAATTCATCAGATTTCCACCTCTCCAGATCATAAGCTATATCCATCTCACCACCTCCTCACTGTGCTCCCTTAGCTAGGACTCTGGGTAAGGTCTTCATGCTAGGTACAGCTGGGTTCTCTCTTTTTCCCCAGTCGTTCTAGGAGAACTCAGCTGAATGATTTTTCTGGTTCCCCAACTTGCTCCATGCCAAGCCCAGAAATTCTTTACCTCTATTCCAAAGACAAAGGCTATCTGAGTTTTCAGGATTTTTAAATATTTTAACTAGTTAAGAATATATTTTAAAGAAAATATTAAATTGTGACCTATTCAGTCTAAGATGTTAGTCCAAAAGATCATTTTATTTGGACTATTCTACATTGCAAATACCATTCAAAATACCATTGCAAAAGAAAGCAATATTAAATCAGAAATCTAAAATTAAATAGTTTCATACCTGTGACTGTTTATTTTTATTTCCTTCATGACTTTCTTTCTCTTCATCTGATGACATCTGCAAGGCTGGCTCTACTGATAGACTATACATTTAGTTAAGTGGACCACAGTTCAACAAAATTTACATTGTTTGATAAAAAGGGGTAAAAAAGTAATTTATGTGTAAATTGACAGTTTATGTTAAGCTTAATCTTTAGCCAAATATTTACTTCTGTAAAAAAAATAAAATATAATACTTCTAATTATCCAAAACTTTGCAAAACAACCCAGAGGGCACTAGATGTCACTAGGTTCAACAAATACAGACATATCACAGATTTACTCACAGATATTTCCACCTAATGTATACACACATAATGTCAGAAGAAAAACAGAATTTAAATATACAATACATACATATGAAATAACATTGTGGATTATTCTCTATTTCATAATAGTACCTTTCAAAAGCATGCTGTGCATGTTGTTTTATTAATAATTCACAAATTTCTGTTACTTTTTGTATTTTCATCAGTGTACATCCTGTTTGTTACATGTGAAAAGATTTACTGTGATATTTTAACAATTTTATTTTTATCTTTTAAGGCCTTAAACTGCAACATGAAGCCTTCATTGATTCCTGCTGTTTCTCCAGATAAATAGGCATCTCCTCCCTCAGGGCTGCCTTAGTACTGTAGTGTCATCTCTACTGCAATGTTCCTACCTAAACTGTAAGTCGTTTCTTGCCATGTCTCTACCCTTTCCGCTGGACTATAAGCACAATATTTCAAAACTTCTGGAACAGTCTTTATCTGTTTTACTCAATAATTATTGACGCTGTGGCTGGAAGGAATATAAATAAAACTGTCAAAAATGAGTTTTTCAGAGATCATGTCTGAGCTGATATTTATAATGTAAGATGAGCCAAATTAAAGGGCATAGGGGCCAGGAAAGAATGAGAGCAGGACAGAAAGCAGGAGAGAGAGGAAACAATTCCTGAAGAAACATATGTATATGTATTTGTCTGCAGTAGAGGGAGTGTTGAGCCAGGCATTCTAAAAGCTCAGGAATGCCAGGAAAAAATGCCAACAAGAAGGGATAGCAGAAATCCTTCTATGAAATTTCATGGTGCTTGGATGTTAATATTTCAAAGAGATATTAATTATCCCATTTTCACTGAAGTAAATCACTCTAAACTCTATATGGAAGATGAATTTCAGAAAAACACAAGTGAATGGCAGAAAATGAATTACAAGGACATATTGGAAAATAAAGGCAATGTGGGCCTGAAATAAGTGAATGTTTATGGAAATATTTTGGATATCAAATATCAGTGTCCCATATAGGATGGATGTTTTTATAAAATAAATAAACATATAAATATTGGTTTTGTATTTTAATTTTTTCAATATTAATAAACAATACAATAAATATCTGTGGATATGTCTATATAATACAAAAGCCATTAGGACTATCATTCATATATACAGGAATATATATATATATATATATAAAATCTTTTCAACAGTTTGATGTTGCAACATTTATGTGATGGAATATTATAAAAATCAAAATAAATTAAACCAAATATACTTGTGTCAATATGGATTGATCTCACAAATAGAATACTGAGCAAATAAAAGAAAGTCACAGAATGACGTATGAAGCCTTGACAATTAAATTCACAAACTCACAACCGTGTGTTTACGTCAGTAGTACTGTACAAGCCCCTCATTATGGTTTCATAACTTTGGTGTATCAGTGTCTCATAGTTGTGTTTATGTTGACTATCTTTCAGAATGGAGTTCATTATCATTGCTGCATGATTGTATGCTGTTATGAGAATTTCAGAACCTGAATTAGAGCGATGAATAAATGTTAATCTTGTTAAACTTAGCAAGCATGGAAGGGAAGTCAGGGACATGTTAGTTTGCAGATAATGTCACAAAAAAATCAGCAGTTTGCAAATAGATTAAATAGTTTTCTGAAGGGATAAAAAGCAGCATTGAAGAAGTGAGGTAAGGGTGCCCAGTAATAAGAATGAAAGTCATGAAAACCTTACAAAAATTCATTGAATTTTGCATCAAAACTATTAGCTGACTGTGAGAAGCATAGCATATCAAGTAAACATCAATAGAGAAACAGGTAGGAAAGTCTTTTTTTAAATTTATTTTATTAGATCATAACTGCATACATTACTCCATTTATGGCATATAATGTGCTGATTTTATATATAATTTGGAATGTTTAAATCAAACTTGTTAACACAGAATTCACTTCCCTTATTTAATTGTTGTGTTTAGACATTTATACTCTACTATTAAATATTAACACTATATTAAGTATTGTAGAGACATTTATATTCTACTATTAGTTAAGCATTAATACTATTAAATATTAAATATTAATTAAATATTAATACTATTAAATATTAATACTAGTATTAAAATTTGTAGAGACATGCATATTCTGCTATTAATATTACATTTAATATTTTATTAACAGTAGAGTATATATGTCTAAACACAACAATTAAATAAGTGGGCGCTGCCTATGGCTCAAAGGAGTAGGGAGCCAGCCCTATAGACCAGAGCGGGTGGATTCAAACCCGGTCCCAGCAAAAAACTGAAAGAAAAAGAAAATAAATAAGTGAGGTGAATGCTATGTTTTTTTTTTTTATTTTAGTCAGCAAACTTTTAATTACGTAAGAAGAGTGTAGCATAGTAGATAAATGTAGTATAAAGTGTGTTTGAAAGGTCAATATACACACATACGTCTGTCATATGAAAAGTTGGGTTATACGGATTAATGGAATTACACGGGAAATTTTTTTAAAATACCCAAGTCAAACAGGGGAGGGCAGGGGTGGGAGTTGAATGCTATGTTAACCAGTTTGATGTAAACATTCCAAATTATATATAAAATCAGCACACTGTACCACACAAATGCAGTAATGTACACAGTTATGATCTAATAAAAAAATCAGGAAAATCATAATAGAAAATCTTGACAAGAAAAAACTTACACAAAATGATTCCCAAAGTAGATCACCAGTAAAAAAATGGAAAGGAGAGTCAAATTTTGACAAGACTTTACAGAGAAGAAAGATGAAGTTTTGAGCCATGTTATCACTGGTGATGAAACATAGACATACCAGCGTGAACTGAAGAAAATCATCAAAGTGCACAATGAAAGTCAGTCTTCTCCACAATCAAAACATTCCTTTAGTTCTAACAAAATGTTACAATGATATTGCTAACCTTCTTGATATCAGAGGGATTGCTCATTAAAAATTTTCAACAACTGCACAGTTAACAAAGTTTACTATTTGTAAGTGCTGAAAAGGCTACATGGAAAAGTTAGATGAAAATGACCTGAACTTTTTGCCAAATCATGGCTCTTGCATCAGGGGGGCAATGGCTCTTGCTGTGTGACAATGCACCAAGTCACACAGCACCATCTGTGGGGAGCTTTAATCAGTAAACAAATAACTGTATTAGAACATCCTCCCTACTCATATAATCTGGCTCCCAATGACCTTTTTCTTTACCCAAAGATGAAGGAACATTTTAAAGGAAGATATTTTGATAACATTTAGGACATCAAAGATAATACAATGTCAGTGCTGATGGCTATTCCAGAAAAAAAGTTCCAAAATTGCTTTGGAACCTGGATAAGGCACTGGTATTGGTGTACAACTTTCCAAGGGAAGTACTACAAAGGTGACTGTGGTGATATTCAGCAATGAGGTATGCAGTGCTTTTTCTAGGATGAGTTCACAAACTTCATCATCTTATTTTGAACACAGTGTATATATCATTTATATGAAATTTTAGGACATGGAAACAAATTATGATTTTACACCTATGTCACCTATAAAGTAAAACATTTTCAGCGTATCAGTGCAAGGTCATAACATACAGCTAATTCTAGGAGTTGGACACTTCCCTCAATTATTTGTAATAGTTTAAGAGGACCCTAAAGCCAAAACATTTAGTACTGCCATTTTAAAAGACTATGTCTTTCAAATAGCCATGGAAGGATAATTTATTATTTTCCTTGTTTTTAATAATTAATGATGACACACATGCACATAGGTTCTGCTAGTCAGACATTTAACTGCCTTAATATCATCAGTGCAACAACAGGATAAAATAACTAAAGTTAAAAGAAGACCAACTTGTTAGTATAAAGCATTCCACTATGTAAAGTCAGAATTTCATAAATTCTTTGAAACACTAGACAATTGTGTAGTTTCATAGTTCATCTCTTTCCACTCCCTAACAAAAACAGGAATTTTAAGTTGAAAATTAAAAAAGAAGAAAGATCCCTTGTCCCCAGGATTTTGAAGTTACAGTGAGCTATAGTCATTACACATAGCAAGAACATGTATCCATTTCCCTCCCCCCAAAAAATTACCTGATCTGGACAGTTGCACATTCTTCTGTTTTACTGCTTTCTTGCCATGGGAAGCTTCCATCTTAATAGCATGCTGAGTGGACTTTAAAATAAAGGGTTTCATAAGTAATGTGTATTTCGTATGACACACAGTGAATAATTCCAGATAAAAAAATAAATGTGGTTACCTTCAACTGGCAATGTTTCTCAGAAAACCCTAAAAAAACAAGAAACACAGACAATCAATGTAAATGACAATATAAATGTAAATACGATAGTGCCAAACGTGCAGTTATGGAGAGTTAATATTGAGCTTAATCCGCAAGTTTGACTTTGTACATGATTATTTTAGCTCTGAAGTTGTTTTCCTTTTTCTTTTTTTATTGTGGACAGCAATATGACAGAAATAAACAAAGAAAAGAAAGGGAACATACATTCAATACACCGTCCACTTAAGATTTCTAAAGTATTTCAGAGGAAAACCATTCAAATACAGTAGTGCACATATGGCAATGTGAATGGTGTCTTTAATCAGAGGAGCAAATCACACCATTGAGAGGATAAATGACAACGCTTATGGCAGAAGCCTACAGCATAGCTTTAACGAGACACAAAAGCATCCTTTATACATATAAGTATTCATCTGATCTTTGTTTTGTTATTTATAAAGGACACACTTCTAATGACAGTACAGTTCAATCTATATTTCTCTTAGAGAAAGTATTTTTAATAGAGCAGCATGGATGTACACTTGTAGAATAATAGTTAATATAAACATTCCCTTTGTTCCATATCCATGTAAGCTGCAGATACACCTACATTTCTTCTACCATCTACTTTTGCCATCTAAGAGTTTCATTACCCACTCACCTAAGGACACATAAAATACACCAAAGAAATTATGAACAATAAATTTCAAATATCAAAACATTTATCCAAAAAGAAAAAAATTGATATGTCACAGAATTATATGAAATTAATAACCTTTTACATTTCAAAATAAAAGCAATATTTTACTAAAAATAAGAAAAAGTTTTGGAAAAAACATGAATACATACATATGTACACACATACATATTTAATTAAGTCATTTGTACATAGATCATAAGTACATTTATGCCATTATGGGATTCGATGTGTTGATTATTTGTACAATTTGGAGTGCTTACACCCTACTAATCAACATAGCTTTCACCTCATTTCCCCAATTGCAGCATTAAGACATTTGTGTTCTACACCTGATAGATCCAATTTGTACTTGCAATATGCTCCATAGGTGTGATCCCCCTACTAACCCTCCCTCTATCAACCCATCTCCCTCCTTTCCCTTCTCCCTCCCCTTCCCTCCTTCATCCTAGGCTAAAGTTGCGTTTCATTTTTCTCTCTTTTTTTTTTTTTGCAGTTTTTTGCCAGGGCTGGGTTTGAACCCACCACCTCTGGCATATGGGGGCGGTGCCTTACTCTTTGAGCCACAGGCGCCGCCCCATGTTTCATTTTTCATATGCAAGTGTGAGTGATTATAGATTGGTTTCACAGTAGCACTGTGTACATTAGATTTTTTTTTTCCATTCCTGAGATACTTTACTAAGAAGATTATTTTCCAGCTCCATCCATGTAAACATAACAGAGGTAAAGTCTCCCTTTTTCTTTTTTTTTTAAATGCTGCATAGTGTTCCATGGTATACTTACTGGCAACATATAAAAGACTCAAACTGGACCAACACCTTTCTCCTCTAACAAAAATTGACTCTCACTGGTTAAAGGACTTAAACTTAAGACATAAAACTATAAAAAATTTGTAGAGAGAGTGCAGGGAAATGCTTGAAAAAATTGGCCTGGAGAATATTTGATGAGGAGGATACCCCGGACAATTGAAGCAACATCAAAAATACATTACTGAGATCTGATCAAATTAAAAAGTTTCTGCACTGCCAAGAAAACAGTAAATAAAGCAAATAGACAGGCCATCAGAATGGGAGAGGATTTTTGCAAGTTATATTTGTGACAAAGGTCTAATAACCTGAATCCACAGAGAACTCAAAATTATGACTAAGAAAAAAAAACAAGTGATTTCATTTAATTGTGGGCAAGAGACGTGAACAGAAACTTCTCTGAAGAAGACAGGCTCATGGTCTACAGACACATGAAAAAAATGCTCACCATCTTTAATCATCTGAGAAATGCAAACAAAAACTACTCTGAGATACCACCTAACTCCAGTAAGAGTATCCCACATCACTAAATTCCCAAACTCTAGATGTTGGTGTGGTTGTGGAGAAAAGGGAACACTTTTGCACTGCTGGTGGAAATGCAACCTAGTACGTTCCTTTTGGAAGGAAGTTTGGAGAACCCTTAGAGATCTAAATGTACACCTGACTTTTGATCCTGCAATTCCTCTTCTCGGTGTATATCCAAATGACCAAAAGTCATTTGGCAATTAAGATATTTGCACCAGATTCTTCACTGCAGCTGAATTCATAATTGCCAAGTCATGGAAGATAATTACATTTTTATAAAATTAGTTTCCTTTGGTATATCCTATTAATCTTTTAAGATCTTTGGAAAATAGCCATTTTATAGAAAAAAAATCTGTCTTAAAAAAGCAGCCACTGCTTGTATGCAAATTAGTCTTATTTGATAATGTAATATCAAGGCAACATGCATCTCTGATGCCTGGCATTCGTGGAGAGAAGACGTGGATCTCTCTGGTTTACCCCAATTCCAGCACTCTCCTGCTTCTAGTGATCTCTGGGGCAGCAACAATCTACCTTGTGTGACTGCCAGTTTCCTAAATCCATCTTGGTCAGTACTCTCAAGTTTCCTCATCATTAACTACAAAATTACCTAGTTAACTTTCTTCTTTCCACCCTCTTTCTCTACCCAGAAAGTCTCTTCCCTTCAAAAAGTATTCTGTAACCCTTTGGTCTTCCATTGTTTTCATGGATTATTTCTGCCATTTCTTCCCTCTTCATTTAGCAAAACGATCTCACATTTATAACTTGATTTCTTTGTTTCTTTGCTCCTTCTCCTCCAGCTAAACTCATGCTCAGAAATAAGAGCAAAATAATGCGTTTTCTTGATCCTGCTATGGTGAAACTGTTCTTCCAGGCTTTTTTTCCAGATTTCTCTATAGGCAAGTGTATACCCTTGCTACTCATGGGGATCCAAGGACCAGCAGCCTCAGCGTCACTTGTGTGTGTTAGAAATGAAGATACCTAGACCTACTGAATCACAAAGTGCATTTTTAACAAGGTATCCAGGAGATATCAGAAAGTTTGAGAAGCTCGGGTCTGCAGTGATTTGCCTCCACATTTCCTTACCTGAGCTTCCCCTTTAGAATCTCACCACCAGTCCCTCTGTGTAACATACTCCAAGATGAAAAGGCATCGCAAATCATCAAGTTTCTGATGGACTTTTTATCAGGCTATACTTTCCAATATATCTTCATAACTAACCCTCTTCTCTCCATTCTAGCTTCCTTATTGTGAAGTATATGATACTACTGTTCAGTAAAGTAAAATAGTTTATATGCCACTGAATTATAGACATTTGTGCCTGACCCTATGCTTCCTTTCCTCTGTGTTAGATGAAACACGCCTCTGCATGATCAGAGACTTCAGTCTTTCATGCCTCCCGAACAGTGAGGAACATGGGAGCAGCGAAGGTATTTGCTCTCTGTCTCTGACACATTTTGAACCTGGGAGCTCACTTTATATTCTTGCCACCTTTGTAATGCCCTGTCCACTTTGCACTAAGAAATTACTATTTTTCCTATGTACTCAATTTTAATTTAAGGACAATTAATGACAATTAAGGACATGGTAGGGGTAGGGAAAGTGGAGAGCAGAGAGAGAAAGGAGGGAGGTGTGGGGAAAAGAATAGTAGAGAGCGGGGAGGAGAGGGAGGTGGAGCCTGGTGTGTGCCACACCTTTTAGGGACAAGATAGGATTGCAAGAGGGATTTTGCCTAACAAATGCAATCAGTGTAACCTGGTTTCATGTACTCTCAATGAATCCTCAACATTAAAAAAAGAAAAAGAAATTGATTTCTTTTAAGACAGTATAAATGTTAATTTTTTTGTATTATTAATTGGCTGTCCTGTTTCTACAGTGTAGAAAAGGGTATTCTTTGAATAGCTCTAACAAATATAAATTTAATCTTTCTACTTTGTGATAGAATTAGAGCTAAAAATTATATGCCCAACCCTCTTCAAGTATTTTTTTAAAATGGTTGAATTAATATAGCTATTTCTTTTGCTCAGCAATTTGATGCAAATGCCTAAATACAAAATGTTCAGTAAGTACTACAGAGGAAGGAAATGGCTTAGTATTTTACAAAGCTTCTTGAAAATCAGAAAAACTGGTAGCATTTGATTCCACCTCAAAATTTCTATAAGCAAACACTCTTAAACAATGCCACCACATATAATCTACAATTGTACACAAATTTTCACATTTTCTTCACACTGTATAGAAATACACATCACAAATGTGCAATTAGAATTAATACAGAATATTTGCAAAATGAACAAAATTTAGGCCTAGACCAAAAACATATTCCGATTTGTTGAAAATAAGTTGACTAGACATTATTTTATCATCTTACGCTAATTTACATTTATAAAAATTTTAATTAAACATACTAGATTGAGGTGCTAAGAATGTGTGCTCTATCTATACTTAAAGTTAATGCCCTATAATTTTATAAATCCAAATTTCAAAAGGAAGGATTCTGTTTATTGAATAATGGAATCCTCTTTTGGATCACTTAGTTTCTATTGCCTATATCAGGCCTGTTCATATGAACGTATATTCTCACTACATACAGAAGCACTATAGAGTCCCTTTAGGAACTGCAATAATCATACATGAATAATTACTGAGGATTAAGGTACCTAACAAAATTACTGAATTCCAACATGGTCTTTTTTATTGTTATAAACCAAGAGTCCCATTACAACACACTCCTAAATTCAGAGTTTTAGAATTACCGAAAATGATTTAGATTATTTGAGTAATTATACTCATACCTTCCGCTTACCCAAATAACTGAGTAAAATCATGCTACAGTAAACTTCCATTATAAAAACAAACCAATAGAGCAATGGACAACATGCCTGACTACTGTTATAAAAAGAATTTTTCCCATTATAATTTTGAAGGCTTTGTTTGGAAGCCCATTTCAGTAAATCAAGTAAGAGTCATGTATTGATTTGAAACTTCTTAGTTCAAAAGTTTACAAAGAGAAGAATTTGTATAGATGAAAAATCCTTCTCCAAATTCATTTCTTACAGCTTCCTTATTCTTTATTTCTTCACAGGCCAAATTTTATACTTGATAACAATGTGAGGTTCTATATAATCACTACATGATAAGTTTACTTCTACTTATACAGACCTCTTATTTGTATAGCACTCAATAATCACTTTGACAATTTATTATTTCAAATACATGCCACCTCTTTGAGAGAAAATGGGAGTTTTTGTTGGCCATTCCTTATCATAGAAACACATTGTTAATTCTCTAAGTATCATTTATCATTTACTGTCTTTTTTACTTTTTTTTTTTAGAGAAAGGGTCTTACTTTTCACCCTCGGTTAGAGTGCAGTGGTGTCACAGCGCACAGCAATCTTCAGCTCTTGGGCTTAAGTGATTCTATTGCCTCAGCCTCCAGAGTAGCAGGGACTACCGGTGCCCATTACAATGCCCGGCTATTTTTTTTGTTGCTGTTTGGCCAGAGCCAGGATTGAACCTGCCACCCTCGGTATATGGGGCCAGCACCTTACTCAATGAGGCACAGGTGCTACCCCCCTTAATATTTTATATGTTTCTTTTTTTCTTTTTTTTAGAATGGTGATAACTTTTAATAGTTTTATAGTGACAACATACCAATTTTCATATGTGTACATACATTTAAATAGACCATAAATACCCATATGGCAGAATATCTACCTCTTGGCAGAAAAAACATCTTTCCAACTAAACAGCCTTAATACTGAGAAAAACAAATGTGAGGTAAGTTTTCATAAAAAGTGACTATACCCTATATTATTTTTACTGTAAAAATTCAAGTAGTTATAAAATCCTTGTCTCAAAACTCAAAAATGGAACTGTAACACACATCTTCAAATGAAACAATATTTTGATTATAAATAGATAAAATAAATAGTTACTTCTGCTGAAATTCAATCATGCCATTATTTTCATGTATGTCTATATGGGATTTTCATTGTGAATAAGAAATATCTGTCCCTTTTTAAATCAAAGTATATTCTAATTATGAAAATGTTATTTCTTTTAAAAGATCGCTTTTCATAGGATACACACTGATTAGTATTTTAGTTTTTAGGAACATCTTTAGAATGAGTACTGGCCTTTTAACTGCATCAGTTGAAAAGTGGATGCCCTTGAGAAGTGAAGATGGAATACCTCAGAAGAATTTCTGTGGGGGGGGTTTTCATATGTCATTTTTGGGGATGTGAGAACATTGTAAAACTACTTTGTTTATTTGAAAACAACACTTTTTAGTTAGAGAATTATTCTGTTATTTTTGCTGAAGGTCATTGCCCAGCCTGGTATAAAAGGAGTTGAAAATAACATTAAGGCTGAAAGAAATAGTTCAGTGTTGGTTTTTTTTTGTTGTTTTGTTTTTTTTACTTTTCAGTGCCAACTTCAGAGCACTGTATACTATTTAGTTTATATATATATTGTCTTGTTAAAAGGACAAATTTCGTTCTGAGAACACTGAATGTTATTGAATGTTGATTGCATAGGTCACTACATAATGTAAAATAAGTTAATTTGTTCTGATTCAAATTGTATTGATTCTGTTCAGATGACTTTCATTAAATGTGTTCCGTGGGGTTAATTGGAAAGTGGAAAACTGGAAGATTACTTTGAAAAAATTGGGTTTTATAGGAGGACTACTTGGTGCCAGTTAAAAGTCCTGCACATTGAACATAAAATGAGAAAAGAGGATTTGGGATAACTAGGGAAAATGAAAAAAATAGAATTTGTCTTTTTTTCTTTTTTTATTGAATCGTAGCTGTGTACATTAATGCAACTATGGGGTACAGTGTGCTGGTTCTGTACACAATCTGAAATACTTTCATCAAACTGGTTAATATAGCCTTCACCACATTTTCTTAGTTATGTGTTTAGACATTTAAACTACCCTCCCTCCACTCACCCTATCCCTCTCCCCCTCTTAATTTTAAGAGTGTGCCTGAGGGTTCCCTTCTGACATTCCCAAATTAACAACAAGATATTATTCCAGAGTCCACCTTAAAACTTGATTTTTTTTTAAATATGGTGCTTTTCTAAACACAAAAGGCCATCTGAATGTTTCTTAAGAATTTTTTATGTTAGACATTCTGTCTGAATACGCTCTAAATCTATACTCAAAGGATGACTGGTTAACAACCACTGGTACTTTGAATTTCTCTACTGAAAAAAATCATGTGACACCACACATTGTAAATTATAGTAATTACAAATATCCTTTGTCAATAGAATCAGAAGGATAGACCATCTAACTGTTTAAAAACCTAAGCCAATGGGCGGCGCCTGTGGCTCAGTCGGTAAGGCACCAGCCTCATATACCGAGGGTGGCGGGTTCAAACCCGGCCCCAGCAAAACTGCAACCAAAAAATAGCTGGACGTTGTGGCGGGCGCCTGTAGTCCCAGCTACTCGGGAGGCTGAAGCAAGTGAATCGCTTAAGCCCAGGAGTTCGAGGTTGCTGTGAGCTGTGTTAGGCCATGGCACTCTACCGAGGGCCATAAAAGCTATAACCCAGCTACAACTTAACAATAGGGGTAAGTGGAAAAGGGGAGGGGTGGGTAGAGGGAGGGGGATCGGTGGGATCACATCTGTGGTGCATATTACAGGGTTATTTGCGAAACTTGGTAAATGTAGAATGTAAATGTTTTGGCACAGTAACTGAGATAACGCCGGAAAGGCTATGTTAACCACTGTGATAAAAATGTGTCAAATGGTTTATGAAGCGAGTATATGATGCCCCATGATCATATCAATGTATACAGTTATGATTTAATAATAAAAAAATATAAAAAAAAAGTGAGACTCTGTCTCTACAAAAAAAGAAAAAAAGAAAAAAACCTAAGCCAATGAAAAATCTATATAATACAAGAAAGAAAACTTAAATTTAGGCCATAAGCAGATTTAACTAAGATTTAAAATGCACTAATTTCCTCATTTTAAATCTCTTCTCTTTCAATGTTATAATTCGAATCTCTTAAAACAAGAAGTGAATTAAAACACAGTAATTGTTAAACCATTTTCCAAAAAATCAAGTGTCCCTGCACCTTAAATTTTCTGTACTGTTTCATTTATCAGTCTTTTGTGCAAGAGTTAGCAATTCATGGCACAGGGGTCACATTTTGCTTTTCCTGCTAAGTTAATGATGCTCATCAAACCTCATCCAAATCCTTTACATTTTTATTGTTGGGGATTCACTGAGCGTACAAACATCCAGGTTACACTAATTGCATTTGTCAAGCCAAATCCCTCTTATAAATGTGTTCCTATTACTCTTTCAGCTGCTGCTTTTTATTTTCCCTCTTGTCTGCCTGCTCTGTCTAGGCAAGAAGGTAGTCACACATGGCTTCAGCTACTTCCTTAGTCACGACTGTAAACAACAATTTTCCTCATCCACTATTCAAAGTTGGTTTGGCCTACTAAACTAGTCTGAAATTGGAGAAGACAACTTAGTCTTTGCTGCTGTTTGTTGCTGTACTCTTACTTCAGCTGCCTCTGCCAAGTACATCAATGTCTTTCTTTCTGGGTTTTCTCAAAATTTTACACCCATTACATTTGTATATTGAGGAACACATTATTTTTGCCTCATAGCATTCACAATAGTTTTTAAGACAGCCTGATCATTTGCAATTACATCCTTTGCTATGGTAACAATCTGATTCTTCCTCCTTTCTTTTCCCTTGAAGCCTTCTGGATTTCTGTCAAGGCATGCTTTTATTGCTTTTTTTCTTTCATTTTCATGTTCCAAATTATTATAATAACTAGTACAATTGTGGATGTTGTAAAATTCACTATTTGCAATGCAATCACAATATAATGTCAAACACAGTGATATTTTACACTTACAGGGCTTTCTAGGCCCAATGGAAGACACAGATGGGATTATGACTTTGAATGGAAGTCTCGACTGGATCTGGATACCAAATATTCCAACAAAGTTAGAATAGCTTGCTATAGACACATATGAAGACTACTGTAGCTGAGTAAAGTACTGAGCTGGAAGCACAGCATAGCCCACAATCCCTGTTCCCAGAGCTGTGGCCAAGACACTGCCAGGACAAGGCCTGGTGGCCCGTTGGTGAGGTTGGGCTGAATCTGTGGCAGTGTTGCAGCAGGCATGATGAGCCAGTCCTGTGGCTGGCTAGTAGTTATGATTTGTGAAGTTAGATTGATTGCTTGGGAGCAACTTGTTTGACAACCTAAGCCACGATAATTGGAACGGACTTCTGAACTGGGGTTGTATTCACAAGCAATGGCTTTGCTTGCTGGCTTTGAGTGTTTTTACTGGGATTCTATCTAGCTGGGGTGAGCTACTGGTTGTGTGGAAGTAACAAGTCAGACATAATAAAACTTGCTTCCAGGTAACTGCATCTTCCGGACATTGAGAGCAGTTTCCGGACGTGCAATTGCTTTAAACTTTGATGTGCTTACTCCCCTAACAGTGATGCTCTGCACAATTGATTCCACTGCCTTATTTGGTGATTTCAAAGGAGATATGGCTATTTTCTTTAGTGTCTGTGTTGTATAATTTAAAGGCGATCCAATAAAACCACTTTCAGATATTGTTGTGGTCTTTGATGGAGTTCTGGGAATAGACTGTGAAAGAACCCTACCTGCAATGACTGGAGGTGATACTTGAGTTGTTTGTCCTGTAACTGCTTTTCCATTACTTGGTTTTGCAAAGATCAGCTTCTTGATTACTGGACCAGAGGTTGGTATTTGAGGCTTCTTAGCAATCTGTAGTGTTTTTTACTGTTTGGTCTATAACAAGGGCTGTGTTACACTATTCATCTGTTGGCTTCCTGGGGTCAGTGCTGAGACTCCAATGACAGGTTTCAACTCTGGCCTTCTTCCCATGATTAACTATTTTAATTTGCTGCAGTGGTAACTTACTATTTCCTGATTGGGCCTCAGTTGTAAATTTCTGAGTCTGTGGTAGTTGGCTTTGGGGTAGTTCTAGAACGAGACTTAACCAAAGTGCTTAAAATTAACCTCTGTTCATCTGGTTTAAGTTTTTGACTACCAGTTTAACATCAGCTGTCTGTGATACTTTGTTTAACATAATATGATGGACTGATACAGTCATAGGAATCTGAGCACCAAATTTCTGAACGCCACTTGGAAAAGCTGGTTTCACTGTGGTGTTACAATTTGCCTTAGTAATTGTGGCATTCCCTGTAACTTGGTTAGTGTGCTTACTGTCCACTGTGATTGGTTCCGTGGAAATAGGCATGGCTGTAGAGCCACCAGTAAAATTTATGTTGACAATTTCTTCCACTTCTGTCTCTATGGGAATTGGGTCTTCCCCAGCTTCAATACTATGGTCACCAACTGAAGTTATACCAGTGTCCATTATCTCCTCTGGAAGCAAACCTTTCACTTTGGCAGGGACCACCACCATGATCATTCTCCTGCTAGAAAGTTAATCAGGCACAAACCCAGCAGCTCTCTGGGCTCCCACTATCTATGGCAGCAGCAGTAGCTGCCTTGGAGACTCAGGGCAGGGACTGTTCAAATTCATTCACCCAGAACCATTCTACTGCTTCACCCCATAATACGTAGGCCCTTGCCACCTATGCACCCTCTCCAGAAATTGTATCATTTGACCAACCTGAATCATGCCACCTGATGCCACCTGATCCTTTTCCCTTAATGTACTTCCTCCCTGTCTTCTTCTTCCCGGGAGTTCCCACCTGTGAGCTCAGGTGCCATCCGACTGGTCATAAAATCAATCAAATATTTTCCCTGAAAATCTGAATGCACAGTTAACCCTTTGCCAGGAGCCTGGATGCCTGAAAGTATACCCCCTGCAGAGCCCAGAGTGTTTGGTGAATTCACAGGCCCAGGCATTGTTTAGACCTCTAGATGGCATCACGGACAGCGACTAGTGAGGAAGCGGGGGCTGCAGAGAGAGAGTGGTGTCTGGAGAGAGAGGGATGTGGAGATGGTTTGCAGCTGGCAGAGGAACTGACATCCAAGTTCTGACATTAATGGGCAACTTTCCTGACTCCCTTACCCACCAGAGGGGACCAGAGTCTAGCCCCATGGGTTTGCTGGACAGAATGCCTGTGAATTCCTACAATCTGAATGCTTGAAACTCTGAACTCTTTCTCGTGAACAGTGATTGTACTCCCTGGGACAATCTTATTAGAACTTTCAACCTGGAATGTCTACCTGGGGACCCTCCAAAGTTGAGTTGCAGTTGTTTTGTAGTGGAGAGTTATAGATTCTCTTCCTCTAGCTGTTACTAGTGTGGGGGAGGTGGGGCAACCCAGATGTTTATATAGTTATACAGCTGAGATTCAACAGGATTGACCTTTCACAATGGTCAAAGGCTGTAGGGGAAAAGCCACAATCACAAGCTCCAGGTCATTGGTAATGGACTGCTTAGCACCAGTACCTGAAGCCACCAAACCAAACTTGCCCCACAAGTTTTAAATGCAATATTGGAGAAAATACTCCTGAGGAAGAACCAGTGGAAGAACTTTGGCAACATGAAAAATCAGTGAAGATCACCTGCACCAAGGGATGAAAAAGGAGATACAACAAAAGATACTATTCATAGAGAAGTGGCTCAAATGTCAGAAACAGAATTCAGAATATGGTTGAAAAATAAGACGAATAGAGTGGAGGAAAAGATGAAAAGAGACATCCAAAAAACTGTTCAAATGTTGTCTCAAGAAACTAAAGAATTCAAAGACAAAGTTGCCAAGGATATGAACATAATGAGAAAGATATACAAAGCTTAACAAAATGAAAAAAGTGTTCTAAGAACTTTGAAATACAATAGGGTTCCTCACTAATTGAGTTTAGCAGGTAATAAAGTGTATCAGAAATTAAAGACAAGGCTTTTGAATGATACCAATTATTCCAACAGGCAGAAAACAGGAGAATCAGAACAGAACATTCTCTGAAAGAGTTGTGGGGCCATTCCAAAAGATCAAACATCAAAAGTATAGAGATTCCTGAAGAAGAAAATGATGATCCTTAAAGTACAAATGCTTGACTCCAAGATATTATGAAGGAGAATTTCCAAAGCATTGAAAGAGATACAAAATTTCAGATACTAGAAATTTCAGAACCCCAGCGCAATGAAATCCAAATAAACCATTTCTTAGATACATTGTATTTAACTTTGCCAAAGTTAATATCAAGGAAAAAGTCCTACAAACAGCCAGGTGTAACAAAAATCTTACCGACAAAGGGAAAAATACTAGGTTGACCGCACATCTTTTAGCCAAAACTTTTCAAGGCAGAAGAGGATCATCATGCACCTTCAATCTCCTAAAACAAAATAACTTTTAGCTCAGAATCCCATATCCAGATAAAATGAGTTTCATTTGTGATGGAGAAATCAAATACTTCACTGATACCCACATGTTGAGGAAATTTGCCATAACAAGATGAGCTATCCAGGAAATGCACAGAACCATTTTCCGTAATGACCAGCACAGTTGTCTACCACCCAAAGAAATACACCCAGAATTTAAACAACAAAGCCTAGATTTCACAATGGTCAAAGGGTTAAAAATATGCACTAGACATTTGAAAAACAAAACAACCAAAATACTACCATACCTATCAATTATCTCAATTAATGTGAATAGCCTAAATTCTCCCCTAAAGGCACAGAATGGCTGACTGGTTTTAAAAAACTAAGGCCAGTAATTGTTGCCAATGGGGTCTCATCTTACCTCAAAGGACAAAGAAAGACTCAAAGCGAATGAATGGAGATCAGGCAAATGGACATCAGAAAAAAGCAGGGATAGCAATCTTAGTTGCAGATATAATTGAATTAAAACAAAAACAAATAACAAAATGCAAGGAAAGATACTAAATATTTGTCAAGGGCAACAATCAACATGAATAGCTTTCAATAATTAACATTTATGTACCCTTTCTGAATGTTCCTCTATTTACAAAACAAACCCTAATAGATCTGAATAATATGATATCTTCCTGTACTATAAATAACTGGACATTTTAAATACCCCTTTAGCTATTCAGGATAGATCATCAAAAAAAAACTAAGAAATAATGGTCTTAAACTTGACCCTCGAAAAAAATGGACATAACCGACAACTACAGAATCTTTCATCCTAATAAAACAGAATACACATTTTTTTCACCAGCCCACAGATCATATCTTCAAAACTGATCATATCTTCAAACACAAGTCTAACCTCGACGCATTTAAAATAATACCAATTATACCTTCTAGCAAAAGAAATATTCATACTCGAAGTGAAATAACCTTAGTATAAATGATAGCTAGGTCAAAGATGAGATTAAGAAAGAAATCATCAGATTTGCTGAACAAAATGATAATGAAGACACAAACTATCAAAACCTGTGGGATACTGCCAAGGCAGTCCTAAGAGGGAAGTTCATAGCATTAGAAGTCTTTATCAAGAAGAAGCTGAGGCAAGAGAATCACTTAAGCCCAGGAGTTGGAGGTTGCTGTGAGCTGTGTGAGGCCACGGCACTCTACCGAGGGCCATAAAGTGAGACTCTGTCTCTACAAAAAAAAAAAAAAATAAATAAATAAATAAAAAAGAAAACAAGAGGAGAGCAAGTCAGCAACCTAATAGGCTATCTTAAGCAACAGGAAATGAAAGATAAATCCAACTGCAAACCCAGCAGATGAAAAGAAATAACCAAACTTAGAGCAGAATTAAATAGAATTGAAAACAAAAGAATCACTCAGTAGGTCATCATAACAGAAAGTTGGGTTTTTGAAAAGATTAATAAAATTAATTAACCTTTGGCTAGACTAAGCAAAAGAAGAAAAATAAAATCTCTAAGAACATCAATCGGAAACAATAAAGGGGGGGAACCCAGATACCACAAAAATTCAAAAAATTCTCAATGACTACCACAAAATAACTCTATTCTCAGATACATGATAATATAAAGGAAATTGACCAATACCTGTAAGCATATCACTTCCTAGATGGAACCAGAAAGAATTAGAAATTTTGAATAGACCTTTATCAAGCACTAAACTATCAACTATACAAAATCTCTCCAAAATAAAAATTCAAATGGTTGCACATCAGAATTCTATCAAACCTTCAAAGAGGAACTAGTACCTATATTACATAACCTATTCCAAAACATAGAAAAGGAAGAAATCCTCCCCAACACATTTTACAAAGCAAATATCACCTTGATCCTCAAAACATGTAAGGCCCCAACAAAGGAAGAAAAATATACATGAATATCATTAATGGATATCGATGCAAAAATATTCAATAAGATCCTAGCAAACAGAATTCAGTGACACATCAAAAAAGTTTTATACCATGATCAAGTTGGTTTTATCCCAGAGTTATGAGTTTGGTTCAACATACATAAATCTAGAAATATAATATAGCAAATAAAAAATAAAAAAAAATCACCACATGATTCTATCTATTGATGCAGAAAAGGCTTCTGATAATCGAGCATCATTTCATGATTGGAACACTTAGGAAAACAGGGTTAGATGGGACATTTCTTAAACTGATAGAGGCCATCTACAGAAAACCCACAGTCAATATCAAATTGAATGAAGTAAAATTGAAAACATTTCCACTCAGATCTGGAACTAGACAAGGATAGTGTCTCCACTGCTATTCAACATCCATTTCAATCAGGTAAGTGAAGGAGATCAAGGGTATTCAAATGGGGACAGAAGAGGTCGAACTCTTGCTTTTCACATATGACATGATCTTATACCTGGAAAACCCCAGGGAATGAACTACAAAGCTTTTAGAACTGATCAAGGAATACAGCAGTGTCTCAGGACACAAAATCCATGCCTAGAAATCAGTAGCTTTTATATAGTCCAATGATAGTCAAACTGAAAATATAATCAAAGATTCTGTTCCTTTTACAGTAGTGCCAAAGATGATGAAGTATCTGAGAATTTATCTTACAAAGGATGCAAAAGAGATTTATAATTATACCATGGAAAATATTCAGCCATAAAAAAATGGAGACTTGGTGGAACAAAGTTTTCTTAGTAAAGCATCAAAAGAATGGAGAAGCAAGAATCCAATGTACTCTATTCCAATATGAAGGCAGCCCCTAATACAAGGGTGGGGGCTAAGAGAATGAGCAAGTGGGAAGAGGGGTGGAGGGAAAGGGCTGGGGTGGCAGGGTATGTTACACCTCTTCTGCGTGGGGCACAACTATAAAAGGGACTTCATCTAACAAATGCAATCAGTGTAACCTTATTCTTTGTACCCGCAATGAATCACAAACAAACAATAAATAAACAAATAAGTGAATAAATGAATTAAAATGGAGACTTTACATCTTTTATTTTTACCTGGATGCAGTTGGAACATATTCTTCTCAGTAAAATATCTCAAGAATGGAAACAAACAAACAAAAAAAAGTGTTCAATGTACTCAATACTATTATGAAACCAATATATAAACACTTCTACTCTATATGAATGACAAAACACAAATACAGTCTAACAAGAGGAATGGGAGATGGGAGGGGAAGAGGGAAGGTGATAAGTGGGAAGAGGGAGGTTATTTGCTTGGATCTCACCTAAAGTGCATAATGCAAATGTATACTTCAAAATAACTGAAGAGTAAATTATGTCTTACCATAAAAAATAAATGAAGTGGTGGTTATGTTAATCAGTTTGATTTAAGCATTCCAATTGTATATCAAATCACCATATTATGCTCCATAAATGCATACAGTTATGATTTAATAAAAAAATTAAAAGAACACGTACAACTTATCACCATTTCACTTCTCTTTCTTCTCCTTGTATGCATGCAATTGGTGACTTTCCTTGGCTCTTACAATATATCAATGCGTTTTAAGCAAATTTTGTGTCAAATAGCTTTTTCAGAAATATACAATTGTTACCTTCGACTTGTTCATTCACTGTATTTTTTCCTTTTTGATTAGAAGCCTCAGATGAATACCCAAGATCCTTCTTTTTACGATTCTGTGAAATGCTCTGTGAAAATGAATAACAACATTGAGTTTGAAATAAATTAAAATGCTAAGGTCCTTGAAGATTTCCTAATCACTACCTTAAATTAAAGTATTAAGGTTCATGAAAATTTCCCAATCAGAATTTTTTATGAAAAAGCAGTTATAATAAAAGCAGTATCTGTTTAAAAGCAGAACACTGCAATTGAAGACTTCATATTTGGTCTCCAGATGAAACCTGTATTACGTCTGTTTTTCATGGCTGATTCTGTGAACTAAACAGGGAGCTAAAAAAAAAAAAATAGAAAGAAAGAAAGACTCACCTAATATTCAATGGTTAATTGAGAAAATATAAATTTATATGCCTATGTCAACAAGGAATTTTCTTCAAAATACATAACTCTAATCTTCACTCCCCACCAAAAATAAGTGAACATTATAAGAACATACAATATACTGACTATAATACTTACAACATTAAATAAATTGATATTCCTTATTCTAGAAATATGTTGGTGATAAATTAGTATTGGCCAAATGGGAACCTTTGGAGTATGTCATTATGAACATAAACTGAACATTAAAAAATCTTCTTTATTTAGGTAAACAATACTTTAAAACGAATTTATATTTTTCAAACTTTAGATTGATATGAGGGCATAAACTTTTAGATTACATTGTTTTCATTTCTAAAATAATTTTCATTTTTTAGTTGAGCCCTTCACCCAGGAGACATGCTGAACACTTTGACATTCTGCACATTAGATCGGATCCCACCAATCACCCTCCCTTCATCTTCTCTCCTCTCTGCCTCCTCTCTTCTCCATCTCATGAGACTAGCATTTTTGTTAGATGTGGGCTTGTAGTTGTTTATATATTGGTTTCATATTAGTATTGAGTATATTGGATACTTGCTTATCCATTCTATTTTTTGTAATTTATTAAATCATAGCTGTGTACATTGCTATGATCATGGGGCATCATTCACTAGCTTCACAGACCGTTTGACACACTTTCATCACACTGGTTAACATAGCCTTCCTGGCATTCTCTCAGTCACTGTGCCAAGACACTTACATTCCACATGTACCAAGTTTCACATATACCCTTGTAAGATGCACCGCTGATGGAATCCCACCAATCCCCTTCCCTCCACCACTTCCCCCCTCCCTCCCCTCCCTTTCCCCCTTCTCCCTATTCTTAGGTTGTAACTGGGTTATAGCTTTTATGTGAAAACCCTAAATTAGTTTCATGGTAGGGCTGAGTACATTGGGTACTTTTTCTTCCATTCTTGAGATACTTTACTAAGAAGAGTATGCTCCAGCTACATCCATGTAAACATGAAAGAGGTAAAGTCTTCATCTTTCTTTAAGGCTGCACAATGTTTCATGGTGTACATATACCACAATTTATTAATCCACTCGTGGATCGATAGGCACTTGGGCTTTTTCCATGACTTAGCAATTATGAATTGGGCTACAATAAACATTCTGGTACAAATATCTTTGTTATGATGTGATTTTTGGTCTTCTAGGTATATGCCCAGTAGAGGGATTACAGGATTGAATGGCAGATCTATTTTTAGATCTCTAGTGTTCTCCATATCTCTTTCCAAAAGGAATGTATTAATTTGCATTCCCACCGGCCATGCAAAAGTGTTCCCTTTTCTCCACATCCGCGCCAACATCTCTGGTCTTGGGATTTTGTGATATAGACTAGTCTCACTGGAGTTAGATGATAACTCAAAGCAGTTTTGATTTGTATTTCTCTGATGATTAAAGATGATGAGCATTTTTTCATATGTCTGAAGGCAGCACACCTATCTTCTTCAGAGAAGTTGCTCTTCAAATCTCTTGCCCAGCCTGCGATGGGATCCCTTGTTCTAGTTTTGCTAATACATTTGAGTTCTCTGTGGATTCTGGTTATTAAACTTTGTAGGAGACATAACATGCAAATATCTTCTCCCATTCTGAGGGCTGTTTTCTTGCTTTAATGTGTTCTTGGCTGTGCAGCTTTTTAGTTGGATCAAGTTCCAGTAGTGTATTTTTGACGCTGCTTCAATTGCCCGGAGGGTCCTCCTCATAAAATACTCGCCAAGACCGATTTCCTCAAGGGTTTTGCCTGCACTCTCCTCTAGTATTTCTATAGTTTCATGTCTTAAGTTTAAATCTTTAATCCACTGAGGGTCTATCTTTGTTAATGGTGAAAGGTGTGGGTCCAGTTTCAGTCTTCTGCAGGTTGCCAGCCAGTTAACCCAGCACAATTTGTTAAATAGGGAATCTTTTCCCCACTGAATGTTTTGAATTGGCTTGTCAAAGATTAAATAACATTAAGTAGCTGGATTCATCTCTTGGTTCTCTATTCTGTTCCAGACATCTACTTCTCTCTTTTTGTGCCAATACCATGCTGTTTTGATCACTATCGATTTGTAGTATAGTCTGAGGTCTGGTAGAGTAATTCCTCCTGCTTTATTTTTATTTCTGAGTAATGTCTTGGCTATTCAAGTTTTTTTCTGATTCCATATAAACGAAGTATTGTTTTTTCAAGATCTTTAAAGTATGACAGTGGAGCTTTAATAGGGATTGCATTGAAATTATATATTGCTTTGGGTACTATGGACATTTTAACAATGTTGATTCTTCCCAGCCATGAGCATGGTATGTTTTTCCATCTGTTAATATTTTCAGCTATTTCTTTTCTTAGAGTTTCATAGTTCTCTTTATAGAGATCTTTCATGTCCTTTGTTAGATAAATTCCCAAATATTTCATCTTCTTTGGCACTACTGTGAATGGGATAGAGTCCTTAACTGTGTTCTCAACTTGACTATTGTTGGTATATATGAAGGCTACCGATTTATGAATGTTGATTTTGTAACCTGAGACGCTGCTGTATTCCTTGATCACTTCTAAGAGTTTTGTAGTAGAGTCCCTAGTGTTTTCCAGATATACTATCATATCATCTGTGAAGACCAAAAGTTTGATCTCTTCTGACCCTATATGGATACCCTTGATTGCCTTTTCTTCCCTAATTGCAGTGGCTAAAACTTCCATTACAATGTTAAAAAGCAATGGAGACAATGGGCAGCCTTGTCTGGTTCCTGATCTCAGTGGAAATGATTCCAATTTAACTCCATTCAATATGTATTTGGCTGTGGGTTTGCTGTAGATGGCCTCTATCAGTTTAAGAAATGTCCCTTCTATACTGATTTTCTTAAGTGTTCTGATCATGAAGGGATGCTGGATATTATCAAAAACTTTTTCTGCATCGATTGAGAGAATCATATGGTCTTTGTTTTTTAATTTATGTGCTGGATTACATTTATAGATTTACATATATTGAACCAGCCTTGAGACTCTGGGATAAAACCGACTTGGTCATGATGTATAATTTGTTTGATGTTTTGCTGGATTCTGTTTGTTAGGATCTTGTTGAATATTTTTGCATCTATATTCATTAGTGACATTGGTCTATAATTTTCTTTTCTTGTTGGGTCTTTTCCTGGTTTGGGGATCAGGGTGATGTTTGCTTCATAGAACGTGTTGGGTAGTCTTCCTTCTTTTTCTACCTTTTGGAACAGGTTGAGTAATATAGGTAGTAATTCCTCTTTAAAGGTTTGGTAGAATTCTGACATGAAACCATCTGGTCCCGGGCTTTTCTTTTTAGGGAGGTTTTGTATGGTTGATGCTATTTCCAAAGATGATATGGGCCTGTTCAACATTTCCACTTGATTCTGGCTAAGTCTTGGAAGGTGACGTGCTTCCAAGTATCGGTAAATTTCCTTCAGATTTTCATATTTCTGAGAATAAAGTTTCTTGTAATATTCATTAAGGATTTTTTTTTTTTTATTTCTGAGGAGTCTGTTGTTATTTTGTCTTTGTTGTTTCTGATTGATGAGTTTAGAGAGTTTACTCTTTTTTTCCTGATTAGGTTGGCCAAAAGTTTATCTATTTTATTGACCTTTTCAAAAAAACAGCTTTAAGATTTATTGATCTGTTGTATTATTCTTTTGTTTTCAATTTCATTTAATTCTACTCCAATTTTGGTTATTTCTTTTTATCTACTGGGTTTTGGGTTGGAATGTTCTTCCTTTTCCTGTTGCTTGAGATGTCCCAGTAAGTTGTTAACTTCCTCTCTTTCCGTTCTCTTAAGGAAGGCTTGCAGTGCTATAAATATCCCTCTTAGAACTGCCTTTGTGGTGTCCCAGAGCTTCTGATAGTTTGTGTCTTCATTGTTGTTTTGTTCCAAAAAATTAGCGATTTCTTTCTTAATCTCATCTCTGACCAAGCTATCATTCAGCATAAGGTTATATAACTTCCATGTTTTTGTACGAGTATGCAGATTCCTGTTGTTATTCAGCTCAAGTCTTATTCCGTGGTGGTATGAGAAGATGCATGGAATAATTTCTATTCCTTTAAATTTACTGAGGTTAGACTTGTGACCTAAGATGTGATCAATTCCTGAGTAAGTTCCATGAGCTGATGAGAAGTATGTGTATTCAGTTTTGTTGGGATGAAATGTTCTGTAGATGTCTGCTAAATCCAAATGTTGGATGGTTAGGTTTAAATCTAAGATTTCTTTGCTCAGCTTCTTCTTGGAGGATCGATCAAACACTTCCAAAGTAGTGTTGAAATCTCCGACTATTATGGAGCTGGAGGAAATCAAGTTGCTCATGTCTCTTAGAGTTTCTCTTATAAATTGAGGTGCATTCTGGTTCGGTGCATAGATATTAATAATTGAGATCTCATAATATTAAGTATTACCCTTAACAATTATCAAGTGACCTTCTTGGCCTTCCTTAATTTTGTTGGTTTAAAGCCTATTGCATCTGCAAATAAAATTGCAACACCTGCTTTTTTATGATTACCATTTGCCTGAAATATGGATGACCATCCTTTCATCCGGAGTCTGTATTTGTCTTTTAAGTTAAGATGTGACTCTCGTATGCAACAAAAATCTGGCCTGAGTTTTTGTATCCAGTCAGCTAACCTATGCCTCTTTAGAGGACAGTTTAAGCCGTTCACATTAATGGAGAATATTGATAAGTCTGGTGAAGTTTTGGGTATCGAGTTTTTCAAAAGCCCAGTGGCCATTTTTAATCCTTTCGCTAGTGTCGAAATTGCAGTTTCATCCAAAGTTTATGAGTGAGTTTACTTTTGTGGTATAGGATTGGGTTGGTCATTATGGAGGATAGGTCTGAGAATATCCTGAAGAGCTGGTTTGGTTATGGCAAATTTCTTCAACATATGAATGACATTAAAGTATTTAATTTCTCCATTATAAATGAAACTCAGTTTAGCTGGATACAAGATCCGGGGTTGAAAGTTATTTTGCTTTAGGAGATTAAAAGTCAGTGAACACTTTCTTCTGGCTTAAAAAGTTTCAGCAGAGAGATCTGCAGTCATTATAATATTCTTCCCTTTGAAGGTAACGGTTTTCTTTCTCCTGGAAGCTTTGAGAATTTTCTCCTTCATATTAACTTTAGTGATGTTAATTATGATATGCCTGGGGGATGTCTTATTGGGGTTGAGTAGTGCTGGGGTTCTGAAGCTGTCCCCTATCTGAATTTCAGAATCTCTAGGCATGTCTGGAAAATTCTCTTTCATAATTTCATGCAGAAGGGCCTCTGTGCCCAGCGAGGCCACTTCATCTTTTTCTGGAACTCCAATGATTCAGATATTCACCTTCTTCGAATTATCCCAGAGCTCTCGGAGAGAATGATCCGTTTTTGCTCTCCATTTCGCTTCCTCTTTGAGAGTTTGGGAGTGTTCAAAGGCTTTATCTTCAATGTCAGAAATCCTTTCTTCTGCTTGCTCCATTCTGTTGCTCAGGGATTCTACTGTATTTTTCATATCTTTGAGGGCTGCAAATTCTTGCTTCAGTGTGTCTAAGTCTTTGGTGGTTTTGTCTTTAAATTCATTAAATTCTTGAGACAACTTTTGAATTTCTCCTCGAATTCCTAATTCCACTTTATTAATCTTGTCTGCAATCCAAATTCTGAATTTGATTTCTGACATCGCAGCCAGTTTTTTATGAATGGGATCTTCAATTACGTCTGCCATATCTTTCCTTGGGGGGGTTGATCTATTCTGATTATTCATGTTACCAGAGTTTTTCGCTGATTCTGCCCAATGGTTGTTTTACTCCCTTTGATTCCCCCCCCCTGGGGCTTTGTTGAGGGCCTGTATAGTGTTGTGGCCTGAGAAACTGGGGCCCTGTCTGGTGTGGTGGGGCTAAGTGGTTCTGTCTTGTTTTCAGTTGGTTTCTGTTCCACCCTAGTGAAACAGATACTCTGGATTGAAGTCTCAGCTGTGGAGAAATATCAGCAATTAAGTCACCCCACCCCACATTGGCAAACAATTGGAAAAGAAAAATCAAACCTTCCTACCACTGTGAACCCACGGCACCACCTGATTTGTCCTCAGGCGATTGGTTCAGTTCAAAAGATCCAAATAAATTGTCTCAGTCTGCACCTGTCTCGGGTGAGAGAGTTTAAGAGGTCTCTGGGAACTGGATCACAGGGGTCTGGTGACTACTCTGGTATGGTTTGCTCCAGTGCTGCGTGGAGTCGGGAGGAGCCACCCATCCAATAGATCAGTCTGGTAAGGTTGCTGCCTCCTTCCCCATCTTTCACCACTGTCACACCCAGCAGCACCCAGCATCTTGCACCCACTGTCACTCATAGCCCTGCAGTTGGCTGATCCAGTTGCCTGTAGTGAACCGGTACTCCAGGAGTTTGCACCTGCCTGAATCACAAGGAAGACTGCTAGGGCGCTGCATTCAGCCTCTCTCTAGCTGGAGGAGGTGAGGCCTGACAACCTTGGACACTTGATGAAGGTTGGGGGGTTTTCACTCAGGTCCAGTCTCGCCCCTGATTAATGTTACTAACAGAACAGAACAGACCAAATTTTCGGTTCCCCTGCAGAAGAGAAGCTGAATTGAGTTTCAAATCAGCTTGTCTTTGGTCTTTTATTGTCTATAGGCTGACGATCCCCTGAGGGCCAGGTGCATCTTAGGTTCAGTAAAATGTACCTCTGGGTCAGCCCTGCCCTGGGAGTTTCCCTGGTTTGCAAATTCGAGTTGCCTCAGGCAAACCCTATACTCACAGTCTGGTTGCCCAGGGAGACGGGGGTGTGGCTTCAGAATATTCAGTAGTGAGCTGTATTGCTAGCAAAAGAGGGCTGCTGTTTTATGCCTCACGGAACCGCTGCTCCAGTGCAGCACCCCTCTGGCCAACTGTCCTCTCTCTGCTCCCATGCCCCAGAGTCTGCACCGACTGGCTGCAGCCCAGCACTGTCTACACCCCTCGAGCAATCGCACAAGAGTCTGGACCCCTGGGGGACAGGCCTCCAGACCTTGGAGCGAGAGCAGAGGGGACCGCAGGGAGCACTGAGAGCCTGGGCTTATGGGCAGAGAACACACACAGTTTTACACAGTTTTATGCCTGGCCATATTGTCACCAAAAGATGGCAGTTGCACTGTGCCTCAGGGGACTGCCGCTCCGGTGTGGTCCCCTCTCCGCAGACCGTCCTCTCCTCACTCCCGTGCCCAGAGCTGTTGCCGACCAGCTGCAGTCAAGGCCTTGTCCACTCCCCTCGGGAAATCACCTAAGACTCTGAGCTCCTGGGGGACTGGCCTCCAGACCTCAGTGTGAGTGGAGGGGAGTGCTGGGAGCTCAGAATTCCAGGTAGAGACTATACACAGTTTTATACAGTTTTATGCCTGGCAGGAGAACACTGTGGCACCCTAGCAGGGGAGGTAGGTCCAGTTGTTAGAGGGTCTGTCCCGTGGAGTGCAGTGGGAGGACCTTTGAACTCTGCCCGATTGTTTGTGGGGCACTCTGAGCTGTTCTCATGGGGGAGGGGACTCCCATCCACATGGTGATGGATTTTGTACCTTTTGTTTGTATGTTGGGGTCGCAGCTCGCCTCAGCGGGGTTGATGTGCGTTCTTCAACCTTCTCTCTTAGTGCAGCTCAAATCCACTAGGTTACTTGCTGAATTTTTGTCCTTTAACTCTCCTAATGGACGGGAGCCTCTGTGGAAAGCTGGCTTCAGTCTGCTTATCCATTCTTATGATACTTTACTAAGAAGAATGTGCTTCAACTCCATTCAGGTTAACGCAAAAGATGTAAAGTCTCCATCTTTTTATGGCTGAATAGCACTCCATGGTGTGTGTGTGTGTGTGTGTATATATATATATATGTATATGTATATGTATATGTATATGTATATATATGTATATGCTGTATGCATCTCTTTCTAAATTAAGATATAAATTCAATAAAGCATAGCAAGACTTAATAAAAAGGGAAGAATAAGAACATTTGCTTTTGAAGCATATAAAACATGCCAAGCACTTACTTGTATTTTGTCTTCTCTACACATTATAATAATAAAAATAAAAATCATGGTGACCCCAGGTTCTGCTTTCTGGTCATTTCAAGAAGTTCAGAATAAAATGGTGAATAGATGTGATTAATACAACATGCAAAAGTGGAAAATCAGAATGGACCAGAGAACTGAAAAAGGATAAAAGCAGCAGTGACAAATGAACATCTACTTCATTTTGAACTTGAATTTTTCTTCTCCAAAGGTGGGGATTCTACTGGTAACATGTCATCCTCATTCTTACCCTTTTGCATATCCTGCCATATTTCTTCCTTTATAAACACAGATGCTTTTGATGATCTGTCACTCTGTGGTGGGGAGGGATGCATATTTTCTGATTCAGGTTTCATGGTTTTTACTTTTCAGCATCTCTGTCCTCATCTAATGCCTCAGGAACACGTACAGTATGTACTGGTTTTCCTTCATTATTAGTGGATATAGCAGCAGAAATATTGCACCTTTTTGTTTGAAGCACACACTTCATTTCCTTTTAAGCCACAAATTTTGGATTTCTTGACTGAGGTACATTTCTGATGTCCAATTTCCCAAAAAAAATTGTTTTGGCCATTTCAAAATCAAGCTTATTGGTGTTCCTTTGTTTCAACTGTATCTTCTGAGCTCCTTGCTTTTTTAGTGTGTGTGTCATTATAATATTATCCTCACATGCCCAGTGCTGGGACAGACACAAGATGGCTAACTAGAGGCAGATTTTGTGGAAACTCTCATCCAGAAGGAGGGAAATTTTAATGAAGTAACCCAGAGTAGTGTAATTGGGGGCTAGATTGCAAGAAGAACCAAGGGGTTCAGTAACCCTGCACAGACAAACTGCGAGGACCAAGATGAGTAAGAGGAAGGAAGAGAACTGAGGAGAGTTAGATTGGACCAGTCTAGAGGATTCCTGAAAACAGAAGGGTAAGGGTGAGCCTTCTCCCACCTGCAGTCTTTCTGCAAACAGCAAAACACACCATCACTTGCTGATAAGGAAGTCCCAAGAAGGATAAAACATCCCACTATTTTTGCACCAAGGCATATCCGCTTCTGAGTCTGTATCCTGCCTGGCAGAATAGAGAGCAATTTTGGCACTAGCTTCCTTTCAACCACAGCCCATACCCTCTCTTTTTTGGGTTGCCCAACAGTCTGCCCCCACTGTAGAACTCTGCTTTCCAGTGGCAGCAACTAGAAGCACTAGCCCAGCCCAGACTGGAGGGGGGGGTTGACCCACCCACTGGCAACAACAGGTGAAAGTGCTTTGGACCCTACCCACCCCTCAGAGCAACTGAGGGAGCGAGGGTTTACAGAGGTTGCTTTCTCTGTCACCAAGAATCATCAGGGTCTTTATCAGGCCATGTGGACTCTGAGAGATCTCTGCATTGTGTGGCCCAATGAACTGAGCATGCCTCAACCCTGTTGGAGGAAATGGTGGCTTGGCTGCACTGACAATGCATGACAAGGTCCCTAATAAGTCTCCATCCTGCTAGGGGGGAACTTTCCCTGCCCATTGGAATGGCATTGTCTAGCATCTGTGCCTAGCAGGCCCCTCCTGGAGGTTTGGCCCCTGACTCCACTCCTGCCAAATTGAAGGTGGATGGGCCTAGTCTCTGACAGGCAACCCAATCCAGGAAAGCCTTGGAAGCAGATGGTAGGCCCAAGATCTCCTTTCCCTACCATAGTCAAAAAGCCTCCTCACTTTGAATCTGTCACAGCTGGGACTTCAGAGAAAAAGAAGAGTTTGTTTGAATAGTTAGGTGTAAAGTAGAGTGAGCAACTCCACGTACAGGAGCCTCTGGATCTGACTTCAGCCCACCAGATTTAGTTTTAGTCACCAAGGATCTGGACACAATTATAGCAGAGCTTAAGAAATGGAAAGAGGCATTCAAGGAGATTCAAACAGTATGGAGTCTCAGCAGTAGAATAGAACATGGAGAAGAAAGAATCTCAGAAATGGAAGACAAGAATTTTGAACTAACCTAATCATTCAAAGAGACAGGGGAAAAAAGCAGAACAAAAACAGCTTTCTCTGAGCAAGTTATAAAACTACTCCAAAAGATCAAGCATTCAAATCATTGGGATTTCTGAAGGATAAGAAGAGAGTGAATGGTAGGAAAAAATATATTTCAGGCAAATGGAAATCAGGAGCAACTAGGGGATACAATTGTATTTTTAAATATTATGAGATGTTTATTAGATTGAAACCAATAAACAAAAACAAAGATGGATGCTATTCTCTGGTCAAGGGAACAATATAACAATGAGACATTTGAATCCTAAATATCTATGCACACAACTGAAACACTCCCAGACATTTAAAATGAACCCTAACCAATTTGAACAACATGATATCCTGTGAAACCATATTAAGTGGGCATTGCAACACACTTCTGACAAAACTGTACTGACTCTCCAAGCACAAACTAAACAAATAAACAAGGGAGTTAAACGTGTGCCTAGAACAATTGGGTTTTACAGAAATATACAGAACATAAATCCAAAAACTACTGAGTATGCGTTCTTCTCTCCAGCTCATGGATTATATTCCAAAAAAATGGACACAAATCAAACCTCAACAAAATCTAAAGAATAGAAATTATATTTTGTATCTTTCCAGATCATTAGGGAATAAAGGCAGAACTCAACTAAAAAAAAAAGATCCTTATGCCTGCATGCCTGTACAAAGTCATGGAAATGAAGTAACCTTAGAGCAAAGAACTGGGTCAAGGAGGAGATAAAGAAAAAAATCATTATCTTTCATGAAAAAATGACAATGAAGCCACACACTATCAAAACCTGTGGGATACTGCAAAGGCAGTCCTAAGGGTAAAAGTTATTGGATTAAATGTTCTCATTCAAAAAACAGAAAAAATGCAAATCAATAACCCAATAAACCATCTGAAGCAACTGGAAAAGAAAGAATAATCCAATCTCAAACCGAGTAGGAGAAAAGACATAAACTAAAATCAGAATTTAATGAAATTGATAACATAAGGACCATTCAAAAGATCGGAGAAAGAAAAAGTTGTTTCTTTTAAAATATTAATAAAATCAAAGTACCCTTGGCCAGACTGACTAGCAACAGAAAAGATCTCTAATAACTTCAATCAGAAATAAAAGAGGGAAAATAACAATAGAAACCACAGAGATACAAAACATCTTCAGTGACTGCTACAAAAATCTATATGCTCAGAAATTCTAAAACGTAGAGGAACTGTACCAAAATGTGGACTCATATCATCTCCCCTAAGCTCAACCATAAAGAACTAGAAACTCTGAACAGACCAGTATAAAGCACCAGAACTGCAATAACAATAAATCTTCCCTCAAAAAGTCCTGGACCAGCTGGTGTCACACCAGAATTCTACCAAACCTTCAAAGAATACCTATATTGTAGAAACTATTCCAAAACATAAAGAATGAAGGAAACTTCCCCAACATGTTCTATGAAACAAACATCATCCTGATTCCAAAACCAGAGGAAGAGCCAACAAAAAAGGAAAACTACAGACCGATATCATTAATAAATATTGATTCAAAAATATTCAATAAAATCCTAGCCAACAGAGTACAGCTACACATTAAAAAATTACACATCATGATCAAGTGAGTTTTATCCCAGGGATAGAAAGTTGATTTATAAATCCATAAATATAATTCACTGTTTAAATAGATTCAGAAGGAAAGATCATATGAGCCTCTGAATAGATGCAGAACAAGCGTTCAACAAAAGTCACCATCCCTTTCTGCAAGAACACTTAAGAAAATAGGCATAGATGGGACATTTCCTAAACTGATAGACACCACCCCACAATAAACCTACAGACAATAGCATACTGAATGGCGGAAAACTGAAAGCTTTTGCACTTAGAATTGGGACCAGACAAGGAGGTTCACTATCACCACTGCTACTCAACCTAGTGCTGAAAGATCTAGCCAATGCAATCAGGTAAGGGATGGATACTAATGGCATTGAAATAGGAGCAGAGGAGGTCAAGATCTCCCTCTTTGCTGATCATACGATTTTATACTTTGGAAACCCCAGAGACTCAACTACAGGTTCCTGGAAGTGAGCAAGGAATAAAAAGTTTTAGTACATAAAATCAAGGTCCACAACTCAGGACCCTCCAGAATGGTATGCCAGTAACAGTCAAGGTGAGAATAAGGTCAAAGACACATTATTCCTTCACAGTAGCTTAAAAAAAAAACAATGAAATGCTTGGGAATATACTTAACAAAGGATGTGAAGAATTTCTACAGAGAGAACTATGAAATCCTGAGAAAAGAAATAGCAGAAGACATTAACAAGTGAAAGAACACACCATATTCACTCACAGTTGAAAAGAATCAACATCATAAAATGTCCATACTACCCAAAACAATCTACAGATTTAATGCAATCCCCATCAAAGCATCAATGTCATATTTTGAAGATCTAGAAAAAATAATACTGTGCATCATATGGAACTAGAAAAAAAAATAATAAATGCAATTCTAAACAATAAAAACAAATCTGGAGGCATTATATCACCAGACTTCAGGTAATGCTAAAAATCTACAGTGATCAAAACAGCACGATACTGGCAAAAAAATAGGTACCTATGGAAGAAAACAGAGAACCTAGAAGTGAACCCAGCCACTTACCATCTGATCTTTGATAACCAAACAAAAGCATACACTGGGAAAAAGAATTCATATTTAATACATGGTCCTGGGAGAACTGGTTAGCCACAATGGGAAGACTAAAACTAGACTTCTCACCACTTACAAAAAGTGACTCTCATTGGATAAAATATCTAAATTTAAGACACTAAATGACAAAAAATCTGGAAGAAAGGGTGGAAAAAACTCTTGGCAAAATCAGCCTGAAAAACAGCTTATGAACAAGACCCCCTTGGCAACTACAGCAATATTAAAAATAAATAAATTGAACATAACCATACTAAAAAGCTTCTGCACAACTAAAGGTACAAGAACTAAAGAAAACAGCCTATGAAATGGTAGAAGGTATTTGCACACTATGACTCGGACAAAGAGCTGATAACTGGAATTTACAGAGAACTCAAACTAATTCACAAGAAAAGAACAAACAATCCTATGTCAAAAGTGGACAAAAACTTTCCTGAAGAAGATGGATGAATGGCCAACAAACACATGAAAAAATACTTATCATCAGATAAATGCAATTCAAAGCTACATAAAGGT
This sequence comes from Nycticebus coucang, assembly GCF_027406575.1. NCBI lineage: Eukaryota > Metazoa > Chordata > Mammalia > Primates > Lorisidae > Nycticebus > Nycticebus coucang. The sequence goes on along the minus strand of NW_026515591.1, from coordinate 512,954 downwards.
ATTACCTAATCCCAGTGGAATAGCCCACATCACAAAGTCCCAAAGATGCAGATGCTGGTGTGGATGTGGAGAGAAGGGAACACTTCTACACTGTTAGTAAAACTGCAAGCAGATATTTTCCATAGCCTCTGTGGAAAGAATTACGGAGAATTCTCCAAGAACTAAAAGTATACCTTCTATTTGATCCTGCAATCCCTTTACTAGGTATCTATCCAGAAGAAAACAACATTTTACAATAAGGACATCCACACTAGAATCTTTATTGCAGCTCAATTCATAATTGCCAGGATGTAGAAGAAACCCATGTGCACATCAACCCAGGAATGGATTAAAAAACGGTGGTATATGTATACCATGGACCTCCTTTCAGTCATAAAAAAGAAAAAGATGAAAACTACATATTTTGCTTTTACCTGGATGGAGTTGAAAAGCATTCTTCTTAGCAAAGTGTGCATGAATAGAAAAGTATCCAATATACTCAATACTAATATGAAACAATTACATAAAGAACTACACACCCACAGGAGAGAAAAATACAATTGAGTTGAAATGGGAGGGCTGAAGGAGAGTGCATAGTGTGCACATTTGCTCTCATCAAATGTACACAATGTGAGGACACACAGCACACTCTGTGGGTGAAGGGATCAGCTCCAACCTGAATTTTACCTAAGATCTGCAAACAATGTAACCTAATCATTTTTACCCTCATAGTAATATGAAATTAAAAAAAAAAAAAAAACAGCAACAACAACATACCCAGCGTCCGCCAGGGCTCTTCTCATATTCCCGATATACTGTGTTTTCTTTTAAATAAAGCTTAGAAGATAAGTGTCAAGTGTATTTCAGGGACACAAAGTAGAAATGGGATGAAAAGACATTTCTGAGACTGATGTGCTTTTCTTCAGAGAATGCATGAAATATTTTAGAGATGGACACTTCAGGTGGATCTATTATCCTCACAATCAGGAGGAATCTGTAATTTTGCCAAATTACAATTTTTTTTCTTTTTAATATAAGCTTGTTACTCTTTTGGAGTTGTGTAGTAACTGCCTAAGGACAAACTGGACTTTTGTGTTATATGTATTCAAAAATTTAACCAAACCTTTGGTTTTACTCATTTTTCTTAAATTTTAATTTATTTCACCACTCTACTTTGCCTTGATCTATCCACAATTACTCTAACTTTTGCACATAAGGAAATCCATAATATGCAGTATATCCCCCCTCTTCCACAAACCCTGTGTATTTCTAGTTTTTGAAAACTGTTTGCAGATGCAAACATAAAAGATTAATGTGTTTATTTTGTTACTTAGTTATGTTTTCTGTCAGGATACAGGTTTTCAAAATGATATGATCCTCTCACCCAAATATGGGCAAAGATATTCAGAAAATAAGTAAACTTTAACTAACACATTTCTTAAATCTGTATTTAGCTACTTTCAAATCATGGACCGCAACTAACAAGTGAAAAATTGTTTTCCTCAGCCTCCAATAGGAACTAGACAACTTTATCACTCTCTGTTTGAAATTAAGTTAATTGATTATATTTTAATCTACCAAAACTGAATAAGCAGGTAATTTTGTAATATTACAATGCCTTCCTTCCTCACTTAAAATGATTTTACCTAACTTCAATAGTAAACCTCTACATTGTACTTCAGTACTGTTCTAAAGGGCAACATTTGGAGACTTGGAAAGCTTTATGCTATTAGCAGACTAAATCAATGCAATCAGACATAAAAGTCAATTATTTAGCTTTAATTAAAATTATATAAAATAATATGACAGTGCTATGTTGTGACACAGCCTAACTGCTTAAGTCTAGGTCTAATACATCCTAATGTCCTCTAATGACAGTGAATAAAATCATTTTGATACTGTTTACTGATTTACTACATGTAAATATGTTATAAGCTTGCTATTGTTACCCCAAGAATAATGAGCCCCGTTACCAAAGGCCTCATTCTTTTTTTTTCTTTTTTTATTAAATCATAGCTGTGTACATTAATGCAATCATGGGGTACAATGCGCTGGTTTTATAGACAATTTGAAATATTTTCATCCAACTAGTTAACACAGCCTTCATGGCATTTTCTTAGTTATTGTGTTCAGACATTCATATTCTGCATTTAGTAAGTTTCACCTAAGGCCTCATATTTTATGATACAAACTCTCTTCATAGACACAATATTTATGACTCAAATCTCTCCTTCAATATAGACACTGAAGTGAGTTAGGGATCACTAGGCATAAGAAATATTTAGCCTAAGCATTACTGACTGGCAACATAAAATTGTAAATTTGGAAACACTGTGAATGATTATTCTTTTAATGTACTCAGTGGCCACCACTGTAAAATTGTTCATAAATTCTATTGCTTAGCACTATGATTAAACAGCTGATGTTACCTTCCTTATCACATAAGAAATTTATAATACAAGGAATATAATTATAAAAATTATAAAATACACAAAATCCCAGAAAACACTTGCCTCTATACCAATGGCAAATTTATCTATAATTTATTATTTATTTTAAACTTTGCAATAGTTAAATGGCTTTTTAAAATTTAATATCAAATTATAACCTATCAATTCTTAAATGCTAGTCCAAATTTTAATTTATTTTCAACTATTCTATGTTACCAATGCAAATAAAACCATAGTTAACCCGAAATTAAAATTTCAATTTTTTTATACCTGTGGATGATTATTTTTGCTTCCATCCTGCTTTTCTTCTTTTTCCTCTGATATTACCATAAAGTCTTGTTTTGCTGTCAAAACCATAAATTTAGTTAATATAATCTACTTAGAATGATCCAATAAAAGCTATAGTGTTTATAAAAGAAGAGAAAATTTTTTTCATTTTATAAATTGATAGTTTAAATGGAAATTAATCTTTAGAAGAGTATTTATTTTCTATAAAAATTTTCAAAATACACTCAGGGAGGCATCAGATGTCCCCAGATTCAAGGCATACCAACATCTCAAATATTCATTCCTCCATTTGTCTACCCAACATAAATGAACAAAATTTAAAATTATCATAAACATATGAAATATCACTGTATACTAGTCTCTACTTCATAATTGTATGTACAAAAACACTGCCAGTGTGTTCTTTATATTAATGGTTCACACAGTTGGCGTTGCTTTTTATACCTTCATCAGTGTATATCCTGTTCCTATGTCTGAAATGTTCTCGTCTATTACAAACCCACGGCTAATATTATACTAAATGAAGTAAAAGAGAAAGCTTTTCCACTCAGCAACTGGAAGAAGACAAGGTTGTCCTCTATCACTACTAATCAGGATGAAAGTCCCAGCCAAAATAATCAGGCAAGAGAAGGAAATAAAGGGCATTCAAATGGGGACAGAGGAAGTGAAACTCTCCCTCTTTGCTGATGATATACTTAGAAAACCCCAATGCCTCAACCACAAGATTCATAAAAGTGATCAAAAATACAGTAATATTGCAGGATACAAATTCTATGTCTGCAAATCAGTAGATTTTGCATATGCCAATAATAGCCAAAATGAGAAGTAAATCAAGGAAACAATTCCCTTCACCGTACTTCAAAGAAAATGAAATACCTTGGAATATACCTACCAAAAAGATGAAACACCCTTTAAAGAAAATTACAAAACTGTATGAAAAGAAGTAGCAGAAAATATTAATAAATGGAAGAACATACCATCTCATAGCTGGGAAGAATCAACATTGTTAACATTTCTATACTTCCCAAAGCAATCTACAGATTCAATGCAATCCCCATTAAAATAACTTTGTCATACTTTACATATTTGGGAAAAATAGTACTTCATTTTGTATGGAACCAGAAAAAATTCCAGATAGCCAAGGAGGAATTCTTAGTAACAGAAGCAAAGTCAGGGTATCAACCTACCAGACATTAGGCTATTCTACAATGCCATCATAATGTAAACAGCATGTTACTGGCAAAAAATAGAGACATAGACATCTAGAACTGTATAGCAAATCATGAAATGAAACTAATATATTATAGCCACATTATCTTTAATAAACCATACAATAACATACACTGGGGAAAAGAATCCCTATTCAATAAATGGTGCTGGGAGAACTGGATATCCACATGTAAAAGACTGAAACTAGACCCACATCTTTCTCCACTCACTAAAATTGATTCAAGATGGAGAAAGGATCTAAATATAAGGCATGAAACAATAAAAATCCTTGAAGAAACTCTGGGGAAATCACTTGCAGTTATGGCCCTGGGGCAATTGCAACAAAAGAAAAACAAATGTGACTTAATTCAACTGAATAGCTTCTTCACAGCTAAGGAGAAAACAACCAAAGCAAACAGACAACCAGCAGAATGGGAAAAGATATTTTCATATTATGAATCAGACAAAACCTTGATAAATAAGTTGGGCATTGTGGTAGGTGTGGTAGTCCCAGTTACTCGGAAGGCTGAGGCAAGAGAATCGCCTAAGCCCAAGAGCTGAAGGTTGCTTTGAGCTGTGACACCACAGCACCCTACCAAGGCAGCAAAGTGAAACTATGCCTCTTGAAAAAAAGAAAAAAAGAAACAAAAAAAAAATACTTTGATAAATAGACTCTACAAAGAACTCAAATTAAGCAACAACAATAAGAGCCAACAATCACTTATATCAGTGGGCAAATGAGATGAACAGAACCTTCTCTAAAGAAGATAGATGAATGGATAAGAAAGATGAAAAGATGCTCATTGTCTATAATCATCAAAGAAATGCAAATCAAAACCACTCTGAGATATCATCTAACCCCAGTGAGAATAGCCCACATCACAAAATCTCAAAGATGTAGATGCTGGTGTGGAAGGGGAGAAAAGGAAACACTTTTCCACTGCTGCTGGGACTGCAAATTAATACAACCATTCTGGAAGGAAGTATGGAGAATCCTCAAATAACTCAAACTACACCTCCCTTCGATCTTGCAAACACATTACTGGACATCTACCCAGAAAGGAAAAAAAAAAATAATTTTATCTTAAGAACATTTACACTAGACTGCTTACTGAAGCTCAATTTACAATTGCCAAATTGTAGAAACAACCTAAATGCCCACCAAACCAGGAATAGATTAACAAGCTGTGGTACATGTACACCATAGAATACTATTCAGTCACTAAAAAAGATGGTGACTTTACATCTTTTGTATTAACTTGGAGTTGAAATACATTCTTCTCAGTAAAGCATCACAAGAATGGAAAAGAAAGAAAGCAAGGTACTCAATTCTATATGAGGACAATTAATTACGGGGTGGGGGATTTTGGGGGTGGGGAGTTGGGGAACAGAGAGAAGGAAGCGGGGAGGGTGTTGGCAGCTCACAGTGTGTGACACACCTCTTGGGGGCGGGGCACAATTATAAGAGGGACTTTACCTAACAAATGCAAGCTGCATAACCTGGTCTTGTACCCTCCATGATTCCCCAATAATAAAATTTTTTAAATGCATAAAAAATAAAGGCAAGGGGTTAAAAAAAGAACCTGTAGCAATTTCTTTCTTTCTCTTTTCCTTTGCTTATTTTTTTCTTTTTTCTGTTTCATTTTTCCTACACTTTCTTTCCTCCATCCCTTCCTCTCTCTCTTTTCTTTCCCTTCCTCCCTCCCTTCCTTTACAAATGATGTGAGAAAGCCACCACAACTAGTTGTGTAGAATTTTCACAATGAATTTGTTCAGTAAATATGAAACAACCATTTAATTTTTCTCATATTGCTGCTTTTATTATTATGAATCTCCTGCTTTATATACCTAAAATATGTTAGAAGAAGAGCAATCTTAAAAAAATATTTACTGAGTTTTTGTTTTACTCACTGGAGAAGAGTAAGGGATCATCTAGTGAGAACTATACAGTGTAAAAAGGTTTTTCAAAACAGAAGACAACAAATGCATTTTTAAAACTAAATTTCTATAAGACTCAATGAACAGTAAATAATGACATTTTATAAAAGATTCCCTGTGTACAGTTATGCTTAAAGTCTTTTAAATGGGGATTTTATCCATATATTAAAATGTCATGGCCTATGGAATTTAAAACAAAAATGTTAACATTTGTTATTATTAACACTTCAATATTCTAACAGATATTTTAATAAAAATAATTCATAGTAAACATGGCTATATAAACTTTAAATTCTGTATTGCAATGAAAGGATTTTTATCAAAGAAAAAACCAATTACCTGACCTGGATATTTTCACATTCTTCCTTCCTACTGCTTTCTTCAGACTGGAAACTGTCATGTTAATAGTGCTCTGAATAGCCTTGAAAACACATTGTAACATAAATAATGAACATTGCACACAATGTGCCATGAATAATTCCAGATGAAAAAATGAATATTATTACCTTCAATGGATGTTTCTTAAAAGACCCTAAAAAACAAAAGGAACATATAATCAATTTAAATGACAGTAGAAATGCAAATATGACAAAGCCAAACATACATTCATGGAAAGTTTCTATTGAGCTGAATCCTCAAGTAAGAAAATAATTTAATTACTTTAGGTTTTGGATCATTCTATTATTGTTATTATTTTTCTTGCTGCTGACAGAAATGTGACAGAAATATGTAGAAGAAAAATAGGAATATAATATACAATAAGCAGCTAAGATTTCAAAAGAAAGATTATGTTTCAAATAAGAAAATTTAAATAGAAAACTGAACGTATGCCAATGTGAGCAGTGATCTTTAATCAGAGGAACAAACTATAACCCTAAAAGATAAATAACAAGGCTGATGGTAGAAGCCTATGGGATATCTTCAGAGCAACACATAAGAATTATTTATACCATTACACTATAAGTTCTTCAGTTTGTCGTGTTATTTAGGAAGGACACAGTTGGGATCACAATTTAGTTGAATGTATACTGCGTTTCGTGTTTTTAATTGGCAAGCATGTATATATTCTTGTAGAATAACAGTAGAGAAAAATATTCACATTTTCCCATGCTCATGTGAACTAAGAATAGGACTACATGTCTTATGTCCTCTAGTTTTGTCATTTTAAAGACTTTCATTGACCCAATCAAGCGGTATATAGGATATAATGGAGAAATTACATAAAATAAGCTGTCATTATTAAAATATTTATCAAAAAGGAGAAAATGAATACCATAAAATTAATACAAATTTCATTAATAACCACCATAATTCAAGATAAATGGAAAATTAATTGAAAATAACAAAAAATTCAAGAAATAACCTATATAATTTTATCTTTTCTAAAATTTGTTTAGTGGAGTAGACATATCATTTTAATGGCTTAATGACTATTTCTATGTCTTAATGACTTAATAGTTATTTCTTTTTTAAGTTTAAAAATTAGCAAATTTTAATAATATAAAAACATCAGCAATCTCCCAAACTCACGTAAATCTTAAATAAGAAGAATCATAAATAGGATTATAGATTGTATGTAATACAATATTAATGGAATCTGTACGTTTAAAAAATACTTTGACATGCAGTCAGATGAATATTTTCCAGATTGAATTAGATGATATCTACCTGAAGCAATGTCTTTTATTAAAAAAAAAAAAAGATTTAAAATAATCACAACACGGAGCTATTTCTTATAAGAAGATTAAAGAAAAAACAAAGTTATCATTTGGTCAGCAAGTGATCTTCCTACGTACCCTCCTAATGGAATGGAAATCCTAGGCAAGATAATAGCTAAGTCCTTTTTAGGATACCATAAGTTCATATTTTTTGTTTCTTCTTTAGCTATCTTACAAGTCCTTTCCTTGTAGAAGTCATATAAAGAGGTCTGACACTTACAAGACTAGTATCATCTGCTACATTGTGTTCTGTGTTCTTTAAAGTGATTGCAAGTTTGGAGAGAAATTCTGCTGATAAATTCCAGGTTTTGAATATACAACCACTTATCTATATTTGTTCAGATCTTTAAGGAATTTCATCTCTAAAATTGCCCTAAATGAGCATTTATGTACATTCAGGTTAATTTGCGTGTTTGTACTTGATACACACACAGAAAAGATGCTATATCATCCACATTTTGTGCATTCTTGGAACTGAGTTTCTTCTGTCTTCCATGAAATTCTGTTAAATAATATTGCTTTTAATTACATCTGCAATCTTCTTAAGGACTCTACCACAAAGAGTATTGTGTCAGGCATTGAAAATTTCATTAACTTTAGTCAAAGTTAATATTCCTATACTAGTATAATTTTTATTAAATCATAGCTGTGTATATTAATGCATTTATAGGGTACAATGCCTTGGTTTTATATATAATCTGAAATACTTTCATCAAATCGGTTAACATAGCCTTCACCATACTTTCTTAATTATTTTGTTAAGATAGTTGTACTCTACACTTAACAGATTTGACATGTATCCTTGTAAAATGTACCATAGGTGTGGTCCCACCAATGACCCTCCCTCCACCTGTCCTTCCCCATCCCCTCCCTTTCCCTTCCTCTTTTCCCTTCATCTTGGGCTGTAGTTGGGTTATAGTTCTCATATGGAAGTGTGGGTGCTTATGTATTGGTTTCATAGTAGGGTTGAGTGCATTGCTATTTCTTTAAAATAGCTAGTTCTGAAAATAGTAGTCAATGCTTATATATTTAAATTAATTTCCAATTAAATAATATTAATGAAACACAGATCTCTAATGACTGATAGCTATGGAGCAATGAAATGGGTTATTGTGGTTTGTCCCAAATCTAGCACTCCCTCCTGCTTCTAGAGATATCTGGAGCCTAATCTTACCTCTGAGTGCAAATCTGTTGAATCTATCTGCAGTGAGTTCTCTCTTGTTTTCTCATCATTAACTGCATTGTTACCCAGATAACACCCTCTAGCCTCCCTCTGTCCCATTTAAAATGCCTATTCCTTTGCAGAGTAACCTTCAGATTTGAGGTCTCCATTCTCCTGCTGGATCATCTTCATCACGTCTTTTCTCTTAGCAGAAATATATGATATCTATTATTTCAAAGTCTTCATTTCTTTGTTCCGTGCCCTCTAGCTGGAAACATGCTCAGACATAACAGAAAAACAATGCTTTTCCTTGATTAACACATCATGAAAGTGCTCTCCAATGGCTCTCTCTACAGATTTCTCTACAACAAAGTTTGCACACTTGCCACTCAGGGTGGCCCAACAACCAGCAGCACCAACATCACATGTATAAAAAATGCAGAAGCCCATGCCGACTAAATCAAAATGTGCATTTTAAACAAGATTCCCAGCACGGTTCTAATTTGACAGTTCTGATCTATACTGAGTGGGTGTAACACATAACTTACCTGAATTTACCTATTTAGAGTCTAACCTCAAGTTCTTCCCTATCACATCCTCCAAATAGAAAGGAAATAAAAAATAATACAGATTTCAGTGCAATCTTCATAAGGTGAGAGATGCCCTGAGCACTTGATAGATACAACTACTGTATTCTTCCTGCTTCACAAACCTTCAATTACATGATAAAATGCTATGAAGTACCATCACTTTATATGACATGAAATTGCAGACATGTACGGCTCACCTTCTCTGCTTCCACTCCTCCACACTACATCCAACAGCTCTGCAAAACCAGGGCCCTCAGACCTTAATGCCTTCCCAACAGGGAGAAACATAGGAAGAACAGGGAAGTTTGTGCTACTTCTCTGAGTTATTTTGGCACTGGAAGCTCATTTTATTATATTCTTCTCACCTAAGACCTTGCTCTACCTTTTTAATTTTTTTTTGAAACACAATTGCTTTAATTGCATTTCAGCAGGGAGCCTCAACACCATGTAGGGAGGAGAAAATGGGAAGGTCTTGGTTTCTGAGTGCTTTTGGCTGGCCAAGTGTGCCTAGACACTGGGCAGAGGGCCTCCCTCTGCTGGGGCATTGTCTACCCCTGGTCAGTGACAGAGGGCAGCAGGAGTGCTCTGTAACCTTCCCGCCTGGCCTGGCCCTGGGAAGAAACAAGCTCTAGCCTTCCTCAGCAAGGCTGAGGTAATTGACACCCCACCCCAAGGGCATCTTCTCAGCCTTCTAAGCAGGAAAGAGTTTGTGTGCAAATTACATTGTAAAAACAGATTTTCACCTGAGGCAAACCCAGATATCCCCTCTGCTTAACATGCCAAGCCCAAGACTGGCAAGTAGCACAGAGGAAGGTTAGGTCCTTCCTGTGCCATTCTAGGCCCAGAGAAACTGAGAACCCACCTGTTATCTGGCCCCCGGGCTGTTCAGAGTGCCAGCCTGCCTCAAGTTCTGACTGTCCCCCTTCTCTGGCCCTCACAGTTCAAACAAGGCCTGGCAGAAAGAGGGTTGTGTTCAGTTTCAGGCATACATATACCACAATTTATTAATCCATTCATGGGTTGATGGGCACTTGGGCTTCTTCAATGACTTGGCAATTATGAATTGGGCTGCAACAAACATTCTGGTGCAAATAACTTTGTTGTAAAATGATTTTTGGTCTTCTGAATATATACGTAGCAGAGGAATTGCAGGATCGAATGGCAAGTTTACTTTTAGTTCCCTAAGTGCTCTCCAAACCTCTTTCCAAAAGGAACATATTAGAGCTTGCATTCCCACCAGCAGTGCAGAACTGTTCCCTTGTCTCCTTATCCATGCCAACATCTGTAGTTTGGGGGATTTTGTGATGTGGGCTACTCTTCCTGGAGTTAGATGATATCTCATACTGGTTTTGATTTGCATTTCTCTGATGATTAAAGATGATGAGTATGTGTTTATTTGTCTGTAGGCCATGCACCTGTCTTCTTCAAAGAAGCTTCTGTTCAAGTCTCTTGCCCACAATGAAATGGGATCACTTGTTCTTTACTTCTTAATAAGTTTGAGTTCTCTGTGGATTCTGATCACCAAACCTTTGTTAGGAACATAATCTGAAAATATCTTCTCCCATTCTGAGGACTGTCTGTTTGCTTTACTAAGTGTGCTCTTGGCTGTGCAGAAGCTGTTTAGTTTGATCAGTAATATATTTTTGGGGTTGCTTCAATTCCCTGGGGGGTGCTCCTCATAAAGTATTCTCCCAGGCCATTTAACATATTGTTCTTAGTATAGTATCTCAAGAATGGAAAAAAAAAGTATCCAACTTACTCAGTACTTTTAGGAAATCAATATATAATCCCCCACACTTTTACACAAATGATAAAACACAAATATAGCCAAGATGACAGAGGGAAGAGGAGGGAAAGGGGAGGGAAGGGAGGATAATTGGTGGGACCTCACCTATGGTGCATATTGCAAGGGTACATGTCAAATCTATTAAAAGTAGAGTATAAATGCCTTAACACAATAATTAACTGAGGTGAAGGCTAGGTTAACCACTTTGATGTAAGCATTCCAAATTCTACATAAAATCAGCACATTGTACCTAAAATAAAACAAAACAAAACAAAATAAAGTCATTGAGAGAGGGAGAGAAACAGGTGTGTGCCATGGAGGCAATGGAAACTGCTGCCCTTATACCCCAAATCAGCCTCACACATGCTCGGGTGGTGTGGCCAGCCCTTTCCCTTGGTCCAGTCTCCCCTTTGGAGGCAAGGAGCGGGACCGCTTCCTCCCTTTCTTCAGGCTGTTGGCCAACAGCCCCTTGAGGCTGGCTGTCCATGGTAAGCTGCAGGCTGCCCCCTGCACCCTTCTCTGTTCACCAGCACAGCTGTCACAGGGAGGGGGTCTTGACCTCGCTGCTGTCCCCCTGGCTGGGTTTTGGCTTAAGCAAGATGAATCTGTAGAGGAGGTCCAAAATTAAGATTTTTCTTTTTATACTTTTCAGATTAATAAGTTGATAATACCCAGTTTTAGTGAAGTATGAGGAAAACGGCTCTTTCATATACTATTAATGATAGTATGAATTTATACAGGGTTTTTGGTTGGCCATCAGCCACTATTTCAAAAATTTAAATATACATCTCTTTTGATTTAGCAATTTCACTTTTATGTAAAGGTTTTCATTATCTATATACAAAGATGTTTCTATATGGATTTTTACTACCATGTTGCCTATAGAAATTGATACTACAAAATTATTATGTAGCTGTTAAACATGAATGAAGTAGGCCTCTTTTTATAGGAGGAACATCTATAAAATATTGATAGCTAAAGTTGCAGAACTACAGACTAATACAGAAGTGAGTAATTTCATTTTTGAAAAGTCTGTTATCTAAATATATCTTCATTTTATATACAGGATGATGAAAATGCAGTGAAAGCATAACCTCTAATTGTTAACATTTCTGGGGAAGAGAAAGAAACTGGGGATAGGGTACTGTCGTATGTGAAATTAAAGGGAATTTCTATATTGTTCCTGGCATATTTTTACTGTTAATACTCTTTTTTTTTTATTAAATCATAACTGTATACAATGATATGATTATGGGGCATCATACACTCACTTCATAAACCATTTGACACATTTTTATCACAGTGGTTAACATAGCCTTTCCGGCGTTATCTCAGTTACTGTGCCAAAACATTTACATTCTACATTTACCAAGTTTCGCAAATACCCCTGTAATATGCACCACAGGTGTGATCCCACCGATTCCCCTCCCTCTACAGTAAGAAAGTACTGGTATATTACTTGAGTAATGAAAATAAAAATAACAATACCATTCTCTCACAGTCCTCATCTGCAAGTTATCAAATATTCTTAACAGAATTAAGAATGAATTAATTACTTTGAAAACATTATATCACCCAAAATCACCTAGAATAGAACCTAAATTGGATAAAGAACTACAGTGTAATACGTTAACTAAAATATAAGTTTAATACACAAAACTGTGAGTTATTAGAAGGATCACTTGTGCACAGGTGTTTGAGATGTAGTAGTGATGATGATGCTACTTCACTCCAGTATGGGTGACACAGTGAGACTGTCTTGGAAGTTCTAGCCAATACACTCAGGCAAGACAAGGAAATAAAGGGCATCAAAGTGGGAGCAGAGGAGGTCAAACTCTCCCTCCTTGCTGATGACATGATCTTATACTTAGAGAATCCCAAATACTCAACCACAAGACTTCCAGAAGTCACCAAAAAATACAGTAATGTTTCAGGATATAAAATCAATGTTGACAAGTCAGTAGCCTTTGTATATGCCAATTAACAGTGAAGATGAGAAGCTAATTAAGGACACAACTCTCTTCACCATAGTTTCAAAGAAAATGAAATACCTAGGAATATACCTAACGAAGGAGAGGTGAAAGACCTCTATAAAGAAAATTATGAAATCCTCAGAAGGGAAATAGCAGAGGATATTAACAAATGAAAGAACACACCATGCTCATGGATGGGAAGAATCAACATTGTTAAAATGTCTATACTTCCCAAAGCAATCTACCTATTCAATGCCATTCCTATCAAAATACCAACACAGTACTTTCAAGATTTGGAAAAAATGATTCTGTGTTTTGTATGGAACCGGAAAAAACCCTGTATACCTAAGGCAGTTCTTAGTAATAAAAATAAATCTGGGGGCATCAGCATACCAGATTTTAGTCTGTACTACAAAGCCATAGTGGTCAAGACAGCATGGTACTGGCACAAAAATAGAGACATAGACACTTGGAATCGAATAGAAAACCAAGAAATGAAACTAACATCTTACAACCATCTAATCTTCAATAAACCAAACAAGAACATACCTTGGGAGAAAGACTCCCTATTCAATATCCATAGAGAACTCAAATTAATCCACATGAAAAAAGCCAACAATCCCTTATATCAATGGGCAAAAGACATGAATAGAACCTTCTGTAAAGAAGACAGACGAATGGCTAACAAACATATGAAAAAATGTTCATCATCCCTATATATTAAAGAAATGCAAATCAAAACCATCCTGAGATACCATCTAAACCCAGTGAGACTGGCCCACATTGCAAAATCTCAAAACTGCAGATGCTGGCGTGGATGTGGAGAGAAGGGAACACTTTTACACTGCTGGTGGGACTGAAAACTAGTACAACCTTTCTGGAAGGAAGTATGGAGAAACCTCAAAGCACTCAAGCTAAACCTCCCATTTGATCCTGCAATCCCATTACTGGGCATCTACCCAGAAGGGAAAAAATCATTTTATCATAAGGACACTTGTACTAGACTGTTTATTGCAGCTCAATTTATAATCGCCAAAATGTGGAAACAGCCTAAATGCCCACCAACCCAGGAATGGATTAACAAGCTGTGGTATACGTATACAATGGAATACTATTCAGCTATTAAAAAAAAAAATGGAGACTTTACATCCTTCGTATTAACCTGGATGGAAGTGGAAGGCGTTATTCTTAGTAAAGCATCACAAGAATGGAGAAGCATAAATCCTATGTATTCAATTTTGATATGAGGACAATTAATGACAATTAATGTTATGGGGGGAGGGGAGGAAAAGCAGAAAGAGGGAAAGAGGGAGGTATGTGGGGCCTTGGTGTGTGCCACACCTTCTGGGGGAAGACATGATTGCAAGAGGGACTTTACCTAACAAATGCAATCAGTGTAACCTGGCTTATTGTACCCTCGATGAATCCCCAATAATAATAAAAAAAGCTAAAATTAAAAAAAAAAGAAAGTCCCAGCCTGAACAAGAGTTACACCCTGTCTCTATTAGAAATAGAAAAACTAGCCAGGCACTGTGGTAGGTGCCTGTAGTCCCAGCTACTTGGGAGGCTCGGACAAGAAGATTGCTCAATCCTAAGAGTTTGGGTTGTTGTGAGTTTTTTTTTTTTTTTATATGCCTTGAGGTAGTTTTATTTGGGCTGAATCTGTTTGGTATTCTTTGACTTTCTTGTACCTGAATATTCATATCTTTCTGTACATTAGAAATTCTCTGTTACTCTTTGTTTTAATAAACCTCTATCCTGATCTCTCTATATATACACATCCTTTAACAACACAGCACTCTACCCCGGATGACAGAAACTCTGTCTCCAAAAAAAAAAAAAAAAAAAAAGTCACTCTGACTAGTCTCTTCTATGGTCTCTCTTTTCTGCCTCACTGACCACAGAATAAATTTCAAGACCCTTGGCAAAACACACAAGGCCATAATGTACTGGTGAACTGGCCCCTGTATGATGTATAATATCACAGACTCATTACCTAGTTTCCATCCTTTATAGGCTACATCCTGACTTCACAGGCACTACTGTAACAGATTCACATCTGTTTTTCATTTGCTGTTTCTTTTCTTTAGAATATCCTTTACTTTTACTTTCCTGATGGTCAAATACTTCTTTCTTGAAAAGTCAGATGAAGTATTCTACTTTGAGGCCATCCTTGAACCTCTTAAGTAGAATTAATTGCTTCTCTTCTTTCTACCATCTCTGTACTCAACAGTTTCATTAATATGTTTATTACACTGGTATAGAAGTTTTGGAATTACACTCCCTGTGATCATCTGAGGGAACACACTAAGGTGTTATCTGTATCTTTCTTTCATATTCTTGTATATTCTCTCATTCATTTATACTGGGTTGAAAATGTTCTAGAATCAATTGTGGTTATGATCGTATCATTTTGTAAATATACCAAAAACTACTGAATAGCACTAAAAAGAATAAAATACTTTTGAATAATTTAACAATAGAAGTATAAGACTGGTACACTGGAAACTACAGAGCATTGCTAAGGGAAATGAAAGAGCTAAATAAACAGAGATATTCTGTGTTCATGGATTGGAAGACAATAATAAGATGGCAATACTACTCAAAATCATCTACAGATTTAAGGTACAAACTCAGTAAGATTTTTCCTATTAAAATCACAGTAGGATATTTTTGTAGAAACTACACAGTGATCCTAAAATTTCCAATTTTGAAAAGAACACAGAATTTCCTATTTTGAATAGAAAACTAGTAGTTCTTGATTTTGAAAGCAGATTAAGGGAGTTGGGTTGGGAGTGATGACTTACTTGTTGTAAAACTGGATTGTGATGATGGTTATAAAACCAGAAACATCTCACACCTCCTTCAGTAAGAATATGGCTTTTAAAAAAAGACTTCACAAAAAGTAAACCAAAGGGAAAAATCCAAAGATAATGTATAAAACTAACTAGATAAGGAAAAAGTAAAGTCCAAACAAAGATTCTGAAGATTTAAATTAAATAGAAATGAGGAAGGATATAAAAAGACAGAATCACAGGTCACAGGCAATGACTACCAGTAACAAAAACTGTTAACATTTACTGAGCATTTACATGTGCCAAGTATTGTTATTAAGTGCAATTAAAAGCCAATTTACTGTCACAACAATTCTATTCTAGAAGGCATATTGTCTTCTACTGCAGAGAAAGGGAAAACACTGAGTTTGAAGACCATACATAAATTTATCCAATGTTACAGACTGGGAAAATGGAGCATCTAGTGTGTATATGGATTTTGCCACTAACTGTAATGGAAAGAAATGTCAAACAACTATGAGGTCTTTGGTTCCCCCCTCACCCCTGCCATCATTATTTCTTATATAACTATGCAATCTTAACAATTGTGTTTACTTAATTGTGCTCACCTTAGGAAATAAAAAACAATCACATCCCCAGAATCTAGTTTATTTCTAAAAGGCTTAGATAACTGATTTGAGTTTACCTGGCATCCATACTGCTTTTTATTTTATGAGGAATTACTAAAAAATACTTAATTGAAAATCTTTTTCCAGTTTAAAAAGAGTCAACAAATCTTCAGTGTAATCATATACCTTTCTTCCATATGGTTTCTCTACCATATTGCTGTCACTGTCAGAATTTTCACTCTGAATTGGTTTTGTGAACGCAGATTTGGGCATTTTATAGCTGTTCAGCTAGCTGCTTCTTTTAACAGTCTTCTCATCCTGGACCTGTAAATAATGGATATATAAGGGTTATTTGTGTGTATATACACATAACACATATATAAGGGTATTTGTATGTGTGTATATATATATACACACATATATACATATATACAATAGATTCTACTTAAGTTTACACACCACAATTATTTCAATTATTTCTCTCTCTAAACTAGTAATTATCTCCAGCTTTCTGGGTATCCAAAAGCAGTAGAAGTGGATGCAGTGACAGTGTTTCTTTCTCCAGCACAAATACAGAGGTGAGAGTTCCTAACAGACTGACTGGTAGTTCTATGTTGGTCTAGAAGTCATTTCCGAAGACTCAACCAAGTACTTGTTTGATCTAAATAGTAATTTTACAACATCTAATTCCCTGTATTTATTTTTCTTGAGACAGAGTCTCACTTTGTTGCCCTCACTTTGTTGAGCATCATAGCTCACAGCAACCTCAAACTCTTGGGCTCAAGCGATTCCCTAATCTCAGCCTCCCAAGTTAGCTGGAACTACAGGTGCCCACCACAACACCCAGCTATTTTTAGAGATGGGGTCTCGCTCTGGCTTGTCTCGAACCCGTGAGCTCAGGCAATCCACCTGCCTCGGCCTCCCAAGTGCTAGGATTACAGGCGTGAGCCATAGAGTCTGGCCTAAATCCCTGTATTTAAACACTACCTACTTAAAATTCCCAGAGTAGTTTCTTTTCCTTCACTGAAAATCTCCAGGCATTAGTCACTTCCTCTATGTATTCATTGATATAATACTTATATCATACTGTAATTACCACTGCATGTGCCATTTTCCTACCAATGTGTTCACCTTCTCTCTACTACTCTGCAAGCTAACTTAACAGGTCAAGGACTCACACACTCGCTTCATAGACCATTTGCCCGATGATCATATCAATGTATACAGTTATGATTTAATAAAAAAACAAACAAAAAAAAACAGGTCAAGAACTCTCTCAGAAGCTTATGATTATTATTAAGCTTATGCTTGAAAGATTCAGAAAAAATTCCAAGATGGGGTTTTAGATATAAAGGAGAAAATTGTGAGGCTAGACCTGTGTTGCTATCTGATGACTATTAGCTACATGTGACTATTTAAACATAAAAACTAATTAAAATTAAAGTAGCTACTATATTATACAGATACACATTTATGTCATCTCAGAAAGTTCTACTGCATACCACTGGATAAGATTAAAGATGCTGGCCAAAGGGAGCATTACTTGGGCCACAACAAGCATGTCAAGCTTACACTATACACTTCCTAAAAACAGATAATCATAGATCTAAACAAGCAGTCATTCTAGTATCTATGTGAATTATTAAAACTCAGATACCTGGAACAGTATATTAGTAAAATTTGCCATGCTTTTCAAATTGTTCTACCAGTGCTTTAAAATTTGTTTGGTTTTGATAGAAACAAAAACAAAAATCCTTTAAATGAACTGAACTAATTTGTAAATTGTCAAAACTATATTAGTCTGGATATAGCCAAATTAGAATACATGTGTAACACACACAAAAAAATGCCAAAGTTCTAATAATTAAAATTTTTCATTAAGGAGGAAATAGACTTGAAGAAATTAAGAACCTTTTTTTGATATCATACCCAATGGGCAGAGCTTACCTTGAGACCATTCAACTATTTCAACTAGTACTATAAAAGCAGAATCATTTAAACACAGCATTTGTCCTCAAAGTTAGCCATGTGTAGTGCTTGCAGAGTTATTAAAGTTACAAGTCATATATTTAAAAAAGTGAATCAAAAGCAAAAGTGAGCTGTGTGCTACCTATCTATAGCCATCAGCCTAAGTGAGACTATGAAGATAAAACATTACCTCCTTTGCAGATAAAGCAAATTACTGAACTAAATGAGTGTCATATAACATTTTGGGAGAAAACTATAAGGGGTATTATGTTAAAATAGACTACGTCAGGAAAAACTGACCTTATATTTCAGTAACTTTATCTAGAAAACATTCAGTACTAACATAATAAAAACCACAATTATAATCTAAAAATACTACTTTGATCAACAATTATAAACATTTAATTGTTCTGGGTCCAAGATGGATACTACAATCACTATAGCAACCACTATACTAACTACGAAGAAATAATAAAAATTATACTACCTAAATTCGTATTTTAAAATGTACAAAAAAACAAATAGAAAGCAAAAAGGAAAACCTGAGGAATGAAAAACAGAAAGAATAAAAACAAAATGACAGGCCTAACCTAAAGATAGTAATAATTATATAAAATACAAATGGTTTAAATATACCAATCAAAAGACAGAGATTGCCAAAAAGAGGAAAAAAATACCAACAAGAAATTCACTTCAAATATAGTAATAGGTAGGTTTACTATTGCACTCTTATGCATTGGGGAAAATAAGAATATTTAAATGAATAAAAGAGTCAAGACTGTTTTAAAAATTAAGACCAAAAATAAAACATAATACAAATATAGTAATTGGTAGGTCAAAATAAAATACTGAAAAAAGATGTTATGCAAGCACTAATCAAAAAAACATCTTGAGCAGTGCCTGTGGTTCAGTGGGTAGGGTGCTGACCCCACATACCAAGGGTGGCGGGTTCAAACCCAGCCCCAACCAAACTGCAACAGAAAATAGCCAAGCGTTGTCATGGGTGCTTATAGTCACAGCTACTCGGGAGGCTGAGGCAAAAGAATTGCCTAAATCCAGGAGTTGGAGGTTGCTGTGAGATGTGATGCCACAGCACTCTGCTGAGGGCTATAAAATGAGACTCTGTGCCTCTACAAAAAAAAAAACTTGAGTAGCTACATTAATGCAGATGAAACAGACCTCAGAGCAAAGAGGGACACTGATAAAAGGATCTATTCACTTCAACTACTTACGTGTTAAGACAGAAAATCAGCAAGGCCATAGAAGAACTGAAAAATGATATCAACCAACTGGATCTAATTGACATTTACAGAAAAATCTATCCAGCAACAGCACAATTCTCATTCTTATCAAGGGCACCCAAGAATATTCCCCAACACAGGACACTTCCTGTGTCATAAAACAAACTTAACTAAGTTTGTCCTCTGACAATAAAGAAAAACAAAATCAATTATAAAAAGATAACAAGAGTATCTCTAAACTAAAAAATAAAATTCAATGAAACTAAAAACCAGGTCTTCAAAAAGGTCAACAAAATTGATAAATATCTAGCCATGCCAATTAGAAATGAGAAGACCTACATTATGAATGTTAACAATGAAAGAGGAACATCACAACAGATCCTATAAAAACATAAGCTCACAGAAAAGACAACCTCAATAGCCCTGTTCATTAAAGAAATTAAATTCATTCTTAAAAACAAAACTTTGGGCCCAAATGGCTTCAAGGTGAATGCTACAAAGTATTTAAGGAAGAAGTAATGCCAATTCTACACAAACTCTCCCCGACCCTCCCCTAAAAGATAGAACACATTTAATGAGGCCATCTTACCCTGATACCCAGAGCAAGCCTTTTATAAGAAATTAAAGACCAATATACCTCATAATGATTTTTTTAAAAAAGAATACCTCAACAAAATACTATTTCACACCTCTAATCCGAACACTTTTGGAGGCTAGGTAGGAAGACCAACACTAGGAGTTTGAGAACAGCCTGAGCAACATTGTGAGACCTCCGTCTCTACAAAAAAAATAGAAAACTTAGCCAAGGTCATGATTCATGATACATGCCTGCAGTTCCAGCTATTTGACAAGCTGATGAAAGAGGATCTTTGAGCCCAGGAGTTTGAGGTTGTAGTGAGCTATGATGATGCCACTGTATTTCAGCCCAGAAAACGGAGAAAGACTCTTGTCTCAAAGACAAACAAACAAACCAAAATAAATGCAAAAAAACCCCAATGACTTACAATAACATCATAAATAAGAAATTACTAGGAATTAACTATAACAAAATGTATGTTAGACTATATAAAACACTACTGAAGGAAATTAAAGATGACCTAACCATATGGAAAGATAAGCCATCTTCCTGGATCAGAATACTCACTGTTATTAAAATATCATTTCCTCTCAAATTAGAAGATATAGTGAGCAAGACACTATTTACTAGCAGTAAGACTTACAGATTAAAGGAACAAAATGAAAAGTCCAGAAATGGATCCACAATATATGCCTGATTTTCAAAAAAGCTGTCAATACAATTCATTGGGGAAAGGATATACTCCTTTCAACAAATGCTGTTTTAACAACTATATATCCATATGTCAAAACAAACAAACAAACAAACAAAGAAAACCCAGGAGCTTTGACCTCTACCTCATTCCAGAGAGAAAAGGACAAAAATTATCTTAAAATACATCATACATCTAAACATAAGAGCTAAAACAATACAAGTTCTATCAGAAAACAAAATATTTTAGTGGGCCTTGAACCAAAGATTTCTTAAGTAGGTTATGAACAAAAGGAAAAAAAATAGATAAATTAAGACTTCATAAAAACTTCTGCTCTTTAAACGATCCTGTTAAAAAAATGAAAAGCAAGACGGTGCCTGTTGCTCAGGAAATAGGGCACGGGCCCCATATACCAAGGGTAGCAGGTTCAAACCCGGCCCCGGCCAAACAGCAACGAAAAACTGCTGGGCATTGTGGTGGGCACCTGTAGTCCCAGCTACTTGGGAGGCTGAGACAAGAGAATCGCTTAAAGCCCCAGAGTTTGAGGTTGCTCTGAGCTGTGGCACCACAGCACTCTACCAAGGGCGATAAAGTGATACTCTGTCTCTAAAAGAAAAAAAAAAAAAAAGAAAACGAAAAACAAGCCATACTAGGAGAAAATATTTGCAAATTATATCTTTATAAAGGATTTATGCCCAAAATATATAAATAACTCTTATGAACTAGTAAGATATCCAATTTTAAAATGAGTAAGAGATTTTAACAGTTCATCAAAGAACACATAGTGAATGGCAAATAAGTACAGGAAAAGATGCTCATCCTCCTTCAGTCACCAGGAAAACTAATGAGATGCTGTCCTCACTCGTGTGTAAGACCTAAATTAAGCTGATCTCATGGGGAGAAAGGGTAGAAAGACAGGACAGATATCAGAGGTGGTGAAGAGGGGCTGGGGTGACGAGGGAGCCATGAAGAGAGATTAACTGATACAGTTAGATAGAAGAAATGAACTCTTACTTTCTCTAGCAGAGAATGACTATAGTTTAACAACAATATATTGTATATGTCAATGTAGCTAGGAGATAGGACTTGAAATGCTCCAAAAACATTGCAATGATAAATATTTGAGGTAATCGATAACTATATACACTGACTCGATCATTATACATTCTATTCATATAAGAAAATACCACACATACCCCACAAATATATATGAATATTATGCATCAGTAAAAAATAAATTTAAAAAAAGAATAAAAAATGACATGCTATTATATATACCCACCAGAATTAAGGACTAAGAAGACCAAGTGTTGGTGAGAATGTGGAAAAATTGGAGCTCTCCTGTAGTGCGGGGAGGGGTTGGGGGGGAAATACATAATGGTACAGCTACTTTGTAAATGAAAACAGTTGGGTATTACCTTCATGTGACTAAGAATTATTCATATTCTTCCATTCTTTGTGTAACACTCTTGATGGCTACTACAAAAGCTGCTTGTACGTCAACCTGTGTCCTAAGAGCTACATGGATCAATACTTGCTAAGGGCTCTTTTTTTTAAGCCAAACAGCTATAAGTTCTACATATTAAATGGATTCACACCACATTTGTCTTTTTGTAACTGGGTTAATTTTAATTAGCGTACGGACTTCAAAGGTTTGACTCATGTTGTACCAAGTGTCATAATTTCCTTCCTTTATAAAGCTGGGTAATATTACATTGTATGTACACAACACATTTTGTTGTTCTATTCACCCATGATGGACAATGGCTTATTGGTCCCTCTTGGCTATTGTGAATACTGCTATGAATATGGGTGTATAATGCAAATACATTTTGGATGCTTGTAATTTTCTTTACAAATCCTTCCTTTGCTTTTACATTTAAAGCTTCTCCAAAAAACATATTCAATCTTTTTTTAACTTCTTCTAATGTTTAATTCTTCTCATTCATTTATCAGAAAAAGAATCCTACTCCTTTATGTAACTGAATTTCTTTCTGGGCTTTCTAGTTCATTCCACTATACTCTTCTTTCCATTCTTGCAACAATACTACAATATTTTTATCATACAGCTTTCTAATACTAATTTTAGACCCTCTTCATCATTTTTCTTTTTCAAAATTACCTTGACAATTCTCACCAAATTAATTTAAGAGTTCTGACAAGTTAGGGGCAGGCATGGTGGCTCACGCCTGTAAAAGAGCACTGTGAGAGGCTAACACCGGTAGGTCACCTGAGATCAAGAGTTAGATACCTGTCTGAGCAAGAGTTTATTTTTAGAGACAGGGGCTGTGGTCCCAGGCTACTTGGGAGGCTGAGGCAAGAGGATCACTTGTGCCCAAGACTTTGAGGTTGCTGTGAGTTGTGATGCCACTGCACTCTACCAATGGCGATATCTGTTATTTTATGTCAAAGACATAAATAAAAATTAAACTATGGAAGTCCTAGGGGAAAAAAATACTTAGATGTGGAAGGACATTCCAAAATGTGATATAAATGCTTACTTGCAATTTTTTTAAGTTCGAAAAAAATCTAAAATTTCTATAATGCAAATATCATAAACAGAATTTAAAAGTGAAAATACTTACAACACATATGAAAAATAATCAGAGTTATAATAAACCAATAAAAAAAGAACTTAGTAGAAAAGAAGCAGTTCAAAGAATAAATGTAAATGCTGAGTAAACATATAGAAGTATTCACAATCATTTATAATTTTAAAACTATAACATGACTTCTCACTTAAAAGCCTGACAAAATGTCAGGCACGGTGGCTCACGTCTGTAATGCTAGCAACTCCGGGAGGCTGAGGTGGGTGGATTGCTTGAGCTCAGGAGTTCAATCAAGATCAGCTGAACCAACAGCAAGACCCTACCTCTACTAAAAAAAGAAAAACTGAGCCAGGAGGATCACTTGAGCCCAGGTTCAAGGTTGCTGTCAGCTATGATGAAAAGAAAACAAATATGACAAAGATTAAGAGTTTTCCTATACATATTGCCCATCAGGAAGACAACTGGGACATCCTCTTAAGAGAGAAATTTGACAAGAAACATCAAAATATAAATGCACGGCCTTTTTCCCTAGTAATTCAATCTCTAGAAATTTATCCCATAAGTGTACTTGTACAGATATGTAATATCTGTAATGTATTGTTAATGTGTCCAAAACACTGGAGAAATCTACATATTTATTTATGCATAGTTAAACAAATTACGGTACATTTCTATGCTGAAAATTATGCAGATGACAGAAAGAATAAGAAAAAAGAAGCTTCATTTTTTTTTAACCTCTCCTTTTCTTTAGAACTTGTAAATGTTAGGAGTGTCTCAGCACTATTTATGGGCCCCTTTCTATTCCCTAACTTACATTATCTAAATGTGTGAGTTAGAAAACCTAATCTGGTCTTATGGGTTTAACACACTGCCAAAAAAAAAAAAAAAAAATTCCCTTGAGATCAGTGTTTGAGAGGTGACACATATGACTTATATACAACTCACGTGGCAGTTAATAATGTGTGAAATACTTAACATGCTATTGACTTATAAATCTGTCGTCTCTAGACCTAGACCTTATGTATAAATCCAGATTTGTATATTCAAATGCCTACTTGACATCTTCACAGGGATGTCTACTGGCATACCAAGCCAAAAAAAAGACTACAGAGAATTCTTGATTTTCCTCATCAAACCTTTCCTCCACATCCACACATCCATCTTTTCCATTTCAATAAATGGCACCACCTTCATCCAGCCATCACTTAAGAATTAAAAAAAATGGTCATTCCAGCTCTAAAATGTATTCCAAATTAAATTCACATTCTCCTACCTCAATTGCTACTATCCTAATAAATATCACATCACCTCTTGACTAGACAACTGCAAACAATTCTCGAATGATCTCCCTACTTACATTCTTACCCTCCTCCCTCTTACACACACTCCATCATTTTTAGGAAGCAGCCAGAGTGATTTTTATAGTAGGGTCAAATTATGTTGCTGAGGCTGGTCTTGAATTT
This sequence comes from Nycticebus coucang, assembly GCF_027406575.1. Lineage (NCBI taxonomy): Eukaryota > Metazoa > Chordata > Mammalia > Primates > Lorisidae > Nycticebus > Nycticebus coucang. The sequence continues at coordinate 487,969 of NW_026515591.1, read as the reverse complement.
CTGGGTCCAAAAGCTATCCTTTTGCCTTAGTCTCCTGAGTAGCTGGGCCTACATGCTTGTGGTAGCATGCCTCTGAATGGTCCTTCAAAACTAAAAATCCAATGGTATCACTGCCTTGCCTAAAATTTTTTTTATTGGTTTCCCACTGAAATGAGAATGAAATCAAAACTCAAACTAAATTCTCTCTATGATACAAAGCAGAATTTAACAGAATAGACACATGAAGAATCTTTTTAAAACACTTAGGATAAAATCATCAAAGAAAGAGAAGGTTGGTAGCATGCAGCAGGCCTAAACAGTTATAAAGAAGAACCAAGAAGAAATACAGGGGTGAACATATAAGGGTTGAAATAAAAGACTCTTCAGATTAGATAAATAAAAGAATAAACCAAAGAATGAAATAGTGAGCCAGAAGATCAAATAGTAAAGTCCCAGAAGGCATCAGGAAGGGATTTTTTAAAAAGGAGAAATACAAGGTAGACATAAAGTTCTACTAATTAGTAGTTTACAATTTAAATTGCACATGAACTTTATGTCCCTCCTGTATTAAAGAGACAGACAGAACTTAAGACATGACAAATTTTAAAAGAATTCCCACAAAAAGATAAAAAACAGGGTGGCACCTATGGCTCAGTGAGTAGGGCACTGGCCCCATATATCAAGGGTGGTGGGTTCGAACCCTGCCCTGGCCAAACCACAACAAAAAATAGCCAGGCATTGTGGCAGGCACCTGTAGTCCCAGCTACTCGGGAGGCTGAGGCAAGAGAATCACCTAAGCCCAAGAGCTGGAGGCTGCTGTGAGTTTTGACATCACAGCACTCTACAGAGGACACCCGAGTGAGACTCTGTCTCTTAAAAAAAAAAAAAAGAAAGAACGAAAGAAAAAAGAAAAAACAACGGAGAAAACAAAATTTGAAAAAATGATCAGTAACTTTCCACAAGTTAAGAAGGATTAAAGTCCTCAGATCAAAATGTCTCGAAAACATCCTGGCACACAGTAGGTTTCTCATAAATTAAGTATTTATGGAATGAATAAATATGAATCCAAGGGCCAAACAAGGTGAAAAATTAACTACACTTAGACATATTACAGTCAAACTCAAAAAGACAAAAATTTCAAAATCTTCTAGAGAGCAAATAAGGTCACACACATAGGCTAAGCAATCAAACTGACATTAAAATTTCCCCAAAGCAACACCAAAGAAAACAATGTAGTAACATTTTCAAAATGTTAAAGTATTTCAAACCAAAATCATTAACCAAACTAAGCTAGGCTGCCAGGCATAGTGGGCCCACACCTGCAATCCCAGTGCTTTGGGAGGCAGAGGTGAGTAGATCCCTTGAGTCCGGGAGTTTCAGGTTACAGTGAACTATGATCAGGCCACCACCCTCTAGCCTGGGTGAAGAGCAAGAATTTCTAAAAAAATATAAAAATTAATTAGTTTTTTAAAAGGGAGGGTTAACTAAAGATATTGAAAAGGCCTTGGGAGGTTTGAAAATTGTTTTTGACTAGACACTCCAATATGAATAGAAATAAATCTGAGCAGTGCCTGTGGCTCAAAGGAGTGGGGCGCCAGCCCCATATGCCAGAGGTGACAGGTTCAAACCCAACCCCAGCCAAAAACTGCAAAAGAAAAAAAAAAAAAAGAAAGAAATCTGCAAGGACACTATGTGATATGTGAAAGTAAGAGTAAAGTAACCTCACAAAGTATATTTCACACACACAGAAAAAGGATGAATGGATAAAAGAACACCCCTAACAATACAGAACTAAATTCTACAGTACATGGCTATTGTAGAGATCAGAGGAAAGTAAGTCCTTTAAAGGATTTACCTGGTTTACAGGAAAGATACACATAAGAAACTGATTATGGAGAATTAATAGAAATATAGGTCTCAATTCAATATATCAAACGTATGCCTTTGAAAACAAAAAAATTCAATGTTACAAAAGGCAGAAAAAATATTTTTAAAAGGTATTAAGTAGAATGTCAACAATTTCCATGTGTTATAGCAATAAATAAAACTCACTAATTAAGAAAGTCTCTGAGGGTGGATAACAGAATTCAGCAGTATACTTCTTTTAAAAAAGAGACCTAAAAAAGACACAAAGAACGTTAAAAACAAAAAGAAAGAAGATATATCCAGGGAACATAAACACAGGCTGGTAGATGGCCTTTATATGAATAATTCACTCTTCCTGGACTGGGTTTTCATTCAAGGAGACCAGTCTCAGCTCCCTGCCATTTCTGGGCCTGTGGATGCCATCACTACAGGAAAACTCACACAATTAGGAGTAATGTGTGTATTTTCCCTACAGGACAAAGTCTCAATTTCTGTTTTCTGCTAGGAGTTCTTTCTCATTTCATACATCTGCAGATCACTCTTTTATTACATTTAGCTTTATTTTTATCTAGTATTTCCATATATGGTAGAACCTCTCTCTGCAGCTGATCACTGTCTACACTGACTACTTCCTTAAGTTGACCCTAATTTTCATACACAGGAATGCACCATGTGTACTCAATGGAAGATCAAAATGTCTTCCCTATCTTGACCAGTTTGTTATAGTCCCTTGGGCGGTCAACTTACAGAGTTTCTACTGTATTTGAAAAAGAAGGGAGCTTTTCCAGTCTGCCATTTTGTTCAGAAGTCCACAAAAAAATGCACTTCAGGTTAACTGTATTTCACAGTAAACACCATATTACTTAATTTCATTATACCTGTGTAATGAAATGATAAAAGTTCAACACATAATGCTATGAGAAGTAACTGAAATCATAGCAGAGTATCTGGTGCATATAAAATATTCAAATTTTGCCCTCTACTTTGCCAAACAATTTTACATCTTAAAGAGATAACTGTGAGCAAAGAATGGGAGTTCCTAACTTTTATTTTGGTTCAAGCTTCCACTAAGTTGCAGCTGTTTTAGGGGCAAAAATGCTTCTACCAAAATTGATATGCCAAAAAAAGGCAACTAGAATAAAATACCAAATCACAATAATCAATTTCAATGGTCCATAAGGGTCATTCAGCTAGGAAAGTAACCATAACTTTTCTCTGTGATTTGATCTGGGAGCTTGAAATCCAAGACTCTATTTTGAGATCTATCACTGACTATTCAGTTGACCTGCATCAGTTCTCATTATGTGTTTCTTCTTCTTGAAAGTAAATTATATTAGACGACATTTAAGATCTCCTCTCCTTCTAAAATTCTGATTCTAATCTAGGAAGTTTAGAATAATTTCACTCCAAATACTTTTCTATGAAAGCAAAAATGAAAGCTTTACTTATTACAGACTTATTTATTGCAATTTCCCCACATGCAAAAAAGAACCATCAGATATAAACAGTTATGTATTTCCTACTTAAACAGGCCAGTTTCATTCTTTCACATTTTAAAAGTGCCTTTGAAAAAATAGTAAAAAGGCTTCAAAATGGCCATGCTTCTGAAATAGTAAATGAAACCCGCCACCAACTACTTAAAAACATTCAACTGAGAATTCAGTCTATGAAAAGGGAACATGCTTCCTTTATTATATTTTCCCAAAGTAAGTAATGGTTAATTTTCATAACAGTGTCTTCTGGCAGCAATTTGGTAACAATTTCCCATAAGAATCTATTGTTTGCATTCTACACCAAGAAATGAGTACTATACAAAAAAAAAAAAAATCACAAAATTTAACCAACAGCATGCAAAAGAGGTAGACAAAAGCATAAGCATCCACAATCCTTTACAATAAGCTGTCCTCAACAACATCCTTAAAACAATGCTCTTTAAAAGTCTTTAAGGAATTTTTATGGTCTATTTTAAAAGTTCCACACGAGCATGGCAAATAATTCAAAAGACTATACTAGGTAAAAACATTTTATAAATGGTCAATGTGCTTTAGTTATATGGGATCAGACAATTAAGTTCGTGAACTTGTCCTAGAAAAAGTGCTATTGTCAAAATACTCCCTTTGGCTACCTGGTGACAATAGTGACATTCAGCAATTAGATATGTGGGCGAGTTTGCGAACTTAATTGTCTGACCTTGCATGTGTATATCACATTCAACATTCCACAAAAGTGAACCTATATGATAAAATAGGGTTATAGTGGGCCAGGCATGGTGGCTCAATGCCTGCAATCCTAGCACTCTGGGAGTCAGAGGCAGGTGGACTGCTTGAGTCAGGTGTTCAAGACTACCCTGAGCAAGAGTGAGACCCTATCTCTAAAAATAGCTGGACACCTGTAGCCCAGTTACTTGGGAGGATGACGTAAGAGGATCACTTGAGCCCAAGAGTTTGAGGTTGCTGTCAGCAATGACTCCAGGATACTTAACCAGAGATGACAAAATAAGATTGTCTCAAAAAAAAAAAAAAATTGGGTTATGAGATGTCAGAAATCAAATTCAGAATCTGGAGAGCAAATAAGATCGAATTAGAATTCCAACCAGTAACAAAAAGATATCTCAAGAATTCAACCAACTCAAAGAAAAAATGACAAAAAAAATCTTTGACACATTGAGACAAGAAGTTGCAGCCCTCAAAGATCTGAGAAACACAGTACAATCCCTCAGTAACAGAATAGAACAAGCAGAAGAAAGGATTTCTGACATTGAAGACAAAATTTTCGAATGCTCCCAAACTCTCAAAGAGGAAGAGAAATGGAAGGCAAAAACAGATCACTGTCTCAGAGAGCTCTGGGATAATTCGAAGAAAATCAATATTCGCCTTATAGGGATCTCTGAAAGCAATGAAGTGGCTTCACAAGGCACAGAGTCTCTTCTCCATGAGATTATGAAGGATAACTTTTCAGACATACCAAGAAATTCTGAAATTCAGATAGCAGACAGTTCCAGAACTCCAGCACGACTCAACCCAAACAAGACATCCCCCAGACACATCATACTCAATTTCACTGAAGTTAAGATGAAGGAGAAAATTCTGAAAGCAGCCAGACGAAAGAAAACCATCACCTACAAGGGCAAGAATATTAGAATAACTGCAGATTTCTCTGCTGAAAACTTTCAAGCTAGAAGAAGATGGTCATTGATTTTTAATCTCCTAAAACAAAATAACTTTCAACCCAGGATCCTATACCCAGCTAAACTGAGTTTCATTTATGACGGACATATTAAACACTTCATTGACATTCACATATTGAAGAAATTTGCCATAACTAAACCAGCTCTCCAGGATATTCTCAGACCTATCTTCCACAAAGACCAGCGTAATCCTTCACCACAAAAGTAAACCCACCCAGAAAATTTTGATCAAATTCCAACTTCCACAGTCTCAAAAGGATTAAAAATGTCCACAGACTCTCAAAAGGCTTATTAATATTCTCAATTAATGTGAATGGTTTAAATTGTCCTCTAAAGAGGCACAGGTTGGCTGAATGGATACAAAAACTCAAGCCAGATATCTGCTGCATATGAGAATTGCATCTTACATTAAAACACAAATATAGACTCAAGGTGAAGGGATGGTCATCTATACTCCAGGCAAATGGAAGCAGAAAAAAGCAGGCATTGCAATCCTATTCGCAGATGCAACAGGCTTTGAACCAACCAAAATAAGGAAGAATAAGGAAGAACACTTCATATTTGTTAAAGGTAATACTTAATATGATGAGATTTCAATTATTAATATTTATGCACCCAACCAGAACGCACCTCAATTTATAAGAGAAACTCTGACATGAGCAACTTGATTTCCTCCAGTTCAGAAATCTTAGATTTAAACTTAACCATTCAACATCTGGACTTAACAGACATCTACAGAACATTTCATCCCAACAAAACTGAATACACATACTTCTCATCAGCCCACGGAACATACTCCAAAATCGACCACATCCTAGGCCACAAATCTAACCTCAGCAAATTCTAAAATATAGAAATTATTCCTTGCATCTTCTCAGATCATCATGGAATAAAAGTTGAACTCAATAACAACAGGAACCTGCATACCCATACAAAAACATGAAAGATAAACAACCTTATGCTGAAAGATAGATGGGTTATAGGCAAGATTAAGAAGGAAATCACCAAATTTTTGGAACAAAACAACAATCAAGACACAAATTACCAGAAACTCTGGGATACTGCAAAGGCAGTCCTGAGAGGGAAATTTATAGCACTGCAAGCCTTCCTCAAGAAAACGGAAAGAGAGGAAGTTAATAACTTAATGGGACATCTCAAGCAACTGGAGAAGGAAGAACACTCTAACCCCAAACCCAGCAGAAGAAAAGAAATAACCATAATCAGAGCAGAATTAAATGAAATTGAAAACAAAAGATTTATACAACACATCAAAAAATCCAAAAGTTCGTGTTTTGAAAACATCAATAAAATAGATAAACCTTTGGCCAACCTAACCAGGAAAAAATAGTAAAATCTCTAATTTCATCAATCAGAAATGGTAATGATGAAATAACAACAGACCCCCAGAAATTCAAAAAATCCTTAATGAATACTACAAGAAACTCTACTCTCAGAAATATGAAAATCTGAAAGAAATCAACCAATACCTGGAAGCACGCCACCTACCAAGACTTAGCCAGAACGAAGTGGAAATGTTGAACAGGCCTATATCAAGTTCTGAAATAGCAAAACTAAATAAAAATCTCCCTAAAAAGAAAAGCCCAGAACCAGATGGCTTTACATCAGAATTCTACCTAACCTTTAAAGAAGAACTAGTACCTATATGAACCTCTTCCAAAATATAGAAGAAGAAAATTACCCAACACATTCTACAAAGCAAACATCACCTTGATCCCCAAACCGGGGAAAGACCCAACAAGAAAAGAAAATTATAGACCAAAATCACTAATGAATATTGATGCAAAAATACTCCGTAAGATCCTAACAGAATCCAACAACACATCAAAAAATTACATACCATGACCAAGTGGGATTTATCCCGGGATCTCAAGGCTAGTTCAATATACGTAAATCTACAAATGCAATTCAGTACATAAACAAACTACAAAATGAGGACCATAAGTTTCTTTCAATTGATGCAGAAAAAGCTTTTGATAATATCCAGCATCCCTTCATGATCAGAACACTTAAGAAAATTGGTATAGAAGGGACATTTCTTAAACTAATAGAGGCCATCTACAGCAAACCCACAGCCCATATCATACTGAATGGAGTTAAATTGAAAGAATTTCCACTTAAATCAGGAACCAGGCAAGGTTGCCCATTGTCTCCATTGCTCTTTAACATTGTAATGGAAGTTTTAGCCATTGCAATTAGGGAAGAAAAGGCGATTAAGGGTATCCACATAGGGTCAGAAGAGATCAAACTTTCACTCTTCGCAGATGATATGATCGTATATCTGGAAAACACTAGGGATTCTACTACCAAACTTTTAGAAGTGATCAAGGAATACAGCAATGTCTCAGGCTACAAAATCAACACCCATAAATCTGTAGCCTTTATATATACCAACAATAACCAAGCTGAAAAAACAGTTAAGGTCTCTATTCCTTTCACAGTAGTGCCAAAGAAGATGAAATATTTGGGAGTATAGCTAAGAAACGATGTGAAAGATCTCTACAAAGAGAACTATGAAACTTTAAAAAAAGAAATAGCTGAAAATGTTAACAAATGGAAAATCATTCCATGCTCATGGCTGGGAAGAATCAACGTTGTTAAAATGTCCATACTACCCAAAGCAATATACAATTTTAATGCAATTCCTATTAAAGCTCCATTGTCATATTTTAAAGATCTTGAAAAAATAATACTTCATTTTATATGGAATCTGAAAAAACCTCGAATAACCAAAACATTACTCAGCAATAAAAATAAAGCAGGACGAATCACACTTTCAGACCTGAGACTGTACTATAAATCGATAGTGATCAAAACAGCATGGTACTGGCACAAAAACAGAGAAGTAGATGTCTGGAACAGAATAGATAACCAAGAGATGAATCCAGCTACTTACCATTATTTGACCTTTGACAAGCCAATTAAAAACACTCAGTGGGGAAAAGATTTCCTATTTAACAAATGGTGCTGGGTAAACTGGCTGGAAACCTGTAGAAGATTGAAACTGGACCCACACCTTTCACCATTAACTAAGATAGACTCTCATTGGATAAAAGATTTAAACTTAAGACATGGAACTATAAAAATAGTTGAAGAAAGCGCAGGGAAAACTCTTGAAGGAATTGGCCTGGGTGAATATTTTATGAGGAGGACTCCCCAGGCAATTGAAGCAGTATCAAAAATACACTACTGGGACCTGATCAAACTAAAAAGCTTCTGCACAGCCAAGAACATAGTGAGTAAAGCAAGCAGACAGGCCTCAGAATGGGAGAAAACATTTGCAGGTTCTACCTCCGATAAAGGTCTAATAACCAGAATCCACAGAGAACTCAAACGTATTAGCAATAAAAGAACACCTGATCCCATGTCAGGGTGGGCAAGGGACTTGAAGAGAAACTTCTCTAAAGAAGACAGATGCACAATCTAGAAACACATGAAAAAAAGGTCATCATCCTTAATCATCAGAGAAATGCAAATCAAAAACTATTTTGAGATATCACCTAACCCCAGTAAGAGTAGCCCACATAACAAAATTCCCCAAACCAGAGATGTTGGCATGGATGTGGAAAAAAGGGCACACTTCTACACTGCTGGTGGGAATGCACACTAATATACTCCCTCTGGAAGGATGTTTGGAGAATACTTAGAGACCTAAAAATAGACCTGCCATTCGATCCTATAATTCCTTTACTAGGTTTATACCCAGAAGACCAAAAATCACAATATAACAAAGACTCTATACCAGAAATTTTATTGCAGCCCAATTCAAAATTGCTAAGTCATGGAAGAAGCCCAAGTGTCCATCGACCCACGAACGGACTAGCAAATTGTGATACATGTATACCATGGAATATTATGCAGCCTTAAAGAAAGATGGAGACTTTACCTCTTTCATGTTTACAATGATGGAGCCGGAACATATTCTTCTTAGTAAAGCATCTCAGAAACGGAAGAAAAAGTATCCAGTGTACTCAGCCGTACTGTGAAGCTAAATTCTAGCTTTCACATGAAGGCTATAATCCAAGTATAGCACAAGACTATGAGGAAAGGGGCCAAGGAAGGGGAACAGAGTGGGGAGGTTAAGGTGCAAGGAGGTTAATGGGTGGGGCCACACCTACCGTGCATCTTAGAATGGCAGAATACAAATGTCTACATACAATAACTAAGAAAATACCATGAAGGCTATGTTGAACAGTTTGATGAGAATATCTCAGATTGTATATGAAACCAGCACATTGAACCCCTTGATTGCACTAATGTACACAGCTGTGATTTAACAAAAAAAAAAAAAATTAAAAAGAAAGAAACAGGGCCCTATTTCACTTGGGCTGGTTTCTTTAAAAATAAGTAACACACTATTTAGCCTTAAATGAAAGGATATGTAATTGCTTAGATAATGGGAGTAATTTTAAAAGTGATACATAAAATAACCGATATTGGGACAGATCATGAATTTTCTTTAAAAACCAGCATAGTTTATGACAGTCACTGCCTCTGCAATAACTCTATGAACTAAAAACTCTACCTAACTCTTTAAATCAGCTGAATTCAGTACCCTACAAGAAAGCAATGATAAAGAAAGTATTAAGCTGTTTCTAACTTGTATACCACACCTTTTCCACCCTGACCCAACAATGTTGTCATGTAAGTTATAACACTGCTTCAATTAGGGCCTACAATTAGAGTCACTACCATGACTTCCTACCAGGTCTTTAGTACTTTTTTGATCTGCTGTGTCACTTTTGTATCTCCATTCCCCAATGTAAATCTACTTCCTACTATACACACAAGATTTAATGACAACTGTATATTCCAAGGCATTCCATTCTAAAGTGGTTTTAAGCAGTATGTGCCACAGATAGCTTGTCTGCCAGAGCAATTTTGAATTATAGACTGTTTTCCTGCCAAAGCAGAAATATGGTTAAGAGGTGAGGGACCAGATCAGAGCAGCATGAAAAGGTCAGTATTCTGAAATCTCCAACACCAACTTAAAAAAGTTAAATGTATATTTGGTTTTATATTTAAAATAATTCCAGATTTATAAGCACAAAACTGTTTTTAATTAGGGAAAGAAAAGCAAATCTGACTGAGGAGGCAAATATGAAACAGCTTAATCTATGTCTGTATTTCCCTTACATAAGATATATAAAGGAAAATGACTGTTTCTGCTATAAGAAATTTTGGACTATTTTAAGATTGCAAGAATTCTACATCAAAAACTGAACTTAAATTTCCAAATCAGTGAATGATTCTTATCCTTTTTTTTGGCAAGACCTATTTTTTAGAGCACAAAATGTGTAGGCCCTTTGCCCTGAATATATATTTACCCCCTAAAATCTTCAGTATTACTTCAAAATATTCACAGAAGTTCATGGATCTTTGTTTTAAGAAATTACCGGCGGCGCCTGTGGCTCAGTGAGTAGGGCGCCGGCCCCATATGCCGAGGGTGGCAGGTTCAAGCCCAGCCCCGGCCAAACTGCAACAAAAAAAAATAGCCGGGCGTTGTGGCAGGCGCCTGTAGTCCCAGCTGCTTGGGAGGCTGGCACCCTACCAACTTAGCTATGGGCGCTGCCCCACATACACTGAGGCTGGTGGGTTCGAACCCGGCCCGGGCCTCCTAAACAACAATGACAATTGCAACAAAAAAATAGGCATTGTGGTAGGTGCCTGTAGTCCTAGTTACTTGGGAGGCTGAGGCAAGAGAATCGCTTAAGGGTCTGAGGTTGCTGTGAGCTGTGATGCCACAGCACTCTACCCAGGATGATAGCCTGAGACTCAAAAATAAATAAATAAATAAATAAATTACCTCTTCCTAACAGATTTTAAGCTGCATTCAAGAAGAGAAAGTCTTCTTCAGATATGTGCTTAGAATTGGGAACTAGGGCGACACCCATGGCTTAGTGAGTAGGGCACTGGCCCCATATACCGAGGGTGGTGGGTTCAAACTCAGCCCCAGCCAAACTGCAACAACAACAACAAAAAAAAAAATAGCTGGGCATTGTGGTGGGCACCTGTAGTTCCAGCTACTTGGGAGGCTGAGGTAAAAGAATCACCCAAGCCCAAGAACTGGAGGTTGCTGTGAGCCATAGCATTCTACCGAGGGCAACAACATAAAACTGTCTCCGAAAAGAAAATAAAATAAAAATAATTGGACACTAAAACCTTAAAATCAAAGAACCAATGATCTCGAAATTTAAAGTCCATATAACTTCCAGAATTAGTTTCTAAGAAAATTTGTAATACATCATTTCCCACCTTTGAAATTCATTTACATCATAAGTCCCTCACCCTAGTAATTCTGGCCCTTCTCAATTGCTATCCTTCTCTTCTCCCAGTTCATCCTCTATGACAGACCATTCTCCTGTCATAGGCATCAAGATGATTCTCATTCTCATTTATAAATCCGTGCTGACCATCCACAATGTGATGGAATAGAGAAAAAGACAGACATGATCCATGTCTTCACAGGGCTTACCATGGTTCCCTTCTATATCAACTAAAAAGCAATTTGGATGATTAAAAAATACTATTACCCTCTTATATGTCTATATTTTGTACCCTGAGTATGAAACCTTAATAAGACAAACTATAATATTCTCTTTGTTGATACCTTCCCACATACCTGCCTCAACAAAACTAAATGCAGTGCTGGGTGCAGAACATTCCTTAACAATGGCTAATTATGAGGTGTTTAAAACTTTATTATATACATAATACTTGTGCATTGTGGCAAAACTGGAAAATTCAGAATTTAGAAGACAAAAAATTCTAATTACTTTTGAATTCAAAAAAGCCCATCACTTTTTTTTTTTTTTTGAGACAGAGTCTTCTTATGTCGCCCTCAGTAGAGTGCCATGGTGTCACAGCTCCAGCAACCTCCAACTCGTGGCCTTAAGCGATTCTCTTGCCTTAGCCTTCCAAGTAGCTGGGACTGCAGGTGCCCACCACAATGCCACCTATTTTGTTGTTGTAGTTGTCATTGTTGTTTGGCAGGCCCAGGCCAGGTCTGAAGCCGCCAGCTCTGATGTATGTGGCTGACGCCCTAGCCACCATTATATTTTCAGACTGGACAATTCAAGATATCTCACTTTCTATAAAAATTCATAATCATAATGATGTATGTATTGTTCCCTAAAAGTTTTAAATTTGCTCATGATTTAATCCTTTCTTCTCTTAATCACCTTTGAAGATTCAGTTTGGAAAAGACCCAAGTAAACACCACTCACTAGGTATGTGTAACTTTAAATGATTTAACTGGAATCTCATCTGCAAAACAAGAATAAGGTAAACTTTACAAAGATAACTGCAAGGAGCCAATGAAAATTTATGTGGAAAAACTATTATCTACTACAGAATATTTGTAATTATGTGTCTACCATCTATTAGGACTTCATAATGACTATAACTCAAAGTGTGAGACTACATGTTTCCTTCTATGCTCAAAGGATTTTCAGTGTTTTCTGCTACCTCCTCCCTAATATCTAAGTATACAACAAAAGCAATAGGCAGGGGAAACTCTTGGACTGTGTCAATGGAATTATGAAAGAATTTAAAAGAACAATCACCCCAATAAGGTAGTACATGGAGAAAGTCAAATCCTTCGAGGGTTTGTGAAGTGGCAATGGTGCTATAAAAGTTGTCATTCAAAAGAAAAAGGTAAGAAAAAATACTTGCAACATGCAAAGGTTAATAATCGCTAAGGATTATGCAAAAAGAAGCTGGAGTATTAAATTTATTTTTTAACTTATGTTTTTTATTGTAACAATAGCATAATTAATTTTGCAATGTAAAAACCGTAAAATGTTATTTGTTCAAATTCTTGATTGCTACTTTTAGATATTTTGAGTAAGAAGGAATAAAGAGAAAAAAATGACCAAAGGATATGAAGTGTCAAATCATAGAAGGGAAAATGCAAATAATTATTTCCCATATATTAGCAAATGACTCAAATTTCTATAGCTACAGTCACACACCTTCATATGACAATTAAAGGTAAAAGCCCTAAAATGTGAAATAAAAATGGCAAAATTTAAATTTAATTAACACAAATGTGTAAGCACAGATCTATTTTGACTGGGGGTTTGTGAAGCACTAAAACATTAAGACCTGAAAGAGGAGGAGTAGGAGGAGTCATGAGGGAGAAAAAAATGACAAAAGAAAGGAAGAATGATGAGTAAGACAATTTGCTGTCAATAATTCTTGTTTACCTTCAATAACATGAAGACAAATATAACAGAAACATGATAAAAAGGTATTTTTTTTGCTCCTGTTCAACTGCAGTTTAAAGAATACTATTCTTCATTCTTGAGGTTTGTTTTTTGTTTTTTTTTGTTTGTTTGTTTGTTTTGCGACAGAGTCTCAACCATGTTGCCTTCGGTAGAGTACCATGGTGTCACAGCTCACAGCAACCTCAAACTCTTGGGCTTAAGCAATTCTCTTGCCTCAGCCCCCCAAGTAGCTGGTACTACAGGCGCATGCCACAATGCCCGGCTACCTTCTTGAGATGTTTTCATAAATACTGGAAGACAGGATAATTTCTGAAGGCTAAACTATGGGCTGATCTTGAGAAAAAATTTCTGAACATAATCAACTTAATATTCATATAATATATAAATTTAAAATTAGTTCTTGAATAATAACATCTAGCATTGGAAATATTCTGATGACAATTTTTAAAGTATTTCTTAACTAGATACGTAACACGCTCTTATCATATATTAAAATGATATGTATTAAAGTATCTAACAGTACCTAGTGTACAGAAGCTCAACTAAAGTTCTCTTCCTTGATCACCAAGTTGTGGAGGGCCCTTATACAATGTATCGATCAGGCACAAAAACAGGATGGCGGAGGCGTACTTTAGGAAACCTGCTTGCAGGCTGCGCCCTGGCAACAACCTTGCCGCCCCGTGCCCTTTGCGCTCATTGGAGAGATATCTAAGTCAAGAAACTGACAACAGGAAGTGTCCTAGAGTATATATACAGAGTGCTGTAAACAAGGTTAGAGAGGGCTTTTCCATCCTGCTCTCCCCGGACAAGGTTAGAGCTTTTCCATCCTGCTCTCCCCGGACAAGCTGCTTGCCCCCGATAATAAACCTGCTGAAAGCTGATTGCGTTGGTGTGTTCATCCCTGCTGGCCGGCGGCTGAGCGACACCGACAACTGGTGCCGAAACCCGGGAACTTCATGATCCCCTCTCGAGACTGCTTTCAGCTGACAGGTAAGCTGCCCCCCGTGCCGGGTTTGTCCGGGTAGCCCCACTAGGTAGATAAGTGGTGGGGGAGACTTCTGCGGTAGCCGCAGAGCTTGCAAGGGAGGAGAAGGGATCCGGCTTGCGACAAAAGCGAGGGCCCGCGTTCAAAGCGGGGGAGGAAAAGGGATCCAGGAAAAGGGATCCAGCTCGCGACAAAAGCGAGGGCCTGCGATCAGAGCGGGGGAGGAAAAGGGATCCAGCTCGCGACAAAAGCGAGGGCCCGCGATCAGAGCGGGGGATTGTGTACACGGGTCATTGGCCACGACCATAGTGGCGGGTGTTAGTCTTTTGTTAAGTGTGTGTACTGTCTGGTGTTCGTGACCCCTTTTGTTGTATTTGTCTTGAGTCTGAGTGAGAACAGCAGTAGTTCGTTGCCTGTCCTCATTCAACACAATTTTCTTCATTTTTAATTTTTTAACTTTGGATGCCAAAGGGCAAACAGCAGCAGACTGCCACTGCCTTGGTCGCCAAACCAGCTCCCCAGTGCAAGTGCGCTGGAAGGATGTCCTTACCAGCCAATGGCGTGGCCCAGACCCGGTTCTCATCTGGAACCGAGGTGCAGTTTGTGTTTCTCCACAGGACCAGAGCTCCCCGGTGTGGGTCCCGGAAAGACTCACCCGTCCAGTGAACCCCTCACACGATGAAGCCGCACCCATGGAGCCACATCGAAGCACGACTTCGGAGTCACCGCGGCCCTTGTCACGGCCATCGCCACAGCCCTCGCAGCCGCCGCCACCACGACTGCAGCCCTTGCCACCGCGGTCCCCACCGCTACTGCTGTCAACCAATTGTCCGCCTCAGTTGCGGAGGCCCTGCGCACCCGGGCCGCCGCAGCCGGACGCCTTCGCGCTGGACTGTTGTTGGTCGATTAGGGAGTGGACATTTTGCAGCAGCGGGTGGATGATGTGGAGAGATGCCTCTCCTTTGGTTGTTTAGTTCCTTGTGTGTTACCCCCACAATTTTTGAACCTAATGGTACCCTGCGTAATGCTTCCTTGCAACTATCCCGTTACCTTCTGGGGAGCTGGGATGCATAATTTGAAAACCTCACCCGCAAAATGTTGAATCATATTGTTAGTATCAATAGCACTGGAGTGCAAGTAATTACCACTTGCGATATTCTAGGAAAAGTAACTAGTTTGCTCTCCCATGCCCGCAATTGGGCCGGCACCACGGCTTTAAGTATTATACTTCTAGTTGCCATAGTCTTTTGCATCAAACTTCTCCTTACCCTCCGCCAAAAACAACAACCAGACCGCATCATCGTCCAGCAGGCCCTCCTCGCCCTCCCAGCAGGAGGTTCCCCCCAAATCTGAATTAGCATGCTGGACCAGTAGCCAATGACGGGTAAGATCCCCCCCATGTAGATCAACCTAAGACAGAGGACAGGCCACCGCTGCCTGTACCCTCCATGACGGGTAAGACTATACTCGGACAGGGGGACAACCTAAGACAGGCATGGTCACAACTCGCAATAAATAAATAAAAAGGGGGAGATGTGGAGGGCCCTTATACAATGTATGGATCAGGCACAAAAACAGGATGGCGGAGGCGTACTTTAGGAAACCTGCTTGCAGGCTTCGCCCTGGCAACAACCTTGCCGCCCGTGCCCTTTGCGCTCATTGGAGAGATACCTAGGTCAAGAAACCGCAATAACAGGATGTGTCCTAGAGTATATATACAGAGTGCTGTAAACAAGGTTAGAGAGGGCTTTTCCATCCTGCTCTCCCCGGACAAGGTTAGGGCTTTTCCATCCTGCTCTCCCCGGACAAGGTTAGGGCTTTTCCATCCTGCTCTCCCCGGACAAGCTGCTTGTACCCGATAATAAACCTGCTGAAAGCTGATTGCGTTGGTGTGTTCGTCCCTGCTGGCCGGCGGCTGAGCGACACCGACACCAAGTCACTTCCAAGTAATGAAAATTAAATTCTGGTAGAAAGGATTTATTCTAAATGAAAGATTGCAAGACGTAAGTATAGAACACTGGAATTCCAGTCAAAGTTCTATTATTAATTCTGATATTCTTGTGCAAATTATGATAGAAAATATTCTGTGAAATTTTAAGTTCCTCATGTCACTGTCTTTACCATCATTCCCCATTACTACTAATTAGTAAGGCTGTATGAAGAATGTTTTTAATGTTTACTTCTACCTTACTTTGTTACAGAAGAGGTAAACAAAACAGAAATATAGTTGGGTACTAATATTTGTCATATTTTCTTTAATTATGGACTAAATACAAACCAATATCCAGAAAGGTATACTACTACATATTGTGAAACAATTTTAATGCAATAAAGATGTTAAAGAATTGGCTAAAGAAAACACAATTTTTAGAATTTTTACAAGACAAAGACAAAGAAGTGACTTCTACCCTATAAGTTTGTAGCTTCATAATTTACCTCCTTTATGTGCCTCGATTTGGAAGCATTTCCACGTTTAAACTAAATTTTCTAAGAATTTCAGTTTGAATTCAAATTTCTTAAAATTTTAGGGGGTCTCACTAATCAGAAAAGCTGGTCTTGGATGATATTTTCTAACCTGAACAAACGCAAATGTTTTATTGCTGGGATCTATTCCTTTATAAAGTCCTAAATCACGTTGGTTAGTTATCTTTTTTTCTTTAGCCCCTATAATTAAAGTACGTCTCTTTATTTTTTATTTATTTATTTCCTTTTCTGCAGTCTTTGGCAGGGCTGGATTTGAACCGGCCACCTATGGCATATGGGGCCGGTGCCCTACTCCTTTGAGCCACAGGTGCTGCCCAAAGTACATCTCTTTAGAACAATGACATGAATATCAAAGTGATGTTAGCATAGCCTCTTACAATATTAACAACTATAGCTCTTTAGCTGCTGAAAATAATTTGCTTTTGATGATATAAAAACAATAACACAACAAATATATAAGCATCTCATAAAAAGCCTTGCTGGTCTATCTTCCATGACTCTCGTAAGGTCTTTTCCTTTTTCTTTTTTGACCACCCACATGAAGTAGAATAGCTGGCCTGCAAATATTTTCATGAAGTCTGAAATTTAAGAAACACTGCCTTAAAACTCTTTAAAACCAGCTGTTTAGCTTAACACAGCAGTGGTTAAGAAGAGAAATTACATCTGTTACTTATTTAGCTGTATGAATATGTTGATATGTACACATCACATAACTGTTCAAAGCCTGTGTCTCCTTTGCCATGTTAGAATAATTTGATCTGTTTTACAGGATTGTTAGAAAAAATTATCTAAAATAATTCACTTAAAACAGAGTACTGCATATTCTAAGTACTCAGCAAGTATCTATGATTATCATGACCTTTGTTTTTAAAGATAAACTCTGATAATCTATGCAATACTACAATATTGATATATTGGTTTATAGTATTATCAATTTAAAGCCGTAAAAGATTCTAAAACAGCAAAAGCAAACACAACCCCTATTTTACATTTCTATATATTTTAGATCTACCAGATAACCTTAATATGAACTATTCAAAGCTGACTTTATAAAGGAAATTACCTCCTGCTATTGCCATATCTGGAAACTAACAAGAGACAAATTAACATTGCGACCAAGGTACTTTCACTATTACTTTCAAAAATGCCACTGTCTGTTAAAGAAGAAGATTATGCATAAATATATACTAGAATGCTTTCAAATGCTAGATGAAGAAACTTCATATTCTCCAGGGGAAGTCAGGCTCTAACTGCAATATTTAAAATGTTCATAAGCAGCTTTACTCAAATTAGAACTAAGTAGGGATCAGAAAATGTATCTATAGGGAGTTATCTGCTAAAATAGCAGATGCTGAAAAAAATAAAGCTAGGGCTAAGCAAAAACTTAGGAATCTACACACCCTGTTATAAGAATTGTATTTTTAAAATATCACTGCTTTTTAATCTACATAAAAGTTTACAGTTTACAGTGTGATTTCTCATTTGTTCCAACCAACAACACTATAAATTATGTAGGAAAATTTCTTTTGTCGATAAAGGCAGCAAGGTTCTGAAAGTTAACATGTTATGTCAAAAATTACTGTTAGGAAGTGACAAATCAAGAATTTAAAACCTGGCCTTCTCACTTACACTGATATTTCAGGGTTCTTTCCACAACTCCATAAAGCTACTTCTAAGGAAAGGAACAAATAAGCATCTTCCCAAAAAGAAATCTCTAGGCTAAACTACAGACTGCTTTCACTACATACTAGCTGTAAGTGATTTCACGTTATCAGGCCTTTATTTTCTCATCTGTAAAATGAAGGAAATGGATTAGCAAATAAGAGGCCCCTTCCAGCCTAAGGATAAATCTACAAGATTGCACCCATTACAAGCACACAGGCTACTTTGCCAGTTATTGTTGGTAACAAATTCCAAGTCAGACAATAGTGTTAATAGCTCTCCTAAGCAACCTATTGTAAGGTTGCTGTGAGCCGTGTGACGCCATGGCACTCTACCGAGGGCGGTACAGTGAGACTCTGTCTTTACAAAAAAAAATAAATAAATAAATAAAAATAATTATCAAATATATTCTTCACGCCTAACAGATGTTACCTCAATATTATTAAGTTTATACACAGAAAACAGTCTAAATCTCATAGGGACTATAATGGAAATGACTAATCTCACTAACCATTCTTTTTAGTTTGAAAAAGTGTTCTCAAAACATAACAGTTTAAAGAAAATTTATGGGTCAACTAATACCAAAAAAAAAACCAAATATTTTTACCATTATTCTTCAAAATGTGTTCCAACAAAGTGTTTTCCAAATATCTCAACTACCAGTTCTCCAATCTACCTCAGAAGAATGTTATGTTTCTGACCTACTTCTATGGAAAAATGGGTAAAATCGACAACTTAACAAAAACATCTTCCTTTCAAATTCGTTCCACAAGTTGGACACGGCTCCAAATAAACTGAGGCTTTTTTCCTCAGATAATAAAGAACCAATGCCAGAGACTGCATAATATATTTTTTGCTACCAAGTTCTTTCCCCATTTAAAGATTTTTGCTCTCTTTACTTCTGCTCAAATATTCTTCATGGAATACACCAGATATTTCTCCTTTCTCAGCTCTGCTTAGTTCATGAAACTGTCCAACAAAAACTAATTCTTAACAACTACTATAAAAACTATATGGGATAGAGAATATTAAAGGTATCCTGTAGTTTAATTTTCATTCCACGAATACACTCAACATTCCGGTTTTCCTTCATCCTAACATCTTGCCTGTCTCTAAAATAGAACACATAACTTTAAATAGTTAAGCCTGACCTAAGTCAAGCTGCCGGTAGAGCTTTAGAAATTTCGTCAGTGCTTTCTGTCAACTATACAAGATCCTTAAGAGGTAAAACCTTTCCTCCCCTGTCTTAATCTCCCAGGAAACATTTATAATCTTTAAATGTTTTTTTCTTTTAACCCAAATTAAAGATTTTTCTCAACAAATATAAGGATTTCATTTTAGACAGTTGACACTATCTCATTTTGCTTTTATGTCATTTGGCACCAATAGAGTACATGCTTTCCTAGTTCTCAGCTAATCTCCAGGAAAACCTTTGTATGATTTGAGAAACTGAAACAGATGGGTGCCCAAAATTTTTAACGGCCTACTTGAGTAGGTTTTAAATAAGCAGTTAATTTACCTTAAAAGACCTATTTCACTCATTAGCCTTCCTTCATAATTTAAAATAAAAAAGGAATACAGACTGAGAAAACATGTTCATTCCAACTTCAATATTAGAGATAATCCCAAAGAGTTACATATCACTGGATCTACAAAACGTTTCACTCCAGTTAGCAGTTTAGCCATGGTTGCCCAGTGGAAATTACAAACCTGGTGACTACACTGCTTTAACTGTTTCCTACGATTTCAACTAGTGCAATATTGTTAACTTCCCATCCTAAACAGTTTCCTACTGTTATTATTAAAACATCTTCCAGCTGCCGGGCTTCGGTAACCTCTTTGTACAACCCTTTATTCAACGCTTTGGGATTCTCAAGGAAGGGTCATTCCACATCACTCCTCAAAATGAGATCTAAGAACCTGACGCCTCATCATCACTTGCAGGGGCAGGAGAAAAACCACTGCGGAGAGCTGATTGCCCAATGCAGCATTGTTAGCTCACATCCGCATTTAAGACAGCGCGGCCATTCTCCTTTTGATGTGAGACTACTAAGGCAACAATTTCTTCTCCCTTTCATAAGCCTCTCCCTGGATCCCGGCTACCTCCAACACTCCCGACCTGAGCAGCCGCAGCTGAGTCTCGGGCATCCTCGCCGACACCTAGACTGGCGGCGGGAGCGCGCCCCGCCTTGCTGGGTCCGGCTACCGCACTCCAGAGGCGCCCTCTCCAGCCGCGCGCGCCCTCTCCAGCCGCGCACACTCGCAGGCACACGCTCCTCCAGCAGTGCCATGTTCCGGGAGGCGGCAACAGCTCAGCCCCGGGAGCGGCGACAAGGGGCGCTCGCCCCCCGCCCAGCGCCCCCGCCCAGCTGGCGGCTCCCACCTGAGCCGCGGCTGCTCCAGACTCCTGGAAGGAAGTGGCGGTGGGCGGGCTGTGGCAGACCCGCGCTGGGGGCTACTAACGCCTGTCACTGTCAGGCCAGCGGCGCCTCAGCACGAGGCTGGCCAGACGGCGCGTCCAGGGCCAGGCTGGGTGGCTAAGGCGCTTCCCCTACCTTGCTCTGGGGAGGGAAACTGGAGCAGCGCAGAACTGCGGGCGTCTCCTCCCAGGCGCCGGGGACAGGCACGAAACCGCACCTCTCCCTGGACCCCGGCTACCACCACACTCTCCTCCCAGCTGCCACAGCTGAATCTCTGGCGTCTTAGCCAGCACCTAGACAGGCGGCGGGAGCGCACCCCCGCCCCCGCCTCGCCTCCGCCTCGCCGGTCCGGCCCCCGCACGCCGTAGGCGCCCTCTCTGGCTGCGCACACTCGCAGGCACACACTCCTCCAGCCGCGCCATGTTCCGGGAGGCGGCAGCAGCTCAGCCCCCGGAGCGGCTGCGAGGGGTGCTTGGGCCCGCCCCGCGCCCCGGCCCAGCTGGCGGCTCCCACCTGAGCCCCAGCTCCTCCCAACACAGGGAAGGAGGCAGCTGCGAGCGGGGCCGTGGCAGACCCGCGTGGGGGGCCACTAAGGCCTGTCACTGTCAGGCCGGTGGCGCCTCAGCACGAGGCTGGCCAGACAGACTGGGTGGCTAAGGCGCGTCCTCTACCTTGCTCTGGGGAGGGAAACAGGAGCAGCGCAGAACTGTCCGGGGGGTTTCCTCACAGGCGCTGGGGACAGGCTCCAAACCGCGCCCCTCCTTCCTCCTCTCCTGTCGCCACAGCCCCCTCGCCCGCACAGACCCGAGGCGCAGCCAGCTGAGGAGGGTTTACCCCATGAAGAGTGCCGTCCTTGTCTTCCTAGCCGCTGCAACCGCCAGTAACGCTGACGGGGCGAGGCTCTGAAAACATCTCCGGTCTCGGTCTGTCCCTCACCACAGCCTCCTGGCTCCCAGGACAGTGCTGCCAGGCCATTGGCTGTGGCCTGGGCACGTGACTCCTGCAGACCCGTGACTCCCGGGAGCACGCGAAGGGCAGCGTGACCGCCCTGCCCCCACCCCAGCGCCCGCCCCTCCGCATCTCAAGCAGCAGGGCAGAGGAGGAGGAACTACCAAGTGGGCGGTGGCAGGGGGGCGTGCAAGTCGGAACTCCTCCCTTCGCAATGCTCAGTCTCCCCGCCCCACCCGGCTGTCACCGCCTCTCCTCTGTTGTCACCCACTGTGAAAAGGATGAGGCAGCACAGAAAAGGATGAGGCTGACACTGCCAAGCAAAGGAGTTGTGCAGTAGCTTTTTGCAGCTACCATAGCAGTGGCTGTGACTGGAGACTCTTGGAAATGGCGGAGATGAAGAGGCCCCACATAGGGTACTAATATATACTTTTTACGGGGGGGGGGGTAAACGAGTTTGAGTTCGCCAGATGCGAGGACCACAGCTTGAGGCTGAGGCGAGGGTTTCTACCCCACAGAGCGGCTCTAACCAGCAGGCTCGCCCTGCCGTTGGGCGAGGTGGGGGTGGCAGCGCGCTGGTCCCCTCCACAGTGGGCCTGCGTGGTTGCAGCAGCATGCACCTGCGCCTGGAACAAATTGTCCCCGGCGCCAGGTGGGGCCAGGTACCCACCCCGAAGGCGCAGTGACATGCACCTGTACAAGGGGGTCGCAGGACACCTCTCAGTAACATCTTCTGATGGCCTTTTTGAAAGAGAAATTTCAGTGCGATTTTCCAGATGTGGTATACTGATCATTTAAGAGGGAACTGCCCAGGTACACTGAAAGCTGCATAAGGAAAACCTACTAATACCAGTTTAGCATTGCAATACCTGCCCTAAATTCTGCTAGTAGGCTGTTTTATTTACATAGAGATTAATCTGCAATTGTTTGTACATACCTTAACCTAGTTAAGCACCCAAGAAGTTACATACTTGGTGGGAAATCATTATCTCCATGTCATCTGTGGCCTCTAAAAACTCCTGTAGCATCCGTTTGTGACTTAATGTGTGCAGTTACAAATTTTTATTAGTGACGATCCTTTATGTCACTAATAAACTGAAGGGTTCAGATGTGACCACGGCAGATGAGGTAACATTCAGACTACTGAGGAAGGTCAAGTCCCAACAAATTACTACATAGAGCATAAACCTACATTAAAGATCAAGAGTTTTTCCTTTTCTAGGTTCTTGATTTCTCCCAACTATAAAACATTATGTTCACATAATGTCAACAGCGTACCTAGAAGTGGAATAGCGTTACATTTTAATTTGGGTACTTATGTAGTGAAATACAAAGAAGAAATGCCTATAAAAAAGCTAACAGAGCTATATGATAGAAGCAAAAAATTTTCATTGTGTTACCCTTACTGCCACTTGGGAAATTGCTATTGCTACCTTATCTCAAGTAAAAAATCCCTAAAGGTAGGTTCTTAAATACATACTTAAAAATAATCAGCATGGGTGATGCCTGTGGCTCGGAGGAGTAGGATGCCGGCCCCATATGCCAGAGGTGGTGGATTCAAACCCAGCCCCAGCCAAAAACTGCAAAAAAAAAAAAAAAAGTATATATATATATATATACTTTTTTTTTTTTTTTAGGCATAATAATGACTGTCTCAAGAGCAAGGCCCCAAACTGGACTCA
The DNA here is from genome assembly GCF_027406575.1 of Nycticebus coucang. NCBI lineage: Eukaryota > Metazoa > Chordata > Mammalia > Primates > Lorisidae > Nycticebus > Nycticebus coucang. The sequence goes on along the minus strand of NW_026515591.1, from coordinate 464,510 downwards.
GAAATTTTTACACAATTTGATTAGAGTTGTTCATGCATTAAAGCTATTTTTTCTCATTTGCAAAACTAAAATAAGCTAAAGCTAGTTTATTGAACTAGTAATACATAAAGGTTTTATCGTTTCCTCTATATTGTAATATCTATTCTATACAATGTTTTACATATATGCTGATCTTTCCAACTCATGATTATACTTCCAATTTCCTCACTCAATTATTTTTTATATACTTGCAGTGTCAGAGTAGCAAAGGATGTCAAAAATGTCTTGTACCTTTTTTTTTTAAAGAATGATAGTGATTCTACAGACAACTACCTTAGCTTTCTTATACCTTCAGTGTGCTTGAGGTGTCACTTAACAGTTGGAAATACAATAAGTATTACATGATGTAAATATAAAAATATTTAAAAGGGTTACTGACATAAGTGTATATAAAGGGCATGTTAACTTAGAATGTGGCTGTGGCTAAAGATGTGAACAAGCAAAATACATCTGAAATTTGATGGAATTTTTATTTCACAGTAATCCAATATTATTCATAAAAGGGACCAGGCAGTTGAAAATGGATGACATTGGAATAACTGTTAACTAGATTGTATAATAATGTCTTCATAGTTAGCTATAAATAGCAGAAGACTTTAAAATGGTGCTCTGTCGTTTTGACATAAGTATAGGTACAAGTTGGGTCCAGGTTACCACAAGATGTGCACAGCATAGAATTAACAAATAATATAAAAAGTTTATATAGATAATAAGTTCGTATTTTATTTCTCCAGAGACATATTTACAGGTAAATGAAAGTTAAAGGCCTGCTTATACACCAAAGCCAGGTCCTTTGGGTGGTTCAGTCAAGGAGGTCTTACCTCCAGCTGACTCACAGGAGAAGTGCCCACTCCTAAAATAAAAGCAAGGAATATTAAGTTAATGATTAACATTTGTAAATTTTTTGCTTAAAAAAATTATAATTATTATTTCATAACAGTCCAGTTAAGTAACTTTGTCCTTTAAGAACTAGCATGTTTTATTTAATTTATAAATAAAACTAGCATGTTTTATTTAATTCAAACATATTAACTGCTGCAAAATTTTCTATTCCTGAAGTTAAATATGAAAAGACATGTCAAAACTCATAAGTATGAAATATAAAAATAGCACTAATATTAATTCCCATTTATTGAGCAATGTATATACATTAGCTCATTTAATTTTTACAATAATGTTGGGCAGTGCCTGTAGCTCAGCGAGTAGGGTGCTGGCCCCATATACCAAGGGTGGTGGGTTCAAACCAGGCCCTGGCCAAACTGCAACAAAAAAATAGCCAGGAGTTGTGGCAGGTACCTGTGGTCCCAGCTACTTGGAAGGCTGAGGCAAGAGAATCACGTAAGCCCAAGAGCTGGAGGTTGCTGTGAGCTGTGACACCACAGCACTCTACCCGGGGCAACAAAGTAAGACTCTGTCTCTAAAAAAAAAACAACAATGCCATGAGACAAGTGATACTGGCTTTATTTAAGCTACAGAAAGCAAGGTTTGGAGAATTCAGCATCTGCCAAAGATCAGAGTAAAAAACTAAGGTGAAAATAAAACCCAACCTGAGAAAACATTTTTTAAAAACCTGTTTTAATAAACCACAGCACTACATTTGTTCTTTCTATACTTGAAGTTTATTTAGATTGAGATCCACTATCACAGTGAACATAAGAAACATGTACATTTATACTCTGTATTTGGAAGTAACAGAAACTGGATTCCTTGACAAATAAGATTTGGGAGAATATCCCTTAGAAGTAGTAAAGTAATAATCTATTTATGTTTTCTTTATGGCAATATAAGTAGTAGCAATTTTTTGAAAAATGATTTCAGACCATAGAAGAAAATAAGAACAGGCCCTGATGGAAGAATTTGTGAAGAGAGGCAGAGCAGAGGTAGAAGAACCTGTCTGGCTTTTTTTCATCCCTACACATATTTTCCAGGGTAATTGCTCACCTCTGCCCTGGCTGACCTCTGTTGCTAGAGCCTAGCTCAGCACTGAATCCATATCACTTAACCCTTTCCCCACTATTCCCTGGCTCTGCTAACTTACTTTGTTCCTTCTTTAGATTTTAGCTAAAGAATTCGTTATATGTTTTCAACCCCCTCTGGCTTTGCCCTTCACATTTTATCATCAATCCTATAAGTCTATTAATTAGAGCCCCAGGAAATCATTTTCTGTTGAAGGCGACAGTAAAATGACACCAGATAATCATCTGTAAGATCTTGCAAGTTATCAAATACATTGCAAATAACTGTAATGTATTGTAATGAACAATGCTACATAGGTCTTTTTGTTCACTATGAAACAGATCAAATAGCAGTCATTATATACTATCTGTCAGAGCCTAGTGTTAATGTTGTAGGGTAAGTGGCAAAATGATACTTAGCTAAGAAAAAAAAAAGACAGTATTTGACTTTGTATTTTTATTTATTTATTTATTTTCCAAGATGGAGTCTCACTTTTGTCACTTTGTAGAGAGCCGTGGCATCATAGCTCACAGCAACCTCAAACTCTTGGGCTCAAGCAATCCTCTTGCCTCAGCCTCCAGAGTAGGTGGAACTACAAGTGCCTTCCACAACGCCTGGGTAATTTTTCTATTTTTAGTAGAGACAGGGTCTTGCTGTTGCTCAGACTGGTCTCTAATTCCTGAGGTCAGGCAATCTACCTGCCTTAGCCTCCCAGCGGGCTAGGATGACATGTATAAACCACTACACCCAGCCTGTACTTTTGAATTAACTGGGTACAACTGCTTTTCTTTAACTGCTAATGAAATAATGAAATTAATTCATTTTGGAGGACCTTTCAGCTACCCCTTCCTTCATAGTACTCTGTCTACCACTTTTCTCTTGATCAATTATCAAAATCGAATGTGATTTAAATTGTTTCCTTTCCGAAGTCTCTTAAAAGCTGAGCATTTAATATCTTAAAGATTCTCATCAGTTTGAATGAATATGGATCTTTTTAAATTAATAAGCTCCTTAATATTAAAACCTTCTTTACCAATTTAGGAAGACTATAATAACTAAAGTTTGGGGAACAATAAATAAAATTAATCATATATACTAAATGAGTTTTCACAGGATTATGGCATTTTACATATGGTAGTAATTTTAAAAATGATCTGGCCCAGAGTTTCCTAAAATTTGTTCCATGAAATTAAAATCCCATGACATACTTTATTATTATTTTAGAGACAGGGTCTGGTTCTGCCACCCAGGCTGAAGTACAGAGGCAAAATCATAGCTTACTATAGCCTTGAACTCCTAGGCTCTTGGCTCTAGGGATCCTTCTGCCTCAGACTCTCCAGTAGCTGGAACTATAAGCATGTGTACCACACCCAGCCTATGGCATACTTCAGAAAAAAAGGGGTTCTGGTGGTCCACTATGGCCGCAAACTTTCTCCTTTCCCTGCCACTCACACAATGCATATTTAAAAATCATAAAGACTATGGGCGGCATCTGTGGCTCAGTCGGTAGGGCGCCGGCTCCATGTACTGAGGGTGATGGGTTCAAACCCGGCCCCGGCCAAACTGCAACCAAAAAATAGCAGGCGTTGTGGCGGGCACCTGTGGTCCCAGCTACTTGGGAGGCTGAGGCAGGAGAATGGCTGAAGCCCAGGAGTTGGAGGTTGCTGTGAGCTGTGTGAGGCCACGGCACTCTACCGAGGGCCATAAAGTGAGACTCTGTCTCTACAAAAAAAAAAAAAAAAAAAAAAAAAAAATATATATATATATATATATATATAAAGACTATAAAATCTGTCACTTAAGCCTGTAATTTTGTTTAACCTGTTACAAATGTAATTCTCCCCTAGCCCCATCTGTAAATATGTCTCAGAACACACAAGAGGCAGTGACTTAGCCCTCTGTATTCACCAGACAGCCATAATTTACATGAGGGTTTTTCAATTAATGAACAAAAAATGACTTTCCATGATAATCTCATGTTTAAAATGCCATCTAATATTTTACCTTTTTGTCTTCATTAAAATTCAAAAAGTATTTTTTTAGCATTTAAATAATGTATATATGTATCATTTTAATTCATCTGCACTCTAGAAAACTTGGCCTTCCTGTAAACTTTTATGGCTTAAAGGTAAAGTATTTTATGGAAGTTTAGTGCTTATCTGTTTATTATTGCTGAGATATAGTATAGTCACCATTGCCCCTACTTTTAGTGTTTAAAAACACTAAAGTCTAGAATCATCTCTCAATAACCACACTGGTACTATAGCCTAGCTATATGTTTATTACTTCTCAGATATTGCCCGAACCCCGCAGAACTGTGCAAAATTTAAAATCTTTATAAAACTAAATATGAAGAATTCAAATTGTATTTAAAAGTAGTTATAAACTAATTCTTCTATAATAAAAAGAACTTCTATTAATTAGTAATTTAAGCCAGGTTTAGAAGTTATTTTTCTTTAACCAAATTTTTATTTTTTAATTTATATATAAAATAAAAATATTTATTTTTCTTTAAATTAACCAAAAATAAGAACAATCACAGCATACAAATATTTTCAAATGTCAAATTTAAGAAAGAGTATAGTGGACTCTTGAAAAACACAGGTGTGTGTATTGCATGTGTTCACTTATATTTTGATTGTGTTTAGTTTCTGCCACCTCTGAGACAGCAAGACCAACATTTCTTCTTCTTCCTCCTCAGCCTACTCAAAGTGAAGATGACAAGGAAATGTCAGAAGACACTCAAAAAAGGTGAAATAGGGCAGTGTCTGTGGCTCAGTGAGTAGTGCGCCGGCCCCATAAACAGAGGGTGGTGGGTTCAAACCCAGCCACTGCCAAACTGCAACAACAACAACAAAAATAGCCAAAGGTCATGGTGGGCTCCTGTACTTCCAGGTACTCGGGAGGCTGAGGTAAGATAATCACCTAAGCCCAAGAGCTGGAGGTTGCTGTGAGCTATGACACCATAGCACTCTACTCAGGTGGACAAAGTAAGACTCTGTCTCTAAAAAAAAAAAAAAAAGAAAAATGTAGACAAAGCAACTATCTGTCTATTTGGGTGACAGGAGACTAATATTGGATTAATGTTGTGAATTAACAAAGTATGAGATTCTAAACGACAAAATTACGACTATAGAATTATAAACATCAACATTTAATCAAAAAAAGGGAGTCATCTAAAGAAACCAAATAGATTACATGAGGAAATCTTCACTTGAGAAGTTGAAAGAAGTTACCAGTTTGAGCACAGACCTAAAAACAGTATAAGCTTATTTAAAAACATCTAAATCCTAAAAAGGAGCTAAAGCTTGTAGAAAACACTATGAGATAGGGTCTTTTCTGAGTAAGGATATCTATATTTGAAGCAAGATGGCTAAGGGATAGGACCATTAGCTAAGAAAGATACTGTAATGTTAACCAACAAAAGATTTTACTACAGTTGCCTCTTTATTATAAAGGAGAATGATTTTTCACAATGGAAATGTTTTATCTCCTTAAAAACAAACAAGTATACCCCTAAAAGTGAGGAACTAGGAAAAACAAACAAATATACCCCTAAAAGTGAGGAACGAGGAAGAGAATGCCAAAACTCTTTAAGTAAATCTATAGGCACAGGGTGTTGAAAGTAGTATATGCAGGAGAACCTCTATAAGTTGACCATGCCAGGGACTGTAACAAACCGGTCAACACACGGAGGTGGTCAACACAAAGAACTAGGCCAACTGCACTGATGCACACATGTGGTGCGTGTCAAGTGAGGTCAGCCTGGGTGTGGTGGGTCAACCCTGTAACCTCAGCACTCTGAGAAACCGAAGCAGGTGGATTACTTGAGCTCAAGAGTTCAAAACCAGCCTGAGCAAAAGCAAGACCCTGTGTCTACTAAAAATAGAAAAATCTAGCCAGGTGTTATGGTGAACATCTGTAGTCCCAGCAACTCAGGAGGCTGAGGTGAGAGGATTGCTTGAGACCAAGAGTGTGAGGTTGCTGTGAGCTATGATGCCACAGCATTCTACCCAGGCACTGAGTAAGACTCTGCCTCAAAATTAAAAAAAAAAAAATTAAGAAAGAAAAAAATAGAAAAGAGAAAAGAAAATTAGGTCAATTTAAGGAAGTAATCACTGTAGTCAATGAAGGTCTTACCATATCTGCTTCTTAGAAAAGAAAGCAACAGTTAACAAAGACCAGCTAAGCTAGTATTTACAAAACTCAGTTACCTTGAATTGATCTCATTGTCTCTTTAAGGAAGGTTATTAGTCTGCCAGAAGGATGAGTCAGTACTTCTAGAGAGGAAACTATAGAACCACTTATACTTAGTAATTCAACTTCAAGAATTGTTATTTTTGATAAAACGAAGGAAGCAGTATTTAAAAACAAGAGAATAAAGAGCACATAATAGCTCTTTTGAAATATCAGACTAATACACAGCCATTAAAACCTACCAACATGTTAAAAGAAGAAAAAGTTTATAAGACATTAAGTAGAAAAAATAATTATACAGGGATTACAACCATAAAAAAAACATGCAAACACTGGCTATTATTAAGAAAGAATTTTGAAGGGTGGCGCCTGTGGCTCAGTGAGTAGGGCGCCGGCCCCATGTGCCGAAGGTGGCGGGTTCAAACCCAGCCCCGGCCAAACTGCAACAAAAACAAAAAAATAGCCGGGCGTTGTGGCAGGCGCCTGTAGTCCCAGCTGCTCGGGAGGCTGAGGCAAGAGAATCGCGGAAGCCCAAGAGCTGGAGGTTGCTGTGAGCCATGTGACGCCACGGCACTCTACCAAGGGCAGTAAAGTGAGACTCTGTCTCTACAAAAAAAAAAAAGAAAAGAAAAAAAAAGAAAGAATTTTGAGTAATTGAACACTCAGATATGAAATAGCAGTAAAAGTTCAGTTCATAATTGAAATTAGTATGACAGGACTCTAGCATAGGAGCAACCTGGATAAGCAATGGATCAATATAAAAAGATCTAGGTATTCTAGATGACTATTAAATGCAATCGACTGTGTAATATATCTGAAATAAGGGTTGATGTAGGCTGCATTATTACAAATATAATGTCTGGAACAGAGGAGGCAGACCCATAATCCTCTGTGCTACTAAGTACATATCTCAAATACTATGATTGGTTTAAGTACCACATTAAAGTCACTAGAGCCAACTAGAAAACCCACAGAGGACAGAGACTAAAGTTGTATTACATAAGGAAAAAAACTGAAAGAACTGTGAATATTCAATCTAAGAAAAATATATGGAGAAGATAAAATGGCTATTTCAAATAACTGAACAGCTATCATTTGGAAGAGATATTAAAACTATCTTGTGTTGGCCGAGTGTGGTGGCTCACATCTGTAATCCCAGCACTTTAGGATGCCAAGGAAGGAAGATCACTTGAGGCTAAGAGTTCAAGACCAGCCTCTCTCTATAAAAAATATAAAAATTAAAAATATATATATAAAAATTAGTCGGGAACTATGGTGCATGCCTATAGTCCCAGCTGCTTGGGAGGTTGAAGCGGGAAGATCGCTTGAGCCTAGGAGTTTGAGACTACAGAGAGCTATCATTACACCACTACACTCCAACCTCCGTGAGACCCTGTCTCAAACAAACAAAAAAGATTGTGTTGATACAAAGGGCAGAATTAAATTTTTAGGAGGAAATTAGAGGGTTTTAGGAGTAATTAGTCTTTGAGTCAATCTTCTACCAGCATGAATTTTTAAACAATGGAATAGATTTATCTTTGTAGTAAATTTTCCTTCTCTTGTAAATACTCAGATACTCAATAGGGTTTTAGGGGGGAAAAATCTTATTCTAGATACCATCCAAAGCTCTGGCCAATTCCTATGAACTTAGGATATAAAATTTTAAAAATTAAGTTTATGTGAAAGATTAGTTTAGGTTAAGCCATTAAAACTTATTATATGTATACGAACAAAAGCATACCTTGGCCCAGGTTTTGGAATTTTGCCAGCCTTAAGCTCATCAATAATATCATTAATATCCTTAGGCGTCAGATCCTCCTAGGAAAAAACAAATTACAACAGGCATGTTGAAATTATTTCATACTGCTTGAGTCTATAAATCCCTAAAACCAGTTATTTTATTGTCTGCCTGCCTTTCAGCTCACAAGATAGTTACCAAGGTAGCAACAACTGAATAATTCCTATACATAGCATATAGGGCTAAATATAAACTGCAACAAGAGGTGTAGCTGAAGAGGCAATACGGAGTAGTACTTTGCAGTGAAATACATCTGCATTTAAGTCCTGGCCCCACTACTTACTAGCAATCTTGGACAAATTATTCAGCCTCCCCAAATTTGTTTATCTGTAGACCTACTTCAGTGTGTTTTTGAGGATTAAATGAGAAAATATAGAAGTTAGAACAATGCAAGGTATATGGTCAATAAACGCTATATCCTTGAAAAATGATGGGGTACCAAGAATAATTAGTAACTTATAAGTAGACTCCTAGTATCGCTCCATAATCTTATCAAAGCTCTTACTACTAACTGAAACAATCTCTATCTCTTCTGACAAATCCATCTATAGGCTGTTGCATTTAGATTTCTAATGCTACTTACAAAGTCTCGACTAATTCCTATTTAAATCCATAATCCAAAAATTCAGTGAAAACACGTTTTGGACAAATGAAACACCAAGTAAAACTTGGCTTCAGGATTTCAAAGCCTAGAGGAGCAAGGGACAAAGCCCCCAGCCAGCCCAAGAGACTCTAACAAGAGACCGTCGAAACCATACAAAGTTAAGATCCCCAAATGCTATATCCTTAATATAAGAGAAAACAGGAGGTGCAGGACTGGGCTCATGCCTGTAATCACTAGGAAGCTGAGTCAGCCCTGGAGCTCGGGAGCTCAAGACCAGCCTGAGCAAGAGCAAGTCCCTGTCTCTACTAAAAAATAGAAAAATTAGTTGGGCATGGTGGCATGTACCTATAGTACCAGATATTCAGGAGGCTGCAGCAGGAGACTACTGAGGACTACTTGAGCCCAGGAGTTTAAGGCTGCTGTGAGCTAGGCTGAGGCCATGGCACTTTAGCAGGGAGGGCAGAGCAAGACTCTGTCTCAAAAAAAGGGAGCAAATTAGAAATTAAACTATCCCTGAAAGAAAACTGCTAGCCTGGAACTTTTGGACTAGAGGAGAAGAGGAGACATAGGGGACATAATGAGTGAGGGGAGGGGCTTTTCCTAGGCCAGGAGGGACTTCTAGGAGCAAGAGAGGATCCCTTCTTTTTTTTTCTTTTCCCCCTATACAGGGTCTCATTCTGTTACCTGGGATAGAGTGCAGTGGAATCATCGCAGCTCTCTGCAACGTCCAACGTCCAGGCCCTAGCTGGGCCACCACTGTACTTAGCTAATTTTTTTAATTTTTTGTAGAAATGGGGGTTTGACTATTGCCCAGACTAGTCTCTAATCCCTGGCCTCAAGTGACCTTTCTGCCTAGGCCTCCCCCAAGTTCTGGGGTTATAAGTATGAGCCACTGTGCCCAGCCACAGATCCCTCTTAAAGAATCTACTTCACTCTGTCCTCAAAGACCTTCCACAAACAAATTTCTAAGAAATATGACCTAACAAGATCTGAATGAGACCATGATATAACTGGGATGGCAAGTGATTTTTTGAAAAGATAACAAGAAAATTCCACGTATCTGAATAATATTTCTTAAAAATGTAAAGGTCAAAGAAGAGACCAAAAATACAAAACTTAACAGACAAGTACTCAGTTAAAAACAAAAAAGCAAAACTTATGAAATCCAGCTAAAGTAGTACTGAGAGGTATGATACCATCTCTATAAAATTTTTAAAACAAGTGCTATTAGTCTGGCTTGCATACATACATGAAAAAAAAATTTAAAGCATGTATGACATGAATACACATTAAATTTATGATAATGGGGGATGAAAGATTTAGGATTGGAGTGCTTCGATAATTGTAATATCTGAAGTAAAATGTGGCAAAATGTTAAGTCTTATCTGTTAAGTCTTCATAGTTGCCATGCCAAGGTTATTTTGTATACTAACATGTAAATTACTAAATTTTTCACAATTTAGAAGTTTAAGACTTTTGTCATCCTCTAAAGGAAAACACATTTAAAGATAATTTTTTAAAAACCTGGGTATTTATGCCAACAGCTTCTTCTAAATGAGCCAATTCAGAAACCAACATCTACAGGACATGAAATCAGTACTTAAGGTATTTTAAATATGACATACAACTTAAACTTACATTAAATGAAATACTCACATAATAGTTGCCATTTATTTGAACCATGGGTGCATTTACACAGGCCCCTAAACATTCCACCTCTATAAGAGTGAAAAGTTTATCAGGTGTAGTCTCCCCAACCTTTATTCCTAAAAACATAAATAATCTCCATTGGACCAGGTTATACTTTGACAGAAATTCAGTTTTAAGAAAAAGAAAACCCATAATACATTACAGAGATATACAGTAAGTATTTAAGAGTATTACATTTATTTAAAAAAGAAAAAAAAATATGTAATTAGAACATGCAAGGATGGCTTTTCCTTTTTTTTTTTTTTTTTGTTTGCGACAGAGTCTCACTTTTTTGCCCTCAGTAGAGTGCCATGGCATCACAGATAACAGCAACCTCAGACTCCTGGGCTCAAGCGATTCTCTTGCCTCCAGCCTCTTGAGCAGCTGGAACTACAGGCGCCTGCCACAACACCTGACTGTTTTTTAGAGACAGGAGTCTCAATTTTCTTGAGGCTGGTCTTGAACTCCTGAGCTCAGGCAGTCTGCCTGCCTTGGCCTCCCAGAGTGCTGGGATTACAGGTGTGAGGCATTGAGGCATGGCAGTGTTTTTTTTTTTTTTTTTTCTTTTTTTTGAGACAGTTTCATTTAGTCACCCTTGGTAGAGTGCCATGGCATTGTAGTTCACAGCAACCTCAAACTCATGGGCTCAAGTGATCTCTTGCCTCAGCCTCCTGGGTGCCTGCCACAATGCCCAGCTATTATTAAAGAAAGGGTCTCACTTTTGGTCAGGCTGGTCTCAAACTCCTCAGCTCAAGCAATCCAACCATCTCAGCCTCCCAGACTGCTGGAATTACAGGCATGAGGCATAGCCCATGCAAGGATTTAAGCAAATGTCTTCCTTTAAAAAACAATCAAACTTCAACAAACCCATATCTAGTGTTTATTATTATATAGCAGTGCATCAGACTATATTTTCATTTTGATTGTAAAAATTAAACTAAAATCAGTCACACTATATGATTAGCAAAAACTCAGAAAATACCTAATGTCAAAGATTATTAAAGTTATGAAGAAAATGGCTACTCTCATATGTTTAAGGAACACAATTTGGAAAAATATGATAAAGGCTAACCCTTCAATTCTACTTCTTGTAAATAACTTCAGTATTTAATAGGACAAGTATGCAAAGATGTATGTACATGAAAGTAATTGCAGAGTAACTTAATTTATAATAGAAAAAAGAAGCAGACATATATTGTGCTATAGAAAGATAGTCAAAATAAAGTATAAAAAGCAAACATAGACATATTATATTTATGTATTTAATAATCAATATGATATAAAATCTGTTATATACCCAACTTTTATCAGAATTTATACATTAGGGCTCAGGAGTAGGATATTGAGCTGACTTCAACTTTCTGTTCGAATACTTCAATACTGCCCAACTATTTTTACAACATGCAAGTACTGTATACTTCATAACAAAATTAAAGGATAAGTCCTTTTCTTGCATTTGACATATGTAGGTATAAATGCAGCAATGGCATTTCGTATGGAAAAATCCCCATTTACTTTTTAAATGCTACTATTATATAATAACACCTATTTCAAATGCCCCTTCCTGAAGCATTTTTACTACACTCTTATTTGTTCCATGGCTGCTTTAGAAGAATGTATGCATAATAATAGTCATTTTTACATGTCACATGCTATCACACAGTAAGTGAAATAATTTTCTAAACAATCAAAATTTTAACACTCCTCGAAGCTTTTCAAACAAGCTTAATGATTTAGAAAGAAAAGATAACAGATAACTCAGCTTGGAGGCTAAGAACTAAGGTAGAACACAAAATTGGAAGAAATAAAGGTGGGCAGTAACAGACAGCCTTCTACCAGGGAAATAACAGATCCAAGAAGCTGGTGGAAGTTGGAAACCCCAAGAAGATAGAAATATGTCAAATCAATAAAGACAATTTTACTTTTTATCAAAGTCACAATATAATGTATCCCATACCAAGCTTTTTCTGAATTGCTTCCAGGATGCTGTCAGAGTTTCCAAGCCTGCAAGAGGTAGTAGTGCAGACCTGAATGTGATACTTTCCAACTGGCTTTCGATTATACATTGTATAAAAAGTTGCTACTTCGTATACTCTCATTGGAGGTACTTGTAAAACTTCTGCAACCTAAAATAATATTAATTGAACTTTTTAGGTATGTTGTAAAAAGTACAATTTCAACATTGCCTCAATTTGGTAAAAATAGAAAAGTTCTTCAAAAGTGGAAAACATTCTTGTATTGATAATTACCAGATATAAACACTTTGATTTTTGCAGACATCTTACACTTAAATCACACAGAGCACAGAAATTAGTGGAGTCATAGCACTGCCTCCTCCTTCTACCCTACTCCTCATCTCTGAGAAAGGATATTCTTTTTCCCTTAATCTTTAAGTCTTTCACTACTAAGAATCTCTACTTGGACCAACTCATATTTTGTCATTTTAATAGTCTAAATGGCAAAAAATTAGTGGTCAAATCCCAATAAAGTAAACAATTAGATTTTTAAAACCCTACACAATTTTTCAAAAAAGGCTTGATGTTACTTGTGAGGTACAGTACGTGCAAATGGTACTGCAAAAGAAAAAAGGTTGAGAATCAAAGCTATTAACCCATATTTGTTTACATATCTACATTTAGATATCTCTGCATACATCTCACACAGACACTTTTCCAGAATAATCCAAAACACAACTTTCATTTCATATCACAATACTCTTTCAATAGCTGGATATAATAGACAAGTACTTCCCAACCCTTTGCATCAAGGCATGAATAGAAAATACCTGTTTTGATGTCCCAGGGTTCGGGACTAAGAGGGCCACTATCTCAGCATGCTTCTCTTAGTCAGCAATTCTATTAGGGAAAACAAGGCTTTCCAGATGTTTGCTAGGGCTGCTCCTTATACAGTTGATCATGACTATAATCATAGCTATAACTTTCTAGGTGACCTAATACCATTAAGACTTCCTATCTGACACTCTTAAAATTATACATATTATATGTAGTATGCCCACGTTCTAACATAAAAGAAGAGGTCATTAAATGAAATTCAGATGAAAAAAATGTAGAACTTTATCAGGAATTCTCAAGGAAATGTATTCTCAAAAGACATCAAATCATGGCTTGATTGTGACACACAAACTAGCTGTGCTATTTAATCCAGTGATTCTAAACCAGGAATGTATGTGAATCTGGGGATCTCTCTACCAAAATATACATGCTAGAGCCCTACTACTTAAGTAGTTTAACAAACCTGGACGGGGGCCCTGATTTGTCAATTTGAAAAAGCTCTCCCCTGGAATTCTCCCACACACCTCCCTATGTCTTAGTGACAGAGAGATAATTAGTGACCTTAAGGATGGATTTTTTTGTTGTAAGGTTGGGTGTTAGTTGGGTGCTTCTTGGATTGGGGAGAGGGAGAGGAAACAACACTAGACGTCCCAAATGTAAAGTGAAAAGCATCTTGATTCTATTCTCTGTACACTGTTTCCTGCCTCTTCCTCCGTACACATCCAACTCTAAAAAGACTAGAACAATATTTATTTTTATTTTTAGAAACAGAGTCTCATAATGTTGTCCAGGATGGTCTTAAACTCCTGGGATCAAGCCATTCACCCAGATCAGCCTCCCAAGTAGCTGGGACTATAGGCACAAGCCACCATACACAGCTTATTACTTAAATGTTCTGACATTTAGTTTCTTACTTATTTTCCTCTCCTAAGCTTGTCAATAAGACTCAATAAGACTTCTGACAGGCCTGCCATTATTAAAAAACATGAATTTTTACAAAAATCCCCCAAACCATAATTAGAAACACATACCTAAATCATTATTTAGAAAAGTAGGCTATTTAGCTTAAAATAATGTAACTCCCAAAGAAATGTGATTTATTGAAAAAATAACCACCTGACTATGTTCACTCAGGACAGTACCTCACTAAACTTGCTTTATAACATTTTTCACAGTGAAGAAAATACTAAGGGTCCTCACAGTGTTAGTGTACTGTGCACGCAAAGCAAATAAGAGGTCAATAAACTAAATCTAGAATTTGCGTTAGGGATTCTATTAGATAAACCAAGGGCATTCATATTCTTCAAGGAAGATGATGGTCGAGCCTAACAGTTTTAATCCAGTGACGTCTACAGAGTGATAACAATGACGTATAGCAGCATCTCCGAAACTGCACTGATTTGGAAATGAATTCAGTCCTAGCTCTATCATTGAGAAATTATTACATAATAATTGGACATCTACCTTGTTGAAAACATTGCCAGGGAAGAAGTCAGTCCAGAGAAAAATCAAAGATATTTTCCATAATAAAATATGGCTTAGTTGTATAATTCTCATAAAAATCAAATAGTATGTGGGATTTTCTTTCTTTTTTTTTTTTATTAAGGGGAAAGTGCAAATGCAGTCCCCCACTACCACAAATTATGCAGTCGAGTTTCCCACATTTGGGGAAATCGCAGGGGTCAGCACATCCGAAGTACAATGGATGAGCCTTGCTCTGAGAAAACCACCTTTGTGATCATGGTATCTCCCCTTCCAAGTAAGTATAGTATGTGTTTTGTTTGTTTGTTTTTGTTTCTTTTTTGAGAAAAAGTCTCACTTTGTTACCCTCGGTAGAGTGCTGTGGCATCACAGCTCACAGCAACCTCAAACTCTTGGGTTTAAACGATTCTCTTGCCTCAGCCTCCCAACTAGCTGGGACTAAAGGCACCTGTCACAATGATAGGCTATTTTTTGTTGCAGTTGTCATTTATTATTTATTTATTTATTTTTTTGTAGAGACAGAGTCTCACTTTACTGCCCTCGGTAGAGTGCTGTGGCGTCACACGGCTCACAGCAATCTCTAGCTCTTGGGCTTATGTGATTCTCTTGCCTCAGCCTCCCAAGCAGCTGGGACTATAGGTGCCCGCCACAACGCTCGGCTATTTTTTTTTTTTGGTTGTGGTTTGGCCGGGGCTGGGTTTGAACCCACCACCCTCAGTATATGGGGCCGGCGCCCTACTCACTGAGCCACAGGCGCCGCCCGCAGTTGTCATTATTGTTTAGCAGGCTGGATGGGTTGGAACCCACCTGCCTCAGTGTGTGTGGCTGGCGCCCTAACCACTGAGCTATGAGCACTGAGCCAGTATGTGGTTTTTGTATAGTACTTTGTAAATGATATACTATATTGCCACACAAATGTAATTATATTATTAGGATATAAATAAACTTGAAATTTGGATTACTGCTGAAAGCTATTAGAAAAATAAACAAATCTTAAAATATGTACAAAGAGACTATCTTCATATTGTTAGCCAAAATGGGTCGCTCATATCATTTTTGCAGGTTCCAAGGTAGCAAAAATACTACTTATTATATAAATTTTTGTTAAAGCCTATAATCAAAGATGTACAATACTAAAAAGACTCATACTAGCTATACCCGGATCTTTTTTTCCTGTAATTCTAATGTTTAAATGTTATGCTAATTTTCAGAAATCTTGATGCTAAATTATACACATCTGGGAT
Organism: Nycticebus coucang; assembly: GCF_027406575.1. Lineage (NCBI taxonomy): Eukaryota > Metazoa > Chordata > Mammalia > Primates > Lorisidae > Nycticebus > Nycticebus coucang. The sequence goes on along the minus strand of NW_026515591.1, from coordinate 448,709 downwards.
CTTTTATCTTTATTGTAACTGTTTCAAACCTTTTTTGGGGGTGGGGGTGGGGGAAACAAAGTCTTACTCTGTCACCCACGTTAGAGTGCCATGGTGTCAGCAACCTCAAACTCATGGGTTCAAGCGATCCTCCTGCCTCAGCCTCCTTGAGTAGTTGGGATTACATGGGCCCACCACCATGCCTGGCTAGTTTTTCTAGTTTTTAGTAGACAAGGTGTCTTATTCTTGCTCAGGCTGGTCTCAAACCCTTGAGCTCAGCTCCCAGAGCACAGGCATGAGCCACTGCATCCGGTCCAGCCCCCTCAAAAAACCTTCTTTCACCATAATACTTCTTCTATTTTCTGCAAAGATAGAAAGCTTAAAGGAACCAACAAAAAACAAATATAACTCAAGGAAACATATAAATGACTAAAGGGCTCCAAACTCCTAGGTTCTGACACTGGAGATTATCAGGGTAATCTCTACATAAGGAAGTTATCATACACAATCTCTCCTCTTTTCCAACTAAGGTAAAAATGAACCAGTACCTTATTCATTGCAGAGATGGGCAACGACCCATGCTGCCTTTGAGCTAAATCCAGGATTGGAAGCACAGCAGCTGCTTTATGCCCTTCTGGGTAGTTTTCTACAATTGCCTCTATCCTCTGTATAAAAAAGGAAATCACCCACTTTATACATATGAAAGCTACTAAATATTCTGTAAATTAATAATATGATGTTAACTTAGTCATACCTTATAGTGCGAAATCAAATGGAGTATCTGGTGCGAAATCAAATGGAGTATCTGGGTTATTCTCAGGAGTATCTCTGTGCTATACAAAGAAAAAAGATTTTTCAAAATTATCCAAATTCTATCAACGTGTGAATAACACTATATATCACTATACTATTACTTGATTGTTTAGTCTCTCCATTTTAATTACAACATGATATAGTATATCTATCTATCCTTCCATCAAAAAGAATGACTAAAAACATGAATGAGAATGATTACCAAAGTTAACAGAACTCAAAATTTTAGAAAAGTTTTAGGAGGCATTTTTTTAAAGGTTAAGGGAAGTAGCTTTAGGATCACTAAAACAAACAACAAAGAAAGTATTATCTAATTTCTTTTTTTTTTTTTATTGCAGTCTTCCCAAACTACCATGTGTGCTTTTGCTATAATTCTTTTTTTTTTTTTTTGGTATTATCTAATTTCAATAGATAAGAGGATCTTCTAATGTAATTACCAAAACAATGCCAATTATGAGAAGCCTTATGAAATTAAGACACAAGGTTTGGCTCCCATAGCTCTGTGGCTAGGGTGCAGGCCACATACTCTGGGGCTGACAGGTTCAAACCCAGCCCAGGCCTGCTAAACACCAATGACAACTACACCAAAAAATAATATCCAGGTGTTGTGGCAGGTGCCTCCCTACTTGGGAGGCTGAAGCAAGAGAATTGCTTAAGCCCATGTTTGAGGTTGCTGTGAGCTGTGATGCCATAGCACTCTACCAGGGGCAACATAGTGAGACTCCGTCTCAAAAAAGAAAGAAAGAAAAGAAATTAAGACACAAAATTTTGAGTGTGAACGTACGTACATTTTTTCCAAAAGAAAAGGTATCAGCTTGTCAATGACCAAATCTGTGTCAAAAAACATTAAGGCTCATTACTTAGGGAAGGTACAAAAGGGCCATTTCTTCTCCATATATTTTCCATAAACAGAAAGTAATCAATAGCAAGAAGCTCTGTTTCTTCTAACAAGAAATCAAATGAGTCACACTGAGATTAACACTTATATCCATTAAAGATATGTATGTGTGGTAAACACAGAACTGAATCTCTTGATATGTCAACTCTTGGGAGTTCTACTTTTTAAAGGATGTAAATTTAAAAAAGGAAAGAAAACAAACTTGGACAATGATCTTAAATATGTGGCCTATCTGGTATGTTTTTAGACAAAGATGATAATACATAGCAAAAAGCTATTTATTATAACATTAACTCTTAAATCATCATACAAGCCCATTACATTGCATTTAAACAACACTAGATTAATCGCTAAAAACTTCACCATGTAAGAAACAGGAATACATTATATTTTCCCTTCTGAATTGTACAAGTGAGCTGGTAAATTCATAGACTTCTCCCTGTAATAAAACCTTGACAACCAAAAATATAAAGGGCAGCTCCTAATATATTCACTACATTACTAAAATCCATAAATTTCAAACCACTATCATTTTGGGATTCCCCAAGCTACAGCCTCAGAACCTTCAGTCAACCCACATGATTGATATTTTGGGGGGTGTGGACGGGGAACAGAGTCTCACTTTGTTGCCCTTGGTAGAGTGCTGTGACATCATAGCTCACAGCAACTTCAAACTCTCGGGGTCAAGCAATCCTCTTGCCTCAGCCTCCCGAGTAGCTGAGACTAGAGGGGCCTGCTGTAACACTGCACTACTTTTAGAGATGGGATCTTGCTCTTGCTCAGGCTGGTCCAAAACTCCTGAGCTCAAGCAATCCACCCAACATGACTGAATTTTAAGAACCCAAAGAGTTGTTAGAATCAGGTTAAAGGCTCACACTAATTTCACCAAAGAACAAACTAGGTTCTTATTCCTACAGTTTCCCTGGTGCCAAATTAAATGTGAGAGCTTTAGGTGGAACAACGTATCTTTTTAAATGTAAATTCAATTAGCAATATGTAAATATCCCAATGGCCATGATATACCAAAGATATTGGTGTTTGAGATATTTTGGCTTAATCACAATCCATTACAGATTCCTTTGTTCTTTCTCCACTCCCACTGCTTCACTTGACTAGTTAAAGACAGAAAATTAAAAAGAAAAAAAAAGATATTTTGGCTTATTACAATAGATTTACCCAAATTTCCAAGTCTTTTCTTTTTGAAGAAATCTAAGTAATTACTTACCACAAATAAAGCTCCTCCTGCTCCATTTTGCACAGCTGCCTTATGCAAATTCCTCATATGTCTTCCCTAAAATTTAACATTTTAATGCAGTTCAGTAAATCACAGCCTTAAGAAATGTTTCATAAGGAAATACTCTAAGATTCATAATTTAAAGCAATAAGATTAACTTACAGAAGTAAAAGGTCTCAAGAGCTATAGTCTACTACTCTACACCCTGCCCCTGTCTATTTCCAGAGACATATAAAAAATAAAGACACAAAGGCAAGGTTATTCACATGCCTTAGGTCACACACAAGAGTCAAAGGGAGAACCAGGACTACAATCCAGATGTGCTGAACTGTGCACCCTTTCTACCACACCCTGGCTGCCAATGGCACTGTCATTCTGGCCACCCTGCAGGGATAGGAAACCTGTTGTGGCTTTCTGATTACAAGATTCTTTTTTAAACATCAAAAGAGGCAAGAAAAGCTTCATCTTTCTCTACTACACCCCTTTTAATAAAAGGATTTGTTCTACAATATTTGAATTCAGTCAAAAGGCTACACTTGAGGACCCAGAAAGCCACATATCACCTTAACGCCACAGGTTCCCCACTTATTATTATTATTTTTTTTTTGAGATAGAGTCTCAAGCTGTCACCCCCTGGGCCATGGCATCATAGCTCACAGCAACCTCCAACTCTTGGGGTCAAGTGATCCTCTTGCCTCAGTTTTTCTATTTTTAGTAGAGACTGCTTTTCCTCAGGCTGGTCTTGAACTCCTGAGCTCAAGTAATCCACCCACCTTGGACTCTCAGACTGCTGCAATTACTGCGTGAGCCACCACGCCCGGCCTCCCCACTTCTTTATGAGGACCTAAATAAAAATGTTTTCATTCTATCCAATGAGTCATATACGCTATACAAATGAGTCAACTGTATCCTCCTTTTCAATCCTGCATTAAATTAGTTCAGAAACTCCAGCTGTAAAAGTAGTTGCAGAAAACTACTTATGACATATGTTCAATTGCTTTGGAAAGAATCTGATTACTCCCTCTGTTGCCTTCATTTTTCTTTGCCCTTTTGCTCCTACCCTGCCCACTCAAGCAATCAACTATCACTTTAGATTCTTCCCACTTTTGAGTTCTGCTAACCACAGACAAATGAGAGAACCCTGAATTAAAACAAGCATGGAACCTGCAAAGAGTTGGGCAATTCAAAGAAGGCAAACCAAAGAAAGTAAAAGGAGTAATACAACACAAAATTATATATTTAACTTTTCCCTAGGTCCAAACAATGTTTCAGTTGATGAAGTATGTTTACCTGGAACATTTGCTTTAATTAACTAGACAAGACCTAGATGTAGAATAAGAAGCATAAGAAAAAAGATGGGAGTGATAAATATTAGTTTCAGAATAACTGGGGAGGATGCAATTAGAGGGGGCTTCAATCATGTTCGTTTTTTTCTTTCTTATGCAGCTGGTGGGTATGTAACTGTTATAATTCTAAAGAATGTTTTTATATATGATAATTTTTTTTTTTTTTTTTTAGAGAAAGAGTCTCACTGTACCGCCCTCGGGTAGAGTGCCAGGGTGTCACACGGCTCACAGCAACCTCTAACTCTTGGGCTCACACGATTCTCTTGCCTCAGCCTGCCGAGCAGCTGGGACTACAGGCGCCCGCCACAACGCCCGGCTATTTTTCTGTTGCAATTTGGCTGGGGCTGGGTCCGAACCATCCACCCTCGGCATATGGGGCTGGCGCCCTACTCACTGAGCCACAGGCGCCGCCCTATATGATAATTTTTTTTAAACAAAGAATGCAACATTTACATTCAAGGAGACAGTCTAATTTCTTCCAAATTGCTTCAGGATCAATCTGAATTAAACACAAGATTATATCTATATTCCTAGACTGAGATAAACATGAAATCATGGCTGTAACTCCTGAGTAATACATAAGAACAATATCAGCATAAAACTTAACTGAAACTAAAATTTAGATGACAGCTATTTTTTCACCTTAGCTGAGAAGATATTAAACAAAAAAACCACAGAACAATTTTTGAGTAACATTAATAAATTATTTACTAAATCCTGAGAGAAAACAAAGATTTCATAATAAAGGCGAAGGATTAATTTTTAGAGAAAGAAAGTAATCAGTCCTCTCTTTAACGTTCTCTGTTGACTGACTTTTTATCCACTTCTATAGTTGGGTTTCTGGGCTCAGTTCTCACTCCTATGTCCTTTTCTCCATAAGCTTATCCATTTTCATCAGTAACTCTACTCCTAGTACTCTCAGATCCTCTATGTATTTGGTGACAAAAAGCTAACAGCCTGAAAAGATAGTAGACATATAAATATCAATGAAAAAAATGAGTAAATACCACGAACAAAAATTTCACAGAATTCAAATAGTTAAATTTACTAGTAAGTAAGAACACAATTTAAAATAACTGGCAGCTGGCTTGGTGCCTGTAGCACAGTTGTTGCAATGCCAGTCCCATACACCAAGGCTGGCAGGTTTGAACCCAGCCCAGGCCGCTAAACAATGACAACTGCAACAAAAAATAGCCAGGCGTTGTGGCGGGCGCTACTTGAGAGGCTGAGGCAAGAGAATTGCTTAAGCCCAAGAGTTGGAGGTTGCTGTGAGCTGTGATGTCACGGCACCCTACCAAGGGCGACACAGTGAAACTCTGTCTCAAAAAAAAAAAATGGCAGCTATCAAATTAGCAAAGTTTTTTTTTTTTTTTTAAGATAATACTTCATTCTATTGAGTGTATAGAGAAATGGTGCTTATTATACATTAGATAAAAATTCAATTACCCTTTTAGGTAAGCAAATTACCTTGATGTATGGAGAGACTAAAAAAGTGTGCATCTTTTAAACCTAGTAATTATACTTTTAGAAATTTTTCTTATACTACGAAATGAGAATAAAGATTTACATAAAAACATGTTGCTTCTGTGATATTTACTGCAGCAAAAACCTAAAAGCTCAACATAGGGAGATCTTTTTATTTTTTTTTGAAACAGTCTCATTATGTCACCCCTTGGTAGAGTGCCGTGACGTCACAGTTCACAGCAACCTCAAACTCTTGGGCTTAAGTGATTCTCTTGCTGCAGCCTCCCAAGTAGCTGGGACTACAGGCACAACGCCGGGGTATTTGGCTTTTTTTTGTAGTTATCATTGTTGTTTAGTAGGCCTAGGCTAGTTTGCACCCACCAGCCTCTGTTTATGTGGCTGGCGCCCTAACCACTGAGCTCCAAGTGCCAAGATGGGGAAGTCTTATTACTGATAATTTCAACACTGAAATATTATATGGCTAACAAAAATATTTCCTAATTTTTTTTCCCCATATAGAAAAAGCATTTGGTCCACAATCAGAATTGGAAACCATCAGGGTTAAGCAAAACAAATACACCAAAAATAGCATTAACTATCATCCTAATGATACTAAATTTAGACACTAAGGAAAAGACTGGAAGGCCAAAAACAATTACAAGTGTGAATCTCTGTTCTTATTACGTTAACAAGATTATGAGGGACTCTTTTATATTTATATCTATTTTCCTAATTTCCTATTTAGCATAGAATAATATGACAAACTGAAAGTAAAAAAACTTACTTAAAATTAAGTGTTCATTAGGTACAAAGGAAATTTATCACCTCTACTGTTAAACACACTTCTTGTTCTAATCTCTGTATATCAAATTAAACATTACCAATCCCTACATTAAAAATGCTTCTATTTTAGATCAATATTTGACTTCTTTCTCATTAATCCAGGATGTGTCATGTACTTTCACTTAAAATAGAGAGTGAACCTTGAAAATTGTTCTTTAATCTATGTAGCTAAATATTAGAAGATCTATTATTTTTTATTTTTATAGTATTTTTTCTGCTCCCAGGGCCTGTTGTGTCCTGCCTCCTCTTTCCCCTGGTCTCTGTCTCCATCTGGTTATCAAACACCATTGAAGGCCAGGTTTGGAATTCCACTTGTGAAGTCTGAGGCTCCTTTACAAGTTTTTAGAGTTTCTTCCAATATTAGGAAACAACTGGGTGATGACGTGCACTGCTAGGATAGATTGTCCCTCCACAGTGTCAGGATCTAAACTGGGAAGGAGGGAGTCAACGGAGACACCTTATCTGGCAAGTGAAGACAGTTGAGATTAGGCAGAGTGTGAGAGGTTTAGGGATAGAGTCTGGGCCAGGGTCTGCAAGAAGGAGAGGAGGCCTGTCCAGTGATTAAGGATTGACTTTATTTTAAAGGAGCAGAACAGAGTCTGACTAGAAGTCAGCCCCTCACCCAGTTTCAAGGGTTTTTTATTAATGTAGTTGAGTGTCAGAGGGGGTCACGAAAGACAAAGGAAGTCTTCTTTGGAAGGTGTTAATCTTATATGTAGGCCTTTCTCTAGTGCCAGCCAGGACAAGGGTCTGAGATTCTGATGCTTCCCAGGAACACTGGCTTTGAAGCATTCAAGGGAAAGGGGTTACTGTGACCATGCCATTTGGTTTCTTACCGGCTTTTTATCAGTAGCTATCTTGCTAGGATGGCTATCGTCCTTTCAGGGTCATGAGGAATTTCAGGAGTGTGGGAAGGGGGCTGCTGTGATCATGGATTTTGATTTCTGGCCTGCTTTCTTTTTCTACCTATCTCCCAAATAGCTGTGCTGCTGTGAGGGTTGTGAGGATTTCTTCCCGCAACTCCCCACTTTTATTTTAAGGATAATCTGTAATCTCTCAAAACCACTTCCTGATGGAGTGGGCCATAGACTCTTTAGGGGTAAGTGGGGACTTACTGGAGTTAGAAAGATTTCAGTGTTGTCTTGAACGAGCCTCCTAGAGAAGAAGGACCTGGGTGACATGTTGTTGAGTTCACTTCAAATGGTGTTCCAAATTAGCTGGGTCATAGTCCATTTAAGGAGCAGACCTAGGGAGACACAAAGTAATAAAAGAATTAAAGGGGTGATTAGAGGTAGGACCCAAGGGAGCCATCCTTGTGAGTCAAACTGAGATTGCCAGCTGTTTTCTCTTTGTCTTCGGAAGTTGTCATTCTGCTAATTTCTTGGCTGCATCTCTGATGAGTCCAGACTGGTTGACATAGAAGCAGCACTCTTCATCTAGAAACAAACACAAGCCTCCTTTTTCTGCAGTAAGAAGGTCTAACACATCTGTTTTGGAAGCTTATGGCTGCTAAGGAATCTATTTGATCTTGTAGTTTTATAAGGTTTTGGGATATTTCCTTTAGGCTTTCTTGTAGGTCTCGTGATAATATGTGGAAGAAATGTAGAGAAGGTCCTTCAACTCTGAGTCCTGTCCCATTCCCTGTGGCTATTCCAGGGTGACAAGGAGTGAGATTAGAATGGAGCTTTTTGGGGGCTTGCCACCTGTTTTTATTGGAACGGGTAAAAATTGATTAGGAGGGGCAATGTTTATATTAAGAGACAGATATACAAGAGTGAAAGTGCCTGCCAGTTGGTGGGTAGGCAAGAATATGTTTTTTTTTCCACAAATAAAAAATAGACCTTCTTGTGTTAGACATGAGCTAAGGTGGAATGAAAAGAGGGGGAGGAAATTGTAAGTTCTCCCATGTTGTCCTGGTTCATTACCCCAGACTGAAAAAGAACCAGCAAGTGTTCCTTCCCCCAATAAGAGGGGAGGTCTGCTAGCAAAGATGGGCCTGGGGGAATAAACTTGGATTGGCTACTAATGGAAACATCTACAGTAGAGCAGGGTCTTTTGAAGTTCACAACCCATGGAGGTGTATATCCTATTAAGTGTCTAATACGTGTCACGGATTTACCAGGTGTCCCCAATTTCTGTTACCTCAGAGCAGAACCAGAGCACGAAGAGTAATGTTTTTAAACAATAAGGATCAGGGCAAAGGGAGTGTCTAACCTGTTAACACTTTCTTGAAAAAGATATAGAAAGCAAAATGCTTTAGTTCAATTGTCATTCAACTGCTAGTAGGGTGACACTTTTCACCAGGATTTGTTAAGCCAGAGCAATTTTGGCTTATCCTTACCCCAAATAATTCCCAAGTGAAAGTCTCAGGATTAAATCTCTCATAACCAATAACGTAAGTTAATTTCTACGGTCATTACACTTTTAAAGTAACCTAATGCACAGTCAGCTGTTCCTTTTAGAATCCTTAGGATGGAATTGTGGGGGCTCTTTGGAAAACCCCTGTACTGCCTCCTACTCTCAAAGCCATTGTTTCTGGACAAACTCAGTGATTTCAACTGTTACTGACCTAACTTTATAGGCTTGATTGAAAATTGGCTTGTTTTATGTACATGGGGCAAACACAATGGCTGCCTGGCTAGATATATTTCACTAAGTTAGTAATACTCTTATAAGCCCAGGGAAATTTGCCCTAACTTCAGTGGTTGGCCCTTTAAGTAAGGAAGGTGTGGGTGTTGGGGGGTGGCAATGAGGGAGCAGGAGCCAGCAGAGCTAGACTAAAATCTAGGGAGATGGCCGAATGTGTAGTTTGATTTTCTCGTTCTTAGGATTTCTTCTCCATAAATATATCAGCACTCTTGAGGATATGGTGTAATGAAAATCATGAGCTTTCCCATCAGACAGACTCAGATTTGAATTCTCTTCTCATCACTCACTTGGTTCTGTGAAGCTTTGGTCCTCCATTTCTAAAAGTATAATTAGAACATTAAATCTTTCAGTTTATGGAAAACAATTAACATAGTGCCTGGTGTACAATAAGGGTTCAAAAGTTTCATTTTGTTTCAGTACCTAACAAGCTGGTCTGCTCTATCTGTGGAATACTTTAGTCAGGAATTCTAAATTACAGTTATCTCCTAAGTCACATCCTACTTATTAAAACAGCCAGAGACCCATCACCCCTCTTAGCATGCCCACAAATGACAATACTAACCTGCCTGTAGCCTGCCTCCGAGGGTTTCTAATGAATAAAGTGAGATGCAGGCCGAGTCCTTCTTTGCTAAGAAGGCACATTTCTAAGAAGAACAGATAAGAGCAAATTAGTGTAAAGTCAAAACTCAATGGAAGGGAAAAATGAGAAGGTTACTGCTGGATGAGTGAGTGAGAACAAGAAGGACTTTAAGCAGGAAATTTGAGGGTGCAAAGAAGAGCGACCAGTCACAATGGTGGACTGAAGTGTTTGAAGTGTTACATGCTGAGGGAGGGTATGTGCAAGAGAGGTAAGTGAGGACAGTCCTTTGTGATCCTTCCCATTTCTCAGGTTTATCTCAGATATGTGGGACCAGAAGGGAAAATTAAAACCAAACAGCCAATAACTTAGCTATACAAACTTCAAAAACAGACTATTTTGAGGTTGCTGTGAACTATGATGATGCCACAGCACTCCATGCAGAGGCAACAGACTGAGACTCTGTCTCAAAAAAAAAGTATTATATATTATAATATAAGCAAATAATATATAATATAAGCAAAATGTCACCTAAGCCATTATCGGATTCACATTGCTTGTTACTTTCCCAACATGGGACTGAATCTTAGCTGCTTCCATGGCTGAGGTTAAAGTTTCTGGCAGAATTTGATCAATGTTTCCCAAGCAAGTAATCAAAATAATTAAAAAGCAATGAATATAATTCTTGCCTAATCAATCGGCAAATTGCTAATAGCTGCTGTTGGTAATGTGGGGAGCAACAGACTGTCACCTAGTGATGGTGGCAGTGCGATAAGATGGTCTTCTGCAGAAGGTAATCTGGCAAAATGTGTTCAGTTTCTTTTCTTTTCTCTCTTCATTTTTTTTTTTAGACAGAGTTGAATTTTGCTCTGTCACCCCAGCTAGAGTACAGGGGAGTCATCATAGCTCACAGCAACCTTAAACATTTGGGCTCAAGTGATTCTTCTCCTCCAGCCTCCACCTTCCACGTGCCATCATGCCTGGCTAATTCTCCTATTTTCAGTAGAAATGAATGTCACACTTGGCTCAGGCTGGTCTTGAACTCACAAGTTCAAGCAATCCTCCCACCTCAACCTCCCAGAGTGTTAGGATTACAGATATGAGCCATCACACCTGGCCTAGTTAGTTTCTTAACATGTTTTTTTTTTTCCCCTAATGAAAGTACACAAAAATGTCCATCACAGTGTTCTTAATGACATTGAAACCTTGGAAGCTATGTAAATGATTAATAGAGAACTGATCAAATAAATTATAGTACAGCCAGTAAAGATACCCATGATGTGTTAAGTTTAATAAAAGAAGGATTACAAAATATCACATGTAACATTACTACAGTTTCTGTACATATATATGTATTTCACACTATTTTAAATTGCACATGAACTTTATGGCCACCTTGTGTGTGTACATATATGTATATACACTATACACATAAATGAAAAAAATTTAGCAAAATATGGTGGGAGAATTAAAAGTAATTTTTCATTTTTTTCTTTATGCCTTACAAATTAATAATTGTCTTTTATACTCATTTCTTTTTAGTGGATACACACTTCCTTAGAGTGTGCTTTTTACTGCTATCAGTTTTCATTCAGGTTTTAATTTAGGGTGTGGGCTGGGGAGAGAGAAATGAGCCAATTCTTAGGTTCTTTGGGCAATTTTCAGTCTAGGCAAAAGAAAACAACTCTGAACTCCCTCCCACAGTCTGCTCCTTAAAATCACCATGAATATTTGAATTCATGTCTTCCTTGACAAAAAGATTCATATAAAATTTCTTGAAATAGCCAATTTTCCTTGCACATAAAATTTTCCTTGACTAAGAAAAGTTGCATTTCATCTCAGTAGTTCATTTACTGCATATATTTGGGTCGTTCGACATAAATAGCCTAGACTGTATAATAAAAAAATGATCAGAGAAGGGTAGAATTGATCAACTCATCTACTGTGCAAATATATTTTCCACCCCTATTATACACTGGGCACTAGGGCCCTGGAGATACAAAGGCAAAAGACCACAGCCCTTCTAGGGAAGACCTTACACTTGCTGAGAGAAGATTATAATACAGAGCCTGTGTACAAGATGAAATGGTTGGGGAAAGAGTGCCCAATTTCTTAAGAGGGTTGGGGGTCAGAATAACTTTCATAGAGTACGTGACACTGGGCTGGCACTTGAAGGCTATGTTGGAATTTGCTATAAATAGGGTTTCTCGGAAGTAAGTTTTCTTTCACCTGAAAGAAGTGAAAGATAAGCTTTCCTTGAGAGCAGCTAGAAGGTCAAGGTGGCAAATTAACCTCTTGAAGAGATACCTGCTAATGAAAAGAGTTAGAGGAGACATTTCCACCTTTTCCTAGGGCCACTTCCTCCCAGGTAACTTCAGTGCTGTTAGTAACAGGGGCATCTGATGTTGGTGCTGAGGCCTTCATTGTCCTTTATAGAAATAAGATGCTTTTGGCAGGAACTTGCACAGTGATACTGAGTGTGTTAGTGTCAAGAGGACATATGATAGAATTTTCAAGCCCCATACGAAGGGGCTATGGTATGAGGGCACTGGAAGGGCAGGAACTGTCATGTGAAGTCTGAGATAGTTTAATTTGGTGGGACCTGGTATCAGCATTTTAGAGCAGGAAAGCTTAGAAAACAACTGGTCCTCATTTTACAGGTTAAAAAAATTAAAAGTTACTGAGATTGCCAACGTCTTAGCAGCGGCCTTCTTCGTGAATAATTATGGAGTGGAATCTTCTGTGTAAAGGTCCTCTAGTACATCTCCATAGACCTTCACAGGGGTGGGAGGTGGGCCTCACTCTGCTCACGTGACAGCAGAGGTGCTGCTCAGTTTCCTAGCTTCCAGCTCCTGTGTTTCTTCTGTTTAGATAGTCAAAGGTCAAAAACTGACTAAGAACAGATGAGTTCTTTCCTTTTGCATCATTTTTCAACTTTTCAAAGGGCTTATAATAAACCATCATTTTCCATTATTTATTTAAAGGATTTGTTTTACAGAATTTGTAGTTCTTGGGAACCCCTCTGTTGTACTTATGAAGTACACAATCTGATTCTTACTCATCTCTCAACATCCAAGGAATCCTAGTATTAATATTCATGGTTTAAATCACCCAAAACAGAATAAGAAGGCTGAATTAGCCAGTAATGTTTGTAACTTTCCATAAATATCTTACATGTATAGAGTCAGGAAATAACTTCTCCCTGAGATAGAGAAAATGATAGAAAAATTTATGAAAGAAAAGAACTTCTGCCCTTACTCTCACAGGGACTGTGCCTGCAGAAGGGTATCCTAGGCTGGCCCCTAAGATGACCACAGCACGTCAGTTTGACTTTGTGTAACCATATGATGCAGGAGAATGCAAAGTGGTAGGCTTAGCATCATTTAATAAATATGTATAATGGTTAGAGAAATTAGAAGTTCAACTAAAGGCCTCAATCTTCAACAAGAAGTGTCATATTTAAATAAGAAAAGCAATATGAAAATATCTCTTTACTCCAACTGAAGCTTAATCAGGTTTCAGAAGTAGGCTATCATTGTGAATATTGATTTGGCCTAAAAATAAGAGAACAGCTTAGAAAAGAGCTGTATATTTTTTATGACATTTCCTAGTGAGAGAGGATATATGTATATTGAAAAAAAGATGGAAAGGAAAGGAAAGAGGGAGAGAAGAAAAAGAGAGGGGGAGACGGAGAGAGGAAGGGGAGAAAGAGGAGCAAATGAATGAATTAAAGAATGAATGAGAGAATGTATATCAGTTCTGGAAACAAGTATTAATTTCTTTTAATAAATGAACTTTGTTTTCTAACCAGCATTTCATTTGAAATAAATGACAAAACAATGGACATTTTCTTTTTTTTTTTATTAAATCATAGCTGTGTACATTAGTGTGATCATGGGGCACCATACACTTGGTTCACAGATCGTTTGACACATTTTCATCACACTAGTTAACATAGCTTTCGTAGCATTTTCTGCAGTCCCAGAATTCTAAGGGCTTACAAAAATTTATAGGTATCCTTGTATAGAGGAGGTTTTGCACAGATCTTCATATGGATCCACTGTTCTGCTGGCCTCCAACTCTGAGTCCCTGTGGGACGCTACTTCCCAGAGTACATACAGTTCCTATGTTCCTTGCTAATTGTCCTCACTAGATAAACCTAGATGCTGAATTCTAATTGCCCAATGCCCAGGTTCACAAAGCTCACTCTATCATGACAGGTGCAGATTTTCCTGAATACAGCTTTTATAATGGTCCACATTATAGTTTTTTTTTCATATTAGCATTTTGAAAAGTATTATTCAAAAAGTGAATACACCCAGAGCCAACATGAGGAAAGCCTATTGACATTTGTTTAATCAAATATTTATTTAGTATTCCCGCAATAATAAATTTCCCCTTTACGTAACCACTTTTTAAACTTTATAATATTTTGTTAAATGTGTACCTCATGGGCAAGAGGATATCTTAAGAGAGAGACAGATGTTAGCATTCATTAGACCATTCCTCAATCATTAATGTTCTCCACGTTTCTTTCTTGTGTCAGGGAACGGTGCCCAAAATGCTGATGTCAAGATAAAGGATATAGTCTTACCCTCAAGGAGCTTATAGAATAGCTAGATGACTGGGTTCTTAGGTGGATTTGTCCACTAAAGAGAGTAGACTTCATAATGCCAAACTCTCCTATTTCATGGGCTACCCCTTCTGAAATCTGATGTTTATTTTTCTGTAGAGCAATTCTTTCAACGTGTCCTATTGTCTTGGGAATAATAAACATTCAAAAAAAAAAAAACACTATTTATCACCTCCCATCCCTGAGTAGTATGTGGACATTGTGGTCTATAAAATGCCCCCCAATAATCCCCTTTCCTTGTGTGCATGTCCTTATGTAAGTAACCTCTTCCTCTTGAGTATGGACTAGACCAAGTGACTTACTCCTAACCAATAAAATATGGCACAGAAGGGCTCAGTGCCCATAGCACAGTGGTTACAGAGCCATCCACATACACCAAGAGTGGCAGGTTTGAACCCAGCCCTGGCCAGCTAACCAACAATGACAACTTCAACAACAAAAAGTAGTTGGGCGTTGTGGCAGGTGCCTGTAGTCCCAGCTAGTTGGGAGGCTGAGGCAAGAGAATCACTTAAGCCCAAGAATTTGAGGTTGCTATTACCTGTGACACCACAGCACTCTACACAGGGTGACAGAGTGAGACTCTGTCTCAAAATAAATAAATAAATAAATAAATAAATAAATAAAATATGGCACAGAAGATAAGATGTCATTTCCATGATTAGGTTAGAAAAGATGGTGACTTCTGTCTCTATTGCCTTCTTGGTGAAGCCAAAGGCCATGTTGGAGAAGCCCAGCTGGCAAGAAACTGAGGATGTCTTCTAGACAATAGTGATCTTGGACCGAGCCCTTCAGTCCAACATTTCATGAAGGTAGAACTGAATCCTACCAACAACTGCATGAGCTTGGAAGCAGATTCTTCCCCAGTCTGGTCTTCTTATGAGACCTGAGCTTTGGCTAACTTCTTGATTACAGCCATATAAAACACTTATAAAAAGGACCCAGTAAAGCTGAGCCCAGATTTCTAACTCACAAAATATAAGAAAATACATGTACCTTATTTTAAACTATTAAGTTTTGGGGTAGTTTGTCATATAGGTAACGAATACAGAAATCATCCCATTTCTTAAGGAGTGGACAACAGAACTGGGACCTGACCACTCATTGTAGCACAATGTTAAAGGTCGTGCTCTCAGTAACTGCACAGAGATTGCTCAATCTGTGTTTCTAGCTGTTTTTTTTTTTGTTGTTGTTGTTGTTGTTGTTTGTTTGTTTGCTTGTTTTTTAATATAGGGTCTTGCTGTGTTACCCAGTCTGGTGTTGAACTCCTGGCTTCAGGTGATCTTACAGCCTCAGCTTCTCAAAGAACTGGAATTATAGCTTGATGTAGTATTTATTTATTTATTTATTTATTTATTTATTTCACCCTGAGGAGAGTGCCATAGCATCATAGCTCACAGCAACCTCTAACTCTTGGGCTCCATCAATTCTCTTGCCTTAGCCTCCTGGGTAGCTGGGACTGCAGGCACCTGCCACAACTCCTGGCTATTTTTAGAGGCGGGGTCTTGCTCTGGCTCAGGCTGGTCTGGAACCTGTGAGGTCAGGCAATCCACCCGCCTGGGCCTCCCAGAGTGCTAGGATTACAGGCATGAGCCACCATGCCTAGTGCTGACGTTCTCTCAAATTATCTTGATTTCTGCTCCTGTAGATTTTCCAGCTGGAAAGTCTCTTGAGCAACTCCATCCCTTTAGTTTTCACCCCACATCCCACCTGAAAGAAATAGTAATGCATATTATAATTGTCCACTAAGACTACATGTTCCTTGAAGGTAGAAGAGTATTTTATACTTGGGCTTAGGGAATGCCCTTTCTGATGGGAGAAAGCTCGCTAAACAGTGAATGATGGACTATATTCTCAGATTCAAAAGACAGCAGAAGACCCAGGAAAGACCTCTGAGAATTCTGGATGTTCATGGATATGGGATGGGGAGGAGCTGCCAAGCAGTCTTTTATGAGGCTTTAATGCACAACTCACGAGACAATCATAAGAAACTTGAGAAGAATCCTACAGAATCATGGTGATACTGTGTAAAACTTCCTCCAGCAGCTTTTCAGAATCGCTACAGCAACAAGTTTGAGCATTGTTTTCACTGATTTTTACTGATTATAGCAGATGTTCCCTGTGCTGTGCTATATAACCCAGTGATTTTCAACCCGTGTGCCATGACACATTTGTGTGCCAGGAGAGGATCATAGGTGTGCCAAGGAGATTTTTAAAATCATAATTAAATTATTTTTGAAAGATTTTTATAGCAAAGTAACTATATTC
The DNA here is from genome assembly GCF_027406575.1 of Nycticebus coucang. NCBI lineage: Eukaryota > Metazoa > Chordata > Mammalia > Primates > Lorisidae > Nycticebus > Nycticebus coucang. Next base: position 432,008 of record NW_026515591.1, on the reverse strand, counting down.
TTTTTTTTTAACTCTTTTTTTTTTTTTTGATCAACTTAATTTAACTGTGCTGGGAGATAAAAAAAGTTGAAAGACACTGCTATAATCTCTGGGTACTCACCATCCCAGTAAATACTAGGGCACCCTACTGCAAACACCCACAAATTTCCACTGGACAGCTTCACCCTGAAGTGCAAGTGCAGCTCTCAGCCAATGACCATGGGAATGGGAGGGAAAACCCCTAAGCTTCCTCGCCTTCCTTGTGTGGGATGACTCTAAGATGAATTCTAGCTGTCATCTGTAGTTCCCTTGGTAGCACTGAACCCTGTGTGCTCATGGAGTAATCCGTTCAATAACATTTCCTTAGGTCAATTCCAAACAAAACTTCTGGGACTCAAATCCTCATCTTGAAGTTGGCTCATGGGGAAACAACCTAAGATGCTTGTTAACAGACAGACAAATGTAGAAGACTGAAGCTGCAGTCTTGTTGACTTAGTCCTGCTGAAACTGCCTTGTTTAAGCACTGCAGAGAAGAACGAGACTTGACCTGGCTGTGTGGGATCCAATGGAGAAGGCTGGGAGAGGGCGGGACCTGTAAAGTTTGCTCAAGGTGCTGAGGTGAACTGAAGGCTCAGACCTGGCTGCCAGCACAGAGAGAAAATTAGGCTCCAGGGAAGTAGCCAAAGGGTGTAACAGGCGCTCCTAGTTTATATAAGCAGTTGGCCTGGGATCAGGTTTGTAGGACTCTGGGCCTGTATTTGACAGGAGTGCACAGTGATGGGTGAATTCAGGTTATAGTTGGATATCCAGGCAACCAGGCAGTGATAGGGAACATTGTCAGCTGGGCACTACACTTGGGCATCAGTCAGGGTCAGAGGGAGCTGTCTGTTCTCTGATGATAAGCTGCTAGTACAAAGCAGGCCCCAGTCCTTAAGGAGACTCTGGTCTGAACAGAAACAACACATGTACTTGGGAAAATGGAACAAAAGACAGCTGAATCTAAGACCAAGCTGGAGTGATCTTCAGGTTGTCATATCATGTGTTCCTGCTAGGGACTTAGCCCTGCATCTAGGGTGGTGAGTGGAAAGGTTCAAATACTTTCTGCCTAAGGTCTGATTGGCTCTACTAGAGAGAGGATGAGCTCACGGGTGAAGATGAGGATCAGATTGCCTAAGAATGAGGAGAAGAAAGCTGGAGAAGCAGTAGACTAGAAAGGGCTTGAAGCCAGAAGTCAGTGCTGAGGCACAAAGTCTGTCAAGACCCACAGATCTGGGGCAATGGTGATCTCTGGGCCAGGGGGTTATGCACAGCACAGTACCCCTGGTGAAACTCAGGTAGGCACTAACCAGTTAAGATGGACACTAGCCAGTACGTCCACATCTGCTGAGTGTCAGCCCTGGCACCAGGGGACTGCCAAATAGTACTGACAGTATGTAGCTTTTGGCACCCTGGGTAGTAAATTAATACACAGAACTTGCTAAATGTTCTATTTCCAAGACTCAGACACATCAGGCTAAATTTGTATTAGGCCTGTTAGAAATTAGGGAAAGTTATAAAAACCACAGGAGTTTTCTGGGAAATGTAGCTATTTAATGACAGCATTTACGGATGCTTGTATCAAATATCTTTAAACTGACATTGAAATCTAGAGGAAGAAAATGTCAAGCTGTACTTTTCTCAAAAGAAAACCGCTGTCCTTATCTTTGTGTTGACAGACAATTTTTTTTTGATGATGCAGACTTCCCCATAATTTTTAGAATATTGATGAATAAAATGGTGACTAACAGCTATTATTCAACACAAAGCTTGGTTTCCTTTAGCAAAGCTAGAGGTTGACTTGTCATCCCACAAACCTCACCTCTGCCAAGGAAGGTCCAGAGAAGTCCTAAGAGATGGCTATGCTCTTGCTTTGGCCTCTGGACCTCCTAAGCTGTCCTGCTCTTGAATAGCAAAATATGAGTCACTTCTGCTACCACAATTGGCTCCAAGGGCCCCGGTACCAATGGGAAGTACACGTGTTTATTTTTAAGTAAATTACTTTATTCCTGGTTTAATCAAAAAGCTTTTTATAAGGTTTGGCTTTAAAATATATGCAGATATGGGGGCAGGGCACTGTGGCTCACACATGTAATCCTAGCACTTTGGGAAGCAAAGGCGAGTTCATTGCTTCAGCTCATGAGTTCAAGACCAGCCTGAGCAAGAGCAAGACCCCATTTCTAAAATTAAAAAAAAATATTATATATATTTATAAAAATGCATATATAAATATAAATATACATTTATATATTTAAATATATAAATATATATTTTTAAATATATAAATATATATATATATTTTTTTTTTTTTTTCTTGTGGCAGCTGCTTGTAGTTCCAGCTACTCGGGAAGTTGAGGCAGGGGAATCACTTGAGCCCAAGAGTCTGAGGTTGCTGTGAGCTGGACACCACAGCACTCAACTGAGGGTGACAAAGTGAGACTCTGTCCTAAAATAAATGAATAAATAAAATTATATGCAGATATCATAATCACTGAAGAATTTGGCAAAGATTCTTTTTTTCTATTTCTAATAATTTTTTTGGTAAAGATTTGTTTTATTTCTACTGGGGAAGAGAGAAAGATAAATAGAACTATTATCCAATTTGCTCTTCACTGTATACATATATACACCAAAAATACTCCAACAAAGAAAAAAACAAAAAAAACCAAGAATCAAAACCAAACACACCCTCAAACTGAACTAATACTTCATGTTTTGACAAAAAGAACAGATCCTGGGAGGAAGTGCAAAATGCAAAATCAAATGACCAAAAAAATGCTTAACAAACAGCATTATTTTTTGTTTGTTTTGTTTTTTGAGACAGAGTCTCACTGTGTTGCCCTCGGTAGAGTACCATGGCATCACAGTTCACCGCAACCTCAAACTCTTGGGCTTAAGTGATTCTCTTGCCTCAGCCTCCCAAGTAGCTGGGACTACAGGTACAACACCCGGCTATATTTTTTGCTGTTGTTGTTGCAGTTGTCATTGTTGTTTTAGCAGGCTCAGGCTGGTTTTGAACCCGCCAACCTGGGTGTATGTGGCCACCGCCCAAACAACGTTAGTAATATACAAAATATTTATATTACTGAACTAGTGACAGGTGATGTTCTCCATGTCTGTAAAACTTTGGAATCACATAGCTGATTTGTTAAATCTAGTCCATGAGAGCTTCCAAAAACTGGAAAAATTTTTAGTTAGCTTCATACTTTGATGCCTCATCAAAGTTTTCTACAAAATCTGGAATATCATCATCCTCCCCATCAATGTCTCCCAGGTTTGCTGCTTTGCTATCCAAGACTTGCGGTGGGAACCGCGCAGCTAACTTCTGAAGGCTTGTTAAGCTGTCAGCACCAAGCTGACTTAATATTTTGGGAAGATTTCTGTGATTGGTTTAGCTTCTCCATGACCGATAATTACCAAGGTTTAGCAGAGAGGGAAGCTTGGACTTTGGGATTGTTGAAATGAATAGCTGTCCCATCAGCTTTAATCATGTTCACAACGTGATCATACCCCTTCCATACCCGCTATATTGTTCACAGCCAGTTTTTAACGAGAACTCTGAAGCTTTTTGTCATCAACTGTAGCTGCTCTATGTACCACCTTCTTCTTTCTGTAAGCTGTACCCTTGCCCCCTATCCAGACCTGAGCCTGAAGTTTGACTAACTTTTCTTGATTCATGCTGTTGGTAAATCTGAAGCAGGGAGGGTCCTCCAATAGCCAGCACGTGGCAAGAGCAAGATCTGTTTCTAGACTTTAACACAGATACAGCCTTGCTTAAGTGAAAACCAATTCTAGGAACATATGGATCAGCACAAAGGATATGGTTCAATACAGCAACCTGATCTGGTAAAGAAGCCCTACTGAGCAGTGCCTTCACTGGAAAATGAACCACCTGAGGACTGTTATCTCATTATTGAGAGTTTAAGTCATTAGCCTATAGAAGAAAACACATTTTAGTGCAGAAATTCAGCTGTGAGTTTGTGTTTATACCTTGGTTTTTTAGCACCTGCTTAACTAATTAAAAAAAAAAAAGAATAAAACACGCAGTCTTTAGTAGACAGCCCCCACAATGTGAACAAGGTCAGATTTCAATTCTTCATTTGCACTGATCGAGGCTGTCAGACACCTTAACTTAGAGCCCGAATCCAGTGGCCAACAGGAGAGAAAGAAGCAGAGATGAAAGAAAACTCTTCAAAAATTCTGTTTAGGAAATCTCCTCTTTCTGAGAGGTTGTGTGCTTTGCATGTTTAAAGAAGCTATCTTTTGAGAGGTGCTATGATTTGAATGTGCCCTTCTAGAATTCACTTTGAACTTAATCCATTTGTGACAGTATTAAGGGTGAGGCCTTTGGGATGTGATTAAGTCATGAGGGCTTTCCTCTAAACACAGACTAGTGTTTACAAAGGCCGAGAGGGCACTAGCAGAGGCCCTTTTGCCTTCTGTCCATTCTGTCATGTGAGCACACAGCATTCATTCATGCCGTCCAGAGGATGCAGTAACAAGGCGCTCTCTTGGAAGAGAAGATCAGGCCCAGACTAGACACCGTACACACTGGGGCCTTGCTGTCAGAGTTCCCTGCAACAAGAACTGACAAGAAGTCAATTTCTATTGTTTATGAAGTACGAAGTCTGCTATTTTGTCATGACAGTAAAAACAAATTGAGTTAGGGGGATATTTTCAGACCCTGAAAACTTGACCAATCCTATCTCCAATCTGACTTTTTCTTCAAAGTATTTTCTCCTTCTCTCAATGTAATTTTTCTCAGGCAGAGAGTTGTATGTTGTGTTGATGCTATCGGGGTCTATTTCCGAAACTAACAGTATCTTATGGTGTCTGCAGGTGAGATGGGCTGTGACAGTGGGCACTCTCGGAGTGACATCGTCCAGGTTCATGCGGGCATCAGTCATGGTTTCTGCGTATCATTATTGTAAATAGAAATTGAGGCCAGGCATGCTGGCTCACACTTAGCTCTGTGAGAGGCCATGGGGGGAGTATTGCTTGAGACCAGGAGTTCAAGACCAGTCTGGGCTGAATAGTGAGACCCTGTCTCTACAAAAATAAACTAAAGAAAAAAGACATTGAAGCTCAAACCCCATTCCATTTTCTACAACTGCAGTTGTACCTTTAGGCCTTGAGGTTCTCCTCCTGCTCTCCTGGAGCTCTGAGGATCTGTTGTCAGAGGACAAGGAGAAGGCCAGTCACGGTCTTTCATAGCAGCAGCAAGAGCTTAAATACACCTCTTTCATTTTTTGCAATATGCTTTTTGTGTGTTTTTAGGAAAAGGAATCTAATATTTGGATAAAATTCAGGTCTATTTTGTTCCCAATTTCCAGTTGTCTACCTACAAACAATCCCTGATAATATCCTTTAGTACGTGATTCACTTTTCTATGTATGTGTGTATCCATCATCATTATGTATGGTCCTTTTATTTATTTATTTATTTTTACTGTTAAATCATAGCCGTGTACATTAGTGCAATCAAGGGGTACAATATGCTGGTTTCATATACAATCTGAAATATTCGCATCAAACTGTTCAACATATCCTTCATGGCATTTTCTTAGTTATTGTATGTAGACATTTGTATTCTGCCTTTAGTAAGTTTCACCTGTACCCATTCTAAGATGCACCATAGGTGTGGCCCCACCCATTACTCTCCCTCCACCCTAACCTCCCCCCTCCCTTCCGCTTCCTTGGCTCTTTCCCCATAGTCTTGTGCTATAGTTGGGTTATAGCCTTCATGTGAAAGCTATAAATTAGCTTCATAGTAGGGCTGAGTACATTGGATACTTTTTCTTCCATTTCTGAGATACTTTGCTAAGAAGAATATGCTCCAGCTCCATCATGTAAACATGAAAGAGGTAAAGTCTCCATCTTTCTTTAAGGCTGCATAATATTCCATGGTATACATGTACCACAATTTGTTAGTCCATTCGTGGGTCGAAGGGCACTTGGGCTTCTTCCATGACTTAGCAATTATAAATTGGGCTGCAATAAACATTCTGGTACAGATGTCTTTGTTATATTGTGATTTTTGGTCTTCTGGGTATAAACCTAGTAAAGGAATTATAGGATTGAATGGCAGGTCTATTTTTAGGTCTCTAAGTATTCTCCAAACATCCTTCCAGAGGGAGTATATTAGTGTGCATTCCCACCAGCAGTGTAGAAGTGTGCCCTTTTTTCCACATCCATGCCAACATCTCTGGTTTGGGGAATTTTGTTATGTGGGCTACTCTTACTGGGGTTAGGTGATATCTCAAAATAGTTTTGATTTGCATTTCTCTGATGATTAAGGATGATGACCTTTTTTTCCTGTGTTTGTAGATCACACATCTGTCTTCTTTAGAAAATTTTCTCTTCAAGTCCCTTGCCCACCCTGAGATGAATTTTCTCTTCAAGTCCCTTGGCCACCACTTGTTCTTTTCTTGCTAATACGTCTGAGTTCTCTGTGGATTCTTGTTATTAGACCTTTTTCAGAGGTATAACCTGCAAATATTTTCTCCCATTCTGAGGGTTATCTGCTTGCTCTACTTACTATGTTCTTGGCTGTGCAGAAGCTTTTTAGTTTGATCAGGTCCCAGTAGTATATTTTTGAGACTGTTTCAATTGTCTGGGGAGTCCTCCTCATAAAATATTCACCCAGGCCAATTCCTTCAAGAGTTTTCCCTGCACTTAATATCTTAAGTTTATATCTTAACTTAATATCTTAAGTTTAAATATTTTATCCAGTGAGAGTCTGTCTTAGTTAATGGTGAAAGGAGTGGGTCCAGTTTCAATCTTCTACAGATCGCCAGCCAGTTCACCCAGCATCATTTGTTAAATAGGGAGTCTTTTCCCCACTTAATGTTTTTAATTGGTTTGTCAAAGATCAAATAACGGTAAGTTACGGGATTCATCTCTTGGTTCTCTATTCTTTTCCAGACATCTACTTCTCTGTTTTTGTGCCAGTACCATGCTGTTTTGATCACCATCGATTTATAGTACTGTCTCAGGTCTGGTAGCATGATTCCTCCTGCTTTGTTTTTATTGCTGAATAATGTTTTGGCTATTCGAGGTTTTTCCTGATTCCATATAAAACGAAGTATTATTTTTTCAAGATCTTTAAAGTATGACAATGGAGCTTTATTAGGAATTGCATTAAAATTATATATTGCTTTGGGTAGTATAGACAATTTAACAATGTTGATTCTTCCCAGCCATGAGCATGGTATGTTTTTCCATTTGTTAACATCTTCAGCCATTTCCTTTCTTAAAGTTTCTTTTTTTTTTTTTTTGTAGAGAGAGAGTTTCACTTCATTGCCCTCGGTAGAGTGCCGTGGCATCACACAGCTCACAGCAACCTCCCACTCCTGGGCTTAGGCGATTCTCCTGACTCAGCCTCCCGAGTAGCTGGGACTACAGGTGCCTGCCACAATGCCCGGCTATTTTTTTGTTGCAGTTTGGCCAGGGCTGGGTTTGAACCCTCCACCCTCAGTATATGGGGCCGGTGCCCTGCTCACTGAGCCACAGGCACCGCCCACTTTTCTTAAACTTTCATAGTTCTCTTTGTAGAGATCTTTCACATCCTTTGTTAGGTATACTTCCAAATATTTCATCTCCTTTGGCACTTCTGTGAAAGGAATAGAGTCATTGACTGTTTTTTCAGTTGGTTATTGTTGATATATATATACTACAAATTTTTGGGTGTTGATTTTGTAGCCTGAGACATTGCTGTATTCCTTGATCACTTCTAAAAGTTTTGTAGTTGAATCCCTAGTGTTTTCCAGATATATGATCATATCATCTGCGAAGAGTGAAAGTTTGATCTCTTCTGACCCTATGTGGACACCCTTGATCGCCTTTTCTTCCCTAATTGCAATGGCTAAAACTTCCATTACAATGATAAAGAGCAATGGAGACAATGGGCAACCTTGCCTGGTTTCTGATCTAAGTGCAAATGATTTCAATATAACTCCATTTAGTACGATATTGGCTGTGGGTTTGCCATAGATAGCCTCTATTCGTTCAAGAAATGTCCCTTCTATACCAATTTTCTTAAGTGTTCTGATCATGAAGGGATGCTGGATATTATCAAAAGCTTTTTCTGCATCAATTGAAAGAATCATATTTTTTACTTTGTTTATGTGATGAATTACATTTATAGATTTACATATATTTAACCAGCCTTGAGACCCTGAGATAAATCACACTTGGTCGTGGTGTATAATTTTTTTGATGTGTTGTTGGATTCTGTTTGTTAGGATCTTATTGAGTATTTTGGCATCAATATTCATTAGTGATACTGGTCTATAATTTTCTTTTTTTGTTGGGTCTTTCCCCAGGTTGGGGAACAAGTTGATGTTCGCTTCGTAGAATGTGTTGGGTAATATTCCTTCATTTTCTATATTTTGGAAGAGGTTTAGTAATATAGGTACTAGTTCTTATTTAAAGGTTTGGTAGAATTCTGATGTAAAGCCATCTGGTCCTGGGCTTTTCTTTTTAGGGAGATTTTGTATAGTTGATGCTATTTCAGAACTTGATATAGGCCTGTTCAACATTTCCACTTCGTTCTGACTAAGTCTTTGTAGGTGGCATACTTCCAGGTATTGGTCGATTTCTTTCAGATTTTCATATTTCTGAGAGTAGAGTTTCTTGTAGTATTCATTAAGGATTTTTTGAATTTCTGAGGGGGCTTTTGTCATTTCATTGTTACCATATCTGATTGATGAAATTAGAGATTTTACTCTTTTTTTTCCTGGTTAGGTTGGCCAAAGTTTTATCTATTTTATTGATCTTTTCATAAAACCAACTTTTGGATTTATTGATCTGTTGTATAATTCTTTTGTTTTCAATTTCATTTAATTCTGCTCTGATTTTGGTTATTTCTTTTCTTCTGCTAGGTTTGGGGTTGGAGTGTTCTTCCTTCTCCAGTTGCTTGCAATGTCCAATTAAGTTATTAACTTCCTCTCTTTCCGTTTTCTTGAGGAAGGCTTGCAGTGCTATAATTTCCCTCTTAGGACTGCCTTTGCACTAACCCAGAGGTTCTGGTAATTTGTGTCTTGATTGTTGTTTTGTTCCAAAAATTTGGTGATTTCCTTCTTAATCTAGTCTATAACCCATCTATCTTTCAGCATAAGGTTGTTTAGCTTCCATGTTTTTGTATGGGTATGCAGATTCCTGTTGTTATTGAGTTCAAATTTTATTCCATGGTGGACTGAGGGATGAAAGGAGTAATTTCTATTTGTTTAAATTTGCTGAGGTTAGATTTGTGGCCTAGGATGTGGTCTATTTTGGAGTATGTTCCGTGGGCTGATTAGAAGAATGTGTATTCAGTTTTGTTGGGATGAAATGTTCTGTAGATGTCTGTTAAGTCCAGATGTAGAGTGGTTAAGTTTAAATCTAAAATTTCATTGCTTATCTTCTTTTTGGAGGAGCTATCCAGCACTGCTAAAGTGGTGTTAAAATCTCCAACTACTATGGAACTGGAGGAAATCAAGTTGCTCATGTCTTTTAGATTTTCTCTTATAAATTGAGGTGTGTTCGTTTGGGTGCATAAATATTAATAATGAAATCTCATCATATTGGGTATTACCTTTAACAAATATGAAGTGTCCATCCTTATCCTTACTTATTTTGGTTGATTTAAAGCCTATTGCATCTGCAAATAGGATTGCCATGCCTACTTTTTTCTGCTTTCCATTTGCCTGGAGTATAGATGACCATCCCTTCACCTTGAATCTATATTTGTCTTTTATTTTATTTTATTTTTTTAAATCTTTCTCCATCTCCTTAAATTTACACTTGTGTGCAGCCACTGAGGCTAGGACTTCATGCATTTGAGAAGATTGCTACAACAGGAAGTGATGTATTGGAAAGAAATTTACAAATACACATGAGGGTGTGTGTGAGTTTCTTAGCATGGAAACCCATTCTGTCCCCAAATGGTTATGTGGAAACATCTGTTTCAAACCATTCTGAACTAAGAAGAATGTGCAGACCAACCATATGGTTCCTCATAGTCTTGACTTAAGAGATGGCATCTGGACAGGGGAGGAAACAGAAGTGCTCTTGGGATCACATCCTCTTCAAAACAAAACATAACAAAAGCCAACACGTCCTCAAGCTTTTGTGAAGGATTTCTTCATAACAGAAAAATTCTCCAAATTTCCCTGGAGGGCATCCCCTCATACATTTAAGTTCGGCTTGATCCACTCTTCTGGTCTTTTTCAAGCTGAAAATCTAGTTTCTAAGACCTTGCTTCTCCTAGTCTGATCCTCCCTATAGCCCAATGACTTCCTATATTGACCCATGAAATAGATCCAGCTATGTATTAAGTTATGCCAGAATAAATGACACGATCATGGAAAATAAATTTGTTAAACGGATGATGATTAGTTTTATGTAGATAAAAATGGCAACCAGAAAAGTTTTTGGTGAATTTTTTCAATTTTTCAGTTTTCTTTTTCTTTTCTTTTTTTTTTTTGGGGGGGGAGATATAGATAAAATTAGAAAGTTGGTTCCTATAGGTTTAAGGAAGCTTCTTAAAACACCCTTGTGAAGCTACCATCTCAGTCAAAATGAAAAGAAAAGGATCATCAAAAGGCAAGAGTGAAGACTGGGAGAAATGGCAACTAAATGCAGTGTGGTGTCCAGGATGGATCCTGGAACAGAAGAAGTACATTAGTGGAAAAACTTGTGGACTACAAATAAACTCTAGGGTTTAGTGAATTGTAACACACTGATGTCAGTTTCTTAATTTTGAAAAATGTACCCAGCTCACTATATTTGTCTTTTAATGCAAGATGCGATTCTTGTATGCAGCAGATATCTGGCTTGAGTTTTTTTTATCCAGTTATCCAACCTGCGCCTCTTTAGAGGACAGTTTAAACCATTCACATTAATTGAGAATATTCATAAGCCTTTCAAGAGTCCAGTGGACATTTTTAATCCTTTTGCGACTGTGAAAGTTGGAATTTGATCAAAATTTTCTGGGTGGGTTTGCTTTTGTGGTGGAGGATTATGTTGGTCTTTATGGAGGATAGGTCTGAGAATATCCTGGAGAGTTGGTTTAGTTATGGTAATTTCTTCAACATGTGAATGTCAGTGAAGTATTTGCTTTCTCCATCATAAATGCAACTCAGTTTAGCTGGGTACAGGATCCTGGATTGAAAGTTATTTTGTTTTAGGAGATTAAAAGTTGATGACCATCCTCTTCTAGCTTGAAAGGTTTCAGCAGAGAGATCTGCAGTTATTTAATATTCTTGCCCTTGTAGGTGATGGTTTTCTTTCATCTGGCTGCCTTCAGAATTTTCTCCTTCATAGTAACTTTAGTGAAATTGATTATGATGTGTCTGGGGGATATCTTATTTGGGTTGAGTCATGCTGGAGTACTGGAACTGTCTGCTATCTGAATTTCAGAATCTCTTGGCATGTCTCGAAAGTTCTCCCTCATAATCTCATGGAGAAGAGACTCTGTGCCTTTTGAAGCCACTTCCTTGGTTTTGGGGATGCCTATAAGACAAATATTAGTTTTCTTCCAATTATTCCAGAGCTCTCTGAGAGATTGATCTGTTTTTGCCCTCCACTTCTCGTCCTCTTTGAGAGTTTGGTAGCATTCAAAAGCTTTGTCTTCAATGTCAGAAATCCTTTCTTCTGCTTGCTCCATTCTGTTACTGAGGGATTCTACTGTGTTTCTCAGATCTTTGAGGGCTGTGACTTCTTGTCTCAATATGTCAAAATCTTTGGTCATTTGGTCTTTGAATTCGTTAAATTCTTGAGGTATCTTATGGTTTACTGCTTGGAATTCTAATTCAATTTTATTTGCTATCCAGATTCTGAATTCGATTTCTGACATCTCAGCTATTTGTTTGTGCATGGTGTCTTGTGCTGTGTCTGCCCCATTGATCCTTGGGGGAGTTGATCTACTCTGATTATTCATATTGCCAGAGTTTTTCTCTTGATTTCTCCTCATGATTGTTTTTCACCGTTCCCTCTGGCCATCCTTAGAGTTGGGGAGGTGTCTCTCCATGATTAGACCCCAGCGGGATCACTCTATTGTTGTTGGATCTTTGTAGGGAGTGACCCTGTATAGCTCCTCTAGTGCTGCCCCAGCCAGGGAGTTCTGGTTGTGGGAGCAGCTCCAGAGTGTGACACACCCAGATCAAGCAACAGGATGGGGGTGGTGTAAAATGGTTCTGGGGGTGCCTGGCCCCCAGTGACTTTGGCACAGAGAGCCCAAGTCTCCAGCAGTCTCTGGCCAGCAGAAGGACTCCACGCAGAGGGAGAGAGGACTCCAGAGGGTACCGGGCTACCAGAGTTCCTGCCCAGACGAGCACACCGGTGTGGAGGCAGGGAGGGTACAGGAGGGAGGACGTGGGGTTGCAGAGCTCCCGCAGTTCCTGGTCAGGGCATGCAGAGGCCTGAAGGCACGGGTCATGGGTCGGGGTTTGCGGCGTAGCGCTTACTGAGGTCGGGGCGGGCGACGATCACGGTCGCAGCGCATCTCTTATGGAGGTCCAGGCGGGTGCTGATCATGGTAACAGTGCAGTTCTTACAGAGGTCCGTCTGTGTGGCGCAGGTCTTATGGAGTTCTAGGTGGGCGCCAATTGCCATTGCAGTGCAGTTCTTGTGGAGGTGCAGCGCAGCTCTTACCGAGGTCCAGGTGGGCGCTGATTGATATATTTTCTGTTATTACTTTGTATACATCTGACGGGGGTGGCAGCTGCAGGCCCCGGCCTTGTCTGTGCACTCCCGAGCACCAGCTGCAGGAGCTACAACCTATATGGTCTTTATACAAGTTTTATCAGACTATATAGAGTTTTGTTTATTAAGACAGGGTCTCACTCTATGCCCTGGGTAGAGTGCTGTTTTGTTTATTGAGACAGGGTCTCTATGCCCTGGCTAGAGTGCTTTGGTGTCATAGCTCACAGCAACTTCAAACTCTTGGGATCAAGCAATTCTCCTGCCTCAGCCTCCCTAGTAGCTTGGACTACATGTACCCACACAATGCCCAGCTAATTTTTTCTAGTTTCAGTAAAGAAAGGGTCTTGTTCTTGCTCAGGCTGGTCTGGAACCCCTGAGTTCTTTCCTCCTCAGCTTTGCAGAGTTCTAGGATTGCAGGCATGAGCCACTGTGCCTGGCCCAAAGGTATGTTTTTGTGATCTATGTTAGTAATGTGAGTACCTGGAGACCTGGTGCTTGTTTCAATGTCCATGGGAATATACACTTTATTTTTCATTTCCCAATTTGATGAAATTCTGGATAGTTTCCAACTCTTTGTGGATGTCTTCTGTGCACACATTTGCAAGTTTCTCCAGAAGAGGACTTTCTGGCTTATAAGGAACATCAATTTTTAGTTTTACTAAATATCAGTAATTTCATATCAATATGGCAGTACTAATTTTCACTTCCACTTAAGTTCCTATTTTGTACATCCTTTCCAATATCTCATACTGTCTGGAGAAACATATTGTGGAAATATGATGAATATACAATGGCATCTCATTTTAATTTGTATTTTTCTACTTATATTGAGGTTGAGCATAGTTTTTGTGAAATGAGAAATACCCACATTACTTTCATTTGGAGGCTTTGTAGAAAGAAGTAATTTATTATATTTCACCACTATAAAGAAACAGAGGGGCTGGGTAGGGTGGCTCACACCTGTAATACTAGCATTCTGGGAGGCTGAGGCCATAGGATTGCTTGAGGCCGGGAGTTCGAGACCAGCCTGAGCAAGAGTAAGACTACGTCTCTCCTAAAAATAGAAAAATTAGCCAGGTGTGTTAGTGCATGCCTTTAGTGACAGCTACTAGGGAAGCTGAAGCAGGAGGATCACTTTTGCCCAGGAGTTTGAGTTTGCAGTAAGGTATGATGATACCACTGCACTCTAGCTCAGGTGGCAAAGTTAGACTCTGTCTCAAAAAAGAAGGAAGGAAGGAAGGAAGGAAGGAAGGAAGGAAGGAAGGCAGGAAGGAAGGAAGGAAGGAAGGAAGGAAGGAAGGAAGGAGTCTTTCTTTTGCACATGAATACCATCTTTCAGGATGGTAATACTTAACGTGATTCACGAACTTAAGAAATTCATAGTTGAATTCTTCCTTGGATGGGTACATTAAAAGACATTCATAAAAGATTTATGAATTTATAAAAATCATCACGCAGAGACAGTATTTATCAGCATTTAGGATGAGAGGCTTATTTTCTGCCTTTGGGTCCACTTTCATGTCACATCAACACTGAGGAAGTTACTCAGCTATTACAGAGACATCCTATACTACGTATGATAGGGATTTTTGCAAATGTACAAAGTCAGTACTCATTTCTGTTCCAAGGTGGTTTAATACTTTGAAAGATTAGAGTATTCAGTGTAGAGTTCAGTTATACATTGTGGTTCTGTATGAAGAAGTTTGGAAGAGTTGTCTCAGTTGTATATCTTCCTCTTTTGACACAGCCTAAAACCAAATAGGCAGAAAAGGAAACAATGACCAAAAAGAACAGCCAGTGTGTTGGTGGGACTGAATTCACGCCGCGGGGACTCGTGGATCAGTGCAGCTGCAGGCGAACCTGGGTGACGTCTTTTCAAGGCACATGCAATTTATCCAGCCTCTGGTGAACTCCAAATTCTCCTTGATTGCTTGATTTTCAAGGCCCCCTTGCTGCTCAATCCAAAATTCACCTGCTAAACTGTTCTCCCATTTTAACACATTAGGTTTAGACAGCTGTGTCCCTGGAGAACACTCCCAAGGAGTAAAGAGAGTACTGCTTGTATGGGTGCGTTTGAATCAATTTCAAAAGGTTTTTAGCAGGCAAAATTTTCCACTATGTGGTTATTTTCATCTCATCTGAAAGACACTGTGGTTTTCAGCAGGCCTGTTGCTGCTGCTGTAGTCATTTAACCTGACCTCTTTCTTTAAACAGGCAGAAGATGGGGCTGAACTTGACTTTCATGAAAGCCTCTCTGCCACCTAAGCAGAACTAACACTGTTAGAAGAGCATACAAGCTGTAATTTTAAAAAATCCATAAGCCTTGTTTGATGATAAGCTGTAATCTATTGGCTAGGATTTTGTTGAGAATTTTTGCATCTATATTCATGAGTGAGATTGGTCTGAAATTCTCCTTTTTGTTTGCGTCTTTTCCTGGTTTTGGTATCAGGGTGATGTTTACTTCATAGAATGTGTTGGGAAAGATTCCTTCTTCCTCAATTTTTTGGAATAATTTCTGCAGTACAGGAATAAACTCTTCCTTGAAGGTTTGATAGAATTCTGGAGTGAAGCCATCTGGACCAGGGCATTTTTTGGTTGGAAGATTTTTTATTGTTTCTTTAATCTCAGTGCTTGAAATTGGTCTGTTCAGGAGCACTATATCTTCCTGGCTAAGTCTAGGGAGAGGGTGTGATTCCAAATATCGATCCATTTCCTTTACATTGTCAAATTTCTGGGCATAGAGTTTCTGGTAGTATTCAGAGATGATCTCTTATATCTCTGTGGGATCAGTTGTTATTTCCCCTATATCATTTCTGATTGAGGTTACTAGAGAATTTACTTTTCTATTTCTAGTTAGTCTGGCCAATGGTTTATCTATTTTATTAATTTTTTCAAAAAACCAACTCCTTGTTTCATTAATTTTCTGAATGATTCTTTCAATTTCATTGATCTCTGATTTGATTTTGGAGATTTCTTTTCTTCTACTGACATTAGGCTTAGATTGTTCTTCTTTTTCCAACTCCATAAGATGGCTTGTGAGTTTGTTGACATTCTCTCTTTCTGTTTTTTGAATGTAAGCATCTAAAGCGATAAATTTTCCTCTCAAAACTGCTTTTGCGGTATCCCACATGTTTTGGTAGCTTAAAGTCATACATCATGATAAAGTAGGTTTCATCCCAGGGATGCAAGGCTGGTTTAACATATGCAAGTCCATAAACGTTATCCACCATATTAACAGAGGCAAAAATAAAGTTCATATGATCCTCTCAATAGATGCAGAAAAAAGCATTTGATAAAATCCAGCATCCTTTTCTAATTAGAACACTGAAGAGTATAGGCATAGGTGGCACAATTCTAAAACTGATTGAAGCTATCTATGACAAACCCACAGCTAATATTTTACTGAATGGAGTAAAACTGAAAGCTTTTCCTTTTAAAACTGGAACCAGACAAGGCTGGTCACCTTAACTATTCAACATAGTGCTGGAAGTTCTAGCCAATACAATTAGGCAAGACAAGGAAGTAAAGGGAATACAAATGGGAGCAAAGGAGGTAAAACTCTCCCTCTTTGCTGATGAGAATACTTAGAGAATCCCAAAGACTCAACCACAAGACTCCTAGAAGTCATCAAAAAATACAGTAATGTTTCAGGATATAAAATCAATGTCCACAAGTCAGTAGCCTTTGTATATGCCAATAACAGTGAAGATGAGAAGCTAATTAAGGACACAACTCCCTTCACCATACTTTTAAAGAAGATGAAATACCTAGGAATATACCTCATGAAGGAGGTGAAGGACCTCTATAAAGAAAATTATGAAATCCTCAGAAAGGAAATAGCAGAGGATTTTAACAAATGGAAGAATATACCATGCTCATGGATGGGAAGAATCAACATTGTTAAAATGTCTATACTTCCCAAAGAAATCTACCTATTCAATGCCATTCCTATCAAAATACCAAAATCGTACTTTCAAGATTTGGAAAAAATGATTCTGCTTTTTGTATGGAACCAGAAAATACCCCGTATAGCTAAGGCAGTTCTTAGCAATAAAAATAAAGCTGGGGGCATCAGCATACCAGATTTTAGTCTGTACTACAAAGCCATTTTTGTATGGAACCAGAAAATACCCCATATAGATAAGGCAGTTCTTAGTAATAAAAATAAAGCTGGGGGCATCAGCATACCAGATTTTAGTCTGTACTACAAAGCCATAGTGCTCAAGACAGCATGGTACTGGCACAAAAACAGAGACATAGACACTTGGAATCGAATTGAAAACCAAGAAATGAAACTAACATCTTACAACCACCTAATCTTTGATAAACCAAACAAGAACATACCTTGGGGTAAAGACTCCCTATTCAATAAATGGTGTTGGGAGAACTGGATATCCACATGTAAAAGACTGAAACTGGACCACACCTTTCCCCACTCACAAAAATTGATTCAAGATGGATAAAGGACTTAAATTTAAGGCATGAAACAATAAAAATCCTCAAAGAAAGCATAGAAAAAACACTGGAAGATATTGGCTTGGGGAAAGACTTCATGAAGAAGATGGACATGGCAATTGCAACAACAACAAAAATAAACAAATGGGACTTCATTAAACTGAAAAGCTTCTGTACAGCCAAGGAGACAACAACCAAAGCAAAGAGACAACCTACACAATGGGAAAGGATATTTGCATATTTTCAATCAGACAAAAGCTTGATAACTAGGATATATAGAGAACTCAAATTAATCCACAATGAAAAAAGCCAACAATCCCATATATCAATGGGCAAGAGACATGAATAGAACCTTCTCTAAAGAAGACAGATGAATGGCTAACAAACATATGAAAAAATGTTCATCATCCCTATATATTAGAGAAATGCAAATCAAAACCACCCTGAGGTACCATCTAACCCCAGTGAGAATGGCCCACATCGCAAAATCTCAAAACTGCAGATGCTGGCGTGGATGTGGAGAGAAGGGAAAAATTTTACACTGCTGGTGGGACTGCAAACTAGTACAACCTTTCTGGAAGGAAGTATGGAGAAACCTCAAAGCACTCAAGCTAGACCTCCCATTTGATCCTGCAATCCCATTACTGGGCATCTACCCAGAAGGAAAAAAATCCTTTTATCATTAGGACACTTGTACTAGACTGTTTATTGCAGCTCAATTTACAATCACCAAAATGTGGAAACAGCCTAAATGCCCACCAACCCAGGAATGGATTAACAAGCTGTGGTATATGTCTACCATGGAATACTATTCAGCTATTAAAAAAAATGGAGACTTTACATCCTTCATATTAACTTGGATGGAAGTGGAAGACATTCTTAGTAAAGCATCACAAGAATGGAGAAGCATGAATCCTATGTACTCAATTTTGATTGAGGACAATTAATGACAATTCAGGTCATGAGGGAGGAAGGAAAAGCAGAGAGAGGGAAGGAGGGAGAGGGGTGGGGCCTTGGTGTGTGTCACACCTTCTGGGGGCAAGACATGATTGCAAGAGGGACTTTACCTCACAAATGCAATCAGTGTAACCTGGCTTATTGTACCCTCAATGAATCCCCAACAATAAAAAAAAAAAATCCATAAGCCAGCAGTTTCTTTTAACCACAGTGGGATTTTTTTCCCCCCTCCTGCTCATTCTGCTGATACAGCAGCATTGGTGTGCACAGAAAAGCTTTAGCTTTCTGCTCTAATTTGCTGTTCTTCTGATGAGAATTGTGTATTTCAGGACATTTTGCTTTGTGTGTTAAGCATCAAACATCCAGCTGGATTTTAGGTTTCTAAAGACACAGACCCCTATTCCCGCCCTCCCTTAAATCCATCTCTTTTATAGGATCCAATACCCTCTTCTATTGTAGGTGCTCAATTACTGCATAGTGAAGGAATGTGTGAGTGAATCAATAAGTGAATGAACAGATATTTCCAGTCTCCTATTTTCTGAACTTAACAGTGGAAACTGGCTGGGATCCATTTTAATCATAGAGGATGGTCTGTGGCAATGTAGAAATAAAAAGATGAGGACAAGAAATGAAGATGCAATATATAAAGAAATATATTTATATCTTATAATATGTGTAATGGGAAATAAGGATGAGACTAAGAACCAATTCCACAGGTGAATGATTCAGTGGTTTAGATGTGTAAATGAATATATGGAACACATGGTGTGTGATATATGTATATATTATATATGCACATATATGTGTGTTGGTGGGTGTATGACTTTGTCTGTATATGTGTATATATACTTTAAAGAATTTAGACAGGTGCTCTGCCTCATACCTGTAATTCCAGCACTTTGGGAGGCCAAGGTGAGAGGATTACTTTAGGCCAGGACTTTGAGACCAGCCAAGGCAACATACTAAGGCTTCATCTCTTAAAAAAAAAGTAATAAGAAGAAAAGTTAGCCAGATATGACAGTATGAGCCCATAGTCCCATTTACTCAGGAAGCTTAGGCAGGAGGATCACTTGAGCTTAGGAGTTAGAGGCTGCAGTGAGCTATGATCATGCCACTGCACTCCAGCCAGGGTGACAGAGCAAGACTTTAAAAAAAAAAAAAAAACATTACAGGCTCAGTGCCTGTAGCACAGTGGTTATGGCGCCAGCCACATACACACAGGCTGGTGAGTTCGAACCTGGCCTGGGCCTGCTAAACAATAATGACAACTGCAACAAAAAAATAGCAGGGCATTGTGGCAGGCGCCTATAGTCCCAGCTACTTGGGAGGCTGAGGCAAGAGAATCACTTAAGCCCGAGAGTTGGAGGTTGCTGTGAGCTATGATGCCACGGCATTCTACCCAGGGCAACATAGTGAGATTCTGTCTGAAAAAAGAAAAAAAAAAAAAGAATGTTACACTAAAGTTCTTGTTAGGGAACTATCTTTGTTTAGAAAAGTATTTTGATAGAGCCACTTGTGGGTAGGCCCTAGGGCTATTAGATAGAAGAATATGAGGAAGTAAAGTTATACCTAAGCCAATCTGAATCTAAAAAAACAAAAGGAATTTGTGAGTGGGAGTAGAACATTCAAGAGAGAGGGGAGAGAAATTAGGGAGAGAGAGAAATGGATTGTACAAGGCATTCCCTTTGAATGGGAAAATCAAAGAAAAGAGGCTGACTCCCACGATGGGACTGGCCCAGAGCAGAAAAAGGCAACAATGAAAGTGGACACCAAGGGAGGTCTGAGTTCAGCAAGAGATGGGTTTCGGAGCAAGAGGTGAACGTGAGTCTATAACACCTCAGGAAGTAACACAAATCTGAGGCGATCCTTAGACCTCTCATGGAGCTTGGGCAGAAGTCTCAAAAAAATTTAATTAAATCTTAAAAGGTCTTTTCACCTCAGTTATGTCTCTGAGTTCCTTAAAACCAGGTTTAGGGTACAGGATTTAGAAATCCTCTCTTCATTACAATCTATTTTCTTAAAGCCAGAGTGACAAAACAAAACAAAGCAAAAACAATAAACAAACCCCACATCCTCTTCAGTTCAGGGATCGTTAGCAATAGACACCTGATGTGGGAAGACAGCTCTGATTCTAGCCAAATCTGAGCAGGTATGACGTGCCCCAGAGAATGTTTCTGACTCTGGCCTTGCTGAGCAGCCCCTCCTGAGCACACAGGCCTGGTTAGGGCACCACAGGGTGAACTGAACACAGCAGGGTGGTAAAAATGTTCATAACCTGGTACTTAAATCTTTTTTACCTTTTTCCCCAGGGCTATTTTAGTTAATATAATAAAAGACCAGCGCAATCATACTGTTATGATATAGATGGTCATTGTTCCTGTTTCACAAGTAACAGGACTGCAATATAAGCTCGCTCAGCACTAGTGCGGCAGGATCCCCAGCGAGGAATTACGATTTCCCAGGCCGGGCTCAGTTTACTGGACACCTTTGTCCTCTATAAAGGGTTTATTGTGAAACATTTACAAAAGCACTTTTATGAAGTGTTCAATGTCTTTTTCTATCTTGGTGAAGATAGAAAATGTGGGCGAATGTGCATGAGTGGTCTCCTGCCAGGGGGAGAAGGGATTAACACTTGCTGTGTCCTTACCGCAAGCCCAGACCACTGTTCTCTACACACATCCTCTGCATTGTTGGAAAGATGGAGCAGCAGTGACAAACGTTCTGGGCTGATGTGATATTCTGTAACTGAATAATATAGCCACAGGGTAAGCATTGGTCAAAAACTCAGATTTATGCACCATACACTTCAGATTTATGCATTTTGCTCTTTTTTATTTTTTGCTCTTTTTATATTTTACTTCAAAAGAAAAGGAACTACAAATAGATATTGAACCTAGGTAATAATACAGACGCTAAAGTGTTTAGTTGTGAAATGTTCTTATGTCTAAAACTTACTTTGAAATGCATTAAAAAAATAGGATAGATTGATGGATGGATGGATGGAAGGATGGTTAGGTGGACAGACTGTGATAAAGCAGTTATTACCAAATCTTACCTGTAGAATCTTACGTGTATTCATTGTGTAATTTTTTCAACTCCTCTGTATGTTTGAAATTTTTTTATAATTATTAGAAAAACAAGTGATGCTGACAGTTTCTATTCTTTGGGCTGCTATAGAAAGCTATGTCGGTAAAATTTCCTCTTTGAAAGTAAAGAAGGATACCAGCTACTCATCGTTGGGCTTTCTATAAAGGTATCTTTTCACTTCTAACCTGCAGTGCTTTCCTCTTTGAACTGCTGTTGGTGCTTCTGGACACGGCATACGTCATGGGCCCAGCTCACGCTGGTGCAGCCACATTTGCTGCTCTGGTCACTTCTCCCTTATGGAACCTTCTCTTTCAGGCGCTACCCTGTCATGATTGGTCTCCTACCTCTGGCAGGTTGTGCTCAAGCTCTCTTAGCTTCCTCCTCTTTCACCTATTTTTTTTTTTTTTTTTTGCAGTTTTTGGCCGGGGCTGGGTTTGAACCTGCCCCCTCTGGCATATGGGACCGGGGCCTACTCTGTTGAGCCACAGGTACTGCCCCTATTTTTTTTTTTAATTTATCCTTTATCTATTTTTGAAAGTAGAGTTTCTCTGGGCTTTGTTCTGGGTCTTCCTTCCTGTACTCTTTCTCCTGACATGGTCCCATCAGGTTTTCATGGGTATTAGCATCATCTCCCAAAGCAGTTAGCTCCAGCCTAAGCCTCTCTGTCTCTTTTTTTAAGACAGAGTCTCACTCTGCCTTGGTAGAGTATCATGGCATCATCACAGCTCACAACAACCTCAAACTCTTGGGCTCAAGCAATTCTCCTGCTTCAGCCACCTGAGTAACCGGAGCTACAAGTGTTGACCACAGTGCCTGGCTAGTTTTTTTTCGATTTTTAGTATTTCCTATTTTTAGAAGACATGGGGTCTCCCTCTTGCAGAGGCTGGTTTTGAACTATTGAGCTCAAGTGATCCACCTGCTTCAGTGCTGGGATTACAGGTGTGAGTCACCTCGCCCAATCTAGCCTCTCCTTTCATCAACACTGATAAGTCCAAATGCCTCCTGGACATCTCTACTTGAATGTCTCCTGGCATCTCATCCCTGGTAAGTCCACATCTCAACTCCAGAGGACACCCTTTCCCTGTCCCCAGAGCTGCTCCTCTCCTGCTCCGCACCTCCGTGAGCAGCAGCCAGATCTGGGAGGCACGTCCTTCTCCCTCACTCCCCACATGCTGCGGATACCAAGTCTGGGTGGTCCATTCCCTGCCACCTCCTTAGAACAGCTTTGAGGGTAGGGGAAGGGTGTCCTCCAGAGTGGAGATGTGGACTTATCAGTGTGGAGACTTCTAGGAGACATATAAGCAGAGGTGTCCAGGAGGCATTTGGGCTCATCAGTGTTGATGAAAAGAGAGGCTAGACCTCTCACCATGACTCCTGCTCCATTCTTACTGAACTGGAGCTGGCCATGTCATCTTTATTTTTTATGTTTTTGAGACAGAGTCCCTCTCTGTCTCCCAGGTTGGAGTATGGTGTTGTCATCCCAGCTCACTGACACCTCAAATTCCAGGGAGGAAGTGATCCTTCTGCTTCAACCTCCTGAGTAGCTGACGTTACAGGCATGCGCCATCATGTTCAGCTAATTTTTCTGTTTTTAGTAGGGGTGGAGTCTTGCTCTTGCTCAGGCTGGTCTCAAACTTCTGAGTTCAAGCAATCTTTCTGCCTGGGCCTGCTAGAATGCTAGGATCACAGGCATGAGCCACCACACCTGGCCCTGTGTCATGTTCTATAAACCTAAGTCTGATATTGTCTGTCCTTGCAACTCATCAATGGCTTGCCACTGTTCTTAGGTTAACATAAAAAGTACTTAACACAGGCAACAAAATCTGTAGGGATGGGAGCCCTGCCATCTGTGTCCTGTCTCTCGCCCCTCTGCTCACTCTGTCCTGCCCACCTGAGCTTTCAGTTCTTCCAACAAACTAAGCATTTTCCGACCTCATGGCCTTTGTACAGGGCAGTCCCTCTTCACAGAATATTTTCTGCCATTGCTCCTTGTAAATCTTTACTCATCTTTGAGGACCAGCATAAATAATACCTCTTGAGAAAGCCTTCCTGACACACCCCTCCTCTGTCCTAATTGTCTTTCCTCCCTTTTACAGTCTCTAGTGAAGCTTTTCCTTTTGTTTCACAGTAGAATCAGTGCTTGTGTACTTGTGTTTGTCTCCGCTTATTTCTCTAAAGTCTATCTTCTGCTAGACTTCAAACTCCACGTGGGCAGGGAGCCCACCAGCCACTCTCAAGTCTGTGCACTCAGCTCTCAACATAGGCCCTGGTACGTAGGTGGCAATCAACAAGTATTTTTCAGTTGAATGAACAGATGGCTATGCTCTAGGAAGATGTAATTTTAAAAGTGATAGACTGGGGCGGCGCCTGTGGCTCAGTCGGTAAGGCGCCGGCCCCATATACCGAGGGTGGCGGGTTCAAACCCGGCCCCGGCCAAACTGCAACCAAAAAATAGCCGGGCGTTGTGGCGGGCGCCTGTAGTCCCAGCTACTCGGGAGGCTGAGGCAAGAGAATCGCTTAAGCCCAGGAGTTGGAGGTTGCTGTGAGCTGTGTGAGGCCACGGCACTCTACCGAGGGCCATAAAGTGAGACTCTGTCTCTACAAAAAAAAAGAAAAAAAAAAAGTGATAGACTGTGTCACAAATTAACATGGCATTAGGATTCAGCATCAATAAGGCTGGTGTTGCCTGCCATCAGAGCTGTTACAGAAAATCCATTGCACACTGGGAGTGAGGGCATGGTGGGCACATGCAGCCTGTTCTAGATTATTCCTGTCTTTCTGTGCTCTTCTTCCCCCACTCACTTCCTAAATGCAGATGGAGAAAAAGTAACAGAGCATCCAGCACTTTAAGTGCCTGATGAGAAGGCATCCTTTTTTTCATCTGCAGGTAGGGTGCATATGTGGGCATAGGTTTCAAGCCCACAAAAATAAAGGGCGCATAGCCTGAACTCAGAATCAAATAGCTGGTTCTCCTCTGGTTCTGAAATTCATCAGACACATGACCTTGCATGGAGAATTTTATATCTTAGGACCTCTAAATGCCCCTCCTATCTCATACAACTTTTTTGAGAACCAAATGAGCTCAGAAAGGGAGGGTTCTTCTTATGCTATACACCATAGCATGGGTGAGTGTTACCTTGCTGCTTAAAGAACAGCAAAATATTGGATATACTGCTTTTTCTGCTTTTAACAACTGAAAGTGCTACTGCCAGATGTCTTAATTGTTTTCACAATAATAATGAGCAACTAGATGTTCTTTCTACTTTCAGTAGGACCTTTAATTATAGGTAAGAACACAGGGCTGGGCACAGTGGCTCTCGCCTGTTATCCTAGCACTCTGGGATGCCGAGCCTGATAGATTGCCTGAGCTCACGGGTTCAAGACCAGCCTGAGCAAGAGCAAGTCTCTGTCTCTAAAAATAGCCAGGTGTTGTGGCAGGCACCTGTAGTCCTAGCTACTTGGGAGGCTAAGGCATGAGAATCACTTGAGCCCAAGAGTTTGAGGTTGCTGTGAGCTATGATGCCATGGCAGTCTATCGAGTGCAACAAAATGAGACTCTGTTCCCCCACCCCAAAAAAGAAACACAATAGAAATGATGTAAATTCAGAAATATTATGTCCAAAATCAGCTACCCATGGTCAAGATAACTTACTCAGCATTTAAATTGTGTGAGCATTCGGCTCACTATTATTAATAACTTTCTAGGTTGTGCCATAATAAAATATGCATTTTTCCCTCATAGTTATGTATCATTCTAATAACAAAAACATTTAAATTTTTTCGTTATGTTAAAGTAATATGTACTCATAAGAATTCAAAGGATATACAAATATAAGTTAGCAAAAGAAAATCATTCATAGACATTTTCTCTTTACCAACTTCAAAAAATATTATGAAAATAAGTAAGACTTTCAGGTAAATGTAAACAAATTTTAGGAGCTGACATCACCTGTGAGGATTTTTTTTTTTTCTTTTTTGAGACAGAGTCTCATTCTGTTGCCCTGGTCTCTACCTGAGTAGAGCCATGGTAGTGTTATAGCTTACGTCAGCCTTAAACTCTTGGGCTTAAGAGGTTCTCTTGCCTCAGCCTCCTGAGTAGCTGGGACTACAGGCACCCCACACAACACCAGGGTAGTTTCTCTATTTTTTTTTTTTTTCAGTAGAGACAGGGTGAGGAGATGGGAGGGAGGGCAGTCTTGATCTTGCTCAGGCTGGTCTCCAACTCCAGAGCTCAAGGGATCCATCTGCCTTGGCCTCTCAGAGTACTAAGATTACAGGCATGAACTGCCACCATGCTTGGCACCTGTGAAGATTTTTAAAGTCTCTTGTACCTGTGGTTATTTCAAAAGAATATTACATTGCAAAAAAGCATACATTTTTTTAAAGACAGAAGCTCACTTTGTCACCAATGGTAGAGTGCTGGGGTTTCACAGCTCACAGTAACCTCAAACTCTTGGGCTCCAGCTATTCTCTTGCCTCAGCCTCCTGAGTAGCTGGGACAACAAGCACCCACCACAACACCCATCTCTTTTTAGAGACAGTATTGCTCAGGCTGGTATTTAACCCCTGAGCTCAGGCAATCCACCTGCCTCAGCTTCCCAGAGTGCTGGGATTACAGGCCCGAGCCACTGCGACTGGCCTGATACATTTCCAATTTATCATCTCTTAGGTCTTTCAGGCTTGCAAATGTGTATTTGAGAAGACTGTCCTTTTCAGGTGAACAGTAAGAACTAAAGTATCCAACAAATACAAATTCCCAGTGACTTTATAGAGCAGCTGAGAAGTACAGAAATTGCTAGCAAGGGGAAATGACACAGGGGCCCTGGTATTCTTACACTGTTGCATGAAGGGGCGACAGATGACAGCTTAATGGTATATGCTTACCTCCTAGATTATCAATACAGAGCAATGGCTTTGACTTTACCCAGCAGCCATTCATTTGCATTGCCACAAGGAAATAGGCAAAAATATCACTCATTTGAAACGGCAGCCTGTCAGCAAGAATGAAGCTGAATGCCAGGGATGTTCCAAGGCAGAAACACTCTAGGAACACCGAGTAAACATTCAGGCTGAACTTATTTGAATTACTGGGGAGTCCCAGATATCTGAATTCTTTGGCAGCGCACCCTGTCAGGTGTCAGTCAGCGGGCTGAGGCACGGCTACTCCTGTTCTATACCGCCATCTAGCGGATAATGGGCCCCGCGTTCCTCGGTGCATTTGTTTCAGAGAGACTTGCCCCAGTTAGCAACGAACTGTTAAATATTATGATATTTGAGACACAGAAGATGAATTAACCTTTGAGTTTTAGTTTCCTTTGGACTTTGAAATGTCAGTTTACTGAAGTTAATGTGGAATTTCATCATTTTATATCAGCCTGTTTGAAAAATGAGCAGCATTTATAAGTGGCATCGCTTCCTCTTTTCCAGAATTAAAAATGTATATGGGTGGTAATATTTCTACTAAATAGCTGTCACTAATTGATTTTAAATTTATCTCCTTTTCTGTCCCTCTCCCTCTTTCTTTCCTACCCACTTCACAAGTGTCTGATAGAACCTTAAACTACTCTACCGTGTGATTTAAGGGAAAGAACAATGCTGGACCTAGGCTTCAGGTTCCTTTGCTGAGAAAGTGACATATTAGTGGATTCTGACATTAATAAAACAGGTCATGACCACTATTAAAAATAGAAAAGGTCTATTTTTTATTTTTGAGGAATATCCAGGGCGTAAACTGTATAATCAATTCTACTTATATGAGATATCTCAGGGAAGATAGAGAATAGAATGGTGATTGCTAAGGGTTAGGGGGAGGGTGAAATGGGGAGTTTTTCAAGAGGCAGAAAGTTTCAGTTCTGCAAGATGAAAGGGTTCCAGAGATGTGCCGTACAACATGGTGCCTGGAGTTAACAACACACTCAGACATCTATCAAGAGGGTGGATCTCATGGTATGTTCTCACCACAAATTTCCCACACAGGGCCTCCTCACCATGAATCTTGCAGATCATCCCTGCGTTATCCTGACATCAAAGACAGCAGACTGGACCAGCAGGCCTGGAGCTCCTATAGCTCACAGCAACCTCAAATTCCGGGGCTCAAAAGATCGTCCTGCCTCGGCCTCCCGAGTAGTTGGGACTATAGGTGCCTACCACAATGCCCGACTAGTTTTTTTTTTTTTTTTATTTTAGTAGAGACCAGGTCTCAAACTCTTGAATTCAAGTGATCCACTGGCCTTGGCTTCCCAGAATGCTAGGATTAGAGGTGTGAACCACCATACCCAGCCTGCACAGACTTAAATAGTTCTTTTCCTTTATTGTGCTAGATTTCTGTATCTTAGAATTGTAAATATCCTTAAGCAATTAAAAGCCTACAGCTGTGCCTGAGCCCCCGTATGGCCTTTTTTCTTCTTCATCGAGGCAGTCCTGAACTCTACTCCCTTACTCTATTTACAAGCAAGTTTAACTTATTACAAATCTCAGTGGAACTATTTTCCTCACATCTGTGGTGCCTTACCTATTTTACAGAGAACAGTGTTCTATGGGAGTGGAGGGGTGGGGAGGGTGTATGTGGGGGGCTTTCCCTTCAACTTGGTCTCTCTCCTCAGTTCCTTTCTGCTTCCTCCATCCTTCCCCAACCTTCTGCAGCTTATCCAGAGCAAACTGAGCTGACACACGGTTGCTAAGAATGGCAGTCAGCTTGTCACCTTAAGGGGACGTCCTGATGAGGAAGTGAGAACATGAAGGTGTGAGCTGTAAGAACAGTGAGGGGTCCACAGATTTCCCAGGTGGTTTCCTTATAGATTCACTCACAGTAATGTTTAGGGGTAGTAACTTGGTGAGACTTCCTTGGTCTTCCCTTATTAGCTGTGTGACCTTGGGCAAGTTATTAAACCTTTCCAAGCCTGGGTTAACTTGTCTGTAAATTATGGAAAATAGTATCTAACATCCACTGGGTTCTTTAAGAATCAAAACACACAATGCACAGAAAGGCCTTAAAACAGACCATAGTTGTAATAAGTGACCAATAAATATCAGTGGTTTTTATATCTCTTCAGATTTTTGTGCCTTTGAAGGATCAGAAAGGTGATCCTCCAGTAAAAGGCAAAAAGTTAAAGTTTTCCTTAGGTTAAAGTTAAAATTTAATGCCCTATAACACCTGTGAGCTGTGGGGAGAGTGGGGGGCAAAGCAATTTAGGACAGAGAAGCCTTCTTGCTGTGTGTCCTCAAATCATCTGTGTAAAGCCAACAGCTGGGAGTTAAGTACATGGTCTTGGAGGGTGAATTTCCATATTTACTTGAAACTTGTCTTCAGAATGGCCAATGCAATGATGGATTCTCTGAATGGTCCACTGTTCTCTTTTAAATCAATGCCATTTCCAAACCACAGTGGCTGGTTATCACTTTGTAAGTCTCACTGTAATATCATCTACTCAACTGCTGGTAGTTATTAATGGTCTTTCACTCTAAGATTGTGTCCTGCCTTCAAAGTCAGACCAGGTAGGCAGACATGGTCTGCAAAAGGGCTTGATGGTGAGAATGTGTGGAGGAGGCAGTGAAGGAGGCAGGCAAGGCAAGGAGTGGGAGAGAGCATGAAGTGCCAGAAGGGGCACTCACTGTGGGTTTTTAAAGGAAGGGTTTGGTCATAGGCATCTGTGTGTACCAGTCATAGTGAGTGAGATCATTTTGCTGACTGTCATCTTCCAAGGACCACCAGAAAATCCTACTGAACAAAAAGAGAGAGAGAGCAAGACCCCACTTTGTCAGTCTCCATTATGTTCCAGAAGGGAAGTTCAAGGAAGAATATCCACAGGGTTTGGAGGGCCTGGGCTCATGCCTGAGTGATTGAAGGAGGATCTTCAAGGCCCAGAATGGATTGGGGTCAGGCACAGCTCCTGACACAAAGGGGCGGGATTGGAAGGTACAGAGGTAGGAGTCTTCAGGAATGATCTTATTTAGTAAGAGAACTCTTTGCCCAGGTAAGCAAACTGTCTGCCCATATATATTGATTTATAGAAATTTTCTAAAGTGAATCGGAAAGCTATATATTGGTTTATATTTCTAGGCAAGTATTTCCTAAAACAAATAGTTGTATCATGTTGACACAGATGGACTTGGCTCTCATAATTATTTGTTTGGTTAATGTGTACTTGAAAATCTGTAACTAGCACATCAATCGCTGATCTTGAAGATAATATTTTTTAGGACAACACTGCATTAAATTGAATTTAGAGGTAAAGACTGAGTTGATTTAAAGAAAAATACACTAAATATAGGTGGTAGTTAAAGATAACAAAAATGGTGACTACCAAAATGGGAAAGACTGAGTGTGAAAAGCACCTCTCAGCACTACTAAAGGCATGGAACTCGCAGATGGGTCATCAGAGGGAACCAGGGAAAGAGATTTGGTTGCAAAGTTGGTCATCTGGGTTGTCAGGGGCATGGGCAGTCCCTAGGTTTAGTGTTATTTCTGTTGTGCAAATGACCTGAGAACTGGAAAAGTCCCCTGGCTGGAAATTGACTTAGTCGTGGGTCTACTTGGGGCTAAAGCTTTCAAACAGGAAGTAACAGCTGGTGTTAGAAGATCCCATGCAAGGCAGATGGATCCCCAAGAGTGGGTCACCAGGCTCCAGTGAGGACAGGACAGATGCCAACTGAACAGTGTCAGAAAGAGGACTTGAATTTGTTTAAAGGCAAACCAACCAGAATAGCTTGGAGATGAACATTTTGACCAAACCAGAAAGGACAGAAGGGAAAGGCAAGGGAAGCTTCCGGTTTTCTAGGAGCTTGAGCTGTGGAAACTTCTGGGGTGGGGTTGGTATAGGAGAAAGACACATATAAGTCAGTTCAGACCGAGGTTAGCTTGGCTCCAGGGAGAGGAACACTGGGGCCAGACAGGGAAGGGTCATTTTAGGTAAAAGCCCAGGGACCAGACAGAATCCTGAGGCTCTGCTGTTGAGACCATTGGAAGTTTGGTTCTGGGGCAGTGGGGATATGGGGGAGGAAGGGAGCCAACACCAGGAGACAGGTTCTGAAAGCTGCTGAAACTCTCAGCATGCTGGGTCAGGAGTGATGTCACTGTGAGCCATCATGGGCCTTAAATCTTCAACCAAATTGGGTCAGGTTCACTCTAGAGTAAAACCTAGAGAACCAGCAAATAAGGTATTGTAACAATAACCCTAGCCTGAGGACCTTTCCTTCAAGACAAGGACCAACTGTGCTTGCAAGCCACAGATCAACGATTCATAGTCATTCTTGGAACAGTGACAATGTCTGACCAGGTTGCGTGATGCAAGAGCTTGGCCCCAGAGCCAACCCATTAGGGTACAGATGATTTTCCTTTACTCAATATTCAGGTCTCCTCAGACATGTCATTTACCCTCCCTGAGCCTGATATTTTTGTGTTTGTACCTATCTCATGCTTTGGAGTTCAAGAGACAGTGGAGTTTAGCTTGGCCTGTGGTGGGCACATAATAAATATTAGCTGTGTGAAATATATCTATATCTAT
The DNA here is from genome assembly GCF_027406575.1 of Nycticebus coucang. Taxonomy (NCBI): domain Eukaryota; kingdom Metazoa; phylum Chordata; class Mammalia; order Primates; family Lorisidae; genus Nycticebus; species Nycticebus coucang. The sequence goes on along the minus strand of NW_026515591.1, from coordinate 401,308 downwards.
ATCTATATCTATCTATCTATATATATATATATTAGCTGTGACCTATTGTCTTTACAGGCCTTGAGGGGATTTTTGTTTCAGAATTTTTGCTTCCTTTGGGCCTGAGGGAAGAGAAAGGTAGGCCCAAGGGAGCGGGTGGCTGTGCACAGGCCATAGGCAACCTCCATGGCTTTGGGAAAAGACACCCTTGGCTCAGGAGGATTAAGTCACTGGTGTGACCGACAGTTCTCCACTAACACAACAACAGCAACAAACTTCCTCAACCACAAAAAGCCACAGACTTCTAGGAACAGAAGATGGAAGGAAGGAGGAGGAGGTCAAGGAAGATACTGAGGGGAAAATAACGTGAAAAGCTGATTTGATAGCCAAGATACTGAGGGGAAAATAATGTGAAAAGCTGATGTTGTGGCCTCGGGCATATAGGCAGTCTCTAACTCAGGGATTTTCAGCTGATGTGCTTTGAAAAATTTTAAAGGTCATTAACTAAATTATTTTCAAAAGAAATTCAAAGCACAGTAAGTATATTCTTTTTTTTACTCTTTTTTTCCGTCAACATTATCTAAGTGTGACATAGAAGTTTAACTACGGGTTCAGGTGTGCTGTGAGATAAAAAATAGTTGAAAAATGCTCCTCTAACTTGATAGCATTTTTGCAACAAAAACTGCTTGAAGAAAAAGAAAGTACCAAAAAACCCAGAAAAAATAGGGTGAATGAAAGATTATCATGCACTGGAGAGATAGGCAGATGAAGGGTGTTCCCTGAAGTGCTACACATTCTATAAAAGGGTGTCTGTACATACAGTTATAATTTAGAGAACCACGTACCTACATTGATAATAATAATAAAGTCAATTTGGAATAATGAAAATGCATTGTTCAGTAAATATGTAAAGATACTTAAATTCACATAAAAAGCATGCAAACCAAACCAAACCAAAACAGAACAAAAAAGGGCAGTGCCTGTGGCTCAAAGGAGTGGGGCGCCGGCCCCATGTGCCTGAGGTGGTGGATTCAAACTCAGCCCCAGCCAAAAGATGCTAAAAAAAAAGAACAAACAGTTCTATGAAATAATTTAAAATATTTTTTAAAACTACGTGGGCATACTTTTTATTGATTCCTAGGTTATTTCTTTTGGTAAGAACACATTTCCTTCTTTTGCTGTTGCCTATAAAGGCAACGACTGACATGTTAATAATCGTGAATAAAAGTATCGGAACTCCCTGGGTGGGATAGGATACCAGGTGCCAGACTGGAACATGCTGGGGCCCTCAGTTTTCAAAGAATTCCCATATGGCTGCCCCTAGTCTAGTCCTCCTCTGTAACCCTGAAATGTTCTGCCCTTCTCCAAGTGCAGTTCTTACCCACCATAGCAAGCACTGTAGATCTGTCTAGCTCTCCCGCTATTGGATTGTAAGCAGAAAAAGGCAGGTGATAAATATTTGTTGAATTAATGATTTCGACAGCCATTTAGCAGGGGTCCTCAAACTTTTAAAATAGGGGGCCAGTTCACTGTCCCTCAGACCATTGGAGGGCTGGACTATAGTTTAAAAAAAAAAACAAAAAACTATGAACAAATTCCTATGTACACTGCACATATCTTATTTTGAAGAAAACAAAGTAGGAACAAATACATTCACACCGCCTCATGTGGCCTGTGGGCCATAGTTTAAGGACCCCTGATTTATTAGATGCCTACAATATGGCTGGCACCTTTTAGTGCTGGGGCTATAGCAATGAGCACGATTGCAAATAGAATCCTCAACTTCATGGAACTTTCGTTGTAACCAGAGGAAACAGATAATAACAAGGAAATAAACATCTGTAGTGTGTAAAATAGTGGCAAGGGCTTTGGATAAAAACAGCACAGAGAGGCTTGGTGCCTATGGCTCAAAGGAGTAGGGCACCGGCCCCATATACCAGAGGGGTGGTGGGTTCAAACCAGCCCCGGCCAAAAACTGCAAAAAAAAATAGCACAGAGAGGAGAGATACTATAAGGTATTCCTTTGTGCTTATTGCTCCCCATCAAGAAAGTAGGAAATATTTAATTCTCTTGATTCCTCTGAACTATGCTGTCATGCTAAATAGGAAAAGATCAGAAAACAGAAAGATGAAAACTAAAGATGTCAGAAGCCACTTTGATCAGATGTAGGAAGTTCTACACATAAAACACTTGCATTTTATGGAGCGTGTTGGCAGAATTAAAAAAAAAAAAAAAGAAAATCCTTATTTTCTCCCATATAAAATAGCCCTGTTTGAGCTTAATTTGCACAATTTCTTCTTTTTTTTAGAGACAGAGTCTCACTCTGGCACCTTCTGTAGAGTACTGTGTTGTTACAGCTCAAAGCAACCTCCAGCTCTTGGGCTTAGGCAATTCTCTTGCCTCAGCCTCTGAGTACCTGGGACTACAGGCGCCCAGCACAACACCTGGCTATTTTTGTTGTTGTTGTTGCAGTTTGGCTGGGGCCGGGTTCAAACTCGCCACCCTCAGTATATGGGACCTGTACCCTACTCTCTGAGCCACAGGCGCCACCCTGCAAAATTTCTTATTATTCCTTTTACTTACTGTTCCATGTGTTTCTATAAAAGGACAAACATGATATCACAGACTGAATTCTATATTGCTGACTTCCAGATTAGATTTTAATTATTTCCATCTTCTTGTTCTTATGTCATACAACGAAAAATACATTAATTGCAAATAGCCTCTGAATCAGGCTTCCTGCACAGGGTTGGTGAATTAATGGAAGTTTCCACATCATTTAAAAAATTAAGAACACTAGTACAAATGCTTATTGTTTCTACAGTAGGGATTTAGTGGGTAATTATTATCTGCATGAATCCAAAGACAGAGAGATAATTATATTCTTCTTTGGGGAATAGTTTGTTGAGAAAAACACTTTCAGTTTTGCTACTGGGAAGCAGCATTAGGGTCAGGAAGAAAAGGAATACTGCTTGTCACGTATCCTGGGAAGTGGGGAGGGACCGATGGTTTGAAGAAGGAATGATGTACACTGCATAGTTTTAAGTAAGAGATTTTTTTTTTTTTTTTTAGGTTCTGAGCCTTTCCTATGGGTTCCAGACCATCCCTAGGTTCTGGGACTGAATAATCCAACAGGTCTGTTTTTCAGAGTTCTGGAACAACAGAATCTCAGCTCTCCATCAGTAGGGCTCTATCAGTGCACTGTCCACTACAAAATATAGATTCTTTCTACACCAGCAGCCTGTGAATACTGAGCCCTTGAAATGTGGCTGTTTTGAACTGTTTCCTCTTACAAATGTATAACACCCAGGAGCAGTGATGCCATCTGTAGCCCAGCTACTCAGGAAGCTGAGGTGAGAGGATGGCCCCGGGAGTTCAACACTATCTTAGGCAACATAGTAAGATGTCACACACACCATACGTACACCCTCTGCCTACTGAGTCTGTTTTCTTCAGGACTGGTGTTAATCAGACGTCACATAGAGATGCTGTCTATGACCTCCCTACCGCTAACCCAGCTCACTTAAAGCCTGTCCCCCAACAGAAAGCTCTTGTAAACCTCTTTAGTTTCCTTCTATAGTAGTATCAAATTTCCTTAAAAAATAGGACATTCCTGGAATGTTCTTGTTCTTTGTCCAGGCTTCTGGAAGGGCTGTGTCTTTACTATCCTTTTTCTCTAGCTCAGTGTAGATGAAACTCTGTAGTGGCTACCTGGACCCTCTGCCATGGTATTTCCTCGGTCTAAGCAAGTCCAGCCTTGCACTCAATTTCAAAATTGCCCTTAATGATTAAACATAAAGATTCTCCATTCTCTTCCATCCCCATCTACTCTGAATGCTTCAGAATCATTAAATGTGAACATTGGAAGTGTTGGTGGTCTTTAAGAAAGTCTACCCAGCCCACCAGCTGGGTATGTCTCCCATTGAAAGAAAAATGAGATTTCAGAGTCTTAGTGATTCTTTCCAGTATGATGAGGAAATAGTCTAAAGACCTGACTCATGCCAGGTCCGTCAGTGTTTCTGTTCATTTGGGGATGACTAACCACATCCATCTGGCTGGTAAGTGGAACGATTTAACATTACTATATTGTGTAACCAAAAGATGGCAGTGCTCCCTCTTCCTGTTTTTTGTTTTAGGACAAAATGGAAAGGTCATCTTGTTCTTAGTACATTTTCCTTTACCTCCCACAGAATGAAAATAGTGAGTAAAAGTTACATAAGCAAATAAATAAAATATATCCTCCACCTCTTTAGTATAACATCCACAATTTGATATAGACACATCTGTGGCAAAAGAACACAAGACATTTTCTTTTATTTACTCGGTTTACTTTTCTAACCATAGATGGTCACCCCTATTTCTAAACCTTTAAAACAGTGACACCACCAAAATCTACAGGATATGTCTGAAATGAGAGAGAACATGTACATTTCACTGATTGCTAGCTTATGTCTATACGTGCCAAGAAAATACAGGGTAAAAATAAAATTCAGAATAGTGATAGTTTATTTCAAGTATTACTCCCTCACTTCATCCCATCTTTTCTGAGAAACCTATATTACTTTATTCTTCAGTCCCAGCAGCACTTTTTCTTTTATAATTTTATTTTCTTATAAGATAGGCTGCTTAATTATTAAACAAAGATCAGAATATCTTACCTAGATCAAAATACCTGTTTAAATAGAAAATATACAGTTTGGCATGGCTAATAAATAATTTGTCTTCTACTAGCACAGACCTCCTTCAAAATTAATGGTTATAATTCATCTCTTGTAGGTGGTTGTATGAAATCAGGTGGCTTCATACAAAGCAAACTTGCAGAGATTTGTGTTGACACGTTATATGTTGTAGTCATCCAGGCCTGAATTCATACCCAGATGTGGCTAGGCATGGACACTGTGATTTGCAGCAAGTTATTTAACTTGGGCAAGTATTTTTTTCTTTTCTTTCTTTATTTATTTTTAATTAAATCATAGCTGTGTACATTAATGTGATCATGGGGCACCATACACTGGTTTTATAGACCATTTGACACATTTACATCACACTAGTTAACATAGCCTTCCTGGCATTTTCTTAGTTATTGTGTTAAGACATTTACATTGTACGTTTACTAAGTTTCACATATACCCTTGTAAGATGCACTGCAGGTGTAATCCCACCAATCATCCTCCCTCTGCCCACCTCTCCCTCCCTTCTGTCTTCCCCCTATTCTTAGGTTATAACTGGGTTATAGCTTTCATGTAAAAGCCATAAATTAGTTTCATAGTAGGGCTGAGTACATTGGATACTTTTTCTTCCATTATTGAGATACTTTACTAAGAAGAATATGTTCCAGCTCCATCCATGTAACATGAAAGAAGTAAAGACTCCATCTTTCTTTAAGGCTGCAAAATATTTCATGGTATACATGTACCACAATCGGCTAGTCTTTCTTTAATGTTGCATAATATTCCATGGTGTACATATGCCACAATTTATTGATCCATTCGTGGATCGATGGGCACTTGGGCTTTTTCCATGACTTAGCAATTATGAATTGGGCTGCAATAAACATTCTGGTACAAATATCATTGTTATGATGTGATTTTCGGTCTTCTGGGTATATGCCTAGTAGAGGAATTATAGAATTGAATGGCAGATCTATTTTTAGATCACTAAATGTTCTCCAAACCTCTTTTCAAAAGGAATGTATTAATTTGCATTCCCACCAGCAGTGTAGAAGTGTTCCCTTTTCTCCACATCCACGCCAACATCTCTGGTCTTGAGATTTTGTGAGATAGGCTAATCTTACTGGAGTTAGATGATATCTCAAAGTAGATTTGATTTGCATTTCTCTGATGATTAAAGATGATGAACATTTTTTCATATGTCTGAAGGCAGCGCACCTGTCTTCTTCAGAGAAGTTTCTCTTCAAGTCCCTTGCCCAGCCTGTGATGGGATCACTTGTTCTTTTCTTGCTTATACGGTTGAGTTCTCTGTGGATTCTAGTTACTAAAACTTTGTCGGAGACATAACCTGCAAATATCTTCTCCCGCTCTGAGGGCTGTTTGCTTGCTTTACTTACTGTGTTCTTGGCTGTGCAGAAGCTTTTTAGTTTGATCAGGTCCCAGTAGTGTATTTTTGAAGCTGCTTCAATTGCCTGGGGCAGTCCTCCTCATAAAATACTCGCCAAGATCGATTTCTTCAAGGGTTTTCCCTGAACTCTCTTCTAGTATTTTTATAGTTTTATGGCTTAAGTTTAAATCTTTAATCCAGTGAGAGTCTATCTTAGTTAATGGTAAAAGGTATGGGTCCAGTTTCAGTCTTCTACAGATCTCCAGCCAGTTCACACAAGCACCATTTGTTAAATAGGGAATCTTTTCCCTACTGAATGTTTTTAATTGGCTTCTCAAAGATCAAATAATGGTAGGTAGCTGGAATCATCTCTTGGTTCTCTATTCTGTTCCAGACATCTACTTCTCTGTTTTTGTAACGGTTCCATGCTGTTTTGATCACTATCAATTTGTAATATAGTCTGAGGTCTGGCAGCGTGATTCCTCCTGCCTTGTTTTTATTTCAGAGTAATGTCTTGGCTATTCGTGTTTTTTTCTGATTCCATATAAAACAAAGTATTATTTTTTTAAGATCTTTAAAGTATGACAGTGGAGCTTTAATAGGGATTGCATTAAAATTGTATATTGCTTTGGGTAGTGTGGACATTTTAGCAATGTTTATTCTTCCCAGCCATGAGCATGGTATGTTTTTCCATTTGTTAACATTTTCAGCTATTTCTTTTCTTAGAGTTTCATAGTTCTCTTTATAGAGATCTTTCACTTCATTTATTAGATAAACTCCCAAATATTTCATATTCTTTGGCACTACTGTGAATGGGATAGACTCCTTAATTGTTTTTTCAGCTTGACTATTGTTGGTATATATAAAGGCCACCGATTTATGAATGTTGACTTTGTAACCTGAGACGCTGCTGTATTCCTTGGTCACTTCTAAGAGTTTTGTAGTAGAATCCCTAGTGTTTTCCAGATATACAATCACATCATCTGCGAAGAGTGCAAGTTTGATTTCTTATGACCCTTTATGGATACCCTTGATTGCCTTTTCTTCCCTAATTGTGGTGGCTAAAACTTCCATTACAATGTTAAAGAGCAGTGGAGAAAATGGGCAGTCTTGTCTGGTTCCTGATCTGAGTGGAAATGATTCCAATTTAACTGCATTCAATACGATATTGGCTGTGGGTTTGCTGTAGATGGCCTCTATCAGTTTAAGAAATATCCCTTCTATACCAATTTTCTTAAGTGTTCTGATCATGAAGAAATGCTGGATATTATCAAAAGCTTTTTCTGCATCGATTGAGAGAATCATATGGTCTTCGTTTTTTAATTTGTTTATGTGCTGAGTTATACTTATAGATTTATGGATATTGAACCAGCCTTGAGACCCTAGCATAAAACTGACTTGGTAACAATGTATAATTTGATGTGTTGCTGGATTCTGTTTGTTAGAATCTTGTTGAATATTTTTGCATCTATATTCATTAGTGATATTGGTCTATAATTTTCTTTTCTTGTTGGGTCTTTTCCTGGTTTGGGGATCAGGGTGATGTTTACTTCATAGAACGTGTTGGGTAGTTATCCTTCTTTTTCTACATTTTGAAACAGGTTGAGTAATATAGGTACTAATTCTTCTTGAAAGGTTTGGTAGAATTCTGATGTGAAGCCATCTGATCCCGGGCTTTTCTTTTTAGGGAGGTTTTGTATGGTTGATGCTATTTCAGAACTTGATATTGGCCTGTTCAACATTTCCACTTGATTCTGGCTAAGTCTTTGAAGGTGAAGTGCTTCCAAGTATTGGACAATTTTCTTCAGATTTTTATATTTCTGAGAATAAAGTTTCCTGTAATATTCATTAATGATTTTTTGAATTTCTGAGGAGTCTGTTGTTATTTCATCTTTGTCATTTCTGATTTATGAGATTAGAGATTTTACTCTTTTTTTCCTGGTTAGGTTAGCCAAAGGTTTATCTATTTTACTGATAGTTCGTGTCTTCATTGTTGTTTTGTTCCAAAAATTTGGCAATTTCCTTCTTAATCTCAATTCTGACCCAGCTATCATTTAGCATAAGGTTATTTAACTTCCATGTTTTTGTATGAGTATGCAGATTCCTGTTGTTACCGAGCTCAACTTTTATTCCATGTTGGTCTGAGAAGATGCAAGGAATAATTTCTATTCCTTTAAATTTACTGAGGTTAAACTTGTGACCTATGATGTAATCGATTTTGGAGTATGTTCCGTGGGTTGATGAGAAGTATGTGTATTCAGTTTTTTTGGGATGAAATGTTCTGTAGATGTCTGCCAAATCCAAATGTTGGATGGTAGGTTTAAATCTAAAATTTCTTTACTCAGCTTCTTATTGGAGGATCGATCCAACACTGCCAAAAGAGTGTTGAAATCTCTAACTATTATGGAGCTGGAGGAAATCAAGTTGCTCATGTCTGTTAGAGTTTCTCTTATAAATTGAGGTGCATTCTGGTTGGGTGCATAGATATTAATAATTGAAATCTCATCATATTGAGTATTACCCTTAACAAATATGAAGTGACCATTCTTATCCTTCCTTACTTTTGTTGGTTTAAAGCCTATTGTATCTGCAAATAAAATTGCAACACCTGCTTTTTTCTGATTACCATTTGCCTGAAATATGGATGACTGTCCTTTCACACTGAGTCTATATTTGTCTATTAAGGTAAGATATGACTCTTGTATTTGGCAAATATATGCCCTGAGTTTTTTATCCAGTCAACTAACCTGTGCGTCTCTCTCTTTTTTTTTTTTTATTAAATCATAGCTGTGTAAATTAATGTGATCATGGGCACCATACACTGGTTTCATAGACTGTTCGACACATTTTCATCACACTGGTTAACATAGATCTCCAGGAACCCTCTTCGTTATTGTGCTAATACATTTACATTCCATATTTACTAAGTTTCACATATACCCTTGCAAGATGCACCGCAGGTGTAATCCCACCAATCCTGCTCCCTCTGCCTACGTCCCCTCTCCCTCTCCTCCTTTTCCCCCTTCCCCCTATTCTTAGGTTGTAACTGGGTTATAGCTTTCATGTGTAAGCCATAAATTAGTTTCATAGTAGGGCTGAGTACATTAGATACTTTTTTTTCCATTCTTGAGATACCTTACTAAGAATAATATATTCCAGTTCCATCCATGTAAACATGAAAGAGGTAAAGTCTCCATCTTTCTTTAAGGCTGCATAATATTCCATGGTGTACATATAACAAAATTAATTAATCCATTCATGGATCGATGGGCACTTGGGCTTTCTCCATGACTTAGCAATTATGAATAGGGCTGCAATAAACATTCTGGTACAAATATCATTGTTATGATGTTATTTTTGGTCTTCTGGGTATACACCCAGTAGAGGGATTCCAGGATTGAATGGCAGACCTATTTTTAGATCTCTAAGTGTTCTCCATATCTCTTTCCAAAAGGAATGTATTAATTTGCATTCTCACCAGCAGTGCACAAGTGTTCCCTTTTCTCCACATCCGCGCCAACATCTCTGGTCTTGGGATTTTGTGATATAGGCTAGTCTCACTGGAGTTAGATGATATCTCAAAGTAGCTTTGATTTGCATTTCTCTGATGATTAAAGATGAGCATTTTTTCATATGTCTGAAGGCCGTGCACCTGTCTTCTTCAGAGAAGTTTCTCTTCAAATCCCTTGCCCAGCCTGTGATGGGATCCCTTGTTCTTTTCTTGCTAATGCGTTTGAGTTCTCTGTGGATTCTGGTTATTAAACCTTTGTCAGAGACATAACCTGCAAATATCTTCTCCCATTCTGAGGGCTGTTTGCTTGCTTTACTTACTATGTTCTGGGCTGTGCAAAAGCTTTTTAGTTTGATCAGGTCCCAGTAGTATATTTTTAAAGCTGCTTCAATTACCCGGGGGATCCTCCTTATAAAATACTCACCCAGATTGATTTCTTCAAGGGTTTTCCCTGCACTCTCTTCTAGTATTTTTATAGTTTTATGGCTTAAGTTTAAATCTTTAATCCAGTGAGAGTCTATCTTAGTTAATGGAGAAAGGTGTGGGTCCAGTTTCAGTCTTCTGCAGGTTGCCAGCGAGTTCACCCAGCACTATTTGTTAAATGGGTAATCTTTTCCCCACTGAAAGTTTTTAATTGGATTGTAGAAGATCAAATAATGGTAAGTAGCTGGATTCATCTCTTGGTTCTCTATTCCTTTCCAGACATTTACTTCTCTGTTTTTGTGCCAGTACCATGCTGTTTTGATCACTATCAATTTGTAGTATAGTCTGAGGTCTGGTAGCGTGATTCCTCCTGCTTTGTTTTTATTTCAGAGTAATGTCTTGGCTATTCGAGGTTTTTTCTGATTCCATATAAAACAAAGTATTGTTTTTTCAAGATCTTTAAAGTATGACAGTGGAGCTTTAATATGGATTGTATATATTCATTTTGGTAGTATGGACATTTTACCAGTGTTGATTCTTCCCAGCCATGAGCATGGTATGCTTTTCCATTTGTTAACATTTTCAGCTATTTTTTTCTTAGAGTTTCATAGTTCTCTGTATAGAGATCTTTCACGTCCTTTGTTAGATAAACTCACAAATATTTCATCTTTTTTGGCAGTACTGCGAATGAGATAGAGTTCTTAACTGTTTTTTCAACTTGACTATTGTTGGTACATATAAAGGCTACCGATTTATGAATGTTGATTTTGTACCCTGAGATGCTGCTGTATTCCTTGATCACTTCTAAGAGTTTTGTAGTAGATTCCCTGGTGTTTTCCAAATATACAATCATATCATCGACCAAGAGTGAAAGTTTGATCTCTTATGACCCTATATGGATACACTTGTTTGCCTTTTCTTACATAATTGTGGTGGCTAAATCTTCTATTACAGTTTTAAAGAGCAGTGGAGACAATGAGCAGCCTTTTCTGGTTCCTGATCTGAGTGGAAATGATTTCAATTTAATTCCATTCAATATGATATTGACTACGGGTTTGCTATAGATGGCCTCTATCAGTTTAAGAAATGTCCCTTCCATACCAATTTTCTTAAGTGTTCTGATCATGAAGGGATGCTAGATATTGTCAAAGGTTTTTCTGCATCAATTGAGAGAATCATATGGTCTTTTGTTTTTTAATTTGTTTATGTGCTGAATTATGCTTATAGATTTACGGGTATTGAACTAGACTTGAGACCATGGCATAAAATCAACTTGGTAATGATGTATAATTTGTTTGAAGTTTTGTTGGATTCTGTTTGTTAGGATCTTGTTGAATATTTTTGCATCTATATTCATTAGTGATATTTGTCTATAATTTTCTTTTCTTGTTGGGTCTTTTCCTGGTTTGGGGATCAGGGTGATGTTCGCTTCATAGAATGTGTTAGGTAGTCTTCCTTATTTTTCTATATTTTGGAACAGGTTGAGTAATATAGGTACTAGTTCCTCTTTAAAGGTTTTGTAGAATTCTGACATGAAACCATCTGGTCCCAGGCTTTTCTTTTTAGGGAGGTTTTGTATGGTTGATGCTATTTCAGAACTTGTTATGGGCCTGTTCAAAACTTCCACTTGATTCTTGCTAAGTCTTGGAAGGTGAAGTGCTTCCAAGTATCGGTCAATTTTCTTCAGACTTTTATATTTCTGAGAATAAAGTTTCTTGTAATATTCATTAAGGATTTTTTGAATTTCTGAGGAGTCTGTTGTTCTTTCGTGTTTGTAGTTTCTGATTGATGAGATTAGAGATTTTACTCTTGTTTGTCCTGATTAGGTTGGCAAAGGTTTATCTATTTGATTGACCTTTTCAGAAAACCAGCTTTTTAATTTATTGATATGTTGTATTATTCTTCTGTTTTCAATTTCATTTAATTCTGCTCTAATTTTGTTTATTTCTTTCCTTCTACTGGGTTTGGGCTTGGAATGTTCTTCCTTTTCCAGTTGCTTAAGATGTGCCATTAAGTTGTTAACTTCCTCTCTTTCCATTCTCTTGAGGAAGGCTTGCAGTGCTATAAATTTCCCTCTTAGGACTGCATTTGTGGTGTCCCAGAGGTTCTGATAATTCATGTCTTCATTGTTGTTTTGTTCCAAAAATTTGGCAATTTCCTTCTTAATCTCAATTCTGACCCAGCTATCATTTAGCATAAGGTTATTTAACTTCCATGTTTTTGTATGAGTATGCAGATTCCTGTTGTTACCGAGCTCAACTTTTATTCCATGTTGGTCTGAGAAGATGCAAGGAATAATTTCTATTCCTTTAAATTTACTGAGGTTAGAGTTGTGACCTAAGATGTGATCAATTTTGGAGTATGTTACGTAGGCTGATGAGAAGTATGTGTATTCTGTTTTGTTGGGATGAAATGTTCTATAGTTGTTTGCTAAATCTAAATGTTGGATGGTTACATTTAAACCTAAAATTTCTTTGCTCAGCTTCTTATTGGAGGATCGATCCAACATTGCCAAAGGAGTGTTGAAATCTCCAACTATTATGGAGCTGGATGAAATCAAGTTGCTCATATCTGTTAGAGTTTCTTTTATAAATTGTGTTGCATTCGGTTGGGTGCATATATATTAATGATTGAAATCTCATCATATTGAGTATTTCCCTTAACAAATATGAAGTGACTATTCTTATCATTCCTTACTTTTGTTGGTTTAAAGCCTATTGTATCTGCAAATAAAATTACTGCATCTGTTTTTTTCTGATTACCATTTGCCTGAAATATGGATGACCATTCTTTCACCTTGAGTCTATATTTGTCTTTTAAGGTAAGATGTGACTGTTGTATGCAGCAAATATCTGGCCTGAGATTTTGTATCCAGTGAGCTAACCTATGCCTTTTAGAGGACAGTTTAAGGCATTCACATTAATGGAGAATATTGATAAGTCTGGTAAAATTTTGCGTATCAAGTTTTTCGAAAATCCATTGGACTTTTTTTTTTTTTTTTTTTGTAGAGACAGAGTCTCACTTTATAGCCCTCGGTAGAGTGCTGTGGCATCACACAGCTCACAGAAACCTCCAACTCCTGGGCTTCAGCAATTCTCTTGCCTCAGCCTCTCGAGTAGCTGTGACTACAGGCACCCGCCACAATGCCCAGCTATTTTTTGGTTGCAGTTCAGCTGGGGCCGGGTTTGAACCCGCCACCCTTGGTTTATGGGGCCAGCGCCTTTACCGACTGAGCCACAGGCGCCGCCCCTGACATTTTTAATCCTTTTGCCAGTATGGAAATTGGAGTTTGATCAGAAGTTTCTGAGTGAGTTTTCTTTTGTGGTAGAGGATTGGATTGGTCATTGTGGAGGATAGGTCTGAGAATATTCTGAAGAGCTGGTTTGGTTATGGCAAATTTCTTCAACATATGAATGTCATTAAAGTATTTAATTTCTGCATCATAAATGAAACTCAGTTTAGCTGGATACAGGATCCAGGGTTGAAAGTTATTTTGCTTTAGGAGATTAAAAGTCGATGACCACCCTCTTCTGGCTTGAAAAGTTTCAGCAGAGAGATCTGCAGTCATTCTAATATTCTTCCCTTTGTAGGTAATGGCTTTCTTACATCTGTTTGCTTTCAGAATTTTCTCCTTCATATTAACTTTAGTGAAGTTTATTATGATATGCCTTGAGGATGTCTTATTGGGATTGAGTCGTGCTGGGGTTCTGAAACTGTCTGCTATCTGAATTTCAGGATCTCTTGTCATTTCTGGAAAATTCTCCTTTCATAATTTCATGGAGAATGGCCTCTGTGCCTAACGAGGCCACTTTATCAGTTTCAGGGATTCTAATGAGGCAGATATTAGCCTTCTTCGAATTATCCCAGAGCTCTCTGAGAGGATGATCCATTTTTGATCTCCATTTCTCTTCCTGTTTGAGAGTTTGAGAGTGTTCAAAGGCTTTGTCTTCAGTGTCAGAAATCATTTCTTCTGCTTACTCCACTCTGTTACTGAGGGATTCTACTTTATTTTTCAGATCTTTGAGGGCTGCAAATTCTTGCTTCAGTGTGTCTAAGTCTTTGGTGGTTTTGTCTTTAAATTCGTTAAATTCTTGAGACAACTTTTGAATTTCTCCTCAAATTTCTAATTCCGACTTTTGAATTGCTGCTTGACGTTGTAATTCCAAATTTTCCTCCACTTTATTAATCTTGTTTGCAATCCAAATTCTGAATTCAATTTCTGACATCTCAGCCAGTTCTTTATGAATGGGATCTTCAATTACATCTGCCATATCTTTCCTTTGGGGGTTGATCTATTCTGATTATTCATGTTACCACAGTTTTTACACTGATTCTGCCCCATGATTGTTTTACTCCCTTTGATTATTCCCCTGGAGCTTTGTCAAGGACCCGTGCAGTGCTGTGGCTTGAGAAACTGGGGCCCTGTTTGGTGTTTTGGGGCTAAGTGGTTCTGTCTTGTTTTCATCTGGTTTCTGTTTGACCCTAGTGAAACAGTTACTCTGGGTTGAAGTCTCAGCTGTGGAAAAATACCAGCAATTAAGCCCCACCACACACTACAGGCAACAATTGGAAAAGAAAAATCAAACCTTCCTACAACCACACACCCAGCACACCACCTGAATAGTCCTCAGGCGATTGGCTCAGTTCAAAAGGTCCAAATCAATTGTCTCAGTCAACACCTGTCTCAGGTGGGAGAGTTTAAGAGGTCTGTGGGAACTGGATCACAGTAGTAGTCTGGTGACTACTCTGATATGGGTTGCTCCAGTGCTGCGTGGAGTCAGCAGGAGCAACCCAGCAAATAGATCAATCTGGGAAGGTTGATATCTCCTTCCCCACCTTGCACCTCTGTCACACCCAGTCACTGATAGCCCTGCAGTTGGCTGACCCAGTTGCCTGTAGTGAACAGATACTCCAGGTGTTTGCACCTGCCTGATTCACAAGGATTCTATTTCTGTTCAGCCAAGCCACTGCGCTCTGCCCCTATCTAGCAGGAGGAAAGGTCTGACAAATTCGGGCACTTGATGAAGGCTGGGGAGTGTTTACTCAGTTCCAGCCTCGCCTCTGATTGATGTTACTGATAGAACAGAAAAGAACAACTTTGGAGGATTTTGTTTCTGTTCCTGCTAAATTCCCCTGTCAGTTCTATCCTGCTGCCTTCCTTTGTTTATAGGCTGATGATCCCTTGAGGGCCAGGTGTGTCTTAGGCTCAGTAATGCAGTCCTCTGAGTCAGCCCCACCCTGAGAGCTTCCTGATTATGTGAGTCGGAACTGCCTCAGGCAAATCCTTTACTCATGGTTTGTTGCTGGCCTCCTCTGGTTGCCCAGGGAGACAGGGGGTGTGGCTTCAGAATATCCGGAAGTGAGCAGTATTGC
This sequence comes from Nycticebus coucang, assembly GCF_027406575.1. Lineage (NCBI taxonomy): Eukaryota > Metazoa > Chordata > Mammalia > Primates > Lorisidae > Nycticebus > Nycticebus coucang. The sequence continues at coordinate 385,965 of NW_026515591.1, read as the reverse complement.
TGCTAAAAGAATGCTGCTGGTCCGAGTCTCAGGAAACTGGTGCTCTGGTGTGGTTCCCTCTCAGCTGACCATCCTCTCCTCACTCCTGTGCCCCAGAGTCAGCACTGACCAGCTGCAGTTTAGGCACTGTCCACAGCCCTCGAGAAATCACCCAAGAATCTGGACTCCTGGGGGACAGGCCTCCAGACCTCAGAGTGAGAATGGAGGGGAGTGCTGGGAGCTCAGAGTTGCAGGTAGAGAATATATACAGTTTTATGCCTAGCAGGAGAATGCCGTGGCACCTTAGTAGGGGAGGTAGGTCCAGTTTTTAGAGGAAATGGATTGTAGTGAGAGGACCTTTGAACTCTGCCCATTTGTTTGTGGGGCATTTCGAGCTGTTTTCCTGGTGGAGGGAACTCCCATCCGCTTGGTCTTGGATTTTGTACCTTTTGTTTATATCCTTGTGCTTGCAGCTCACCTGAGCAGAATTGATGTGCATTCTTCAACCTTCTCTCTTGGTGCAGCTCAAATCCACCAGGTTACTTGCTAAATTTCTGTCCTTTAACTCTGTGGAAAGCTGGCTTCAGTCAGCCATCCTGTGTGTAGTATCCTGTAGCAGGAAACCTTGTGCCTCTTCGCTAAGGATGCATGGTCAATGAAGGCTAGGACCTTATGGTTCAAATTTGAACCAGTACCACTATGTATTCAATTATTATCTGAAATAGAGGGAGTGTTTCTGATTGGTTCATAGGGACCTGGACCCGGAGCTCATGCTGTGGTTGATCATCTGCTCTCATAGGTCATGGATTTTGGCCTCAAATCGAGTGTAATCACAGCTCCTTAGGCTGTTTCCAGGGGGTTTCAGCATAGCAGGCTGCTGCTTCCAAAATTCAGCTCTGTTTCCTCCTCTGGGTTGAACTGCAGGGTGTATAAACTCTGCCCCAGCAGCATACACCTCCTGACACTCTTGTACGTAAGAATTAACCTGTGCCTATTTCGAGGACATTTTAAGCCATTCACATTAATGAAGAATATTGATAAGTCTGGTAAAATTTCGGGTATCAGGTTTTTCAAAATTCCAGTGGACATTTTTAATCCATTCGCCACTGTGGAAGTTGGAGTTTGATCAAAACATTCTGAGTGAGTTTACTTTTGTGGTAGAGGATTGGGCTGGTCATTATGGAGGTTAGGTCTGAGAATTTCCTGAAGAGCTGGTTTGGTTATGGCAAATTTCTTCAACATACAAATGTCATTAAAGTATTTAATTTCTCCATCATAAATGAAACTCAGTTTAGCTGGATACAGGATCCAGGGTTGAAAGTTATTTTGCTTTAGGAGATTAAAAGTCGATGACCACCCTTTTCTGGCTTGAAAATTTTCAGCAGAGAGATCTGCAGTCATTCTAATATTCTTCCCTTTGTAGGTAATGGCTTTCTTACATCTGGCTGCTTTCAGAATTTTCTCCTTCATATTAACTTTAGTGTAGTTAATTATGATATGCCTTGAGGATGTCTTATTGGGATTGAGTCATGCTGGGGTTCTGAAACTGTCTGCTATCTGAATTTCAGGATCTCTTGTCATGTCTAGAAAATTGTCCTTTCATAATTTCATGGAGAAGGGCCTCTGTGCCCAGCAAAGCCACTTTATCAGTTTCAGGGATTCTAATGAGGGAGATATTAGCCTTCTTCGAATTATCCCAGAGCTCTCTGAGAGAATGATCTGTTTTTGGTCTCCATTTTTCTTCCTCTTTGAGAGTTTGGGAGCGTTCAAGGCTTTGTCTTCATTGTCAGAAATCCTTTCTTCTGCTTACTCCACTCTGTTACTGAGGGATTCTACTTTATTTTTCAGATCTTTGAGGGCTGCAAATTCTTGCTTCAGTGTGTCTAAGTCTTTGGTGGTTTTGTCTTTAAATTCGTTAAATTCTTGAGACAACTTTTGAATTTCTCCTCAAATTTCTAATTCCAACTTTTGAATTGCTGCTCAAATTTCTAATTCCAAATTTTCCTCCATTTTATTAATCTTGTTTGCAGTCCAAATTCTGAATTCGATTTCTGACACTTCAGCCAGCTGTTTATGAATGGGATCTTCAGTTACATCTGCCATATCTTTCCTTGGTGGGAGGGGGTTGATCTATTCTGGTTATTCATGTTACCAGAGTTTTTACACTGATTCCACCCCATGATTGTTTTACACCATTTGAATTTTCTGCTGGAACTTTGTTGAGGAACCATACGGTGCTATGGCCTGAGAAACTGGGGCCCTGTTTGGTGTGATGTGGCTAAGTGGTTCTGTCTTGTTTTCAGCCGGTTTCTGTTTGACCCTAGTGAAACAGTTACTCTGGGTTGAAGTCTCAGTTGTGGAGAAATACCAACAATTGCGTCACCCCACCCCCCACAGGCAACAATTGGAAAAGGAAAATCAAACTTTCCTACAACCACACACCCATTGCACCACCTGAATAGTCCTCGGGCGATTGGCTCAGTTCAAAAGGTCCTAATCAATTGTCTTAGTGAGCACCTGTCTCAGGTAGGAGAGTTTAAAATGTCTCTGGCAACTGGATCACAGGGGTCTGGTGACTACTCTGATATGGCTTGCTCCAGTGCTGCTGGAGTCAGGAGGAGCCACCCAGCAAATAGATCAGTCTGTGAAGGTTGATGCCTCCTTCCCCACCTTGCACCTCTGTCCCACCCAGTCACTGATAGTCCCGCAGGCCTTTAGCCCAGTTGCCTGTAGTGAATAGATACTCCAGGGGTTTGCACCTGCCTGAAAAAGGAAATCTTTTCCTGCTCAGTCAGGCCGCTGCACTCTGCCTCTATATAGCAGGGGGAGGTGAGGCCTGAGAACCTTGGGCACTTGATGGAGGCTGGGGGGTGTTCACTCAGTTCCAGCCCCACCCCTGATATTACTGACAGAACAGAACAACTTTGTGGGAATTTGTTTCTATCCCTGCTAAATTCCCCTGCAGAAGAGAAGCTGTTTTGAGTTCCCAGAGCCTGCACCTCAGGCCTTGTCTTTGCTCCTGCTGGTTTGTATTCGGTTACCTGTTAGTTCTAGCCTCCTGTCTTCCTTTGTCTATAGGCTGATGATCCCCTGAGGGCCAGGTGTGTCTTAGGGTGAGTAAAGCGGTCCTCTGGGTCAGCCCCACCCTGGGAACTTCCTGAGTTTGTGAGTGTGTTAGTATTCTCCACTCTCCACCCAGGCTGGTACTGCCTCAGGCAAACCCTTTACTCATGGGACCTGCGTTTCCATTCCACTTCTGTTCCGTGGTGGTTGCCACTTGAGTAGATGCCCGGCCTCCTCTGGTTGCCAAGGGAGACTGTGGGTGTGACTTCAGAATGTCCAGGAGTGAGTCCTATTGTTGTTAAAAGATGGCTGCTGCTCTGTGCCTTGGTGCACCGCTGCTCCGGTGTGGTTCCCTCTCAGCCAACCGTCCTCTCCTCACTCCCATTCCCCAGAGTCAGCACTTACCAGCTGCAGTTTAGGCACTGTCCACACCCCTTGAGAAATCACCCAGGAATCTGGACTCCTTAGGGACAGGCCTCCAGACCTCAGAGTGAGAGTGGAGGGGAGTGCTGGGAGCTCAGAGTTGCAGGTAGAGGATATATACAGTTTTAATAGTTTTATGCCTGGCAGGAGAATGCTACGGCACCCTAGTAGGGGAGGTAGGTCCAGTTTTTAGAGGGTCTCTCCTGTGGAGTGTAGTGGGAGGACCTTTGACCTCTGCTCATTTGTTTGTGGGGCACTCTGAGCCATTCTCATGGAGGAGGAGACTCCCATCTGCTTGGTGTTGGATTTTGTACCTTTTGTTTGTGTCCTTGGGGTCGCAACTTGTGTTAGGGGAGTTGATTTGCGTTCTTCAACCTTTTCTCTTGGTGCAGCTCAAATCTACCAGGTTACTTGCTAAATTTCTGTCCTTTAACTCTCCTTCTGGATGGGAGCCTCTGTGGAAAGCTGGCTTCAGTCAGCCATCTTGTCTCCCATGTGTTTGGCAAGTTTTTTCCTAAGGAAAAATGGAGATAAAATATTCAATTTGCAAGTTTGTTGTGAGAATAAGGTGAAATGATATCTATAGTGAACTGCAAATAGTAGGCACTCAATCAACCTAAGCCTCTTTCCTTCCAATTAACAAAACATACACTGGTATCTGCTGTTGGTTGGCTAGTAGAAGAAATTAAATAACAGGATTATATGTTTACAAATATTCTATTCCTTTAAGAGTCAATATTTTATTGGTTTATATATTCAATGTGGGTTGTTTAAAATAATCATTCATTTAGCAACTCATAAAGTCATAACTAATATTTATTGAGTGCCAGCCCCTTTCTAAGTGTCTTCACATGGACTGACTACTTTTCATAGTATTACTGTGAAAAGATACTAATACTCCCATTTTACAGATGAGGAAGTGGAGTCACAGAGCTGTTAAGTAACTTGCCCAAGGTCATGCAGCTAACAGGATGGAAATCCTAGGACTAAAATCAAGCAGTCTGCCTTCGAAGCCTGGGTTCACACCCATTATGCCATCCCATACTTCCATTTCCCTGACAAACAAATGGGGATTGGTTCCTTGGAAAGTTTCCCCTCTTGCTTTTTGGCGAGCATAAGGCAGTGGATGCCTCCTAATGCCGTGACCCTTTAATACAGTTCCTCAAGTTGTGGTGACCTCCAACCATAAAATTATTTTCATTGCTATTTCATAACTGTAATTTTGCTACTGTTATGAATCACAATGTAAATATCTGATATGCAGGATGTATTTTCATTGTTACAAAGGGGTCCCCACCACAGGTTGAGAACCGCTGGTATAAGGGAATGGGTTAGGTTAGAACATAAAAAGAAAGCATAGAAACCTCTAGGCCCAACGAGAAAATCTAGAAAGGTTTCCAAAGAATATATTTAGAAGAAACAGGGGTGAACTTGATTGCTAAGACAGTAACTCAGTAGAGAAGGGGGAATAAGAAGTGATATGTCTAAACGTGGTAAAGGCCACAAAGAATTATGTCAGAAATGCTGGAAATAACTTGTATTGAGAAGTCACCTGCCCGGAGATTGGGAGGTAACTTGGATACTTCCCTTTGTTCATTGAGGACATTGTGGGGGTGTTCAACTTCCTGTTCCTCTGTGGGCGGTTATTGGTTCCATCAAAAGTGAAGGCCTTCAGGGTAAACAGCTGGGAGTCAACTTTTCAGGTGTGAGATCATGTTACATTGTTCAGGACTCCAGTCCCAGCCCTAGTTAAAGCTAGTGCATTGTAGGTGATTGCCTTCCAGGACCCTTCAGACATGAGACATTCATTAGGGTTTGTGAGGTCACATGTCACTGCTCTAACCATTTTATTATCAATTTGAGGAAATGAAGCCTGCAGTGTTTTACCATGTTCTGACCACTTGCCTGCCTTTCTAGTCCCTTCCTTTCCTCAGCTTTGACTAGTATTTCTGCCCATTGTTTTTTAATTTTTTTTTTCCAAATTAATGTGAGGGTACAATTACATGGTTCTCACTTCCAGGGTAAAGTTCCATTTGTAGAAGAGCCCCTCATCCAGGAGGCGTGTTATACACCCTCTCAATGTGCACATTAGGTAGGTCCGGCCTCACATCCTCCCTCTTTCTGCTAAATGTCCTCTCCCCCACCTCCCTCCCTCTTCTCTTTATCCCTGAACTAGACTATATTAGTGCTTTACTATTTTTATGAGCATGTAATTATTTATATGTTGATTTCATATTAGTATGGAGGTACATTGGATATTTATTTTTCCATTCTTGCAATATTTTACTAAGAAGAATGTGTTTCAACTCCATCCAGGTAAATGTAAAAGATATAAAGTCTCCATATTTTTTAATGACTGAATAATATTATACATATACCGCACTTTGTTGATCCATTCATGGGTTGACAGGTACTTAGGTTGCTTCCATGACTTCACAATTATGAATTGAGCCACAGTAAACATTCTATCCAGAAGAACAAAAATCATTTTACCATGAAGACATTTGCACTAGAACGTTTCTGCCTATTTTGATCTCCTTCCCTACATTTCCCACAGTGTTTGCTGAAGTCCCTTTCCCATTGTAAACTCCTATGACCCTGTCATTTCACTGTTAGCATTTAAAAAAAAAAATGAAAACATGTCATTTATTCAAATGTATTGACTTCTTTCTTAGGCCCTCCCTCCATTGTTTTTATGTTTAGGAAGTTGGTAGACCATTTTGAAAATCTCCCTATCCTTGTTCTAGAATGGTTTTACTCACAGTGGGTAGTCTGGGTGGCAATACTGACCAGAGTTCACAATAAGTACTTAAAGTTGTTACTATTTACTTAGTAGGACTAAATGTTTGATGGGCCCAGCACAGTGACTCACATCTGTAATCCCAGCATTTTGGGAGACCAAGGAGGGGAGATTGCTTGAGACCAGGAGTTCAAGACCAGCCTAAGCAACATAGTGAAACCCTGCCTCTGTAAAAAAAAATATAAAAATGAGCTGGGCATGGTGGCACATGCCTGTAGTTCCAGATACCCTGGGAGGCTGAAGCAGGAGGATCACTTAAGCCTTGGAGTTTGAGGTTGCTGTGAGCTGTGATGATGCCACTCTCCTCTAGCCTGGGAGACAGAGCAAGACACTACTTCAAAAAATAAAATATAAACTAAAATAATATAAGAAAAAAAAATTATAAGGTACCTGACTATATGAAGATGCAGACTGACTTTATAAATTGTGCCTTTACTATTTATAACATTCTTTCACATACATCAACTCAGTCCATCTTCACCCTACTCTCCTAGGGTAGAAGCCAGCCAGACTCTTTATGGTAAAGAAACTGAATTTTAGGGAAGTAAAGCAAATAGGCAAGGGCACTCATAACCTGTGTGTTTAGAACACAAATCCATGTGGTTTTTTTTTTTGTTTGTTTGTTTTTTGTAGAGACAGAGTCTCACTTTATGGCCCTCGGGTAGAGTGCCGTGGCCTCACACAGCTCACAGCAACCTCCAACTCCTGGGCTTAAGCGATTCTCCTGCCTCAGCCTCCCGAGCAGCTGGGACCACAGGCGCCCGCCACAACGCCCGGCCATTCTTTGGCTGCAGTTTGGCCGGGGCCGGGTCTGAACCCGCCACCCTCGGTATATGGGGCCGGCGCCCTACCGACTGAGCCACAGGCACCGCCCCAATCCATGTGTTTTGATTCTTACACCTCACACACTTCTAAAATTAGACCAACTTTATGCGTATTTTAAAAAATACTATTTTTAAAAAAAGTCTAGTCCTGCATTCTTAAATACTGTTGGTGGGAACATAGACACAACAACATTTTAGTGGGACAACCTGACGTGACCGAGTCAAAAATTGAATAAGTAGGCTTGGTACCCGTAGCTCAGTGGTTAAGGCGCCAGCCACATGCACCAGGGCTGGTGGGTTCAAACTCGGCCAGGGCCTGCTAAACAACAATGACAGAATAACAAAAATATAGCTGGGTGTTGTGGCAGGTGCCTATAGTCCCAACTACTGGAAAGCTGAGGCAAGAGAATCGTTAAGCCCAAGAGTTTGAGGTTGCTGTTAACTGTGATGCCATGGCACTCTACCAAGGGTAACATAGTGAGACTCTGTCTCAAAAAAAAAAAAAAAATTGAATAAGCATATACCTCATGACCCAGTAATGTCATTTCATAAAATTGTCCTTTAGAAATAATAAGGTGAACTGGGTGCTGTGCAGGAGCTTGTACCCCTAGCTTCCCAGGAGGATAGAAAAGTAGGAGGATCACCTAGGAGTTCTGGGGTACAGTGTGCTATGCTAATAGGGTGTCTACACTATGTCCGGTCAATATGGTGACCTCAGGGGGAGTGGTGAACCAGCCCAGGTCAGAAACTGAGCAAGGTGGGGCGCTCATAGCTCAGTGGGTAGTGTGCCGGCCACATACACCGAGGCTGGTGGGTTCGAACCTGGGCCAGCTAAACAGCAATGACAACTGCAACCAAAAAAAAAAAAAAATAGCCAGGTGTTGTGGCAGGCGCCTGTAGTCTCAACTACTTGGGATGCTGAGGCAAGAGAATCACTTAAGACCAAGAGTTGGAGGTTGCTATGAGCTGTGATGCCACAGCACTCTACTGAGGGAGACACAGTGAGACTCTGTCTCAAAAAAAAAAAAAAATAGAAAAAAGAAAATGAGCAAGTCAGAACTCCTGTGCTGGTCAGTGGTTGGCTTGTGCCTGTGAGTAGACAGTGAATTCCAGCCTGGCAACACAGTGAGAGACCCACATCATTAAAAAAAGAGAAAGAAAGGCCAGGCACAGTGACTCATGCCTGTAATCCTAACACTCTGGGAGGTCAAGGCGGGTGGATTGCTTGAGCTCAGGAGTTCAAGACCTGCTTGAGAAAGAGCAAGGGCCCGTCTTTACTAAAAATAGAAAAATTACCTCCCTACTTGGGAGGCTGAGACAGAAGGATTCCTCAAGCCTAAGAGTTTGAGGTTACTGTGAGCTATGACATCATGGCACTCTAACCATGGCACTCTAACCAAAAAAGGGAAATAAAAATAAAAATAAAGAAATACTATGGTTAATGTGTGAGCTATATGTAATAATCTTAGGAGCCGTTATATTTGCATAGTCCTTTCTAAATGGTACACACTATTCAAAATCTTTACATGCATTAAAGAATCTTTCTTCCCAACATCCTTAGGAGGTAAATATCATTAATCTCCATTTTTAAGAATAGGGAAATGAAGTCACTGAAAGATTCATTGTACAAAGTCATCATAGAAGATAGTATTTTCCCGAAATGCCTGTCATACACGTCACACATGCTCTTCTGGAAACTTGCCATTTCCTCATCAAAGAGTGGAATGTGTCACTAAGGGAAGACAATTCTCCGCAAGTGTCTCACATTTCTTGAGTGTCTTGTGAACTTAAGCACTGGCAGCTTTTCTTCTCGATGATCTTTTCGAGGATCTGGGAAGATAAAACAGAGGACAGATTTGTTTGATGTCCAGTATAATAAAGATAATGTCTTACTCTGGGGCAAAGGTCAGATAGGTTTGCTTGCAGCTCAGGGCTTCTCAGTTGTGATGCAAATCCCCGTGTGCGACACCCACTTTGGTCCATCTATGTTTCTGCTGTGGAACATGGTGAGCAAGAGGAACTAGCACAAACCTGGAGCTACAGCTTTCGGCTGTGCTGGGAGTAAAAAGTCCTTTGCTTCTGACTCAGGGGTCTTGCATCTCCTGCCAGCATCTACTTGTTAGCTTGTAATGGGTGTAAAGTCGAACTCTTTCCAGTTATTTTTTAAAAATATTTTTTCTTTATTTTCTTTTCTTTCTTCTTTTTAGAAAAGAAGTTTTGCTATGTTCCCAATTTTGCTATGTTGGGCCTACGGTTCCTACCCCCAGGCAGCAAACTGGTGCTGGGCTGCGGTCTGTTAGGAACCGGCAGCAGAGAGGAGGTGAGCGGCGGGAGTGGAGTTACTTCCCATCCCTCTTGTCAGGGCCTGAGCTCCCCCTATTCATCCCCTGTTCCCCCCATAATTTTTGTGGAAAAATTGTCTTCCATGAAACAGGTCCCCAAAGGGTGGGGACTGATGCCATAGGGGTAGGCACAAGGATTCAGATAAAGGGATTTGGGGAGGGTTCTCACTAGAAAAAGGAAGCTCACAACGGGACCCTTTGCTTTTGGAACTGGTCTGAGCTGGATGGTTCTCAGTGGCCCCTGCACCTCAGACCAGCCGAGCTGTCACTGCGTGTGCACCTCTGGTGCCAGGAAACACGTGGGACTTTCAGGATCCTACAGTCCTAACAACCTCTTTGAGCTACAAGCCTCTGTGATGCATTGATTTTGCCAGTTCACATTTCTGATAAAGAGAAGCAAAGGGAAGGGAACTTTGAAGGTCCTAAGAGCCCCATTGGAGTCAGCTGAGGCCTCTAATGCTAATGAATTGTCATCAGATGTCTCCCTCTGCCCACACTGGCATCCCACTTCCTCCTTGCAGATGGTGTTTCCAAATAAATTCCTGCATATAAATCTCCACCTAGGAGTCTTTCATAGTGGGGGAGGATGGCAGGGAGTGGGAAGTGTGTGATGCAGGGTGGGGAGATGAGAGAACAGGGGGAACTTGACCTTTGGCACCTGCTGTGTAACTGTAGGGTCAACTCTCCTAACCACTATTCCTTACTGTTTCCGTTCTCCATGAGCTGCTCTTCTTTCAGTAACTGGGGAGCAATAATTTAAAATTACAAATTGGAAGGAGTCTCTGCCTAGGATTAAATTTTAAGGCACAAAAGAGCTGGCCATTGGCAGTTACTGGTTCAGCACCTGATAAGCCACTGTCTTTGCACATGGCAGGGTGGGGAGGGAAAGAACTGAGCTGACTTCTGAATTCTGTTGAGTAAGGAGTTGCTTGTGGGACAGAGAGGAACAGAGAGGAGGTCATATCTGAGGTTTCATAAAATCGAAATCAATGTTCTAGAAACATTTTGGAAGCAACTATAATGAGGGGGATACAGAGGAGGGCAGTGTGGCAATGCAGCTGCCGTCCCTCACAGTGGGGAGCTGTATACAGAGAGGCTACCTTTGCAAGCCAGCTAGTGATCTGATCGCCATGGCAGCAGCCCCCAAATAGAAACACACTCCTCTGAATCCCATTCATTTTTTCACTTAGTGTGTTGAAATAAGCTTAGGAAGTAAAATATTCAGTCTGTAAAGCACAGCCCTTTCTTATATCTTTTCTACAGACATCAAGCCAATACTTTACTAATTGCAGATTCTTTTTTTTTCTTCTTTTTTTTTTATTGTTGGGGATTCATTGAGGGTACTATAAGCCAGGCTACACTGATTGCAATTGTTAGGTAAAGTCCCTCTTGCAATCATGTCTTGCCCCCTTAAAGTGTGACACTCACCAAGGCCCCACCCACCTCCCTCCTTCCCTCTTTCTGTTTCGCCCCCCATAACCGTAATTGTCATTAATTGTCCTCATATCAAAATTGAGTACAGAGGATTCATGCTTCTCCATTCTTGTGATGCTTTACTAAGAATAATGTCTTCCACGTCCATCCAGGTTAATACGAAGGATGTAAAGTCTCCATTATTTTTAATGGCTGAATAGTATTCCATGGTATACATATACCACAGCTTGTTAATCCATTCCTGGGTTGGTGGGCATTTAGGCTGTTTCCACATTTTGGCGATTGTAAATTGAGCTGCAATAAACAGTCTAGTAGAAGCGTCCTTATGATAAAAGGATTTCTTTCCTTCTGGGTAGATGCCCAGTAATGGGATTGCAGGATCAAATGGGAGGTCTAGCTTGAGTGCTTTGAGGTTTCTCCATAGTTCCTTCCAGAAAGGTTGTACTAGTTTGCAGTCCCACCAGCAGTGTAAAAGTGTTCCCTTCTCTCCACATCCACGCCAGCATCTGCAGTTTTGAGATTTTGTGATGTGGGCCATTCTCACTGGGGTTAGATGATATCTCAGGGTTGTTTTGATTTGCATTTCTCTAATATATAGAGATGATGAACATTTTTTCATGTGTTTGTTAGCCATTCGTCTGTCGTCTTTAGAGAAAGTTCTATTCATGTCTCTTGCCCATTGATATAAGGGATTGTTGGCTTTTTTCATGTGGATTAATTTGAGTTCTCTATAGATCCTAGTTATCAAGCTTTTGTCTGATTGAAAATATGCAAATATCCTTTCCCATTGTGTAGGTTGTCTCTTTGCTTTGGTTATTGTCTCCTTAGCTGTACAGAAGCTTTTCAGTTTAATGAAGTCCCATTTGTTTATTTTTGTTGTTGTTGCAATTGCCCTGGCAGTCTTCTTCATGAAGTCTTTCCCCAGGCCAATATCTTCCAGTGTTTTTCCTATGCTTTCTTGGAGGATTTTTATTGTTTCATGCCTTAAGTTTAAGTCCTTTATCCATCTTGAATCAATTTTTGTGAGTGGGGAAAGGTATGGGTCCAGTTTCAGTCTTTTACATGTAGACATCCAGTTCTCCCAACACCATTTATTGAATAGGGAGTCTTTCCCCCAAGGTATGTTCTTGTTTGGTTTATCGAAGATTAGCTAGTTGTAAAATGTTAGTTTCATTTCTTGGATTTCAAATCAATTCCAAGTGTCTATGTCTCTGTTTTTGTGCCAGTACCATGCTGTCTTGAGCACTATGGCTTTGTAGTACAGACTAAAATCTGGTATGCTGATGCCCCCAGCTTTATTTTTGTTACAGAGAACTGCCTTAGCTATACGGGGTTTTTTCTGGTTCCATACAAAACGCAGAATCATTTTTTCCAAATCTTGAAAGTACGATGTTGGTATTTTGATAGGAATGGCATTGAATAGGTAGATTGCTTTGGGAAATATAGACATTTTAACAATGTTGATTCTTCCCATCCATGAGCATGGTATGTTCTTCCATTTGTTAATATCCTCTGCTATTTCCTTTCTGAGGATTTCATAGTTTTCTTTATAGAGGTCCTTCACCTCCTTCGTTAGGTATATTCCTAGGTATTTCATTTTCTTTGAGACTATGGTGAAGGGAGTTATGTCCTTAATTAGCTTCTCATCTTGACTGTTATTGGTGTACACAAAGGCTACTGACTTGTGGACATTGATTTTATATCCTGAAACATGACTGTATTTTTTGATGACTTCTAGGAGTCTTGTGGTTGAGTCTTTGGGGTTCTCTAAGTATAAGATCATGTCGTCAGCAAAGAGGGAGAGTTTGACCTCCTCTGCTCCCATTTGGATTCCCTTTATTTCCTTGTCTTGCCTAATTGTATTGGCTAGAACTTCCAGCACTACGTTGAATAGTAAAGTGACAGAGGACAACCTTGTCTGGTTCCAGTTCTAAGAGGAAAAGCTTTCAGATTTACCCTATTCAGTAAAATATTGGCTGTGGGTTTGTCATAGATAGCTTCAATCAGTTTTAGGAATGTGCCAAAGATGCCTATACTCTTCAGTGTTCTATTTAGAAAAGGATGCTGGATTTTATCAAATGCTTTCTCTGCATCTATTGAGATGATCATGTGATTTTTATTTTTGCCTCTGTTAGTATGGTGGATAACGTTTATAGACTTGCATATGTTAAACCAGCCTTGCATCCCTGGGATGAAGCCTACTTGATCATGATGAATGACTTTTTTTGATGATAAGCTGTAATCTATTGGCTAGGATTTTGTTGAGAATTTTTTTTTTTTTTTTTTTGTAGAGACAGAGTCTCACTTTATGGCCCTCGGTAGAGTGCCGTGGCCTCACACAGCTCACAGCAACCTCCAACTCCTGGGCTTAAGCGATTGTCTTGCCTCAGCCTCCCAAGCAGCTGGGACTACAGGTGCCCGCCACAACGCCCAGCTATTTTTTGGTTGCAGTTTGGCCAGGGCCGGGTTTGAAGCCGCCACCCTCGGTATAAGGGGCCGGCGCCTTACCAACTGAGCCACAGGTGCCACCCTTTTGTTGAGAATTTTTGCGTCTATGTTCATGAGTGAGATTGGTCTGAAATTCTCCTTTTTGTTTGGGTCTTTTCCTGGTTTTGGTATCAGGGTGATGTTTGCTTCATAGAATGTGTTGGGAAAGATTCCTTCTTCCTCAATTTTTTGGAATAATTTCTGCAGTACAGGAATAAGCTCTTCCTTGAAGGTTTGATAGAATTCTGGAGTGAAGCCATCTGGACCAGGGCATTTTTTGGTTGGAAGCTTTTTTATTGTTTCTTTGATCTCAGTGCTTGAAATTGGTCTGTTCAGGAGCTCTATTTCTTCCTGGCTGAGTCTAGGGAGAGGGTGTGATTCCAAATATTGATCCATTTCCTTCACATTGTCAAATTTCTGGGCATAGAGTTTCTGGTAGTATTCAGAGATGATCTCTTGTATCTCTGTGGGATCAGTTGTTATTTCCCCTTTATCATTTCTGATTGAGGTTACTAGAGATTTTACTTTTCTATTCCTCGTTAGTCTGGCCAATGCTTTATCTATTTTATTTATTTTTTCAAAAAACCAACTCCTTGTTTCATTAATTTTCTGAATGATTCTTTTGTTTTCAATTTCATTGATCTCTGATTTGATTTTGGATATTTCTTTTCTTCTACTGAGTTTAGGCTTAGATTGTTCTTCTTTTTCCAATTCCATAAGATCTCTTGTGAGATTGTTGATGTGCTCTCTTTCTGTTTTTCGAATGTAGGCATCTAAAGCGATGAATTTTCCTCTCAAAACTGCTTTTGCAGTATCCCACAGGTTTTGGTATCTTGTGTCTTCATTGTTGTTATGCTCAAGGAAGTTAGTGATTTCCTGTTTTATTTCTTCCTTCACCCATCTGTTATTCAACAGAAGATTGTTTAGTTTCCATGCTTTTGGGTGGGGTCGAGCATTTTTGTTAGAGTTGAGTTCCACCTTTAGTGCCTTATTGTCTGAGAAGATACAAGGTAAAATTTCAATTCTTTTGATTGTGTTGATTATTGTTTTGTGTCCCAGGATATGATGAATTTTGGAGAATGTTCCATGGGGTGATGAGACGAATTTATATCCCTTATCTTTGGGATGGAGTGTTCTATATGCGTCTATGAAGCATAGTTGTTCTAGGGTCTCATTTAAGTCTCTTATATCCTTGTTTAATTTCTGTTTAGAGGATCTGTCCAGCTCTGTAGGAGGAGTGTTAAGGTCCCCTGTTATTATGGTATTATCAGATATCATATTGCTCAGACTGAGTAAGGTCTGTTTCAAGAATCTGGGAGCATTTAAATTGGGTGCATAGATATTTAGAATTGAAACGTCTTCTTGTTGTATTTTTCCCTTGACCAATATAAAGTGACCATCTTTGTCTTTTTTGACTTTAGTTGCTTTAAATCCACATGTATGTGACAATAAGATTGCAACTCCTCTTTTCTTCTGAATTCCATTTGCCTGAAAAATTGTCTTCCAACCCTTGACTCGGAGCTTTAATTTGTCTTTTGAAGCCAGGTGTGTTTCTTGCAGACAGCAAATGGATGGCTTGTGTTTTTTAATCCAGTCAACCAATCTATGTCTCTTCAGTGGGGAATTCAAGCCATTAACATTTATTGAGATAATTGATAAGTGTGGTAGTATTCTATTCGTCTTATTTTGTGAGAGTCCATTGCTTAGCTTTATCTTTTGCATCAGTGTGGAGGTTTGGTTCTGTCCTTTAATTTCTGAGTTCTTCCTTTGCTGCTGATGCATTGTGGTGGTCAGTGTGCAGAACAAGTTGAAGTATTTCCTGTAGAGCTGGTCTTGTTGTGGCGAATTTCCTCAATGTTTTTATATCCATAAATGATTTGATTTCTCTGTCAATTTTGAAGCTTAGCTTAGCAGGGTACAGAATTCTGGGCTGAGAATTGTTCTGTTTAAGTAGATTAAAGGTAGATGACCATTGTCTTCTTGCTTGGAAAGTTTCATGAGAGAAGTCTGCGGTCACTCTGATGGATTTGCCACTGTAGGTCAACTGGAGCTTACTCCTGGCAGCTTGCAGAATCTTTTCTTTTGTCTTGACTTTGGACAGGTTCATCACAATGTGTCTTGGAGAAGCTCGGTTAGAGTTGAGGTGACCTGGGGTCCGATAGCCCTCTGAAAGCAGTGTGTCAGAATCTTTGGTGATATTTGGGAAATTTTCTTTTATAATATTCTCTAGTATGGCTTCCATTCCTCTGGGGCATTCTTCTTCCCCTTCTGGAATTCCTATAACTCGTATGTTGGAACGCTTCATAAAGTCCCATAATTCTGACAGTGAATGTTCTGCTTTCTCTCTCTTCTTTTCTGCCTCTTTTACTATCTGAGTTATCTCAAAAACTTTGTCTTCTACCTCTGAAATTCTTTCTTCTGCATGGTCTAACCTGTTGCTGATACTTTCTATTGCATCTTTAAGTTCCCTGATTGACTGTTTCATTTCCTTCAGCTCTGCTGTATCCTTTGTATATTCTTCATATCATTCATCTCTGATTTGATTCTGTTTTTGGATTTCCTTTTGGTTATTTTCCACTTTATTAGCAGTTTCCTTCATTGTTTCCATCATTTCTTTCATTGTTTTCAACATGTGTATTCTAAATTCCCTTTCTGTCATTCCTAACATTTCTGTGTAGGTGGAATCCTCTGCAGTAGCTACCTCATGGTCCCTTGGCGGGGTTGTTCTGGACTGGTTCTTCATGTTGCCTGGAGTTTTCTGCTGATTGTTACTCATGGGTGATTTCTTTTATCTGTTTCCTTGCCCTAATTTTCCTTTCACTTCCTCTTGCTCTTTAAGTTCTCGTGCCTGTGGAAGTTGCGGGCGGGTTTAGACGGATTGAACACACGCGACCACTTGCCGGCTTTCCACTGTTTTAGTCCTCCTCTTGGGGTCCAGAAGTCTCTTGCTGACTCCCTGTATCCTCTCAGGGGTGATGATAGGCAGATCCCACCAGCCAGAGATGCCTGGAGTCCTATATCCCCAGACTCACGGTGCCCAGATGCAAGGAAGCTGTTACTCGGCTGCCATCTTGCTCCACCTCCAGAATTGACTTTTCTGTCTCCTGGACAGCGTCTGAACCTTTTTTAGGAGATTCCAAAACAGCAGATTGGGATTCTTCTCCGGTATCCATCGGCCTCTGTTCTTCTTCAGGAGGCTTAGACGGTGGCCACACAGATGGGACTCGCCTGGGAAACTGCCCCTTGGAGTAATCCAGAGAGTGTGTGGGTTGACTGACGGCAGCCCAGGTGTAAAGTTGATCTTGTTCATATAAATGAAAAATGTTTGTTCCCTCCTCCAGTCTTTGAATCACACCTCAGAATTGTCAGACATTACCGGGCCATGATAATCTTCTCAAATTCTCTCATTCATCATGTGGCTGCACCTGGAGCCTCTTCATCACCACCATTTCGAGGAATCTCCCAGTCACAGCCACTGCTATGGTAGCCGCAAAAACAACTGCAGAACTCGTTTGCTCCGCAGTGTCAGTGGCACCTGTGCTGCCTCATCCTTTTCACGGTGGGTGACAACAGAGGAGAAGCAGTGACAGCCTGGTGGAGCCTACTTGCAGATTCTTAAAAGAGAATGTAGCTGCGGCCAAATAATTAGGTGAATGTTACTATATCACAAATATCAAAAATTCCTTAACTGTTGACTTGAGATAATTTTAAAATTAGATTTCCTTTTTTATTTCAATACAAAGACATTAATTGAAAAGTATTACGTGTCATATTGCTCCTGCCATCATTACCAGATTTTTAATAAATCATTTTTTTTGTTAACTATTTTGCTTAAATAAATAACCTGGAGTCAGACAGTGGAAGAAATTAAAATGATTATGAATCAACACAATTTGCTATCTGGTTTTTGTTTGGGTAGGCAGGTTCATAAATAAAATTGTTTTTAAGAATTTTCTTCTAGGGGATGTGTTACACAGTAATTGCCATTTATTGAGGACTTGCTCTGTTCCAGATACTTTGCTAAAAATCTTCACATAAATTTGAATTTAATCCTCAAGTTAACTTTATCAGATAAATGTGAAATCTCCATTTTACAGATGTGGATTTGGCAGATTATAGCACCTTTGCTAGGGTGATGTGGACATTTTTTTTTTCTTTGAGAAGGCCTGTGAGTGTAGAAGATGTTCGCGTGACTCTGCACCTGCCCCGTTTACTGTCAGAGCTGTCTCCATCTTCTCCAGTGAAGAAGCAACCTACAGAGGTTTGACATTTTTAAGCAACAGACCTCTGAATAGGGAAGACATGGTTAGGACTCATGTTCCTGCTTTTTCTTTAAATATAGGAATGCTAGATGCTTATTTCCTTGAACTAGAACTTGAAACTACTGAAAGTCAGCAGACATTCATTCACACCTACTGTGCAAGGCATGGGCATAATGACAGGGTCACATCACGAAATCTCAGGAAAGTGTATAGAGTGCCCCTCTCTGGTCTCCAAAAGCCTATATATATATATATATTTTTTTTTGAGCCTATTTTTTTTTTAACAGCTCTTTTTGGATACACAGTTGAACCTCCAGTGGTTGACCACCTCCCTATATTCACCGCCTCCTTAAATTGACCTAATTTTTATAGACTAGCTGTGCACCTCATGTACATTATCAGTACAGTAAAGCTGGTTCCTTAGGTTGACCACCTCTGTATGTTGACTAGTTTGTTACAGTCCCTTGCACAGTCAAAGTAGAGAAGTTCTACTATAATTCACATACCAAACAATTCATCCATTTATAGTATATAATCAAATAGCTTTTAGTATATTCACAGGTATGTGCAACAAATACAATTGATTTTAGAACATTTTTACGACCTCAAAAAGAAATGCCATACCTTTTAGCTATTTCCCTCCTAATGGCCCATCCACCCCCACCCGGAAATAGCTACTAATCTACTTTCTATCTCTATAGCTTTGTCTAATCTGGACTTTCATATAAATGGAATTATGTAATATATGGTCTTTTGTGTCAGGCTTTTCCCACTTAACATAATGCTTTTTAAAGTTCATCCACATTGCAGTGTGTATCAGTATTTCATTCTTTTTTTATGAAAAATATGAAGATGGCACTTTTTTTTATCTGTTTCTGTGTGGTTGGACATTTGGGTTTCAACCTTTTAGTTGAATACCCTATTTCCCCGAAAATAAGACATCCTCTGAAAATAAGACCTGCTTACAGGAAAGATAAGACGTCCCCTGAGAATAAGACCTAGCACATCTTTGGGAGCACACCTTAAAATAAGACACTGTCTTATTTTGGGGGGAAACAAGGTAATACTATTCTCCCTCACTCTCTTAATTTTTTTTTTTTTTTTTTTTTTGGTTTTTGGCCAGGGCTGGGTTTGAACCCGCACCTCCGGCATACGGGACCGGTGCCCTACTCCTTGAGCCACAGGTGCCGCCCATCACTCTCTCAATTTAAAAATAAGTTCTCCAGGCTTATTTTAAGACATAATTAGGCCTGAGTGTTTTCTTCCTTCACTTCATACCTGACAGAATTCCGAAGGGCAGAGGGGAGGATTGTTAGGATCTGCTAATTAGTCTCAATATTTAGAATAATTATCTTTCTTTTCTGAGACAGAGTCTCACTTTGTCACCCTTGGTAGAGTGCTGTGGCATCACAGCTCACAGCAACCTCAAACTCTTGGTCTTAAGTGATTCTCTTGCCTCAGCCCCACAAATAGCTGGGACTACAGGTGCCCACCACAATGCCTGGCTGTTTTTTAGAGATAAGGTCTTGCTCTGGTTCAGGCTGGTCCTGAATTCACCTTGGCTGGCCAGAGTGCTAAGATCACAAGCATGAACCACTGCACCCAGCCCTAGAATAATTCTTAAATTAAGCAGAATATCTGAAAACAAACAATGAAAATGGTTATTAAATGTTAAAATGTGGAGAGTCTAAAACCCCTCCTTTCCTGGTGATTAAGAGAAAAAAAGCAACCATTACAAAGACATTTAGGATAATGCATAATCCAATTTTACCAATATTGCTAATAGCTGTCCTATCAGATTTAGCTCCTATATAGAATTAATTATTTTTGTTTTATTCTAAGTGTTTCCTACTTAGAATTCAGTGTTGAGAATTTTTTCACATAATTTGAAATAAAAATCCTACAACATTTAGATGTACGTAAATTTTATTTCCAAGGACTTTAACATGTATTCTACCCTATTTTCTGTCTATATCATTTACAAACTTTTATTTTTATTTTTTCTTTCATGGTGGAAAGAACAGTTAACATGCAATCTACACTGTCAACCATTTCTAAGTGTATGGTACAGCACCGTTGTCTGTAGGCATGATGTTGTACAGCAAATCTCTAGAACTTATTCGTCTGACAGAGAAGGAGTTTTATACTCATTGATTAGCAACTCCCCATTCCCTCCCTCCCGCTCCCCCAGCAACCATCTTGCTATTTTTTGCTACTGTGACTTTGACTATTTTAGATACTTCATATATGTAGAATCATAAAGTATTCGTTCTTCTGGTACTGGCTTATTACATACACTTACCATAATGTTCTCAAGGTTCATTCATGTTGTTACATTTGGTAAAGTTTTCTTCTTTTTTTTTTTGAGACAGAATCTAACTCTGTCACCCTAGGTAGAGTGTGATAGCTCCATAGCTCACAGCAACCTCAAACTGTTGGGGTCAAGTGATCCTCTTGCCTCAGCCTCCTGAGTTGCTGGGACTACAGGCGCCTGCCACAATGCCTGGCTAGTTTTTCTATTTTTAGTAGAGATGGGGTCTTGATTTTGCTCAATCTGGTCTCAAACTCCTGAGCTCAGGTAATCCACCATCTTGGCCTCCCAGAATGTTATGATTATAGGTGTGAGCTACCACTCCTGTATGAATTTTCTTCCATTTTAAGACAGAAGAATATTCCACCATATGAGTATACCATATTTTTTTACATCCATGCTTCCATTGATAGACACTTAGGTTGTTTATGTATATAATCTCGCCTTTTGTAAATAATGCCACATTGGTAGTGCAGATATCTCTTAGAAATACTGATTTTGTTTTCTTTGGATATATAACCAGTAGTGGGATTATAGTAGCTAGATCATATAGTAGTTCTATTTTTTATTTTTTGAAGGAATCACTATATTATTTCCCATAATTGCTACACCATTTTCGCTCTCCACCAACAATGTACAAAGGTTCCAATTTCTCCACATCCTTTCCAAGACTTGTCCTTTCTTTTTTCTTTCTTTTTTTTTTTTTTATTTTATAATAGCCATCCTAACAGGCATTAGGTGATATCTCATATTGGTTTTGATTTTGCATTTCCCTGATGATTAGTGACATTGAGCATCATCTCATACACCTGTTAGCCATTTGTATGTTTTCTTTGGAGAAATTCTATTCAGGTCCTAGATTTACTTATTAATAGGGTTATTAAGGTGTTTTTTTTCCCTATCAATTTATAGGAGTTTTTTATATATGAATAAAAACCTTTATCAAATATATGGTTTGCAAATACTTTCTCCCACTTTGTAATTTGGTTTTTCATTCTATTGTTTCCTTTGTTTTAGTTTGATGTGGGTCCCATCTGTCTCATTTTGCTTTTGTTTTGTCTGTTCTTTTAGGATCATATCTATGAACCCATTGCCAAGACCGAAGTCACAAAGCTTTGCCATATGTTTTCTTGCAGGAGTTTTACAGTTTCAGGTTATAAATTCAAGTCTTTAATCTACGTTGAGTTCATTTTTGAGTATGGTGCAAAATAAGGGTTCAATTTTACTGCTTTCCATGTGCATATCCAGTTTTCCCAGTGCTGACTTTCAGACGCTACATACCCAACTATGTATTCTTGGCATCTTTGTCAAAGATAAGTTGACCACATATGTGTAGACTTATTTCTGGGCTCTATTTGTACCATTAGTCCACGTGTCTGTTTTTACATTGGTGTCATACTGTCTTAATTACTGTAGCTTTGTAATATATTTTGAAATCAGGAAGCATGATGCCTATAGTTTTTCTTTTTTTATTTTCAAAATTGCTTTGGCTCTTTTGGCTTTTTATGATTCCATTTGAATATTAGCATTATTTTTTCTATTTCCATAAACAACTGCTCTTGGATTCTGATAGAGATTGCATTAAATTTGTAGATCACTTTGCTTAACATAGACATTTTGACAATATTAAGACTTCCAATTACCAATAAACACAAATGCCTTTCCATTCTTTATGTCTTCTTTAATTTCTTTTATCAATTTTTATAGTTTTTGGTGTATGATCTTTCACTTCCTCAATTAAGTTTATGCCTAAATATTTTATTCTTTTTGATGCTTTTGTAAATGGGATATTTTCCTCATTTCTTTTTCAGATAGTTTGTTATTAGTGTATAGAAATGCAACTTTATTTTTTCTTTTTGAGTTAGAGTCTTGCTTTGTCACCCAGGTTAGAGTGCAGTGGTGTCATTATAGCTCACTGCAACCTCAAATTCCTGGACTCAAGTGATCCTCCTGCTTCAGCCTCCCAAGTAGCTGGAACTACAAATACATGCCACTGTACCCAGCTAATTTTTAAAATGTGTTTTAGTAGAGACAGAGTCTCACTCTTGGTCAGGCTGGCCTTGAACTCCTGAGGTCAAGTGATCCTCGCACCTTAGCCACCCAAAGTGCTAGGATTATAGATATGAGCCACTACACCCAGCCATGACTGATTTGGGGGTACTTTTTTTTTTTTTTTTACTGAGTCTCACTTTGTTGCCCTCAGTAGAGAGCCATGGCATCATAGCTCACAGCAACCTCAGATTCTTGGGCTCAAGTGAGTCTCTTGCCTCAGCCTCCCAAGTAGCTGGGACTCAGGTACCTGTCACAATGTTTGGCTATTTTTAGACATGGGATCTTGCTCTGGCTCAGGCTGGTCTTGAACTTGTAAGCTTAATCAATTCAACCATCTCAGCCTCCTAGAGTGCTGGGATTAGAGGCATGAGCCACCGCACCTGGTCTCGAGTATTGATTTTATACCCTGCAGTTTTACTGAATTTGTTCAATAGTTCTAACAGTTTTTTTTTTGTGTGTGTGTGTGGAGTCTTTAGTGTTTCTAATATATAAGATCACATCCTCTGCAAACAAGGACAATTTTACCTCTTCTTTTTTGATGCCTTTATTTCTTTTTCTTGCTTAATTTCTCTGACAAGAACTTCCAGTGCTATGTTGAATAGAGGTAGCAATAGTGGATATTCTTGTCTTGTTTCTGATCTTGGTAGAAAAGCTTTCAGTTTTTCATCACTGAGTATATTAACTGTGGGCTTTTCATACACACCCTATATTATTTCAAGTAATTTTCCCTCTATTCCTAGTTTGTTGAAAGTTTCTTTCTTTCTTTTTTTTTCCACCATGAAAGGGTACTGAATTTTGTCATATGCTTTTTCTGCATCATTTGAGATTAGCATGTTCTATGTGTTTGTTCTGTTAATGTGGTATATGGTATTAGTGTCTTTTGCTGACCCATCCTTGCATCCAGGGATTTATCCTACTTGATCATGGTGTTGATTCTTTTAATGCACTATTGAATTTGGTTTGTTAGTCTTTGTTGAGGACTTTCGTATCTATGTTTATCAGGGATGTTGACCTGTGGTTTACTGTTCCTGGGGTATCTTTGTCTCCCTTTACTAGGAGGATAATGCTGGTCTCCTATAATGAATTTGGCATAAACAAGAAGAAAAACAATGCAAAAATTATATTGATACTGAAAGTTACTAAGTAAATCCTGTTAAAATGGCACTTGGTACTATTGCCATGGGGACAGGCTGCGGGAAAGCAATGAGGTAGCTTGAAATCCTAGAAAGACAATATGTAAACTGCTCTTGAGTAAACCCGTGATAAAAATATCTTACATTTGGTTGCTATATTTTAACAAAACAAATCAAAAAATAGCAGCAGTGATTACAAGGAAGAACAATACCAAATTTCTAAATCAAGTAACTTATGTATAACATGGAGTATATTCAGTCATGAGAAAAGATGAAAACTACACCTTTTGTATTTACCTGGATAGATTTGAAATACATTCTTAGTAAAGTATCACAAGAATGGAAAATCAAGTAACCAACATACTTAATACTAATATGAAAAAAACAAAACAAAAACATAAGTATAGTCTAATGTGGGGGAGAGGAGAGGAAAGGGAGGGAAATGGGGGAGGGGAAGGATAATTGGCGAGTTCTCACCTTCTGTGCACAATGTGAGGGTGTTCAGCACATCCCTGGTGAAGAGCTCAACTGCAATTTGAACTCTACCTTAAAAATGAAAACAATGTAGCCTAAATATTTGTACCCTCATATTAAGCCAAAAAAGAAAATTTAGACTAAAGAGTAGAACCCAACAGATCACAACAAACCAAAATGGAGTCACTCATGCTAAATGCTGCATATTCAAATTGAAACTTTAAAGAAGCAAATAGATCCCAAAACATACCAGTTCTTCCTGAAAACAGGAGATTCCAGTGTACCTGAGTGAGGACAATTAGGAATTCCCTTTCCTTTAACTCTTACAAAAAAAGTAATTGGTGTTTTTCCTATTTTTCAATTTCCTTGTTTTCACTTTAGAAACCCACTGTTCTGCCATTGCCTGGTAGGAATGCTCGTTCTGTTTTGTGGAGTGGAGGCTGTTTCAATATATGAGTTGTAAATGAAGTCAATTTACAAGGTTAAAGATGGAAAATAAAAATTATTCCAAGATGCAAAATAAAAGGAAAATGGGATCCAGGTTCTATGTGGGCAACAGCGGCCTTTAGTGCTACCAAGGTGAGGCAAGTTGAGTTGGAGAAAGAAGTCAGCACGTGGGTTAAGATGAATGGGGGTTTTAAAGGTTGGAAGGGTGGGGTGTTGGCATATTCTCACCTTTCCTAAGTGGGACAACAGTAGTAAAGGGTGAGGGTTGATTCTATTTCCTAAGTGGGACAACAGTAGTAAAGGGTGAGGGTTGATTCTATTTGGGTAGGTCCCTACATTTGACTCTATCAATTACTATATATATATATATATATATATATATATTTATTGTTAAATCATAGCTGTGTATATTAGTGCAATCAAGGGGTACAATGTGCTGGTTTCATATACAATCTGAAATATTCTCATCAAACTGTTCAATGTAGCCTTCATGGCATTTTCTTATTGTATGTAAACATTTATATTCTGTATTTAGTAAGTTTCGCCTGTACCCATTCTAAGATGCACATAGGTGTGGCCCCACCCATTACCCTCCATCCACCCTAACCTTCCCCCTTCCTTCCTTTTCCTTGGCCCTTTCCCCATATTCTTGTGCTATAGTTGGGTTATAGCCTTCATGTGAAACCTATAAATTAGCTTCATAGTAGGGCTGAGTATATTGGATACTTTTTCTTCCATTCTGAGATTCTTTGCTAAAAAAATATGTTCCAGCTCCATCCATGTAACATGAAAGAGGTAAAGTCTCCATCTTTCTTTAAGGCTGCAAAATATTTCATGGTATACATGTACCACAATTTGCTAGTCTATTTGTGGGTCGATGGGCACTTGGGCTTCTTCCATGACTTAGCAATTATGAATTGGGCTGCAATAAACATTCTGGTACAGATGTCTTTGTCATGTTCTGATTTTTGGTCTTCTGGGTATAAACCTAATAAAGGAATTATAGGATCGAATGGCTGGTCTATTTTTAGGTCTCTAAGTATTCTCCAAACATCCCTCCAGAAGGAACACATTAGTGTGCATTCCCACCAGCAGTGTAGAAGTGTGCCCTTTTCTCCACATCCATGCCAACATCTCTGGTTTGGGGATTTTGTTATGTGGACTACTCTTACTGGGGTTAGGTGATATCTCAAAGTAGTTTTCATTTGCATTTCTCTGATGATTCAGGATGATGAGCTTTTTTTCATGTGTTTGTAGATTGTGCATCTGTCTTCTTTAGAGAAGTTTCTCTTCAAGTCCCTTGCCCACCCTGAGATGGGATCACATGTTCTTTTCTTGCTAATATGTTTGAGTTCTCTGTGTTCCCTGGTTATTAGACCTTTATTGGAGGTATAACCTGCAAATATTTTCTCCCATTTTGAGGGCTGTCTGCTTGCTTTACTTACTATGTTCTTGGCTGTGCAGAAGCTTTTTAGTTTGATCAGGTCCCAGTAGTATATTTTTGATACTACTTCAATTGTCTGGGGAGTCCTCCTCATAAAATATTCACCCAGGCTGATTCCTTCAAGAGTTTCCCCTGCCCTTTCTTCAAGTATTTTTATAGTTTCATGTCTTAAGTTTAAATCTTTTATCCAATGAGAGTCTGTCTTAGTTAATGGTGAAAGGAGTGGGTTCAGTTTCAAACTTCTACAGATCGCCAGCCAATTCACCCAGCACCATTTGTTAAATAGGAAGTCATTTCCCCACTGAATATTGTTAATTGGCTTGTCTAAGATCAAATAACGGTAAGTAGCTGGATTCATCTCTTGGTTCTCTATTCTGTTCCAGACATCTACTTCTCTGTTTTTGTGCCAGTACCATGCTGTTTTGACCACTATCAATGTATAGTACAGTCTCAGGTCTGGTAGCATGATTCCTCCTGCTTTGTTTTTATTGCTGAGCAATGTTTTGGCCACTCGAGGTTTTTTCTGATTCCATATAAAATGAAGTATTATTTTTTCAAGATCTTTAAAGTATGATAATGGAGTTTTAATAGGAATTTCATTAAAATTATATATTGCTTTGGGTAGTATAGACATTTTAACAATGTTGATTATTCCCAGCCATGAGCATGGTATGTTTTTTCCATTTGTTAACATCTTCAGCTATTTATTTTCTTAAAGTTTCATAGTTATCTTTGTAGAGATTTTTCACGTCCTTTCTTAGGTATACTCCCAAATATTTCATCTTCTTTGGCACTACTGTGAAAGGAATAGAGTCCTTGACTGTTTTTTCGGCTCGGTTATTGTTGGTATATATAAAGACTACTGATTTATGGGTGTTGATTTGGTAGCCTGATACATTGCTGTATTCCTTGATCACTTCTTAAAGTTTTGTAGTAGAATCCCTAGTGTTTTCCAGATATACGATCATATCATCTGCGGAGAGTGAAAGTTTGATTTCTTCTGACCCTGTGTGGATACCCTTGATCAACTTTTCTTCCCTAATTGCAATGGCTAAAACTTCCATTACAATGTTAAAGAGCAATGGAGACAATGGGCAACCTTGCCTGGTTCCTGATGTTATTGGAAATGATTTCAATTTAACTCCATTCAATACGATATTGGCTGTGGGTTTGCTGTAGATGGCCTCTATTAGTTTAAGAAATGTCCCTTCTTTACCAATTTTCTTAAGTGTTCTGATCATGAAGGATGCTGGATATTATCAAAAGCTTTTTCTGCATCAATTGAAAGAATCATATGGTCCTTATTTTTTAGTTTGTTTATGTGCTGAATTGCATTTATGGATTTACGTATATTTAACCAGCCTTGAGACCCTGGGATAAATCACACTTGGTCATGGTGTATAATTTTTTTGATGTGTTGTTGGATTCTGTTTGTTAGGATCTTGTTGAGTATTTTAGCATCAATATCCATTAGTGATATTGGTCTATAGTTTTCTTTTCTTGTTGACTCTTTCTCTGGTTTGGGGATCAAGGTGATTTTTGCTTCGTAGAATGTGTTGGGTAATATTCCTTCTTTTTCTATATTTTGGAAGAGGTTTAGTAATATAGGTAATAGTTCTACTTTAAAAGTTTGGTAGAATTCTGGCATAAAGCCATCTGGTCCTGGATTTTCTTTTTAGGGAGATTTTGTATAGTTGATGCTATTTCAGAACTTGATATAGGCCTGTTCAACATTTCCACTTGCTTCTGGCTAAGTCTTGGTAGGTGGCGTACTTCCAGGTATTGGTTGATTTCTTTCAGATTTTCATATTTCTGAGAGTAGAGTTTCTTGTAGTATTCATTAAGGATTTTTTGAATTTCTGAGGGGTCTGTTGTTATTTCATCGTTACCATTTCTGTTTGATGAAATTAGAGATTTGACTCTTTTTTTCCTCATTAGGTTGCCCAATGGTTTATCTATTTTATTGATCTTTTAAAAAAAAACAACAACTTTTGGATTTATCGATGTGTTGTGCAATTCTTTTGTTTTCAATTTTGTTATATCTGCTCTGATTTTGGTTATTTCTTTTCTTCTGCTGGGTTTGGGGTTGGAGTGTTCTTCCTTCTCCACTTGTTTGAGATGTCCCATTAAGTTATTAACTTCGCTTTCAGTGCTGTAAATTTCCCTCTTAGGAC
This sequence comes from Nycticebus coucang, assembly GCF_027406575.1. Lineage (NCBI taxonomy): Eukaryota > Metazoa > Chordata > Mammalia > Primates > Lorisidae > Nycticebus > Nycticebus coucang. The sequence continues at coordinate 358,316 of NW_026515591.1, read as the reverse complement.
TGCCTTTGCAGTATCCCAGAAGTTCTTATAATTCGTGTCTTGTTTGTTGTTTGTTCCAAAAATTTGGTGATTTCCTTCTTAATCTCATCTATAACCCATCTGTCTGTCAGCATAAGGTTGTTTAGTTTCCATGTTTTTGTACGGGTATGCAGGTTCCTGTTGTTATTGAGTTCAACTTTTATTCCATGATGGTCTGAGAAGATGCAAGGAATAATTTCTATTTTTAAAAAGTTGTTGAGGTTAGATTTGTGGCCTAGGATGTGGTCAATTTTGGAGTATGTTCCGTGGGCTGATGCGAAGACTCAGTATTCAGTTTATTGGGATGAAGTGTTCTGTAGATGTCTGTTAAGTCCAGATGTTGAATGGTTAAGTTTAAATCTAAGATTTCTTTGCTTAGCTTCTTTTCGGAGGATCTATCCATTACTGCTAAAGGGATGTTAAAATCTCCAACTGCTATGCAAGTAGAAGGAAATCAAGTTGCTCAAGTCTGTTAGAGTTTCTCTTATAAATTGGGGTGCATTTGTGTTGGGTGCATAAATACTAATAATTGAGATCTCATCATATGGAGTACTAACTTTAACAAATATGAGTGTCCATCCTTATCCTTCCTTATTTCAGTTGGTTTAAAGTCTATTGTGTCTGCGAATAGGATAGCAACGCATGCTTTTTTCTGCTTCCCATTTGCCTGGAGTAATTGAGAATATTGATAAGCCTTTCAAGAATCCAGTGGACATTTTTAATCCTTTTGCGACTGTGGAAGTTGGAATTTGATCAGAATTTTCTGGGTGGGTTCACTTTTGTGGTGGAGGATTACGCTGGTCTTTATGGAGGATAGGTCTGAGAATATCCTGGAGAGCTGGTTTAGTTATGGCAAATTTCTTCAACATGTGAATGTCATTGAAGTATTTAATTTCTCCATCATAAATGAAATTCAGTTTAGCCGGGTACAGGATCCTGGGTTGAAAGTTATTTTGTTTTAGGAGATTAAAAGTGGATGACCATCTTCTTCTTGCTTGAAAGGTTTCAGCAGAGAGATCTGCAGTTATTCTAATATTCTTGCCCTTGTAGGTGATGGTTTTCTTTCATCTGGCTGCCTTCAGAATTTTCTCCTTCATATTAACTTTAGTGAAATTGATTATGATGTGTCTGGGGGATTTCTTAATTGGGTTGAGTTGTGCTGGAGTTCTGAAACTGTCTGCTATATGAATTTCAGAATCCCTTTTCATGTCTGGAAATTTCTCCTTCATAATCTCATGGAGAAGGGACTCTGTGGTTTGAAGCCACTTTGTCACTTTCGGGGATCTGTATAAGACAAATATTGGTTTTCTTGAAATTGTCCCAGAGCTCTCTGAAAGAGTGATCTGTTTTTGCTCTCCTGGTGTTCCTTGGAGAACTCTGTGGAAAAATATCCTTCAAATGTTTGAAAAGACAGCTTAGGGATGAGTCTGGTTTTGATGATGAAAACACTATATTGTAAAAGAGCAAAAGTATAAACTAAAATATATTAACTAAATGCATAAGACACAAATGGAACATGAATGAACTAAAATATCTAATTTTGTGTATCTGTGGTTAGGGGTCCCCATCAGCATCCTAGTGTTCTCTGGGAGCCCCCAGAGGGCCAATAGCTCAGTAACCTGGGGTTCCTGCTTCTGACTGGCCCAAAGCCCAGGAGTATGAGGTTCCTGTCTCACAGGTTTACAGGACCTACCTCAGGCATCATACTTGAGAATAGAAATCAAAGTCCCTTGTCACCTGCCCTCTGAACCCCAATTTCCCCATGGCCTGAGGCCACAGCACCGATGTCTCAGCAGCAGAAACATCTTGCTGTCTCTGGCAGGGCTAAACCTCACCATTGGTTTTTCTTCCAGCATTTTCTGGGGTGGGTTGCTCTACTGACATATGCTTCTGACAGTCTCTGACACGCCAATAGCCCAGCAACCTGGGGTTCCTCTCCACAGCTCCATCCCCTTTGGCCTTCCCTTGGAGGTCCCTAGAGGCCCCACATAACTCACAACAAACAAATACAACAAACAGTTACATATTTTCACAATGGTCTACAACAACAAATAAGCACAACAAGAAATGTGCACAACAAGTAGTTACACTCAATGTTTGCAAACACTAGCCAAATATAGATGTTTAAATTTCTTATCTCCAGGGGTGGACTCACAGGGAAATTTATGCGTGATTGTCAGCTTTTCTCCTGAGGGCACTGGGTACTGTGTGGTCCCTGGAAACTTTCCAGGGGGCTTCTAATCTCAGAGAGGACTACAGCCAGCCCTGTGGGCTGCCTGAGTATCGTCAGTGTCTGGAGGACCTCCCTGGAATCTCTATAATGTTATGACCAGGAGTCCCCCCAAAGAACACAACACCAGACAAGTCAAATTAAAGAGGAGTCCTTTTATTGAAGAGCCAGCTGGCAAATGCTGCAGCATCCCAAAATGGAGTTTCTGAGTGCAACCCTGAATTGCCTGAGGCTCTGAATTTTATAAGGCAAAACTTTTCCAGGGGTCAAGCATGCATAATTCCAGAAGTGAAAGCAACAGAAAGTGAGGTGGTTTAGTCAGCTTATTAGGCTATGATCACGAGAGCACTTAGTAATTCATTTTCACAAAAAAATACAATCTACAATCTCCTAAGGTAATGTAGGGAAGGGGACTCGCAAGTGAGGGTCAGAAACAACATGATCATAAAAAGGGAGAATCACCAAGGATATAATCACCAATGTAGTCAGTAATTTAGAGGAGTGCATTCATAGTTATACAATGAGAGGGCAAAGACGAGGAACCAGTTTTGAAGTTAATGGAACATAACCGAAAAAGAGTAAACAGTAATGTGGAGTCAGACTTGCTCTTTTAACATTCCCATATCATATACTCATGGCATGAAGACCACCTTAACACCAGAACATAGGATGTTGTACGAGTCTGCTAAAATGTGTACACACAGGAGGTTCCACCCAAATAGAGAGTCCTTTAGCTTTCCCACAATTATTCTGACTTTAGTTATTCCTATGGGTTTAGTTGGGGAAAAAAAAATCAAAGCATTCATTTCTGTTGAAAAGTCAGTGGTGAATTGGCACAGAATTCTATGTAGTTCATGGAAGGGAGGACTTCACTAAACTTTGAAACAAGTTATATTCTTTCTGGCTTCTCTAGCACATACTTGACATGTGAATAATGCCTTAATACATTTGCTTTTCCTCTGTGTAAGGATTTTTTAAAAAACATTCCGGAAAGCATTTTTTCATCAAGGCTCTACCATGAGTGGCTGTCGGTAATGGAAAAAAGAAGTGATAGACAGAAAATAGAAAAAATTAAAAGGTAATTATTTTAACATTTATGTTTCAAAAATTAATTTCATAACTTACATTTTCTAATTTGTCTACTAAAACTCAAAGTTATATCATGGGCACCAGGTTAAAAGTTGGCTTCTATTAGCTCGTCACTGTCATTGTTTTCTCACTAATCCTATGAGCATGGAATGCTTGAACATTGTGCCCCTTCTGTGTACCTGACTTGATGAGATCTATTATTCATTAATTCACTAGCTGTTATGTGGGTCACTATGAAAGTGTTGAGAGACACAAAAATCAAGAAATGTAAAATCTCTACAGACAGAATCAAATGGAACGCTGCCAGAAACACCAATAAGACTTGCAAATTGAAACTTGCATGGAAGAGTCAGAAAGGGGAGTCAACTGTGGTTTTGGAAGTGAATTAATGAAGGATAAAACAGGCTACAATTTATGATCTTAATTTTGATAAATATCAAAGTAATTAAACAACTCTTTATAAATTCATGAACTGAAGTCATACAGAGGAAATGACTTATTTCCTCTTCTCAAGAAATTCAGTTTGGGAAAGATAGATAAACCAAGAAATTACTGTAACAGTGCAGTATAATCTGTCCTATAAAAGAGATATTTAGGCATTTTGTGGACACAAAGCAGAGAATCACTCAGCTCAGCTTTTTGAGACGTGTCAGTTAAAAAGAGAGTTGCACAGTGACAATATGATCACAAAAAGTGAATTGTTGCTTCTCATGCCAAGGGAAATTATGGGAAAAATTCAATAGTCCTTTCTTGGATATATCCTACATAAGAGAATAGAAAAGAAATGTTTATTTACTCTGACTAAAGAGTGTGAGTTCTGTGAAAACTTGGGAGACCCATTATCATTTACATGCATGTTATTGTTTAGTATAGATATTTTTCATTGAACATATTTTAAATATGAATTATATGCATACTATTTTGAATTGTTGGAACATAGTACAGATAATGAAGAAACCAGAAACTAAGCCATGTGGCATAATCATACCTCCACTTCCATTAGAGTTTGGTGTAAGCCATTTAGATAGCATCGAATTCTACATATTTTTTTGGTCATTGTTCCAAATATTATTTATCTATCTTTATAATACACATATCATCCATATATGTATATATCTTATGTACCATTAAAAGATAAATATTTTTTTTAAAGGCTATGTATAGCTCAGAGGCCAGAATGATGGCCACATACACCAGGACTGGCAAGTTCAAACCTGGCCTGTCCCAAATAACAACAACAACAACAAGGACAACAACAAAAATAGCCCAGCATTGTGTTGAGTGCCTGGGGAGCTTCATGGGAGCCTGAGGCAAGAGAATTGCTTAAGATCAAGACTTTGCAGTTGCTGTGAGCTGTGATGCCACAGCACTCTACTAAGGGTGACAAAGTAAGACTCTGTCTCTAAATAAATAAATAAATAAACAAATAAAATAAAGTGAAATAAAATATTATGTCTTTTGTGAAAATATGAAATAAATGCATATTGATGCTTTTAGTTAAATTAATAATTAATAAGGAAATAAGTATGATTGTGTAGCCATCTTTATAGATTGCACATTATGAAACCTTATGTATTTGAACCAAATTGAGCCAGAAATTCTGAAATAAATTTACAAAAATTTGTAAATCTCCCCCTTTCTACCAGAGCAAGGGTGCAGAGAAATCAGTTGACTCTACCAGATTTTTCAATTCTTTTGCCATGTTTTATGTACACTGCTATCAGTTATCTACAACTGACAGAGATGTAAACAGTCCTGGTTGTGAAAAGGCTTAAGGATCCCATAGTATCCCCAAAGTGTTTACTAGATGCCTTATTTTATATGGAATACACCCAGTAATCTTTTGGTCCATTTGAAAGTCCTGCATAATTCCTCCTCAGAGGAATTATACTTCTACTCAGACTATTATGTTGAAGAAAGTCTTTTCTGTGATTTGTACAACAGGAGTCAGACCAGCTTGTTTCCCTCAGGTTGCAGTTTCTTTTATAAAAAAGCAACAATCATGAATATCAGCTTGTCCATGTTTTCTGAATAGGAGTAATACAACATTTGGGTAAATAATCAGGTAAAACACAACTGTAGTCCAGAATGAAAGAGGGAAGAGGAGAGTGAGGAGAAGGAAGGGAAGAGGACGTGTGGAGGGTGGGTAATTGGTGGAACTTCACCTAGGGTGTATATTGCAAGGGTACATGTCAAATCAATTAAGATAGAGTATAAATGTCTTAATACTATCATTAAGTAAGTGAGGTGAAGGTTATGTTAACCAGTGTAAGCATTCCAAATTGTACATAAAATCAGCACATTGTCCCCATAAATACATTAATGTACCCAGTTATGATTTAATAAAAGAAGTTGTTAAGAGAGAAAAAGAAAAGAAAAAAAGAATCTCTTACCAATTACCCAATGAGAATAGTAGAAAAGAAAGTAATGAAAACTTGACACATATATAAAAAGTGATAGAAAGGAGGTAAGAATTGGCTGGGCACCCTGTTGCATAATGGTTATGGCATCAGACACATGCCCTGAAAGATCCAGGTTTGAACACGGCTTGGGCCAGCTAAATGGCGAAACACTTGCAAAAAAAAAAAAAAAATGGCTGGGCATTGAGGCAGGTGCCTGTAGTCCCAGCTGCTTGAAGGGCTGGGGCAAGAGAATAGCTTGAGCCCAAGAGTTTGAGTTGCTGTGAAAACTGACAACTGATGCCACAGCACTCTACCCAGGGTGACATAGTGAGGCTCTGTCTCAAAAAAATAAAAAAATAAAAAAAAGAATGAGGCAATTTTGGAACAAAATCAATCACAGAAGATGGTGGAGCAGACAATAAACTTTCACAATGGACCGGGTGGTCTTTACAGCTGGGATTTGGGTCTTCACCTAGAGACAGCATTTTTGTGTTTCCAGTTAAAAATAAAGGAGCAATTTAAATTTAATTACTGTTTAATTTCATCAGAAAGGTTTTGGTGGGTTGTGTTGAGAGTAATCTAAACGTTAAAAGATTTACCTAAGCTTCAATATATTGTGCTAATTTCAGGGAAGTATTTCATGAAGGGTATTCGTTTTTAAATGATACTTATCTGAATTCTACTAAGTTTTCATGGTGTTGTTAGGACAGTGTATGAATATGTCCCCCTGCCTCTCCCACCGCTCTGCAAATCTCCAGTTTTTCTTTTCTCAATGTCTCCCTGCAGTTCTCACATTTTGGGTTCCACATTAACTGAAACTTGGGTATCTGAGCTGGGTTCCTATTTGCCTTGTACCTCATGCAAAGTTAGTGTTGCCTGCCTTTACAAGATTGAAATAAATTGCCTTGCTTACCAAGTGCATTTTTCTGTATTTAGGCTATTAGACCAGCTACCAAGAGCAAACGTTGTGCTCTCACGGTACATGTTCCTGGTCTTAAGTAATATCGTTGAATGAAATGGATGCTTTACACTTAGGGGTGTGTATGGCTTCAAGTATTATTTGGCATCCTTCTGCATGCAGAGAAGAAATGGCCTCTGCAGAAAAGGTAATGAAGTTTTTGTATTATACTTGCTGGGGAACTGAATCACCATTAGTAAAGGAAATGGAAGGTATTTATTGTGAAAGACAATGTCTTATATAAGTTAAATAGAATACACTTTCTTAAATTTCAGTTTACTATATAAAATGCAATTAATCAACATGTTATATGAAAATAAATGCTTCTTTTTATACGTTAATCAGCTTGTGGAATTTGTGATAAAAAATTGCCGCAAGATCTTTGGAGGACACGTCACTGCCCTGTTCAGAGAGTCATCCGGAATATAAAATACTGAAGAAAAAGCCTCAGGTACTGTCGATAATTGGGTTGCTTTTTGTGAAAAATTGACGCATGTCTCTGAAGATGCTGGCACAGTTGTTTTCTTCAAAGCTGTGGAAGCTGAAGGAAAGCAAGCCTGGTATGTGGCTCAATAGAGCCCAGTGTTTCCCATCATTTCTTAGAAGGCCTGCTAACAGGTCAGGGTATTTAATGGGATGGTAGCATTTAATAAGGTGTGTGATAAGGTCCTAGCTTTCATAAGTTATCAGAGGCAGCATGCTACGGTAATATGGTTTGAAACTTTTTTTTTTCAAAAATGAAACTTTATAATAAATTTTTGTTTTTGAGACAGTCTCTCAATTTATCACATTCAGTAGAGTTCTGTGGCGTCACAGCTTATAGCAATCTCCCACTCCTGGGCTTGGGCGATTCTCTTGTCTCAGCCTCCCAAGTAGCTTGGACTATAGGTGCCCATCACAATGCCCAGCTAAGGAATTCTACAATATGTAGTATATATTGTTGAAACTGGAATACAAAGCTCATAAGTAGTAGAGGCAGGACTGATGTTCTTATTTTCCTTTTTTTCCTCTTCCTGCTTCTTGAGACACTTCTCAGAATTTCACTGTGCTATGAGATCATTTGACAACAACTTGCATTATTAGCAGATAGGCAGATGTTAAAATCAAAAACAAAAGAAACCTCCAGGTTATGAATTCCTATATTGCTAGCTACTAGTTATGTTATCTTTGGCCAATTATTCTATGTCACTGAACATCAATATCTTCATCTGAAAAATGTGAAATTTTCTTTATGATTACTGTAAATATGAAATGAGGTAATGGATATTATAGAAACTTGAGCAAAAGAAACTGATAGATTTAGTCAATGGATTTCCCAAGAGTAAACTATGTTTAACATCCAGCAACCCATGTTAGAAAGTACACTCTTATGCAGAACTAGGTATATAGAATTATTTTTTTCACTTTTATTTTGTTATTACCACTTAGTCTAAGGATATGTTTGTTATTTGGGGAAAATTTTGCATACAGAAAGACCATTGATCAGGACCTAAGATAAATCTAGTACACCTCAACAGGCATTTCCCATTTTAACACCTGGGGTAATACTGTAATTGTTTCTTTATTGGCAGTATGAATTGAAATACATTACCTAAAAAGAGAATAAAACTTAGTATTATAGTTCATTTCTAAGGAAATATGGGTTTATTTGTGCCAAGTACGAGTGTTAATCCTATTTGATTTTTTGACAGATACATCTAGCTATCCAGAGAGCAATGCTTCCTCATATGAGAGCTTGAAGAAAAAAGCAACTGTTCTGCTGGCCCACACTGTGATGAATCAAAGAAAATGGTCCAAATGAAGAAAAGCATCGACTCGCTGATAATGTCTCTGGACTCTGGCCTTGATGCCCTTGAATTCTAAATGAGCTTCAGAGCCTTCTGTACAACTTTTAGTTCAGGTGGACCAGCCTCCTAAAGAAAAGCCAATGGATGTAACAATGTGCAGAGATATCCCACCACAGAATCCTGCCAAGTTTCTGACTGGCACTTATCCATAGCTGCAGCATATGTTAAAAAATAAAAAATAGAAAATTCTATAAGCTGTCATGTATTATCTCCACCTGATGTACAAAGCTAATTCTATCACATTAACAGCTGTGGCTCACCTGCAGTCCTAGCTACTTGGGCGCTGATTTCCCAGCAGAAACTTTGTAGGCCAGATGAAGAGTTCCTATCTTTAATGCACTTCAACAAATTTCTGACAATGTATATTCTTTAACCTGCAAACTACCTTTTGTATTTGATGGCAGAATCAAATCTTCTCCTGCCATGCAAACAAAAAGTGAAGCTGAATAGCTCCTATCTTGAAAAAATGCATCTAACTTCCATGAAGAAATCAAGGCAGAGGATTAAAGGTTGGAAAAGCTTGAAACTAAGCATGAAAGTACACAAAGTCAGGCAATTCATCAAAATGAGGAGGAAGAGGAAGAAGAGGAAAAGTTGGAGGAGGAGGAAAAAGATGGTGAGGAACAGGAGGAAGAAGAGGAAGAGGAGGAAGAAGAGAAAGAGGGGGAGGCATCCAAACCAAGTGTGAAAATGATGTTGCTTGCTCTTAACTCCCTCACAGACGGTGCTGTGTGAACTGGTGCTTTGTCATGATGGAAGAGCCATGACATTTTGGCTAAAAATTCAGACCTTTTTCATTGCACTCTTTTATCTACCCTTTTTAATCCTCCCCAATAATCAACTTGGTAAACCATTTGTTAATTTTTTAGTAATTCATACTGAATAATCAATCTGAGATCAAAAACATTAGCAATATCATTTTCATTCTTGGTTTGGACTCCTCCTTCTCCTCCTCTTCCTCCTCCTCCTCTCCGTCCTCCTCCTCTCCCTCCTCTTATTCCTCCTCTCCCTCCTCCTCCTCCTCTCCCTCCTCCTCCTCTCCCTCCTCTTATTCCTCCTCTTCCTTTTCCTCCTCCTCTGCCTCTTGCTCTTCCTCCTCATCTTCCTACTCATCCTCCTCCTTATTTTCTTCTTCCTCTACTTTCTGCTCCTTCACTGAGTAAAAGGTTGAAAAACAATATTATTTTAAACTATTGAAAATCCTAAGAATCTGGGCATTGTAGTTCTCATTGCAGATACCAGTGACTTTAAAGCAGCAAAGTAAAATTGGACAAAATTTCATATTATAATTGTTCTGAAAACCATATTTGCAAACAAACCAGGTTTGGAGTTGTTTTATCACTGCTGGAAAAACAATGAAATACCAATACAAGCCTGAAACTAAGCATCAAAGTGCACAATGGAAGAGAGGCAATTCTCCACAAGAAGAGGAGGACGCAGAGGAGGAGAAGGAGGATGAACGTGAGGAGGAGGAGGAGCTGAAATGAGCAGGAAAGAGTGGAAGAAAGAAGAGCAGGAGTGGAATTGGAGGAGGTAGATTAGGAGGAGGAAGAAGAGAAAGAAGAGAAGGAAGAAGAGGAGGAAGAAGAGAAGGAGGAAGAGGAGGAGGAGGAGGCATAGGAGGAAAAAGAGGAGGCAGAAGAGGAAGAGGAGGAGGATAAGGAGGAGTCCAAACCAAGAGTGAAAATGATGTTGCTAAAGTTTTTGATTTCAGAGTAATTATTCAGTATGAATTTGTAAAAAAATTAACAAATGGTTTACCAAGTTGAGTTTTGGGAAGGATTATAAAAGCTAGATAAAAAATTTATCAGGAAAGGTCTGAATTTGTAGCCAAAAAGTCATAGCTCTTCCATCATGACAAGGCACCAGATCACATAGCACTGTCTGTGAGGGAGTTAATAGTGAGCAACATCATTTTCACTCTTGGTTTGGCCTCCACCTCCTCCTCCTCCTCCTGCTCTTCCTCCTCTTCCTCTTCTTCCTCTTCCTCCCCCTCTTCCTCCTGATATTCATCATCCTACTCATCTCATCTGTCTATTATGACATATTCCTTTATGTGAAGGTAATGGAAACATTGAAAGGAAAACATTTTGATGATATTCAGGACATCAACAATAATATGAGATTAACTCTAATGGCTATTCCAGAAAAAGATACTAGACATCACCAAAGGACTAATAACCAGAATCTATAAGCAAGTCAAGAAAATCAGTAAGATCAAAGAATCTTATTAATAACTGAGCAAGAAAGAAGAATAGAAACTTGTCTCACTAAAACAGATTAATGGAAAAACTAATTGTGAATACATGCTCTTTGCCACTAATTATCAGAGAAATAGAAATCAAAACCATTAAGATTTCAGATTGCACCTGTCCCCAGTGAGAATACCCCAATCATAAGGTCTCAAAGCAGCAGATGCTGGCATGGGTGAAGAAAGAAAGCAATACTCATGCACTCTTGGTAGAACTGCAACTACTATAGCCCTTATGGAAAGTAGTATGAAGAGGCCTAAAAGAGCTAAGTATGGGCCTACTATTTTACATAGATCCCATTACTAGAAATTTACCCAAGATAATAAAGGCACATTTTATTAAGATACCAGCCTTTGAATGCTTATAGCAGCACAATACACAATCAGAAAGATGTGGAAATAACCCAAGTGACCTTCAACACATGGAATAATAAATTCTGGAATATTTATATGTATCATGGAATGCTATTCTACACTAACAAAAGATGGATATTTTGTATCTTTTGCAACACATGGATGTAATTGGAAGCCAGGCTACTTAGTGAAGTGTCACAAGAATCAACAACAAACATCACATGTACTTAGTCCTAAAGTGGCACCATTAGATTAATACATGCTCCTAAGAGAGAAAAACTCAATGGGATTCAAGGAAGAAGTCTGGTAAATTCCCACTCACCATGTGCATTGCACCCCTGTTTGAAGGACACATTTGCAACTCAGACTTTAACCTTACTTATGCGAACCATATAACCTAACTGTGCTCCCATATTAATCTGAACTTAGAAAAAAAATAGTTAATCAAAAAATTAAGAGTACGACTATGTCTGTTGATGAACAAAATAATGTGAAATGTTCAGTGTAAGTGAGTGGCCATCTCTACACCATTTCTCAATCACAAGCCTTCCCAGCTTCATTCCAGGAAGCAGTCCATTCATGCAGCCACAGGACAGAAAATCGTGATTCAAGAACTTTGGGTAACTTCAAAGACTTCACAAATAAAAGATGTGATGGAAAAGAAAATGGTCGCTCTTGATACCCTACTTCTCAGGATTAATAGCATCTGTCTTGCCTACTTATTAAATGTGTTAGTTTGTGTTTAAAACACAAATATGCTCAAAGAGAATACATCCAAAATAAAAGTGGTCTAACTTCAGAAGACTTTGAATGTCTTTAAACATTGATCTTTCCACAGAAGACTTTAGAAAACATTTCTTTCTTCAGTTAAGTAATTGGTAGATTCTGAAATAGAAACTTTTTACTACTAGTGTTTTGATAAGGATCTGACTTTTGCTCTTGAAAAGTTAGGTTATCACTTTTTAAAACACAGCCCATTGAGTCTTCAGAAAAAACCTTGGTAATGTGACTTTGGGGTTAAGACTCTTGTGTCTTGAATCTCTTGGGTTTCAAGTTTGTAATGTCTCAAAGCTATGAGCAATCTCTTGGTGGTGACTCAATTTATTTTTCGGAGCACCCTACACACAGCCTGGAGATGAGGTTCTTTGTTTTGCTTTTGGTCTGCATTTGTCCTTTGGGAGGGTGCTTCTCATCCTACCAGCTATTATCTCCTCACTCAGCTTCACCCTACACCACATCCTTCTTCTTGTGCTACTCATTTCATTTTGACATGTTTTTCCTTTCTGTAGGATTGGAAGGTGACACACTGTTTTTTATCCAGGCTGAGTGTCAAAGCTCTTTTTCCACCATTTCCTGGATTGTATTGAGTGTTTTCTATACCCATAGATGGGCTACAAGTGCTTTGTTACCACATGATACTCTCTACACTACATCATTATCAAGAACCACAGAATGAGCACCATATTAGACAAGGGAGATCATATTTAGTTTCATTCATGGCATCTTTCTCACCACTGTCACCTTTCCATTGCCCATCTGTGGCCTCATTGAAGTGGAGTACTACTTGTGTGAAATCCCACTATGCGGAAACTGGCTTGTGAAGATACCCCAGCCTTAAAGATGGTGGAGTTCATCAATGTGGACCTCATGTCACCAGGCTGTTTTCTTCTCATTCTCTTTTAGAGACCCATCATCCACTTGCTCCATCTTGCAAATATTCTCTACTGTGAGCTAATGCTGTGTTTTCTTCACTCACACTTCCCACTTCCCTGACATTCTACTCCTCTATGTGTAAGTGGTCCTCACTTACCTGAGGTCAACCCTAAAGCCCTTGCTGGATGCAACTACTCACATTCTGAATAACATCATATGTCCCACGTTGAATTCCTTAGTATATAGCCTCAATAATAAGAATTTGAGGATGGTATAATGGAGGATGGTATGACATTAATTGGGCTTCATTCCTGTGCAGTAGTAGAGTTCAGTAGCTCACACTTTTTCACATGTTTTGGAGGTTAGAAGCATTTTTATTCTCACAAGTATTTTTTATCTTGAGAATACAGCTGTAATTAATATTTCCATTTGTCTGTGTGAGGACTAAAACTTAAAGAGTTAAAGTAACTTGTGCAAGTACACCTTGGGATTGAATGGCAGAAAGGAAACTCTAGGACCTGTGCCCTCTTGAGTATTTGTTACTGCTCAAGCTGTGCAGTTTTTCTGACTGCAGGGCCTTTGCTCTCTTGAGTATTTGTTACTGCTCAAGATGGAGCTATGGAACTCTTCTCAGTAGGAAAACAACCAAGAACTTCTGCTTCTCAATCTTCATTTTCTTCATCCTACTCCATCCTCTGCTCTGCCCAGCCCACCCTGGCACTTCATCTCAGCTGCGCTACTACATCTTCAAATGCCTTCATTGGAAAAACGTTTATCTTATTGTTCTTAGAGATGTTCAAAAAGTGGGAGGAATGCATCTTCCTGGCTAAGAAGGGGACAGATCTCTTGAAGGCAAAGCAGAGTTACCAGTGTGCTGTATCACTGCCAATCCCTGGCCATTGAGTTTAGATCTGAAAGAGTCCCTGGCTCTGAACAGGCCATGCAAATCAGAAGAGAAGGTAGGTTCAGGAATCCATGGAGTTGTTACTGTGCTGTTACCATTATGTTTTAGAACCAGGATTTGGCTCTGTCTTGCTTAACACAACATGGAGGATGTACTGGGTCCAAGCTATAATTGCTTTGTATTCTTGGCTTTTCTGTTCACTGAAAGAGTGATAGCAAGACACACCCGAAAGTGATTTTGTTTCCTTACTAGTTTTTTTTTTTTTTTATTTGATTAATATGGGGATAGATAAGATTAGGTTATGTAGCTGATTTTTACAGGGTTAAAATCTGAATTGTAAGCGTGCATACCTAGGAAGTATGCAATATATCCATGCAATGGAATTTTACATATGACCTATCCCCATCCCACCGACTTGAGTTTCATTGACTTTTTCCTCTCGTGTGCATGTAGGTGCTTATTTACTAGTTTAAATTTAGCACTGATTAAATGTGGTTTTAATTTTTGCATTGTTGTGATACTTCACTTATGAGGATGGACTCCAATTTTATCTAGCTTTTTACAAAAGATACCAAATCCCTTTTTATTTTTATTTTATTTATTATTATTATTATTATTTTTTTTTTTTGCAGTTTTTGGCTGGGACTGGGTTTGAACCCACCACCTCTGGCATATGGGGCCAGCACCCTACCCCTTTGAGCCACAGACACTGCACCCAAACCCCATAACTTTTAAAGCTGAATTGTATTCTGTGGTTTACACATACCATAATCTATTAATACATTTATATGTTGTAGGTCATTTCTATTGTTTCCACATCTTTGTAATTGCAGATTGTGCTGCTATAAACATTGAAGTGTAAATATCTTTATGATAAAATGTCTTTTTGTTTCTTTTGTGTAAATTCCAAGTAGTGGAATGACAGAATCTAATGGTAGGAGTACTTTCTGTGCTTGGAGGAATCTCCATATTACTTTCCCAAGATGTTGTAAGTAGTTTTCACTCTCACCAGCAGTCCCTGAGTGTTGCTTTCTCTAGACATCTGTGCACCATTTGATGTCTTGGGAATTTGTGAAATGATCCATTCTTAGTGGGCATAAGTGATATCCCCATATCATATTTATTTGCATTTCCTTGATGATTAGGAACAATGAGCATTTTTCAGGTGCTTATATTCCAGTACACTATGCCTATAAAAGTTGTGTTCATGTCCCTTGCACAGTTTCTAAAGAAGTTGTTCAATCTTTTCTTATTGATTTGCTTGGGTTCTTTGTAAGTTCTGTTTATTGTTTCTTTGTTGAATGTATACTGTGAACATGTCTTTTCCCATTATATAGGTTGTCTCTTTGCTATGTTATATCATTTAGGTCTGCAGAAACTTTTTCACCTGATCCAATCTCATTTGTTTAACTTTGTTTTTGCTGTGATTTCCAGAATTGTATTCTTTATAAAGCATTTTCTAAACTGAAAAGATTAATAGCTTTTCCCACACTTTAATCTGGTGTCTTTATAGTTGTGTGTCTTATGTTTAAATCTTTTATCCATTGTGAGTGGTAAGAGGCGCATCTTCTGTTTCAGCTTTTTTACATGTGACTAACCAGCATTCCCAGCACCATTTATTTAATAGGAATTCAATTCCACAATCTATGGTTTTGTGTGTTTCATCAAAGATAATATGGAAATATAAGGCTGGTTTCATGTCTAGACTCTCTGTTCTATTCCATAGATCTATGATTTTAATGTTACAACAGTATCTTGCTGCTTCATCATCATAGACTTGTATAATCTAATGTCTGGTAAAGTGGAGTCTCCAGACTTGTTCTTCTTCGGGAGAATTGCATTGGCCATTTCATTTTTTGTTTGTTTGTTTTCCTAATTCCAAAAGAAGCATGAAACTATTTTTTTCAAGATCTAGTAAATATGATGTTCATATTATAATACGGATTTCATTGAATCTTTAGATTACTTCAGGTAGTATCTGAATTTGAAACTCATCAGTTCTTTCCTCTATTCACATCATCTGCTATTTTTTTTCTCAGTGTTCCATAGTTCTTTCTGGAGAGATTCTTCCAATCCTTTGTGAAATATATTTCAAGGTCGTTTATTTATTCATTTTTGATGCTATTGCGAAATGAATTTTGTCCTTAATTTTATTCTCAGTTTGAGTGTTGTTAGCATATATGATCGACCCTCATTTGAGTACATTGTTTTATATATCCTGGGATGTTGTATCTGTCTTGAAATCCTGGGAGACACTTGGTTGGATCTTTGTAATTTTCTAGGTACAAGATCATATCATCAGCTTTTGGCAAAGAAAATTTCTCCACATCCATACCCAATATAGGTATACTTGATTTTTTTAAGAACGACAATTTGATTACATCAATAAATAAATCCTAAAATCACAATACTGAATATACAGACATTTTCTTTTATTTTTATTAAATCATAGCTTATACATTAATGTGATCATGGGGCACCATACACTGGTTATATAGACCATAACCATAGCCTTCCTGGCATTTTCTTAGTTATTGTGTTGGAGACTTTACCTCTTTCATGTTTACATGGATAGGGCTGGCAAATATTCTTCTTAGTAAAGTATCTCAATAATGGAAGAAAAAGTATCCAGTGTACTCAGTCCTACTATGAAACTAATTTATGGCTTTCATATGAAAGCTATAACCCATTTATAACGTAAGAATATGGGAAAGGGGGAGAGGGAGGGGAGTGATTGGGGAGGTCGGGTGGAGGGAAGATGATTGGTGGGATTAACCTGCGGTGCATCTTATATTTGATTTTTTTATCTGATTATTCTATGTTGGACTTCCAGAACCATGTTAAATTGTAATGGTGATAAAGGACATACTCATCAGATTTTGATTTAAGGGAAATATTTTCAGTTTTTCTCAACTCAAAATCTTGTCGGGTGTGGATTTTTCATAGAACACTTCTATCAATTTAAGAAATTTCACATCTATGATAATTTCATTAAGTCTCTTATTTAAGAAGGTGCTGACAGTTGGCTGATGCTTTTTCTGTATCTATTGACTGGATCCTATAGTCTTTGTTTTTACTTCTTTTTAATGTAGTATAAATGTGGTAAGTTACACACCTCTGGGAAGAAATCCACTTGGTCATCAACTTTTTTTTTTTTTTTTTTTGTGGTACAGCAGTATTTTGTGTGTAGAGTTTCATGGAGTACTTTTGCATCTATAGCCAATAAAAATGTTGGGAGTTATGAGTTATTTCTCTGCCCTTTCCTGGATTTTGTAACTGTGTGATATTAGCTTCATTAAAGGACATGTGGGGGTTCCTTCTCTCTGAATTTTGTGGAATACATTGTGCAATATTGGTACCACCTCCTTGAAGGTTCATTACATTTCTGGTGTGAAGCCATCTAGTTCAAGCCTTTATTATTTTTGTTGTTGCCACCTTTCTTTATTTTTGTTTCCATTTCAGTGCTTGATCCATTGGTCTATTTAGGAGATCTATTTCTTCCTGATTGGGTCTAGAGAAGTACTGTGCTTCCAGAAATTTGTCCATTTCCTCCAGAATTCTCACATTTCTGGGCATAGAGATTTTTGTAGGATTTAGTCAACAAGTGTTGTATATCCATGATATCTGTTATATCTCCTTTTTAATTTCTGGTTGACTTTATTAGATTAATCAGGGACAAGGGTAATGAATTTTGTTTCTTTCCAGAGTAACGTCTTTTAGCTTTGTTAATTTCTGAAATTTTTTTGCCTTGATTTAATTTAGTTCTATGATCTCCTTTTGGTTCCTTCTTCTGCTGTTTAGTAATAGAATGCTCTTCCTTTTGCATTTCTTTGGGATAGATACCATTGTGTTGTTGATCTGTGTTCTTTCTGATTTCTGGATGTAACTGTTTATGGCAATGAATTTCCCTTTCCTGACTGCTTTTGCCCTATCCCAAATGTTTTGTGGCTTGTGGCCTCATTATCACTGTTTTTGTGGAATACATGTGTTTTTACCTTTATCTTTTTCTTGGCCCAGGTATTGGTTAGTATTCACAACTGTGTGAGGAAATGAATCTTTTTGCTCCACCTCCATTCTTCTTTAATTTCACTAAAGTCCGTAAATTCCACTTTATCATTTGTGTAATTCAATGAGTCCAGTTTATAACCTAGGATATGATCAATCTTGGAGAATCATGAATGAGTTGCTAAGGATGTGTCTTCAGTGGTATTCAGGTGAAGTGTTTTGTAATTGTCTATTAAACCCATTTGTTCTAGGGATGGGTTTCAGTTCAATGTTTCTCTGTTTAATTTCTGCTTGGAGGAACTCTCGAGTTTTGACAGTGGGGTTTGAAATCTCGAGCAATTGTGGTCTTGCTATTTGTCATTTTCTTTAGATCCAGCAGATTTGGCCTTTTAAATCGGGCAGTGCCTCTGTAGGATGCATAATTATTTAGCACTGACATGTCTTCTTGATAAATTGTTCCATTGCTGAGTATGTGATGACCCTTTTATTTATGTTTGTTACTTCAAGACAATGGTATCTGTGATGAGATGTGGTATTCTCACATTCTTTTTTATTCCATGTGAAGAAAAGTTTGTTTTACAATCCTGACACTGCATCATGTTGTGTCCTTGGGGTTAGTCCAGTTTCTTGAAGAGTGCATATTCATGGTTTCTCTTTCTTTTCTTTTCTATTTCTCTTTTTTTTTAATCCAGTCATCCAGCCTGTGTTTCTTTGGTGGGGAGTGCAAGCCATTCAGACTTAATTAAAGAATAGATGAGTAGGGTGTATTTCTGTTTGTCATAATGTATGAGACTCTGAAATGTCACTCAGGGAATTGTAGTTGCTAGGATTTCTAGGGAGTTTGACATTGTTGTGGGTTTCTTGTATTTTCCTGTACTTAAGACAGGACTTAGTCTTTTCTGCAGGGCAGGCAGGGGCAACATGTCCTTAAGGGTAGCATGGTAGGAATAGATTTGATTTCTCCACTGAATATGAAACTTAATCTTGTAGGATAGAAAGTCTTAGTCTGGTGGTTGTGGTGTTTGAACAGATTCAAGAGAGGAGCCTGGTCTTTTCTGCCTTGACGTTTACCACTAAAAATTTAGCTGTTAATCTGATAATTTACCCTTGTAGGTAAGATGATACTTATGTCTGTCATCTTTTGAAACTTTTTATTTCATGCTGACTTTTGCCAGGTAAACTTCAGTTAGTCTAAGAGATGTCCTATTTGAATTATTCATACTGGAGTTCAATGGTTATCTACTAAGTGTATGGCTAGTTCTGTGGCAATGGTTGGGTAATTTCCAGCTGTAATATCTTCAGATAGACCCTTCATGCTCTTAGGACTCTCTTCTTTACCTTCAGGGACACCTAATATTCATATGTCTGGATGCTTTGCATAGTTATATCTCTCTAAGAGATTGCTTGCATTTGTTTTTTTTCTTTAGAACATTGTTAAATAACTGTGTTAGCTAAAGATCCTTATCTTTAAACTCTGAGGTCCTTTCTTCTCCACTGTTTGTTCTATTTTTGAAATGCTCCCCACTGTGTTTTCCATATTCCTTAATGTGTCTTCCTGTACTTTCTGCTCTGTCATAACCTTCCTAAATTTGTCTGGATCCTCTGTGACATGTCTTCAATTTTGCTAATTTTTTTTCAGTTTTCTTTTTTGTTTTTCTTTTCCTATTATTTTTATACTTCTTTAAGCACGTTTTCAATTTTCTCTTCAATTCCATTCATTTCATTTCCCATCCATATTCTGAATGCCATTTGTGTAACTTCAACTATTTATTTATAGTTGCTGTCTTTTGCACTAGCTTCATTATGAGCTGTTGATTTTTCATCCTTCTTTTTTTCTTTAGGTGGTTTCTCATGTTTCTCTCTCTCTCTCCTCTTTTCACACTGTAGTATAATGCTAAGTTGTCTTTTCTTTATAATGTACCTGTCAGGGTGGCTGTCTAATCTCAAATCTTGAGGTTCTTTTGTCTAAAGAATGATCAGAAACAGCAAAGTGCCAGTTCCAGCCTATGGCACACTATTATCCTAGATCTTAGGGTGGTTTATAAAAAGAAAGAAAGAAAGAAAGAAAAGAGAAAAGGAAAAAGGCAGCACCTGTGTCTCAAAGGAGTAGGGTGCCGCCTCATTTACCAGAGATAGAGGTTTCCAACCCAACCTTGGCCAAAAATTCCAAAAAAAAAAAAAAAAAAAAATCCAGAATATCACAAGTAGGGCTCATATGATGAAGTAACCACAGAGAGGAAGCAAATACACAGGAAGAAGTTTTTACTGTATAATGGATTGTGTCTGTCTCTGCAAGTAGAGAGAGACTGATTACTTCTTTCTGAAGATTCTGTTTCTTTAAGGACTTTCCTGTCCACTACCATAGTTACTGCAAAGTTTGCCTGTATTTTTCACTTATTCTTTCTTTTTCTTGTGCCAGAATGTGGTATCAAACAAATACCTATTATGAATTTTACGGTTAACTTTTGTTGTCCTTTCAACACCTCCAGAGAACAAAGCCATGATGCAGTCATCAAAAGTGGAGACCTATGATATGGATACTAAAAGTGAATCTAAGAAGATAGCCCATGACATCAGATGAGGAGGATTATGAGAACGTGTGTTCAAAGGGATGATCACAGGGGTTGAGACATGTCCTGTACATTTCTTGCTTTCTTTGGAGCCATGCTTTTTTGCTTTAAATAAATGGATTGAAATGAATAAACAGCCAGTGAGAAACACAATTTGTAATGATTCATCTTCCCTCTTCACCTCTAGGGGCTGGCAGCAGCCCTTCTCCTGCCCCACTTTGGCTGCCTCCTGGAGCCCTCTTCCTCCTGGGCTGTGGACCTGCTGCATGCTTCTCTCCTTTCTGCCATGGGCATGTTTCCTGCAGCTTTTCCCAAGACCCACCTCAGACTGCCTCCCCAGCCCTCCTCCTGCCCAGTTTCTGCCCCTGCCCTGCAGGCATCTTCCTAGACTGTACCGGCTGCCTCCTATAGACTTCCTTCCATCTTACCTTGGGCCGATTCATGCAGTTTTCATCTTACCTCTGGGGACCCACTGAAGCCCCTCTTCAACCCATCACAGGAGCTCAAAACTTGCAGCTTTCCTCTGCCCCACAAAGGTCTCTTCCCATCCCTCCTTAAGGTTCCTCCTGCAGATGTACTCAAGTCTCTCCTCTGGCAGTCACCTTCAGCCCTCCCTCCATCCTCCCTACCACTATTAGCCTCTTAAACCTTTCTCTACTCTCATCTCAGAACACACAGTGCCTCCCTACTCCCTTTTCAGGCTAGCCCATCCACTAAAGCCCCCCTTCCTCACTGCCATCTAGAACCCACTGAACTCCTTCTGCAACCCTACTCTGCATCACCACTTGCAGCACTTCTCATTTTCCACCCTAGGCTGCCTCCTGAAGAATTCCTTCCTCTACCCCACTGGCTGCGTCTTGTTACAATCCTCCCTCCCTGCCTGCATTGTCTCCCCGCAGCCTTCACTTGGCTCCTGTTAATCAACCCCTGCAGTGTTCTTCTTGCTTTCCCCATGCTTTTACCATGCAGTTCACCCTTCTCTCTACCTGCCCTGGATTTCCCCTTATAGCCCTTCTCTCACTGTGTCAGTGTCAGGTCCCCTGAAACTCTCTTACCACTTTCCCATGGACCACCCACTGCAGTTCTCTTCCCATGCCATCCAGGGCTTCCTCCAACCTGCTGACTACCTCCCTACCCGACTTAGTCTTTCCCCTACAGGCCTTACTGCACTTACTGTGGGCCTGACCCCCTGATGCTCTCCTTCTGCCCCCTGCTGCCATACTTCCTCCAGGCTTTGGGCTCACTCCTTAGCTCTTCTCCCATCCAAATACAAGCCATCCACTGCTGGTCTCATCCCTCTTCCTAAATGCTGTGTTCTGCTATCTTCCTTCCAGTCAGTCCAAGGCCCTTTGTTGCACTCCTTTCACCCTGCTGGGTATACTCCCTGCAGCTCTCTTCACTTCCTGCCTCAGACCCACACCCTGCAGCTGTCCTCCAGCTCCCTGCTGCCCTACTTCCTTCCTGACACTGGCCCTCCTTGTTCAGCCCTCCTCCAGCCCTCACAAGGGATTGCCTGCTGTAGCCCTCCTTTCTCCCCTAGGCAGACCAGACAAGAAAAGCCTTTTTCCCTATTGTGGGGCCATCCCTGGCATCTCTCCACAAAATAGCTCTGTGTAGTCGCCTGAATCCCTCCTGAGTCTTCAGCATCGACCCACTCCCTGATGCTCTCCTCTCTCCCAGCTCAGGGCAACCCCAGCAACCCTACTCCTGCCTGGCTTCAGGCTGCTCCCTACATTCCTCCATCTGTCCCCACATCAGATTGCTATCTGTAGCCCTTCAGTGTCTCACTCTGTGTTTCCCCCTGTATCCCTCTTCACTCCCCAGCATAGATGACTACCTGCATCTCTTTTTCTTCCCCCCTGCAGCCGTCTTTCTGCCCCACCAAATCCCTGAAGCTATGCTCCAGCCTTCTGCTGCCAAACTCCCTCCCCACGCTGGATCCTGACCTCAGAGGCTTTCTTCCTTCCCTGTTGCTGTCTTCAGGCCCCAATTTGGGCCACCACCTGCAGCCCTCCTCCTTCCTCCCTCCAGGCTTCCCACTGAAGCCCTCCACCTGTTCTACCATCAGATTCCACCTGCTGTCCTCCTTCCACCTCCACACAGACCTTCACTTTTTCTGTTCTGGGGCACACCCTGAAGCACTCATTTTTCCCTCACTGCCATGCATAGGTCCTGGAATTCATCATCCCTCCCTGTCACTGATGGCTTCTGGCAGGCCTCCTCCTGTACCACCCAGGGCAGTCTTCCTATAGTTGTTCTCTCTTTCTTCAGCAGACATCCCTCTGGTAGTATTCTTTTCACCCTGCTGCAGATCTGTCCTCAGTTCTACTCTCATCCTTCCTCAAGGTACTCTCTGCAGCTTTCAACCTGTGGGTGGCTCCCTGAAGCTGTCCTGCCCCATGCAGCCCTACTAGTTTTTCCCTTATGCTGCCCCATGCATTTGTTCTCCTACTCTGGGCTGCCCGCCTGTAGCCAACCTCCATTTTAGTTCCTGGCCCAACAATCACCTACTGCCTCATCATCCTCCACTCTCCTAGCCTCCTTCAGGAGCCCCCCACACTCCCCACCTCAGGCGCCCTTCTGCAGCTCCCCTAGTCACTGGATGCCCTTTATTGCACTCGTGCCTTGCCCCAGGCCACCCTTGGTGGCTCTCTTTCTGACCTTTGTTGCCCTGCTACCTGAACCCCTCTTAATGCCCTAGGTCCAGTCTCTGGCTGCAGCTCTCCACCAGCCCCAGTAAGAGCTGTTCCCCAAAGCACTCTTCCTGCTCTCTGCTGCCCTAATCCCTCCCCATTTCAGGCCCTCCACCTACTCCTTTCTCCAGTAGGCAGGTTTGAGAACGACTACCTCCTCTCTTCCTTCTTTTGGCCCATTTCCCAGAAAAGCACTCTTCCTTTTCTGCTGAGGATCTGCCACCTGCAGCTCAGCTCATTCCCCTATCATGCTGCTTTGCATGACCGCCCCTTCAGGCCTGCTCCCTACCAGCCATTGGCCTGCCACCTGCAACCCTACAAGCCTGGCCTCTTGCTGCCCTAATTCCTCCCCAATTCAGGCTCTTTCCTTCCCACTTGGGCATGGAGCCTATCGCTTTCTTGACTGTCTAATGAAGGGATGTGATAAAGAGTAATAGGTTTTAAATGTGAAAATCTTCAAAATGGTATAAAAATGTATAATATATAAGTAGTGGTGGTAATGAAATGAAAAGAGTCAAACATGTTATTTGGGAATCAAATTCAAACTTAAATATTTCTGCTAAGTTAAATTAAATTACATTGAGCCTAAACCTGGTTTCATACTTTAAAGCCTCACATAGCAAACTGCAACATAGCATATTAAGTAAAGCACCAGCACTCTAACTGAAGAACAGAGTCTTAGCAAGTCTCAGGCTGCAATTGATCTTGCCATGTCCTGATGCTTGTATTTAGCCATGTGTGTATAAAAGGCTGTGCCAGGACTTATGGACCAACTACATGTCTAAGGCTCTCTCAGCCTGAGTTGGCCATGTGCCTGTATATAGCTATGCCCGCCTATATGGGCCAGGTGGATGTACCTGAATCTGTAGGTCTTGTGGACTCTAAAGACATACATAGCTGTACCAGGCCTTGCTGGCCATATGCTTGTACATCAAGGAGCCATGCTCTATGAGGCATGTAATACTTTGCATAGCTATGTCAGGCTCAGTAAATCCTATATATGTATATAGGTCTTCTAGAGCTCTCCAGCCATTTATACATACATAAATGTGCCAGGCCTTGTGGCCAGGTTCATATACATTGCTATTGTAGGTTTTTGAGCCATGTACCTGACTACACCAGGCCTGGTGGCTATCTCCAGGAACATTTCTGGGCCAGGACTTGTGGGCTATGTACATGTACATAAATTTTCCAGGATATATGAGACATGTACATGTACAACCTTATGTCAGTAAGTGGACCATGTATATGTAAATGAATGTGCCAGGCATTGTGAAACGTACTCACATATGGGTATGTTCTAGGCCTCTGGTCCAAGTACATGTTTAAAATGATGCAAATTTCTGTGTGCCAGGTTCATATGCATAACTATGACAGGCTCTGTGGGCCCTGTTTATGTACTTCATTGTGCCCAGCCTTTCCATCCATGGGCATGTACATGGCCATGACAGGTTCTGTTTGTCATGTACGTGCACAACTCTGTTCATATATCCATGGCTGTTTTAGGCCTTGTGGACAATAAGCATGGGTAGGTGCTTACCAGGTTCTCTGGGACATGTGCATGTACATAGTTATGCCAGTTCTAGGGTGCCATGTCAATGTACATGACAGTTTTATTCTCCTGTCGAAATCTCCTGTCGAAAATGCATGGGCATACATGTGCCTGGCCTTGTGGCCCTTTACATGTGCATGGGTATGCCAGGCTATCTGTGCCATGTACATGTATATGACTCTGCCAGGCTCTGTGGGATATGCACATGTACGTGACTGCGCCAGGCTCTGTTTTCTAAATGGATCAGCTTGAGTGTGTTAGGCCTTTTAGCCATCTTCTTGTTTATGTCTATGTCAGGCCTTGTGGGCCAAGTGCATGTACATGACTGTACCAGATATTTTGGCCACATGAATGTCCACGACATTCATGTGCTATGCTTTGAGGGCCACTCACATGCACATGACTATGCCTGTGCTTATGGGCCATATGCATGTGACTGTGCTAGGCTCTGAGGGCCACATGCATGTATGTGACTGTGCCTGGGAATGTGAGCTATGTAAATCTACTTAGATGTGCTTAGGGTTGTGGGCTATGTGTATTTACATGGATCTACCAGGGTGTGTGTGCTCTGTACATATAATGGACTGTGCAAGGAATTGTAGGCCATATACAAGTACATGACTGTGCCAACACTTGATTGTTAAAACACAAACATGAGTTTGTCAGGTTCTGTGGGTCATGTACATGTACATGGCAGTGCTAGGCTTTGTACAGTACCATGTACATGTATATGCTTATGCTAGATTTTGTGAATCATGTGCATATACACATGACAGTGACAGCCTAGTGGGCCACATGCATGGACATGTGCCTCCTTTGAGGCCCATTTGCATGTAAAAGTGGGAGCCAGGCGCTGTCTGTTCTGTTGATCTACAAGATCATATACATGTACTGGATGTGCCTTGCACATGTGCAGGCCTAAGTCAGGCCATGTGGGTCTTGTACATGTACTTGACTGTGCCAGGCTCTGTGGCCCATCTACATGCACTTGGATGTGTCAGTTCTTGGACACCATGTTCATATACACGTCTCAAACATGTCTTGTGGACCATGTTCATGTGCATGACAGTGCCATACTCCTTGTTATTTAAGTAAACATGCCTATGCCAGGGCTGGTGGCCATGTACATGTATGTGAACTTGCCAGGCTCTGTGATCCATGTACATGTATGTGCCTGGGTCAGGCTCTATGGGTAATACCCATAGAGTACATAGCCATGACATCTGGGTCATGTGTGTTAGGGCTATGGGCCATGTAAATGTACATGAGTCAGATGTGTGGGCCATATATATACACATTTCTCCTCTAAGCCTTGTGACCTATGAATGTGTATAAGTTTATACCAGTCTCTGTGGGCCATTATTATGTACATGATTATACCAGGCTTTATGTGCTCTGTACATGTACATGAGTGTGCCAGGCTCTGTGGATAGTGTCCATGTTGATGACCATTATAAGTTCCCTTGCCCTTGTACACAGACATGGCTCTGCTAGGCCATATGTGCATTGACATGTACCTAGGTTTATAGGCCTTGTTGTTCCAGTCTCTGTGGGCCACCTCTATGCCAAGCTCTTTGAAACATGTACACATAAATGACTGTGCCAGGCTCTGTGTGGGCAGTGTTCATGTATGTGACTGCACCAAAATCTGCTGCCCATGTTCATGTTAATGGTTGTGTATGTACATGTTTGTGCCAGGCTATACAAGACATGTATGTATAGGAGTGTAGCACTGTGGCCATTTACATGTACATATTTCTTCCAATATCTGAGGCTTTGTATATGCATATGACTGTGTCAGACTTTGCGGGTAACATATACTTATATGCCTGTGCCAAGGCATTGATGCCTTGTATCTATACATAACTGTAACAGGCCCTAAGTACCATGTAAGTTTACATAGAACATTGCAGACCTTTTATGCCAAAAACACAAACAAGACTGTTCCACATTCTGTGGGTCATGTGTAGTTATGTAGTTATATATATCTGAGCTAGGCTCTGTGGCTTATGTGTACATACATGACATTACCAGCTCAACTGACCATGTGCAAGTAAATGTGCTGCTCTGAGGGACATGCACATGTATTAATTTGAGCCTGGCTCTGTGGGCTCTGCTGATCGATATGCCAGATCCAATCATTGTTGACCCAGTTCATGTTGTACCTGGACGTTCAGACAATGTCATCCACGTCTATGTACACGAGTGTACAAAGCTTTGTGGGTCATATGTATGTAAATGATAGTGCTAGGCTTGTTGGAGTCCTGTATATATACATGACTATGACCTTGTCAAGCCTTGTGGCCAGGTCCATGCACATTTTCTGTGCCTAGATGTTTATGTACACAATTGTGCAAGGTTGTGAGTCATGTACATACACCTTCGAGTGCCATGTCTTGCTGTCCATGTACACAAGCATGATTATGCTTGGCTCTATGTTACATATGTATTTACATGACTGAATCAGGACTTATGGTCTATGAACATGTATGTGACTACTATGCAGTCTCTATGGGCCATGTGCATGCACATGAGTTTGACATGTCTTCTGGGCCATGTACTTGCACATATCCTGGCACAGCCATGTACGCAGATCTTCCTTCCCACAGGAGAGCCTGAAGGTCAAGGGAAGGTATAGTGAAGGACAGAAATTAGCATCCCTTAACTGTGTCACCCATAACTCCAGGGCCCAGAGAATTATCATGTGGTGTGGAAAATTTCCTGAAATACAGTCTTCCTGTAGACATTTAAAATTCCTTTTTTATTAAGGAATAAAAATTCCTCATCTAAGGTGAGGTGGTTAGTTTGCAAACACAGGTGATATTCCATGGCTGCTCTGTGAAGGGGACCAGGATGACCCATGGAGAAGTATTCCTTAGATAGTGGCTGGGATCAAAGGGCCATTGATGTCTAAGTCACAAAGGGGGACAGGCAGAGTGCCTGAATTCTTCCTAAGACATAGAAATTGCAAGAATATTGACACAACAAGATTTCTCCTAAACTCTACATATGAAATCAGTGCAATAACTAGGTAGAGGATGATTAGTGGTAGATAGAAGACAGAATTTTGTGGAATCCCACAAGCATGAGATGACTGAGGACATTAACAAAACAAGCACATTCTGACCATTTAATGTGTGCCAGATGTGTGTCACTACATCACCAAACTATCATGGTACCTGGATAATTGATCAACAGGCCAATTGTATTATCATGGCCCAGACAACATGCCTAAACTCGAGTGACTTCATGTGCACAGAAGTTACACAGTGGCAGAATGGCCAGAAATGGGGTCAGGAATTACTGAGTATGGCCCCAGCTGAGAGTCGCTGAGCAGGGATCTCTAGGGGAGGGTTAGTGGTCTGCATCTAATGAGCACTGCAGAGGGGCTTTTGTACTCCTGTTTGAGAACAACTGCCTCATGCAAATAAGATCACCTACCCCTGAAACATGGGCTCCTTATGGTGTGTTCCCTGCCTCTGGCTTGTAAGGCATGCTGAGAATCTTAAGTGCACTCCAAAGACTTGGCCTGCCCTGGCTGAGCTCTCTGCTAGCCCCAGTGACCAAGGCCAGCATGTAGCCCCATGGTGCAATTTCAGACCTCTCTGGCCTCCCTTGCAGATGGCTAGTCTGAGCCTTTGCTTTCCTGGATGCTCAATTTGGAGGACACTTTGCTGGAACAGTGTTGTGCACTGCCCAGGATCGATGATGATGAAGCCAATGTCAGGTCAACTGCGGGAGCCACTCTGCACAGGTGAGGCAGGGAGAGCACCTGGCAGTGAGCTGCCCATGATTTTTCACACCTTTTTTTTTTTTTTTTTTCCAGAGTGAGAGGAACACAACATACAGGGGAGGCCGATCTTGTAGGGGCAGCTGTGTCACTGTTGATGAAAACAAGCCCTTTCTGAAACATTCCATTGCTGGGTGATTGTGACTTCCATAGACCACGTCTAACTGGTGCTGTCTGTAAATGTCACCAGGGCATGAAAATATGCCTGGAAGTCTGCCTTCCTGGGCTCAGGAATGTGCTTACTGAGAGGGCAGAAAACATGTAGATTTACATTTTATGTTCACATGACATATGAGATGAAGAAGCAGTCACCCATGACACCCTAAGAACCCCGTGTATACTTCGTGTACCTTAACACTGCCTGTTAAGAGAGCGCTGTGCTAATCTGTTGAAGATGCTTCCATAGATTCCAGTGTCCTTTCTCCATTTTGCTTTGGTCTCAATGTTTTATTCTGTCTTTCATTTTCAGTTTTCCTCTGGCCGATGCTTCTGCCAGCAGAACCTTTGGCTGCTCCCGAGATCCATGCTTGCCCCTCTGGGGGCCTAGGATAGGCAAGTGGCTGGCTGGTGGACACAGGCCCACTCCTGCACTTTTGACTTAACCTTCCCTCTATCTCCCTCTTCCTCTGCTGCACCAACCGAGGTGCCTTTTAGGGGGTGAACATGGCAGTTGGGTGAAGCCTCAGATGGTAATTTCCTGATGCCTGTGGGATACAAACTTTGGGAACTTTGAGCAAAGTTTCTTAGGGTGCAGGTGGAGGAGAGTGAAAATGCTGTCCATTTTTATACTTTGGGATTTAAGTATATCCTGCTGGATATCCCTGCATAGATGGCACAATTTGTAGACCAACTACAGATTAGGCTTAGACTCTCTCCTGGGTCTGCCCCCAGCTGCTGTGCCTATAGCCAGGGCCAATGGCTGGGAGATGCCCAGGATTTAGGGAAGAGAGGACCCTGCTAGAAAGAATCCATCAGGATACTGTGTCCCCATGACAAGAGAATCCAGCTGGGGTCCTGTGACTGCAGATGTGTGTGGGCATAGGCAGGATGCAGAGGAAGAAAAGTCCAGAAATGTGGAATACTGTAGGTTTCCAGGTCCATCTGAGCCTGTGAGAGTGGATGCCTGGGGAAAATTTGAGGGCCTTCCAGACAGTGAGTGGGATGTGTGGAACTAATTGTCCTCCACAGGCAAGAAGAATTCTCATTCTCAGCACAGATGTGTAAAAAATTATACATATCAAATAGAAAATAAATAAAATAAACAAATAAAATAAAAAAAGGAAAATAAGCCACTTGAAAGGTTCTGTCAGGTCCATTTGTAGCTCCTAAGTGGGAGGAGTGTATTAACATGTACCTGTGAGATGTGCCTCCTTCCTGAAAATTTGTCACATATGTGAGGTGAAAAAAGGTAAAATGAAGGAACACTGAAAAAGAGAACAATAAAACAGGATGAAAAGAAAGGAAGAAAGACAATGAAAAAAAAGAAAAGCAAAAAAGAAAAGAAAGATTTCAGAAAGTAAAGAAGGCAGGAAGGCAGGTGTTGTGTCAGGTGCCTGCAGTCCCAGACCCTGGAGAGAATAAGGCAGGAGGAGGGCTTGAGCTCCAAGGTTTGAGCTAGAACACTATAGCACTGTAGGCATGGGGAGAGAGTGAGAGTATGTCCTCAAAGAAGAGCATTGAAGGGCAAAGGAAGGCAAAGGAAGAAAAGGACAAAGTGCCAGGGTCGAAGCATTGGTCCAGTGAAGTGCAAGTGAAGAAAACAGGGCTAGTGGGAGGTGACCTGGCCTGCAGCTCTTGGCCCCTTGGCAAGAAGTTAGAGTAGTGACCCACAGGCGCCATCTAGTGGCACCGTGTGGACCACCAAGGGCAAGTCCCAGACTTGCCCTGGGCCCCTGGGGTGCCACGGCCATGTGTTGGCCTAGGGGTCATGTGGTCCTCAGCTGAGTCCCAAGTTCTGAGCATTAGTGTCCTTGGAGGGACAAGTGGTGGATGGGGCCTAGCTTTGCATCCTGATAGAGTCGGTGCAGGCATCTGAGGCCAAGATAGGCGAGAGACTTGTGGTGGAGCTGACAGTGCCAGAGTTGGTGAGCAAGAAGATGCAGGAGAAAGATGAAGTTGAGCCTTGCAACTGTGGCAATTTCTGCCATGGCCTAGTGGTCGACCTCAAGGGAGGATCATCTGTGCTGGGGGGACCATCAAACATCACAGATGCTAAAGGCAGAAGGGAGCATGCGTGGAACACATCCTGCACCCTGGCCTTCCACACACCCCCTGCAGGCTGAAAGGAGAAGCAAGAAGCCGAGGGCACAACCAGAGCAGCCTCCCATTCCATAGGGAATGTCTGGTCTCTCTTGACTTGTGGCTCAAAGGCCCAGGAAAACATGACTTCACCACATTGATCTGCCATGAGGGGGGAGGTCAGCCTGGCAAGTACGATGATGAGAGAAGACTGCCTAAGCCTTGCCAACCCCTCCTCTAGGGACAGAAGCCAACAACCTAAGGAAAAGGACGCTTGACATCTAAGGTACACAGCCAGCAAGGGAGGGTTGTCCTGAAAGCTCTGGGTGTGTGCAGTGAGGAGCAGATGGGCCTAGGACCCCGTGTCACTTAAGGCACTGGGAAAAGAGAAAGTGCCACAGTTGGCCACTCGGACTCACAAGGGCCAGCTCAACTCAGAGGTGGGCTCCCGCAGAAGCAAGTTGGATCCTTGGATCCCCTGAAGCCTACAGGCCCAACCGCTTTGGTGATATATACCAGAGCAGCAGCTAAAACAGGGACAAAAAGTGCTGTGCCAGAGGTAGAATGACACATTTGATCATGCTACTGCCACAGAAAATGGGACTCAGCTCCCAGCTCCCATAAGATCCCCAGAGCAGGGAGACAATAACATGAGATTCCACACAAAGAGGCCTGGTGGAACACAGGGGCATGAACAGTGGAGGATAGATGGGGAACTCTTGGTCCAGGACAGGGACACAGGCCAGATGGCAAATGGCTGCTGGACATACCCTCTCCCCATCCACCTGTGTTGTCTTCCAGGTCTTCCATCGGTCTCTGCAGGTCTGTGGGTCCTCTACAGCTGATGCAGGCTCATAGGACCACCTGGGAAGACTGACAAGGTACCTGGCTTCTCCTGGAAGCTTGACGTCAACTTGCCGTAGTCCTACAGGTGGAAGCTCTGACGCAGATGTGGTATTGATTCACTGGCACAAACCAGACTGTCTTGCCAAGGCCACTTGCTTGCAGAAATTCCCCCTCCCTCATATCTGTTGACTATCACCTCTTCTTTCTTTTCTTTTTTTTTTTTTTTTTTTTTGTAGAGACAGAGTCTCACTTTATGGCCCTCGGTAGAGGGCCATGGCATCACACAGCTCACAGCAACCTCCAACTCCTGGGCTTAAGCGATTCTCTTGCCTCAGTCTCCTGAGTAGCTAGCTGGGACTACAGGCGCCCGCCACAACGCCCGGCTATTTTTTTGTTTGCAGTTCGGCCGGGGCCAGGTTTGAACCTGCCACCCTCGGTATATGGGGCCGGCACCTTACTGACTGAGCCACAGGTGCCGCCCCACCTCTTCTTTCTTTCCCTTATTTTCTTATTTTTTTATTACATCATAAATGTTTACATTGATGCATTTGTGAAGTTCACTGTAGTGATTTGATATAGAATGTGAAAGGGTTACATTGAACTGATTTAACACATCCATTACAACTACATTCTTTTCTTAATAGTTTTGAAATGTACGATTGCATCAGGCACATTAGGTGAGGCTCCCATAAATACCCTCTCTCCTCCCATGTCCTCCTTCCCTCCCCTCTTTCTCCTCTTCCCTGCTACTTTCTGGACTATAGTTATGTTTTACCATTCGTATGAATATGTAGATTCTTATGTATTGATTTCATGCTAGTATTGAGTACATTGGATACATTTTTTCCATTCTTGACATACTTTGCTAAGAAGAATATGTTCCAGCTTCATCCAGATAAACATAAAACATGTAAAGTCACCATCTTTACAAATTGTGGTATATGTCTGTGATATATGTCTCTGAAGGTCTGCTGGAAAACTCGGATCAATGCCTTGGACCCCATCATTTCAGAATCTGGAAGGTCCTCTAAGACAGTGGCTCTCAACCTTCCTAATGCTGTGACTTTTTAATACAGTTCCTCGTGTTGTGGTGACCCCCAAACATACAATTATTTTCATTATTACTTCATAACTAATTTTGCTACTTTTATGAACCATAATGTAAATATCTGATATCCAGGATGTATTTTGGCAACCCCTGTGAAAGGGTTGTTCGACCTCCAAAGGGGTCATGACCCACAGGTTGAGAGACCGCTGCTCTAAGTCATCAGACACCATCTCCTTATTCCCACCAAAGCTATCAAGAAATGACGGGTTGACTTGACCACAAAAGTTGTCCACCAATCCTGCCACTGCATAGACCGTGACATAGTCAAGAGACAGAAGGACAGAGGAAAGGAAAAGGAAAAGGAAAACAATAAAGGCAGGGAGAGAGATAAGGAAAGACAGAAATATAGAAAAAAAGGAAAGAAAGAAAACAATAAGAAAGAAAAAGGCCAAAAAAGAGAGAGAACGAAAAGAAAAGCCCGTCAGAGCCCAGAATGGGCTCCCTGAGATGGCAGCAGGACTCTCTGTATCACAGCACTGTGGCTCGAGCTCTGCTCTGGTCTTGGGCCAGGCTCAGAGCTCAGATCCAGGAAGAACCATGTTGGCAGGATTCCAGCAGGCATGGAAGGGAAGGCACTGGGAATTCTGCCGAGATTCCATTGTTATCCACTCAACTGTGTTGAGTATGACTTTTATCACTGATGGTTACCCCTAGCTGGGTCCCACTTCTCCATTTCTGATTTTTCCCTCTAAACACAGAAAAAGCAGCTTGGATGGGCCTTGATACTCTGCTGGAACTGAGACTCTCACCCCTTATCTCCCCACTCAGTTATGTCCAGCTAGCCCTGCTTATCCCTGCTGAACTCCTACCTGCAGAAATCAGGCCTTCTCAGCTCTAAAGGATGGAATTGTTCTCTGTACAGTGCCTGGGGCCTATGCGATGCCTTCCTCCAAGCTTGGACACCAGGCATGGGAAAGTCCTAGAATGGGTGAGTCTTGTCAGGAGGGATGCCAGGGTAGCTCCTGCTGGCAAGACCCTTCCTCAGTGGATGATGGTT
Source organism: Nycticebus coucang (assembly GCF_027406575.1). Classification (NCBI taxonomy): domain Eukaryota; kingdom Metazoa; phylum Chordata; class Mammalia; order Primates; family Lorisidae; genus Nycticebus; species Nycticebus coucang. Next base: position 324,811 of record NW_026515591.1, on the reverse strand, counting down.
CATCCTCAGGAAACAGGAGATGGGTTGACCATCTAAAACTTTAGGGTGGCTTAGGCATTGGTTGTCACTTTCCTGAGATGTGACACAGAGTAGGTGGCTTTCTGTGGCCATCTTCAGCACCCATTCTGCTTTGAGGGCAGGGATATATTGGGGTACAAAGGGATTAAAGAACACAGGCACAGAGGTGGCAACCAGGGTCTTCACGGCACTGAGGAGGGTCTTGTGGCCTTCAGGCTCTGCAAATTCTCCTCATAGACCTTGTCGGGGAGTAGCATCTCCTCACTGTAGCTGATCTTGGTATACATCAAGCTGTAGGTGCTATTAAAGCACAGAACATCTGCAGTGATGGAGAGAGATGAGCAGGCAGGGCAAGGCCCGGCACCTCTGCACTCCTGCTGTCCTGCTCAGACCTAAGCCTGTTGCTCACCACCATCTCCTTGGATGATGCTGGTGCCACATACAGGAATTGCCACCACCAGCCACCATAAGCCCCTTCTTTGCACCAGGTATCATGTTACAGGCATTCACAGCTCCCTGAATCTTTGATGCAGCCCCATGGGGGAGGTATTGTCACCTCCAGCCTTAGAGATGATAGACTTTCCAGTGATCACAGAGCATCCGAGGGAAGGGACTGTTGTTTCCCTTATTCTAATGATTCCATGCAGAGAACAGCCCTGCTTTCTCTGGAGGATAGGGTTGAGCTATGCAAACCACTTTTCCATCTTGTAGAAGGTGTTTCTTTCAATGCCAAGGGCTACTGTGAACTCTGGGCTATTTTGTACTAGCAACGAATGTTTATGAGAACTGGGACCAACTTATTTTCCCTTTAAGTTTTCGGTAAAGAAAAGCCAAAGAATAAACACCCTTGGTCACATCCTTTCTGTGCCACAGTTTGGCTTCAATACACCTAGCCCCCCTGGTACCTCAAGTGTGCTTGGCTCCTTATAAATCAACACATATAGAATGACTGTGCAATTACCAGGTTAGGACCCTCATCGATATCTTGGTACATTTCCTTCAACTAGCTGATTAAGGGAAATAAAAAGAAAATCTTAGATGGTTCCTGCCAGACCCTAGACTAGGCATCCTCAAACTTTTTTAACAGGGGGCAAGTTCACTGTCCCTCAGACCATTGGAATGCCGGACTATAGTTAAAAACCAAAAACAAACAAACAAACAAACAAAAAACTATGAACAAATTCCTATGCACACTGCACATATCTTATTTTGAAGTAAAAAACAAAACAGGAACAAGTACAATTCACACCGCTTCATGTGGCCCATGGAACACAGTTTGAGGACGCCTGCCCTAGACTGTTGTACGAGTTTGCTAAAATGTGTAAACACAGGAGGTTATACCCCAATACACTGTGCTTTTAACTTTCCCACAATTATTCTGATTTTCGTGATTCCTATAAATTTAGTTGGGAAGAAATCAAAGCATTCATTTCTTTATCCCTAAGTTGATGATGAACTGGCACAGAGCACTGTGTAATGCATGGAAGGGAGGACTTAACTAAACTTTGAAACAAGTTATTTTCTTTCTGGCTTCTCTAGTACATACTTGATATGAGAATAACGCCTTAGCACATTTGCTTTTCATCTGTGTAAGGATGTTCTCCAAAACGGTCTGAGAAGTGTTTTGTCATCAAAGCTCTGCTATGAGTCCATCATGGATGAAAGAAGCAATAGAGAGAGAAAAAAAAATTAAAAGGTGTTTATTTTAACTTTCATGTCTCAAAAATTATTTTAAAAACTTATATTTTATAAGTTGTCTACTAAATATCAAAGTTATATTCATGGGCACCAGGTTAAGTTGGCTTCTGTTAGCTTGTCAATGTCATTATTTTCTCCCTAATCCTGTGGGCATGAAAGGCTTGAACATTGTGCTCCTTCTGTGTACCTGAGTTGATGGGAGCTATAATTCATTTGCTCATTAGCTGTTATGTGGATCAGTATGAAAGTTTCAAAAGACACAAAAATCAAGAAATGTAAATCTCTACAATCATATGGAGCCCTGCCAGCAACACCAATAAGACTTGCAAACTGAAACTTGCATGGAAAACTCTGAAACAGTCTACTGTGGTTTTTGGAAGTGAATTAGTTGACCATAATACATGCTACAGTTTATGATCTTAATTTTTGTAAATATTAAAGTAACTAAACAAGTATTTATTAATACATGAAGTCATAGAGTGGAAATGACCTTTTTCCTCTTCTCAAATTCAGTTATGGAAAGATAAACCAAGAAATTACTGTAACAGTGCAGTATAATCATTCCTATAAGAGAGATATTTAGAGAGTACTGTGGGAGCACAGCAGAGAACCACTTAGCTCCTTCAGAAGTGTCAATAAAGAAGGGAGTTGCACAGTATCAGTTAGATAAGAACAACAACAGAAAGAATTGTTTCTACTCATGCCAAGGGAAATTGTGGGGAGAACTAGAAAATATAGTAATGAAAGAAAGCTTGACATATATGTGAAAGTGATACAAACAAGGCAAGATTTTCAACAAAATCACCCTCAGAAGATGGTGGAGCAGAGTGTAAACTCTCAGAATGGGCTGGGTGGTCTTTACAGCTGGGGTTTGGGTCTTCACATAGAGACAACATTTCTGTGTTGCTAATTAGAAATAAAAAAGCCATTTAAACTTAATTTCTGTTTAATTTTATCAGAAAGGTTTTGTGGGTTTTGATTGATATTTACTCTGATTACAAGATTTGCCTAAGCTTCAACATATTGCACTGGTTTCAGGAAAGTATTTCATGTAGGGTATTATTTTTTAAATGACACTTTTGTGAAATACTTATGTTTTCATTGTATTGTGAAGACAGTGTATAAATATACCCAAAATAGTCCCCAATGTTTTTTTCTCATTCTCTTCCTGCAGTTCTCACTTATTTGGGTTCCACATTACCTGAAACTTGGGTATCTGAGCTGGGTTCCTATTTGCCTTGTACCTCATGCAAAGTTAGTGTTGCCTGCCTTTACAAGTTTGAAATAAATTGCCTTGCTTTTTACAAGTGCATTTTTCTGTGTTAAGGCAATTAGACTAGCTAGGTGGGGTTGGATGAGCAGGAGGAGAGCAGCACATTTGCATGCAGGGCCCCTCTATCTCCTTTGGGTCTGGAGGGGGGATAAGAGAGACCTGCAGAGTGTCTGCACCCCCCAGCCCAATTCTCACACTCATGCTTGGACTGTCCTTCCCTCTCGTCCTTTTTCCAGGGCATAATGGGTGTCTGTGTTTCCAAAGTTCCTCTCCTAGTTTGCACTAACTCACCCACCCTCTGCATCTGCCTCCTTGGGAGGCTTGGTCAAACTCCCTGCATCCTGGACAGTGGGCACAGCAGCTACCACATTGCATGGCACCAGCAGCAGCCAGGGAAGGCCCCTCAGAACTTGTTGTGCAGTAAGAGTGATAGAATCAGCAACAAGGGGGCGGATACTTGACTGCTTCTCTGGCTCCAGCTCTGGGGCTGACCGCTACTTAACCATCTCTAACCTCCAGTCTGAGGACAAGGCTGATTATTACTGTCAGTCCTGTGACTCTGGTATTAACTCACAGTGACACAGGCAGATGAGGATGTGGGACAAAAACCTCAGCCTGCTTAGGGTCTTGTTCTATGTTAATTTTTAAATTGTAAAATGTGTTTCATGTACTCAAACTGTACTTGAAAGCACCTCTGGTTTAAATATTTTTTCTCTCAATTTTATATTCACTGTTCCTAAGTCTGAGGAAAACTAAAACAGAAACAAAAATAAATGTGGTGACTGTGTCTGTGGAACTGGTCTGAAAAGGTTGAAAAAGACCCTTCCCTGGCTCATGTTTTGGTCAGTGCCTAGGGACCATCCCACCTTCAAGACAGTCCTACAGCATGGACAGCAGTTGTCATGGGAGAGACCTCTCCTTCCCTCCCTGTCACCTGAGCTAGGAGCCTAAGGCTCCCTCCAAGTCATGCACTGGACAGTGAAATGTGGATTTCTGACTGAGGATTTAGATCAGGGAGGAATTACACAGAGCTGGCCTGGCTCACTCACGGGTCGCTGCATCTTTAGCTGTCATTTCAGTATAGAGGGTGGGTTGGGGGCAGCTCTTGGCCTGAGGCAGCAAACCTCCTTGTGGGAGGTGACAGGGGAAGGGGAGGTTCTACCTCAGCTGGGAAATGCTGAGCCTGCTCCAGGGGTGTTTTGGGATATAGGTCCTATGAATGTGACTTTCCTGTGTCTCCTCCCACTCAGGAACATGGGGATGCCATGGGTGGGCTTCCCTAAGCTCAAGACACTGAATTCTGTCTGCTCCTATCCTGCCTCATTTAGAATTTTAAACACTAAATGATGTGATGTAGGGTCTGTAAGACATTATGGACCAGAAGTGCCCCCAATGTGTGCCTCATGTCACTCTCTCTGTGGAGTACATGATGTACCTGGATCATTGGGGATGACCGTGGAGCCTGGTTACCAAAAGTCCCCAGACAACATGAGTCTGTGAGCAGACAGCAGTCTTGCATGTTCTGGCATTCATCTGCATTCTCCTTTGTCACTATGACCTCCTGATACCTTTGCCTCTAGGGACAGGGTCAGGCTGACCACTGCTGTAATGGCTAAAGACAACCCAATGCCACAAAGAGCTCCTATCCATGGGGGAATGAGATCAGGGTATATCCTGCATGTCCACCATCCAATCCATCCCTCACCTGTCCCTGCCTTTGACCAATACCTGCTCAGGTTGTGCCTTTTGCAGTCACTTGTGCTCCAAGACAGTCTGGTGCTCTCAACTTGCCTCATGTTCATGGGATCAATGAGAATCACACCTCCTCTCACTGGCTTCCCAGTGCAAATGGGACATTTGTCTGCAGAGGCTGTAAGAGCCACCCACATGTATGTGGGGTATCACTGGAGATAAAAATTGCAGCTTGTGTGATGTGGCTACCCAGGTCCCCTCTGCCCAGTCCCCTACATGTCACCTGCACGTGTCCAAGGCTTTGTCTATCATTCCCTGAGCTCTGAAGCCTTAGGGAAGCTGGACCACCCTTATCTTTAGAATGTGTCCCAGAGAAGTTCTGGATTCCCAGGTGCAGAATGAGCCCTCCATGTAGGAGATGGCTCTGGGACCATTCACTGTCACCTTCCCTACTTTAAAACCATGATTCTTTCTTCTCTCTGGGTCTTTGGTTGGGAAGACATACCTTAGTTCTTTGGGGACAACAGGGATAAAAAACACAGTTCACAGAAAGATGTCACTGGGTAAAGCAATACTACTAGGTCATCAAATGTCCTCATATCAGAATTGAGAACACTGGATTTTTGATTCTCCATTATGGTGATGCTTTACAAAGGAGAATGTGTTTCAATTCTATGCAAATTAATACAAAAGATGTAAAGTCTCCATCTTTTTTAGAGGCTGAATAGTATTGTGTTATACATATACCCCAGCTTGTTAATCTGTTCCTGGATTGGTGGGCATTTAGAATATTTCCACATATTGGTGACTATAAATTGAGCTGTGATAAATAGCCTGGTGTAACTGTCCTTATGATAAAATGATTTTTTTTTCTTCTGGGTAGATGCCCAGTAATGGGATTGTAGGATCAAATTGGAGGTCTAGTTTGAGTTCTTTGAGGATTCTCCACACTTCCTTCCAGACAGATTATATTAGTTTGCAGCCCCAACAGTAGTGCCACAGTGTGCCCCTCTCTCCACATCCATGCCAGCATCTGAAGCTTTGAGATCTTGTCATATGAGCTATTCTCACTGGGGTTAGGTGATATCTTACAGTGATTTTGATTTTTATTTCTTTGATAATTAGGGATGATGAGTATTTTTTCATGTTTGATAGCCATTCATTTACCTTCTTTAGAGAGGTGCTATTCATCTCTCTTACCCATGGATATAAGGGATTGTAAGCTTTATTTATGTTGATTAATTTGAGTTCTCTGTAGATCCTAGTTATCAAGATTTTGTCTGCTTCATAATATGCAAATATATTTCCCCATTCTTATGGTTATCTATTTGATTTAGTTGTTGTCTCCTTAGCTATACAGAAGCTATTCAATTTAATTACGTCCCATTTGTTTATTTTTGTTGTTTCAAATGCCACTGAAGTCTTCTTCATAAAGTCTTTACCCAGTCCGATAATTTTGAGTGTTTTCACCACAGTTTCATGGAGGGTATTTATTGTTTCAAGCCTTAGATGTCAATCTTTTATCTATCTTGAATCAATTTTGATGAGTGGAGAAAGATGCAGTCCAGTTTCAGTCTTTTCCATGTGGTTATCCAGTTCTCTCAGCACCATTTATTGAATAGGGATTCTTTCCCCCAGTAAATGTTCTTGTTTGGTTTATCAAAGATTAGGTGGCTATAAAACATTTCTTTCATTTCATGCTTTTCTATTTGGTTCCCAATGTCTGTATCTCTATTTTGTGCCAATACCATACCATACTGCTTTAATCACTCTGGCCTTGTAGTATAGCCTAAAGTCTGGTAGACTGATTCCTCTGGCTTTGTTTTTCTAACTAAGAATTGCCATGGCTATATGTTTTTCTTTTCTCTGGTTACATACAAAAGAATAATTATTTTTTTCCAAATCTTTGAAGTATGCTGTTGGTATTTTAAAAGGGACTGCATTGAATCTGTGGATTGCTTTGGGTGGTATAAACATTTTCACTATGTTGATTCTTCTCAGACATGAGCATGGTATGTTCTTCCATTTATTATAATCTTCTGCTATTTCTTTACTTAGAGTATCATAATTTTGTTTATAAAGATCCTTCATCTCTTTTTTTAGGTATAATCCTATGTATTTCATTTTCTTTGAAGTAACTGTGAAGGGAATTGTGACCCTGATTAGATTCTCATCTTGGCTCTTATTGCCATATAGAAAGGCTACTGACTTGTGGACATTGCTTTCATATCCTGAGACATTACTATATTTTTTGATCACTTCCAGCGAACTATTATTAACTTTGTTTAATTTCCAACTCTTTGTGTGGTTGAGTCTTTGGGGTTCTCTAAGTATAAGATCATATCATCAGCAGAGAAGTAGAATTTGACCTCTTCTGCCCCCATTTGGATGCCCTTTATTTACTTCTCTTTTCTGATTTTATTGGCTAGAACTTCCAGCACTATGTTGAATAGTAGTAGTGATAGAGGACAACCTTGTCTGTTTCCAGTACTAAGTGGAAAAGCTTTGAGTTTTCCTCTGTTCAGTGTCATTTTAACCACGGGTCTGTTGTTGATGGCTTGAATTAGTTTAAGAAATGTGTCATCTATGCCTATATTCTTCAGAGTTCTAATTAGAAAAGGATGCTGAATTTTTTGGAATGCTCATTCTGCATCTATTGACAGAATCATATGGTCTTTGTTTTTGCTTCTGTTGATATGGTGGATTATGTTTATGGACTTGCATATGTTCAACCAGCCTTGCATCCCTGAGATAAAACCTACTTGACCGTGATGTATGACTTTTAAAATGACAAGCTCTAATCTATTGGCTAGAATTTTATAGAGAATTTTTGCATCTATATTCATTAGTGAGATTGGTCTGAAATTCTCCTTTTTAGTTGGGTCTTTTCCTGGTTTGGGTATCAGGAAGATGTTTGCTTTGTACAACGTGTTGGGGAAGATTCCTTCCTTCTAAATTTTTTGAAATAATTTTTGCAGTATGGGTATGAGCTCTTCCTTGGAGATTTGATAGAATCCTGAGGTGATGCCATCTTGACCAGGATTTTTTTTGTTGTTGTTGTTGGAAGATTTTTATTGTTTGTTTGATCTCAGTACTTGAAATTCATCTGTTCAAGAGATCTATTTCTTCTTGATTAAGTTTAGGGAGAGGTTGTGATTCCATGTATTGATCCATTTCCTCCAGATTGTCAAATTTCTGGGCATAGTTTCTTGTACTACTCACAGATGATCTCTTGTATCTCTGTGGTATGTGTTGCCATTTCCCCATTATCATTTCTGATTGGGGTGAGCAGAGATTTTACTTTTCTGTTTCTAGTTAATCTGGCCAATGGTTTATCAAATTAATTTATTTTTCAAAAAAATAAATTTGTTTCATTAATTTTCTGAATGATTCTCTTGTTTTCAATTTCATTCATATCTGATTGCATTTTGGTTATTTCTTCTTTTCTTCTGGGTTTGGGATTACAATGTTCCGATTTTTCCAATTCCATAAGATGACTCATGAGTTTGTTGCTCTGTTTCTGTTTTTTAATAATACAATAAATTTAATCTAATACAATAAATTTAATCTAATTTAATACATCTAATACAATAAATTTCCATCTCAAGACTGCTTTTGCTGTATCCCAATTGTTTTGGTAACATGTATCTTCATTGTTGTTATGTTTGAGGAATTTAGCAATTTTCTCTTTTATCTCTTCCTAAACCTAACTATTATTCACTTTGTTTAATTTCCAAGTCTTTGTGTGGGGATGAAAATTTTTGCTGGAGTTGAGTTCCAAGTTTATTGCCTTGTTGTCTGGGAAGATACAAATGTAATTGCTATTCTTTTAATTTTGTCAAGGTTGAATTTGTAACTAAGGATGTGGTTGATTTTGGAGTACATACCATGGGCTGACCTGAAAAGTGTACATTCCTTAGCTTTGCAATGGTATGTTCTGTATATGTCTATTAATCCAAATTGTTCTAGGGTTACATTTAAGTCCTTTGCATCTTTGTTTAGTTTTTGCATAGAGGATCTGTCCTGTTCTGTCAGAGGGGTGGTAAAGTCCCTGACTATTATGGTGGTATGAAATATCCTATTGCTCAGACCCAGCAAGATCTGTTTCATAAATCTGGGAGCATTTGTGCTGGGTGCATAAATATTTTAAATTGAAATGTCTTCTTGTTGAACTGTTTCTTTGACAAGTATAAAGGGACCATCTTTTCTTTCTTAACAGTTAATTTAAATTCACTTGCACCTGAGAATAAGTTTGCAACCTCTCCTTTCCTCTGATTTCCATTTGCTTGAAACACTGTTTTTCATCCCTTAATCCTGATTTGTCCTTCAAGGCTAGGTGTGTCACCTGGAGACAGGATATGGATGGCTTATGGTTTTTAATCCAATCTGTCAGTCTGTGCCTCTTCAGTGGGGAATTCAGCCCATTGACATCTACTCAGAGAATTAATAAGAGTGGTGGAGTTTTTTCATCTTATTATGTGAAATACGTTGTGTAGTTTTACCTTTTGGGCCTTTGCGGAAGCTATGTTTTGACCTAAAGCTTCTGTTTGTTTACTTTGTTGGTGGTCCATTCAGGTGGTCAGTGTTGAGAATAGGTGGAGGTATTTCCTGTAGAGTTGGTCTTGTTGTGGTGAATTTCCTCAGTGTTTGTATATCCACAGATTTGATTTCTCCATCAATTTTGAAGCTTATCTTAGCTGAAACAGAATTCCTGGCTGAATATTGTCTTAAGAATGTTGAAGTTGGATGACCTGGTTCTTATGCCTTGGACATTTTCAGTTGAAAACTCTGCTGTCATCCTACTGGCTCTGCCTCTGTAGGTGAGTTGGTGTTTACTCCTGGTTGCTTGCAGAATTTTTTATTTCATCAAGACTTTGGATAAATTTACTACAATGTGTCTTGGAGAGGCTCTGTTTGAGTTGACATGACCCAGAGATTGATGTCCATCTGAAAGGAGAATGTCACATCTTTAGTAAAACTTGGGAAGTTTCCCTTTACAATAGTATCCAGGAGGGTTTCCATTTCTTTGGGACAAACTTCTTGCCCTTCAGGAATCCCTATTATTCATATATCTGAATGCTTCATGGAGTATCATAGTTCTCTATTGCCTGTTGTGCTTTGGGTCTCTTCTTTTCTGCCTCTTTAAATACCTGGGCTAACTCAAAAACTTTGTCCTCTAGCTCTGAGGTATTTTATTTTTTTCTCCATGGTCTAACCTATTTTTGATACTTTTGAATGCATCTTTACATTCCCTGATTGTCTCCTTGATGTCCTTAAACTCCACCATATCCTTTCTGTATCCTAAACATCTCTCATCTGACTTTTGGTTCTGTCTTTCCATTTTCTCATACATTCCTTTTATTGTCTTTATTGCCCATATTTTACATTCCCTTTCTGTAAATTTCATTAATTCTTTATAGGTGGAGTCTCCTGCAGTAGATGCCTCATGGACCCTTGTGAGAATTCCTCTGTTTTTGTTTTTCATGTTGCCTGAATTTTTCTTTTGGTTCCTCTTTATGTGTTGTTTCTTCTTTTTCACCTCTTTCACTCCTTTTTCCTTCTCACTGCCTCCTTTCTTTTAGACAGAAGTCTTTCCTCTTGATGATAGTGTTCTGCAATGTGTCTCTGGGACAGGTCACACAGTGGCTTTTTGAAGAAATAGAGAGCACAGCCAGCAAACTCTATGGCCCTTATGCCAAACTTAGTTGCCTTTGGTGATCGCCTTATTGTTTCCTCAGCATTCAGACGCTGTGGGGTTGGGATCTTAAAGCTCACAATAATCATTCAGGGGCAGATCTCACAGTGCCCCTGACTCCAGTTCTCATGGGATGCGGGAGTCCCTCAGACTGTTGCAAGAGAGGAGCTCAGATCCCAGCAGACAGAATTAAGATAGCTGTGCTTTAGGTCCCTGCTAAGACCTTCTCATGACCTTCCCACAATGGCAGCCCCCTGGCCACCATGACTTTTTCAATATGGCTGCCTCGCCAGTCACCACATTTATGGCATATCCACTCCAAGCAGCATTCAAATCTGGTTGTTGCATACTGTTTGAGTCTTCCCATTCTTCTAAGCTTTCCACTCAACACAGAGCTTCCCCTAACAACTGAAAACTCCAAAAAGGCTTCCTCTCATCCTAGGTCTCTGTGGGAGGCCAGCTGATCCCAGTTAGTCGCAATCATTTGTCCAATTATTCTGATTTACACTGCTCTGGATCATATGCTATATCCAGCTCACCACCTTCTTGCTGTGCTCCCTGAACTATGACTCTGGGTAAGGTTCCCATGCCTGGTGTGGCTGGGTTCTTCCTTCTTCCCCAGTCATTCTAGGAGAAGTCAGCTGAATGATCCTCCTGGTCTACTATCTTGCTCCACCCCCATGGGAGTCATCTTATGATCACAAATTTAGCTGAGTGTCAAGTCTGTTTCCTATCATGTTCTAGGAAAGGAAAGCCCCACTCCCAACCTGGTCCAGGTATACAAAGTGAGCTGGCAGAGATTGGGCTTGTGAGAGCCAATGTTTCCTGGGTAGGAGGATCACAGAATGTGGAGAAGCAGTGACTCTGCTCCCAGAATTGGTGGCAAGGCCATGATGAGTGTTGTTATGTTGTCATTTTGTATTTAGAAAATGTCCCTACCCCAAAATCCACATATGAGCTTTAATATCAACAAGTATATAACATGGTGAAGATTAGAAGGAAATATATTAAAAAACAGAAAGTAAAGAGAAGTCTTTCCCAGAGAGAACTGGAGGATTTTGATTAAAGAAGGATCCTTGAGTGCATAGAGGGACATGGACACAGAAGATGGCTGGGAGCTGGGAGAGTCTCCACTTTCTTTAGGAAAGATAACAGACATGAAATAAAAGACACCCAAAACGTCTCTCAATATTACTCCACCAAAGGCTCCTGCCAACATCCCCATGGGTTCTCCTCCAGTCCCTTCTACAGTGGGGACCATCCTCACCCTCTCCCCTCCTGTCTCTGACTCACAACTTCCCCTCTCAATCCTCAGGTCTCCCTGCCTTGTATTCCACTGCCCTTCCCTCCTGTGGGCTCCACAATGAATCACTATCATATTTGTATAAGAAAGCCACAGACACTATTTAGATGCTTACTTGGAATTCTCACTTATATGATCTATTTTTCTTGCACTTCTCTAATCTCACACTTGAGAAGAAACCCGAGTGAGCTGATTCCCTTCTCTCATTATTCTGAGCACCTTCTCCTCCTCTTTCCTGTGTCTTCTCTCACTCCCCAGTGACCCTGATATGTCCCAAGCCTGCTCCTTTATCCTGCAGACACAACCTACTCTGCTCCCTATGTGTGATCCCCTGAAGTATCCAGTGAGGAGAGAGAAATTGGCTTTAAGAACAGCCTGGGAAGTGGTACCATGGCTGAAGTGGCCTGTTACCTCAGCTTTCTCTGGAGCTTTCTCTATGATGTGCATCTTATTTCATGTGCAGTTTGTACAGGAGACACCCCTTCCCCCTAATGTGGGTAGAGTTGTGTATCCTGTTCCCACTGAAGAGGCAGAAACAGAAAACTAAGGACTGACACGAGGTAAGAACTGCCATGAGGAGGGGCCTTGCTCTGCTTTTCAGCAGGGAGTAAGCAGTGATTAAGGCCTTGGTGGGGGCAGAATCCTCTGTCAGGGCCCCGGGGCATCTGGTCACAGACATACTGGGCCTGGACCTGGCAGCACGGTATGCTGTGGGGCTGTGACTGAGGGCTTTGTAGGGCTCAGCGGGGATCCCAGACACCTGGCCCTGGGCTCTGCTCAAGGCTCATTGGAGCCAGCATCTGTGTCCTCTGAGGCCCCCTGGGAGCCTCAGGCTAGGCCCAACATGAACTCACTTCTACAAGAAATGATACTCAGCCACTGGTGCTACACATAGGCCCAGGGAGGGTTGGGCTTGGCAGAGGAAGAGCAGTACATTTTCATGCAGGGCCCCTGTCTCTCCTCTGGAGCTGGAGGGGGGATAAAAGACACCTGCAGGGTGGCTGTCTCAGCAGAGCTCCCTCTGGAGTGTCTGTACCATTTCCTGGACCCCACACTTCTTCCTCAGCCTCCTTTACTGCGCAGGTCAAGAAGGTCCTCAGCACCCTGAAACCCCCAGCCCACATCCATGCCAGGACTTCCTTCCTGTCCTTCCTCCAGGTCATAATGGCTGTCTGTGTTTCCATGGTCCCTCTCCCAGCCTATACCAACTCAGCCACCCTCTGCATCTGCCTCCCTGGGATCCTCAGCTCACTTGCACCCTGAGCAGTGCACACAGCAGCTACATGTTTTGGTATCAGCAGCAGCCAGGGAAGGCCCCTCGGTACCTGATGTATGTTATCAGTGATGGAAGCTCTAGCAGTGGAGCTGGGATTCCTGATTGCTTCTTGGGCTCTGGTTTGTATGCTGACTTCTATTTAACCATCTCCAACCTCCAGTCTGAGGATGAGGCTGATTATTACTGTCAGACCTATTACAGAAATGGTATTGCCACAGTGATACAAGCATATGAGGAAGTGGGACAAAAACCTCAGCTTTCTCTGGAGCTTTCTCTATGACAATTTTCAAATTTTGAAATAGGTTTCCTATGCACAAACTACTTGGGAGCACCTTTGGTGTTTAAAATATTTCTACTCTCAATTTCTCTCCAAGTGTTTCTAAAGTCTCAGAAAAACCAAAAGCAAAACCTAAAGCCCCCTGATGACACTGAAATGTTGCCTTTTTATCCACATGTGATGAATCCAGGGTCTGTGGGTCTGGCCCTTTTTTACTTGAAAAGCAGACACAAGCCTCTCTTGGTTCACATGTTGGTCAGTGCCCAAGGACCATCTCAGCATGTGGACAGTCCTGCAGCATGGACTATACCCTTCCAGTTATCACAGCAGAGACCTCCACTTCCCTTTTAGTCACATGTCCTTAGGGCTGCCTGAGGCTCCCTATGTCCCAGGCAGGGGTATGTGAAATGTAGCTGAGGACATGGGCCAGGGAGGAATTCCAGGCACACAGCTAGCTTGGCTCACTCATGGGTTCCTGCAGCTGTAGGTGTCACATCAGGATAGAGGGTGGGTGTGCAAGACAGATGTGTGGCTGAGGCAGCAACCTCCTGGTGGGAGGTGAGAGGGGAAGGGGAGGCTCCACCTCTGGTGGGAGCTGCTGAGCCTGCTCTAGGGGAGTTGGGGAATGTAGGTCCCATGAATGTCTTTCCTACAGCTTATTCCACTCAGGAATATCCCACACCCAACCCCATGGATGGGTTTCCCTGAGACCACAGACACTGACCTTTGTCCTCCCCTCTCCTGCTTCATTGGAGCTTTTCAATAGTCCGAGCTGTGACTGTGGGTCTGTGGGACATCAGGGACCAGAAACACCAGAAACTCCATTGCTAGCTTCCATCACTGATAATATACACTGATACATACATCAGAAACACCCTCACAGAGAGGGTGCCCGGGTCACCCTCTCTGTGTAGCTCATGATGTACTCACATCTCAAGGTTAGTTTCTATTGCACAGAGAGTGTCACAGACCATGAATCTTGTAGTGACCATGAAGGCTGGTGACTATGGGTTCCCAGAAACAAAGTCTGAGTTTGTGACTAGACAGGAGTCTTGGATATTCAAAGGTTTAGCCTGATTCTCCTTTGTCACCAACTCCTCATCTCTAGGGATAGGGTCAGGCTGACCATAGCTGTTAGAGCCGATTACAACCCAATGACACCACAGATTCCCAGCCATGGGGGAGTAACACAGGGATGTATCTCTTAAATCCATACCTACCATGTCCCCACTTTGTACCAACCTCTGCTTTAGTTTGTGGATTCTTCTGTCACTGCTGCCAGAAAGCCTGAGGCTTGGTTCGTCTTCGTGGGGTAAATGAGAATTCTACTTTCCCTCACTGGCTTCTCTGTGCAAGTAGAACTTTTGTCTCCAGAGGCTATAAGAGCCCCCCACTCTATGGGTGGGTGAGTAGATTGGGGCATCAGGGCTCTACCAGGGGCCTAGGGAGCAGAGCAGAGGTGCTCCCCACACCTGGACTCCTCCCTCTCTTCCCTCCCTCTTCTCACTGAGGCTCAGGGCAGGTGAGGACTCAAGGCTGCCTGAGGGCCCCTCACAGCCCGGGTATTCTGTCCCAGGCACTGTTCCCTCCTTCTGTGTCTCAGATGGCAGTGACTCCATGGTTGCAGGGTGGGATTAGAGGGTGGGAGGTCCCCTGGAAAGGATCTAATCTCCTCTCAGTGCCCAGTGAGGAGGGAGAAGGATCAGGAGCCTGAAGGTCCCAGGGCCCATCTCCTTCCACTCCTTGAAAGTTGCACTCAATGTCTGCATCACCCTGGAATGTGTGTCTGGGATTGACAAAATTCATTCATTCCTTCATTCACCTTTCTTTATGGGATCTGTTTCAGTGAGGGCTTAGAAGAGGGGGTCCAAAGGGAGAGGCTGGGCCAGAGAGCAGGTCCAGGACACTTGGGAAGCAGGGTCCTCTCTGCCCAGAGAGGAAGAAGAGGAGCAGCTTCTGGTGCCCTGGAGGGAGGGGCTGCTCTATTCCCACTGGGTTTCCTCCTCTGTTGCCCCCAGGGAACCTGGGGACCCAGGACCATCCTGTAAATCACCCAGGGATCAAGCATAGGAGCCCAGGGGGAAGAGACTATGCAGAAACCTGGGATTAAGGTGTGTGGGGCATGAACACTGCCCAGCTGCATCCTTTGTGGGAGGACACAGTGCCCAGAGGGGCAGACATGACACACGGGCAGGTCTGGGTCTAGGCAGCTGGGGATTTTGTGGCCTGTTGCTGAGGCCTGTGCTTTGGTCCCAGCTGGGAGCCCCACCGGGCCTTTTCTGAGCTCTCTGCCCTGTGGTCACTGGCCCACACAGCAGCTGTGTCCTCACAGGGCCCTGGGGAGCCACAAAACAGCCTCAAGAGGCACACTCCTGAAAGGGGCAGCTTTTCTGACAAAGATCAGAGGCAGGACCCAGAGTGGGGCAGGCTAATTCTGGGGTGGGAGGCATATTTGCATGAAGGATGCCTCTTCCCCCCAGGCTGCTGGAGTACATAAGATTATTTTGGGGGGCCCAGGACCCATTAGGAGCCTCAGGATGATAAGCTGTGTGGGGGTGTCCACCATGGGAGCCTCTGCTTCTCCCCCTTCTGAATCACTGCACAGGGGGCTGAGGCATGGCATCAGGCTGAGGGTGAAAGGATCAGGGACCCTGGGTGTATCTCTCTCCACAGATCCACCCCTCTTGTCTGTGTCTGTCCTGAAGTTCAGGGTCCTGGACTCAAATCTGAGCTGACTCAGCTGTCTGTAGCACCCAAGTCTGTGGCCTCCATTCCTTTTAACAGCAGCAGCAGCAGCAAAGCAAGGTATCAACTTTCTGTCTGGTACCAGCAGCTCCCAGGTTGTGGTGACTCAGCAACCCTGTTGTCCACAATCCCCTGTGCTGGGGGGCCATGCTCTGATGGCCCATCTTGGGCAGTGTCACTGGGGCTCAGTAATGAACCAAATCTTCACCCCAGTTAGCACCAACAAGGCTTAGCAGGGCAGCACTACTGGGAGCTCGTTATATCCAAACCACACACAAGTGTGACTTTGGCAGGGTCCAGTGAGAAGCTGAACTTCAACCTCATTCCCCCCAACACGAAGTATGAAGTGGGACCAGGCAGGACAGTCAGCCCTACAGAATGCCCACCCTGACCCTGACTGTGGGGACCTTGGCTTCCAGTGAGAAGCAAAGATTTGACTCCTACCTGGTGATGAGAACACTGCACAGCAGGAGGGAGTCAGGGTCACTGTCACTCAGTTGTCCCCTCCCCTCTCTGGTGTCACTGAGATACAACAGAGTCTAGTGGGCAGTTAATCCCACATCTCCTCTTGAAGGGGTCATATCTGTGCAAATCACTGCTCCTGTTTCCCCAGGAAAGTGTCAGTAGCATGTGTGTTTGTCACATGTGCCCAAAATCAACACAGGTAAACACGGAAATAACTCAGATGCTGAGATTATGAGACAGAGTTTTAAAGCAATAACTACAAGATCCCTATGATGAGTAGTTACAAACATTCTTTTATAAATGAAAAAGGGAAAAATATCAGAAAGTAAAAATAAGCTATAAAAGCAACCCAAATGTAAATAAAATCCTGAAGAATACAGTAGATGGAATTTTACATAGAAAGTTCAGGAGAGACCCAAAAGCTGGTAACATGTGAGAATCTGTCATTGCCCAAGTTCCACCTCACACAGGAGCATAAAGTGAAAACAAGAAGGGAGCTGAAAAGCTGTAAATCTGGTTTGACCTGAGGAAGCTTTTTTTTTTTTTGGTTTGTTTTGAGACAGAGTTGCAGTATGTCACCCTCAGTAGAGTGCCATGGTGTCACAGCTCACAGCAACCTCAAATTCTTGGGATTAAGTGATTCTCTTGCCTCAGCCTCCCAAGTAGCTGAGGCTACAGGCGCTCACCACAAGGCCCAGCTATTTTATTGTTGTTGCTGCAGTGCCATTGTTTTTTGTTTGTTTGTTTGTTTTGTTTTGGTTTGGTTTTTTTAGCTGGCCTGGGCTGGGTTTGGACCCACCAGTGGGTCCTCTCGGTGTATTTGACTGGCACCCTAACCACTGTGCTACATGCACCAAGCCTGACCTGAGGAAAATTGAAGTTGAAAATAGAAAATATATATATTTATTTGTTGAAAGAAAGAAAGGGCTATCTTTAGCTCCTAGAGAAGCCTATTAATGTTCATTTAAGGATGTCACCAAGGGGCACTGGGGATCTTCTCATAGGTAAGCATAGCCTGAGATAAACTCACAGGTTCACCTGGGTCTGCACTCACTGCCTGAGTTGGAGGTGACAGCCGGTGCTTCCACCCAGGACCCAAGCTCAGAGCTCACAATCAGGCCAGCCTCCCTGACAGAGGAGCTGTCCCCAGGACCAAAAACAGAATTGGCTGGTGGCAGTGGTGGTTGTGGTAAAGGACATAGATTTGCATAACACAGTGCCAAAACACTAACTCCCAGGGAACTGAGGTGGAGATAAAAGAACCATCCAGAATCCAGGAGACACTACATGATGTATGGATTTGGGGGAGTCCACAACATGGTCTGGAGTTCCCTCCTCTTCCTTCTTACCCTCCACACTCTGCCCAAGTTCAAGGAAATTTCAGAGACAGACGTCTGGAGTGGTCCCTCTGTCCTTCATCTTTCCTGACTTGTGTCCATTTTGTTTTAGAGTCCAGTTCTCAGGCTCTGGTGAATCAGGATCCCACACTCACTGTGTCCTACAGAGAGTGACTCCAAAACTAGTGAGGGGACCAGCAGTCCCTGTCCACACAGGGTCACCAGAAGTCTGGACAAGTCCCCGAACTCTGATTCATGATACAAAGAACAAACACTACTGGGCTCCCACCCAGTCACCAAGATCCCTGCTGTGGATGGAGCTGTCCTGTCCCTCTCAGGCCCTGGCCAGAGGACTTAGTACTACTGCTGGCTACACCACAGACGTGTTCAGTGAATGACCCAGATGGGGACCAAGACACAAAAGACAGAAACCTGTTCTTTTTTTATTGTTAAATCATAGCTGTGTACATTAGTGCAATCAAGGGGTAAAATGTGCGGGATTCATATACAATCTGAAATATTCTCATCAAACTGTCCAACGTAGCCTTCATGGCATTTTCTTAGTTACTGTATGTAGCCATTTGTATTCTGCCTTTAGTAAGTTTCACCTGTACCCATTCTAAGATGCACAGTAGATGTGGCCCCACCCATTACCCTCCCTCCAACAAAACTTCCCCCCTCCCTTCCCTGGCCCTTTTGCTATAGTTGGGTTATAGCCTTCTTGTGAGAGCTATAATTCAGCTTCATAGTAGAGCTGAGTACATTGGATACTTTTTCTTCCATTCCTGAGATACTTTGCTAAGAAGAATATGTTCCAGCTCCATCCATGTAAACATGAAAGAGGTAAAGTCTCCATCTTTCTTTAAGGCTGCATAATATTCCATGGTATACATGCACCACAATTTGCTAGTCCATTCGTGGGTCGATAGAAAAGGGCACACTTCTACACTGCTGTTGAGAATGCACCCTAATACGTTCCTTCTGGAAGGATGTTTGGAGAATAGAGACCTAAAAATAGACCTGCCATTCGATCCTATAATTCCTTTACTAGGTTTATACCCAGAAGACTAAAAGTCACAATATAACAAAGACATCTGTACCAGAATGTTTATTGCAGCCCAATTCATAATTGCTAAATCATGGCAGAAGCCTGTTCTTAACCGAGACTGAGTGAAGATATGATCGTAAGAAACCTGGGTCACATGACCAGGTATCTGAACTCTCAGGACGGCCTGACTGTCACTGTTCATACAGATAAAGGTGACAGGGTGTCTGAGTTGATTTCTATTGTTTTGGAGTCGAAAAGTTAAGAAAATTCATGAATGACATTGGAGAAATTGATCTAGAAAAAGCAGAATCCAAACCTTTTCTTTTTTTTTATTTTTTTATTTTTATTTTTTTATTAAATCATAACTGTATACAATGATATGATTATGGGGCATCATACACTCACTTCATAAGCCATTTGACACTTTTTTATCACAGTGGTTAACATAGCCTTTCCGGCGTTATCTCAGTTACTGTGCCAAAACATTTACATTCTACATTTACTAAGTTTCGCAAATACCCCTGCCAATACTATCCTTTTAGATTTGAAAAGGTTTGGATTCCTCCTTGGATAGGGGAAGGAGGAATCCAAACCTTTTCAAATCTAAAAGGATAGTATTGGCTGGAGTCATGCTGGCATTATGAAACTACTATCTGAATTTTTGTATCTCTTGCAATGCTTGGGAAATTCTTCACCATAATGTCTTGGAGTAGAGCATCTGTGCCTTTAGGACCATCCTCTTCTCCTGCAGGAGTCCCTATAATTCAGATATTTGATCTTTTGGAATGATCCCGTAACTCTTTCAGGGAATATTCTGTTCTTGTTCTTCTTTTTTCTGCCTCTTTGAATGCATAGTATTGTTCAAAAGACTTGCCTTCAATTTCCAAGATCATTTCTTCTGCCTGCTCAACTTTCTTACTGAGGGAATCTTACTGTGTTACTGACATTATCTACTATATTTTGAGAGCATCAAATGTCTTTAAGCTCTGTTATAGTATTTAGTATTTTCTTTTTTATGTGAGACAGAGTCTCATTATGTTGCACTTGCTAGAGTGCCATGGCATCACACCACACCTCAGCCTCCCTAGCAGCTGGGACTACAGGTGTCTGCCACAATGCCCGGTTGTTTTTTAGTTGCAGTTGTCATTGTTGTTTAGCAGGCCCAGGCAGGGCTTGAACACACCAGCCTCAGTGTATATGGCTGCTGCCCTACTCTCTGAGCTGCAGGCCCCGAGCCAGCTCTGTTACATCTTTTCTCATTATGTCCATATGTGACTTTGTTTCTGAATCCATTAATTTCTTGAAACAAGTTTTGAAATACTTTTTGAATTTGTATTTCCATCTTTTCCTCCACTCTGTTAATCTTATTTGCCATCCATATTTTGATTTCTATTTCTGACATTTCAGCCAATTCTCTATGGTTGGTATTTCTGTTGCATCTCCTTTGTCATCCCTTGGGAAAGTTGATGTACTCTGACTTTTCATGTTGTCAGAGTTCTTCCACCGGTTCCTTCCCATGACTATTTTCTGCTATTTGGCAATTAGAACTGGTGGGTCCCCAGGATCTGGAGCCATCCAGGCCTTCACTCATGAGCTGGGGCTTTAGACTGTGGCTTTTCCCCTACAACCTTGAAAGATTCCTTTCAGAGTTTCAGCCAGAGACTCTGAGGACTGGCTTGGTGAGATAACATAGGCCGGCTCTGTCTTGATGTCAAGTTATCTCTACCCAATCCTAATGGAATCTCAGTGAATTTACACAGGACTTAATATTGAAGCTGAACTTCCCTCCACCTGACCAAGAACCTATCCTAGGGAGTTCATACGCATGACAAGTCCCATCCTGGCCTGTTCAGAGGGTGTAAAAGCATGGAGAGCCATCAGCCTCTGCACAGGAACTGAGGACAGAGCTCTGGGTGTCTCCATCACATCCTGGGCTGCTCCTCACCCTCCTTGCTGTCTTCACAGTCCAGGCATGGACACAGGTCAGCACCCCCATGGGGGACAGTGCACCGAGGACCCCAGCTCCTGTCCTTTCCCCTCCCACAATTCCTCACCTGCCTCCCACCTGCAGTCCTAATGGGAATCTCTGTGTTGTTTTTGTCCCTTAATTTCTCTAGTTATCTGCCAAAAAGACAAGATGGTATTCTGTTTTGTGTGTATAATGAATTTGAAATTTGTCACATGTACAAGTAATAGATCAAAATTATTTTCTCTTAATACCTTCAAAATCAGTTTAAAACACAGCAGTTTATAACACTGATACAATATCAGAATGCATAGATTATATATTTATGAACTCACCACATATCTGCACTTTAACTAAGAACATAACATAAAATCACATTGGTATAAGAGATCATGACCATGTTGAAATTTTCGTTGGCCTGAAATCACCAAAACTATTTCACCAGTAAGTACATGAGGTTGTGTAAGTTTCTGTTGTGTTTATATTTATACATGTAAGTTGTTCTCCTTGAGAAGGTGGTGGGCGGGTGTCGGCAGAGGACACATGTGCCATGCAAGTGCAGCTCAGAGGCAGGTTCCTTCCCCAGGAGCAATGAGGGAATGACCCTCCCCACCCCACCCCCGTATGGAATTCCTGAAATGCCCCCTGCCCCCACTGAGAACACCTGAGCAGCAGCAGCAGCAAGGTAATAAGCACATTTATGTCCCCACCCAGAGTGACCAGAGCACCAGGGAGGGCAGGGAGGGCAGGTGGGGGTGGTGAATCTGTTAATGAGAAGGGGGCTATGGGCTATCTATAGAGGATGAAGCAGGGACTGCCCCAAATCAGAAGTTACAGTGTAGGTGACAGACGGCAGGCATGGAGCCCACAGGGACTTCACTGAGATGAGGTTGACTATGCTGAGCCTGGTCAGACCCCACAGGTTCTCTGTGCCTGTCAGGCAGCCTCACCCCCCAGCCAATCATCCCATGACCTCCTGCAGGGTCCCTGAGGTCTCCCTGAAGGGCAGAGCTCTGTGTAGACCCCATGGTGGCTTCCTCTCTGCCACAGAAGCTCCTCCCTCTCCTTTTCTTCCTGTGTTGATCTTCTGTCCCAGAGACCCAAACACAGAGCTGAGCTGTGTGAGAACAAAGGTGGCCGAGGACCCTATGAAAAGGGAGGGGAACAGAGATCAGTTATGTGCCTCCCGCAGGTTACCCCTCCATGAGGTGGAGCCCTCTACCTGGTACGTGTTTCCATTCCCAGGCATGGCCAGTGTGAGGTTAGGAGGAGGGGCTCTGTGCAGCTCCAAGAAAGGGAGGAATTTGGATAGAGAGTGCCCACCCTAAGGCCAAGGTGACAGAGAAGAGGACTTGGTGGGCACAGTTCTGGCTTTGGGCTCAGGAAGCAGAACTTGGGGTGTCCCCACCATGGCCTGGGCTCCAAACCCTCTCACACTCCTCCCTCACTCCACAGGTAGCTGCTTTCAGGGGATTCAGGGAGGGCTCCTGGATGTCACCTGTGATAATGACTTCTTTCTCCTCCCTGGGAATAAGCTCCAGTCTGTTCTCACTGACCTCTGTGCCCCTCCCCCTTTGCAGGGTCCTTGGCCACCTGTGTCCTGATTCAGCCCAGCTCTCTGTTAGGATTTCTGGGACAGAAGTTCACCATCTTCTGCACCCTCAGTAGTGATAACATTGGGGGCTTATTAGTGTTTTGAAGGCTCAGTGGTATTCTAAGCCATATCAGTTCAGAGACTGTGTTACCTAATGCTGTGGAAGAAACAACCACAGTCTGCAACACAATGTTTACCTTTCATTAGGAATGCATTGAATTGTTCATATTATTGTAAGAGGAATGCTGAAATATTACATATACAAAGTAATGTTACTCAGCCATGAAAAGGGGTCTTGACCCGTGCCCCTGGCGCGCGGCTCTTCATAAATTATGTTCGTCGAAAGGAACCAGACAAAACAGCCAGATACCCCTGACTGCACTGAAGAAAAGTATCCGCTATGAGTACGCTCAGGGGGCTAGAAAGGATGAGGACTGGTCACAAAACTTCTGTTATAATTGAGGGGGAGAGGAAAAGCATTGAGAATGGGAAACAAAGAAAACTATACCCTGAATAAAATACACTGAAGACACCTCCCTGAACAAAGGCCATGGTTTTTCCACTCAGTGGTGGAATAAATAAATCCACTGGGTGCAGATGAGATCTGTAAAACTTACTTTTTTGTAAAATTCAGTGTAAATGATATCAATGAGCTTGCTGTCTGCTTATCACGTGGCTCCTGCAGTCTCTAATCACAGCCCCGCTGGTATCCCCAGCTCCACCCTGAGCACCTACACCTGGGGAGTTGAACAGCACAACCACAGATACACCTGTGCAGTCTCAGGGGACCCAGCAGGTCTCTGCCCTGGTGATGTCAAGAAACATGGGGCCAACAGGGGGCGCTATAGGGCTATCACAGGGTGAGGGTGTCAGGCCCTGCCAGCTGGGAGCCCTCAGGAGGTTGGCAGGGAGCTGAGCATCAGGGAGTCTCCTGAGCAGCGAAGTGAAGTGATTGTAGCTTTCAGGATCTCCTGGGACCCCTGGGCCATCTAGGGGCACAATCTCTCACCCCACACGTCATTTGAAATCTCATCCTCCTCTTCCTTCTCAAGGCAACAGAGACAAAGCCTGGGACTGGGAGCATTGGAGGGAGTCAGGGTGCAGGGGCAGTTTGAATGTAAGAAATTCTCCCCCAGTGGGACTTGCAGAGGCTGAAGGAGAACTGGGGGAACCCACGGTCCCTGCAGGAGTCTAGGGATGCAGAGCTGAGCTGTCTTCTGGGGGAGTGAACTCAGGGCCACCTGACTCCTAGATGTCAACTCCTCTGGGGAAAATGATGAGGTCCTCAGGCCTGGGGTGCCCTCTGCAGCCTTTGCCACTACCCTCCTGGGTCCAGCTCCTCCTGCTCCAATCACTTGTGTTCTGTACTGGGACTTCAAGTACATTTGTAGTGTCTGGTGCATGCTAGGCCCTCTCTAAATATGTTTTATTTATTTATGTATTTATTTAGACAGAATTTCACTTTATCACCCTTGGTAGAGTGCTATGGCATCACAGCTCACAGCAATCTCCAACTCCTGGGCTTAGGTGATTCTCTTGCCTCAGACTCCTGAGTAGCTGGGACTACAGGCGC
Organism: Nycticebus coucang; assembly: GCF_027406575.1. Lineage (NCBI taxonomy): Eukaryota > Metazoa > Chordata > Mammalia > Primates > Lorisidae > Nycticebus > Nycticebus coucang. The sequence continues at coordinate 300,851 of NW_026515591.1, read as the reverse complement.
TCTCCAGAATGCCTGGCATTTTTTGTTGTTGTTGTTGTTGTTGTTGCAGCTTGGTCAGAGTTGGGTTCAAACCCACCACCCTCAGTTTATGGGGCCGGGGCCCTACCCACTGAGCCACAGGCACCACCCACCTAACCATATATTTTTTAAATGAATGAATGAAGGACTCCTCCCAAGTCTCCCATCAGGTGATTACTTCCTGCACTCCAATATTCCTCTAGAAGACGAAAATGAATCCCTGTGTCCCTGATCATCTGAGCTGTGCTGACCTGTTTCCACACCATCAACCAGGGTCACATGTGACACGTGCACAATGAGCCCCCAGACCTGCTCTTCCGCAGCCTCCCTTGTGTCAGCTGCAGGATGTCGGCCTCTCTGCAGAGACTCCACCCACGGCACCCTCTACTGTCTCCTCCTTCTACACTTCCTGGGGTCCAGTCTTCTGTGTCCCACCCCAGGTTCACATGCTATTCCAACACTGTCTTATTTCCTCCACTGTGTCTTTCTCCAGCTGCCCACAAATGTCCACACCCTGGTCCTTGTGTCTCAAGTTCTATCCCAGAACTTCCCCAGACCCGAGTCTCCCATAGGAGATCCGGGGACAGGCGAGCCAGGAGCAAGCATCTCCAGTGAGTAGAAGCGTTTGCCGAGGGCCCCGCACATCATTCTGCTGGACTCCCAGCCCCTCACACACCTCACACCGGAGACCCCATGTCTGCGTCCACCGTCTCCTCTCCCTGTCCCGCGCCCACCTCATACCAGAGCCCCCATGTATGTATCCACCGTCTCCTCTCCCAGCCCCACACTCACCTCACATTAGAGCCCCCACGTCCGTGTCCTACCATATCCTCTCCTAGCCCCACGCCCACCTCACACCAGAGTCCCTGTGTCCATGTCCACGGTCTCCTCTCCCAGCCTCGCACCCCCGGAGCCCCCGCGCCCATGTCCACTCTCTCCTCTCTCAGTACCACACCCATCTCACACCGGAGCCCCCACTCATGTCCACCGTCTCCTCTCCCAGCCTGGCTCTGGAAGGGGCTGAGCCCCCTGCATGTCTGTTTTCCTGTCTCTGAGCATTGGTCCCCACAGGAAGCTCCCCTCACAATCCGAATCCTGAGGAGGTGGCCTCTCCTCTGAGCCGCCTGCACGGAGACACAGACCCTGTGCTCTGCGCTGACATCCTTTCCTCAGCTCCAGAACAGATCACAGGCTCTCCTGGGACAGGCGTCCCTTCAGGCTGCCCCTACCTGCCAAACACTCCACAGAGGGTGGCCCTACATCAGGAAGGGCTGCATGGGGATCACAGCTCTGCTGTTCCCAGTCGGGATCTATCTCACATGTTTGAACCACAAGAGTGACCAAGATGACATGAAGGTCAGGCTGTGGCCACTGCCCAGGAAGAGTTTGCCCAGTTGCCAAAGCAGCGGTGGGAGAAGTTTCTGCAGGATAGATACTCAGAGCTGGGGAGCCCTCAACTGGCCAAGACTCCAGGGTTGGCCCATCCCTCCCTCTCTGGACTCTGCAGACTTGTCCCCTCTGGGGCTGCTAGGGTCCCTGGCACAAGGGCCTGTGTGGGGTCCCAGCAGGTGCTTCCTATGGAACAGGAGTAAGAAACTTCTGCTGAAAATTCCTGAATATTGGGCGGAACCTGTGGCTCAAAGGAGTAGGGTGCCGGCCCTCCTATACTGGAGGTGGCAGGTTCAGGCCCAGCCCCATCCAAAAACTGCAAAAAACAAAAATAATAATAATAAATAAATAATAAAAGAAAATTCCAGAATATTTTTGAGAATTTGTGGCACAATCAGATGGTCTCTTGTCCCCACAAACAGCTCTTCCCTCTCTCCCTCCCAGAACAGAAGTATCGATAATTCTGCTTTTCATAGTTCAAATTCTTTAATTGATTAGTAAATTTTTGCCATTATCTCCTTTCCCATTTTTATTTCAGGATTCTTTACTTCACGACATAGTGACAATGAAAGGAAACATACTCCCAATCACTTAGTGCATTTTTTGTGGGAGAAATAGAAATAAAAATAAATGTATTTTAACTCTTTTATTCTTAAATAAAGACCTGGAGTCTTTTCCAGGTTTCTACATTAGGTACTTATTTTACAGGTGGTTCAAGAAGGAGAATTTCCACCTGTGGAACACCACAGGCTAAGGGTTCTGCATGGTTATAAATGCCACTTTCTATTCATATCTGAAGAATTATTTATGCAGAAAACTCAGTTCTGTCTTTTCCTTTGACTATGAGATGCCTGGTTTCAATTCCCAAACATACATAGGAAGTGCCCTTGTGAATGAGGAAACCCCTCTATTTCCAGCACTTGGATATTTCATATACAGTTTTTGAACTTTAATCTGTGTTTGCATATTGTGAAAGAAACCCACAATACCATTTATCAATTGTTTATGTTTGTTGTAGGGGTGGAGGTATTTTATGGCAGCTCAATTCTCCATCTTGATTACAGATGTCTTGCTGTTAAAATACATGAAAAATAGACAAGATTTCTAATGCCACCTCAAGTTTTTGGCAGATGATAACTTAGGAATGAGACAGATTTGTTGCACGTGAATAGATGACACTTGCATTTATATTTTTACCTTATACTTGTATTAGTGTATTTATGTTGCTGCTGGTTGCAAAGACAGGCAAGGCAGTGCGAACTCACTGTGCCCTTCAGTCTGCTGGATCCGACACTTTTCTACTTTGCTAATCTCGTTCATGCCATTCTCTGCTTTGCATCTTGGGTTGTTTGCTTTTCATCCTAGATTATCTTTCCAATCAGTAATTTTAAGCATCTTTACTCTTTTATCCCTAACAAATATTTTCATCATTAGTTTCTAAATTATCTCCAACATTTCTAATGCTCTGTTAATCCGCTGTGGAAACTGGAGAGAGACACACGGGGTCACCGACTGGGATGAAAAGAGGATGAAGGAAGGCTTTTCACATCCTTACATTTCCCTGGAAGTCTCTGAAAAATGTTGTTTTTACTGGTAGATTAAAATGTTCAGCCAACTATGTTCATGCCTTTCTTCATAACTGGTTTTGATGTTTCACAGTTATATTTGCATAGGGAATTATCTGTTAAAATCCTGCAAAGGGCTTTCTCTGGGAAAGAAAGACACATTCAGATGGTTTAATAAAAAACTGACTCACAGCCTGTGGGAACCACAGCCGGTAGGAGTCACATGTGTGCTCTCCGTTCACCCCTAAGGCCATTTCTGAGAAGAAAGTATGAGTAGAGAAGAGGGGAAAATAAATGTGAAGGGAAGAACAAGAGATAGTGACTGACGCTTATTGGACGGCCAAAGTGACAAATGGGCCTTGTTTCTTTGGTTAATAAAAATACATAACCAGGACATAGGACTGCTGTCTGGTCCCTCCCTGGTTCTGTTACCTCATGAAAACCCCCTCTGTTTCTGACGTGGAGGGCAGAATTACACGTTGCGTATCATGCTGAGTTTTTCTTTTAAACCACATTATAGTGCTTTCCTTATTCCTGATTATTATAAAAAGAAAATGATTATGTGTATATCCTCTAGGAGAAAATGGTAATGGAATTACATACAGTTAATAATGCAATATTACAAGACAGCATATAGTTATAAACAGCTTTTCTTCATTGACTCTAAGCTGCTGCCCCATGTAGGGTGCACCATAATTTTATCTGTGCTGGATACATGTAGAAGCCCTCGTCTCACAGCTTCAGACCCTCTGTGTCCGGTTGGTGGGTGGACACTGAGCCGGTATTTCTCCTTTGCCAGCTTTCTCTGTCTTGGGAGCTCTGAGCAGAAATTGCGGCAGGGAGACAGAAAGGCTGAGGAGAAAGAAAGAACTTACTCCCTCCTGTTTTTTCTGTTCCTCTCAGTGTCACCAAATCCCTTGTTGCATCAACATGTTGAGACTATTTATTCCCAGTCCTTGGTTTGCCTTCTTATTTTCAAAACAGCGTATGTTTTATTTCAATGCTTATTTTCATGTTGACAAAGTCTAATTTATCCATCCCTCCTCTGTCTTTACTGCTTTGTCTCCTGCCCAAGCAATGTCGGCCTATTCCGAGTCAGGATGACAGTCTTCCGTTTCCTTCAGAAAGCTTTATGGCTCCGAGTCTACATCTGGCAGTCTTACATCTCAAAAGAATTCTTGCATAGAAAAGTAGAAGTTGAGGCTTTTATTTCTTCAAATTGTAAGTATCTTGTTCCAGAACCATTTGTTATAAAACATTGTCCTTTCCCGCTGAATTGACTTATCATTTTTGTTAAAAGTCCCTTGACGGATCCATGTGGGACATTTCTGTATTTTTGGAATCTTAATTCTCTTCCAATTTATCTGCCTCTCCTTGTGCAAGGACCACTCTTAGAAAGGAAAGGTTTAAAGCCTTAACATTCATTCTTTTTCTTCCTGTTCTCCTTCTCCTGTTCCTTCCTGTTCTCTTTCTCCATCTCCTCGTCATTCCCTTTCTTGTTCTCTTTCTTCTCCTCTCCTTTTCCTTCAAAACTGATTTGTGTACTTGAGACCTGTGCTGTCCAGCTGGGTAGCCATCTGCACAGTGTGGCTACGAGCACTTGAAATACAACAAATCAAGATGCGGTGTAAGTATAAAGAAAAGCATAAAATATTTCATTAATAATTTTATAATATGGAACACCTGTTAATTCAAATGATAATATTTTAAATATTGGGTTACATACAATGTATTATTAAAATTAATTTCATGGTTTAGTTTTATAACGTGGCTTCCAGAAAATTTAAATTTTTATGTCACTCACAGTATATTTCTATTGGATAATGCTGTTTGTTGATCCTTTTGGATATTTCCATACAAACTTCAGATTTACTTGTCTGTATTTGTTTCAGAATATTTTGCTAAAATTTGATAGGCCTTGCCGTGTGTCCATATGGTCTGGCAATTATATTCGTAAACTTGCCACCATGTGCTTACATTGACAGCACTGTAAAAACAACTTGGTAAAGTTTCCTAACTTGGATATGTCAGTGTTGTGTGGCTGTGTTCTCACCGACATTTGGCAGTGTCTAGCTGAGTAGTGTTTATTATGGTTGCATGTTTTTGTGTGCTCTCATGATAATGTTGTGACTCGAATTACAGCAACAAACATTCATAAATTTCTCAGTGCACTTGGAACAAGAGTGGAGGTAAAATCAGGGACATGTCATTCCAAATTTATGGGGATAATGCCATAAAGAAAATGGCAGTGTACAAATGGATTAAACTTTCTTTTTTTTTTTTTTAACAACACTGACAAATGAACTGTGTCTTTGATGCAAAGGACCATTTTGTCATGAAGCTATTTTGTTTCTCTAGTTTATGAAAAAACACTGAAAGTAGAGTAAAAAGTAATTGCGAAAGTAATTACAGACGAAGGAAACAAATAGAGGCAACACCATTACACGTTTCACCAGGAACCTTTCTCCCCTTGAAAGCAAGAGTGAAACATTTGTGTACACAGAAAACGCTGAACATTTCACGTCAGAACACAGAACAAATAAACCTGGCAGAACAAAGTTTGGAGGGGGCGGAGAATGGAGCAAGTTTGGTGGAATGTCGCAAAAGGGAAGAGGAAACCGTTGCTTTCTGTTGGCAGCTGAAAATTCAAGCCCCAGCTCTGGGGGCAAAGGCCAGCAGCTCTACATGCAAACGCGCACACATTTTTGTGCTTCAACCAGCATGTTCAGCCCGCACGTCAGGCAGCGCGCGTAGGGACTAGGCAGTCTCCATCTGCCGCCGCCCCTTTGTCTCCCCGCCTGGCTGCGAGGTGGCCACGCCAAGTCACCCGCCGGAGCGCGCAGAGGGGCAGCGCGCCGCGCATCCGCAAGGCCCCCGCGGGAAGTGCAGCGCGCGAGGACGCGTGCCCTCCCCTCCGCCACCGGGGACAACAGCTCCAGCGAGGCCGTCCGCTCCCAACTTGCAGCCGGGACCCTGCGAGCTGGCGGGCCTGCGCCAGCTCTTATTTCCTCCCTCGCCTCAGCCAGCGAGTACGACCTTGTGTTTGTTTTGATTTTGGGATGGGGAGAGTGACTAGGGCTAGAAACAGCTGCGATGGACTGTCCCGCTTATTTTGGCAGAAATTCAGGGTCCCCTGTTGCTAACGTTCACTAGCGCGAAACAGCTCTTGCTTTCCCAAAGAATCGAGCAAAGAGGTGTGCTCCTCTCGTGACCCCTCTGATCCGCAAGGGGGGAGATATGACAGTCTTTTGGTCGGGCCTTTGGGGTAGAGGGGCCGATGCCGCAGTACGCCAGGCCAGGACTCGCTCCTCTGGGTGAGTGGGAGACGTGGGACTGCCCGCGGGCTCGGGTCGCCCGGGTCGCCCCTCTGGGCGGGCCAATTCACCCTGGCAGAGCTTGAAGACGAACAAGAGGTCGTGGTGCGCGGCTGGCGGGCGAGGGGGAGGCGGAGGGCGGCCATCTACCTGGGCGACTTGTGGCAGCCATTGCCTGCAACTCGAGACCCCTCCCCACTCGGCCGCCCACCTGCCTTCTACCTGCTGGCTCCTGTGAGGATGTTCTCCCCACGGCCAGCCGGAGAGTGGCAGAGTCTCCCCGCCAGGCGTGCTTGCTGCGCGTCTCCTCCAGTGGCGGCAGCTACTCGCCAGCCCTGCGCCACGCAGGAGAGCACAGTGGCGACGGGAAAGGTTGTGTACCCGCGGCGCCGCGTTGTGCGCTCGACGACACGCCCGGGCTTGGACGCCCCGCGCCCGCTCCTGGAGCAGGTAAAAGAAGCGGGTGGGAGGCAGGGGGCCAGGCTGAAGGCCCTGGAGGGAAGGAGTCCCAGGGCGCCAAGCCGAAGCGGGGGCGGGGGGACCTGAAACAGAGGCAGGTGGTGCTGTGTCCAAAAGCTGAAGCCCCGAATGTGGGGGCCTGCGCGGGCCCAGACGGAAGGGAAATGAAGCGTTTGCCAGAGGCAGGCCCTGGCACTCAGTCCAAGGCCGGCAAAGGAGGTGGGGGGGCCGCGGCGGGGCTGCTTCCCAGGCCTCTCAGGGCCCTGACACACCCCTTCTATTACCCAGCGGCTTCCTGCTCAGTCTATTCTCAACCAGGACTTGACCTTGTGCCTCTCCTGGCGCCTTCCGTGTTTCCCTGGCGGAGCCTTCTGGGAAGTTCAGGCCACCTTCCCTGGCATGTACTCTTAGCAGAGTTATTTATTTACTCCTCGAAATCCATACACTCGGCCACTCACTCCACATGCTCAGATTTTGGGTACTGCGGGGAGACATTCTCCTCCCTTGGTATTTGTGTGTGTCTGGAACTTCTTTACTTATGTATAACTTTTTTGTTTTTTTTTTTTGTAGAGACAGAGTCTCACTTTATGGCCCTTGGTAGAGTGCCGTGGCCTCACACCGCTCACAGCAACCTCCAACTCCTGGGCTTAAGCGATTCTCTTGCCTTAGCCTCCCAAGTAGCTGGGACTACAGGCACCCACCACAACGCCTGGCTATTTTTTGGTTGCAGTTTGGCCCAGGCCAAGTTTGAACCCGCCACCCTCGGTATATGGGGCTGGCGCCTTACCGACTGAGCCATAGGCGCCGCCCCATACTTATGCATAACTTTGATCCTCACCGGGACCCCCTCAGAACTGTCAGTTCGGAAATTCCTCTTCTACAGAATGAGTAATCTTACCAGGAGCACAGTTTACCCCACATACTCTTTTGCTTAAAATAGTTTTTTTTTTCCCTTAGAAAGAGAGCTAGAGTAATACAAAAAGAAATGTAGATTCCAGATTTCTGTCAGTGTTGGCTTTAAGGAATCTTCCTTCTGACTACAGTTTTCTAGAACTGGGATCTGATATTTGTGGCTCGGACAGGTTTGTACACATTTCTCGCCTTGTAGTGGTTGTAATGTCTCCATGGCACAGTGCTCGGATTAAACATTTTTCAGAAGGAAGAAAAAGTGTCTCTGATGAAGAGAGTGTAGGGTGGCCAGTAACAAGCAGAACTAATGATGAAACGACTGCAAAAATCCGTTGCATTGTACATCAAAATTGGTAGCTGACTGTGAGAAGCACAGCAGACCAAGTAAAGACCAATAGAGAAACAGTTAGGAAAATCTTTTTTTTTTTATTATTATTGTTTGGTATTCATTGAGGATATAAACGTACACTGATTGCATTTGTTAGGTAAAGTTTCTCTTATAATTTTAGCCCACCCCCAAGAGGTATGCCATACACCATGACCCCACAGTCTTCCCTCCTACCCTCTCCTTGCTCCCTCATTCCCCTATTCCTCCCCTTGTATTACCTCATCTGTGCCTTCACTTTAGAATTGAGTACATTGGATTCTTGCTTCTTCATTCTTGTGATGCTTTACTAAGAATGTATTCCACCTCCATCCACGTTAATACAAAAGATGTAAAGTTTCCATCTTTTTAATGGCTGAATAATATTCCATGACATACATATACCGCACCTTGTGAATCCATTCTTAGGGAGACTTACTCCACTGGGAAAGAGACATGAATAAAACCTTTTCTAAAGAAGACAGATGAATGGCTAACAAACATATGAAAAACCGCTCATTGTCCCTAATCATCAGAGAAATGCAAATCAAAACCACCCTGAGATATCACCTAAGTGCCCCCGTGAGAATGGCCCACATCACAAACTCTCAAAGCTGCATATGCTGGCCTGGATGTAGAGAGTAGGGAACACTTTTACAGTTTGGAAAATCTGAACTGAAAACCTTAGCATGAGAAAGATGTGGCTCTTGCATCACAGCAATGCTCCTGTTCATATAGCACTGTCTACGAGGGAGTTTTTATCCAATAAACAAATAACTGTATTAACACCTTCCCTGCTCACCTGATATAGTTCCCTGTGACTTTTTTCTTTACCTGAAGATTAAAAAAAATGGAAAGGAAGACATTTGGTGACGTTCAAGACATACAGGATGTCAGCTCTAATGGCCATTCCAGAAAGAGCTCCAAAATTGCTTTGTAGGGTGGAGTAGGCACTGGCATCAGTGCACAGATTCCCAAGAGGAGAACTTCACAGTGATATTCGCCAACGAGGTATGTAGCACTTTTTCTAGGATGAGGTCATGAACTTAATTTTTAGATCTCATAGGGAGAATGAATGTCTTTGCAATATTTATTCCTTCAATCTATAAATGTATTTTACCTCTCCATCTATTTAAAATTATCTTTTTTTTTGACAGTTTTTTTTTTTTTTTTTGGCAGGGTGGTTCTGGGTTTGAACCTGCCACCTCTGGCACATGGGGCTGGTGCCCTAGCCCTCTGAGCCACAGGCGCCTCCCTAGGTTTTAATTCTAACAATTATTTGTAGTTTTCAGCATAGAGGCCCATGCTATCTTTTTGGTTTTTGAAGATCTATTACTAGGCATTTAAAGTGTGCCAAACGTGATGAATGATAATTGTTTTTAAATAAAATCTGCAATGTTACACTTCTTATATAACTTTACTATATTTACTTATTAGTTCTACTAGTTTTCCCATAGAAGCATAGAAGTATTCCTTTCTATTTTTTATGATTGCAATAATATTTTCATCAAATAAAGACAATTTCACTTCATTTCCTTCTATTCTTTATGCTTATTTTTTCTTACATTATTATAAAAGCTATGACATATATTACTACAATTCTTTTATTTATTTATTTATTTATTTTTATTAAATCATAGCTGTGTACATCAATATGATCATGGGGCACCATACACTTGGTTCATAGAATATTTGACACATTTTCACCTCATTAGTTGACATAGCCCTCCCGGCATTTTCTTAGTTACTTTTCCAAGACATTTACATTCCACATTTTCCAAGCCTCACATGTACCCTTGTAAGACACACCACAGGTGTGATCCTTTCAATCCCCCTCCCTCGACCCACTTCCCCCCTCCCTCCCCACGTTTTCCCCCTTCCCACTGTTCTTAGGTTGTAACTTGGTTATAGCTTTCATGTGAAGGTCCTAAGTTAGTTTCATAGTAGGGGTGAATACATTGGATACTTTTTCTTCCATTCTTGAGACACTTTACTGAGAAGAATATGTTCCAGCTCCATCCAGGTAAACATGAAAGAGGTAAAGTCTCCATCTTTCTTCAAGGCTGCATAGTATTCCATGGTGTACATATACCACAATTTGTTAATCCATTCGAGGATTGATGGGCACTTGGGTTTTTTCCATGACTTAGCAATTATGAATAGGGCTGCAATAAAGATTCTGGTACAAATATCTTTGTTATGATGTGGTTTTGGTTTTCTGGGTATATGCCCAGAAGAGGGATTACAGGATTGAATGGCAGATCTATTTTTAGATCTCTAAGTGTTCTCCATATATCTTTCCAAAAGGGATGTATTTTTTGCATTCCAACCAGCAGTGCAAAAGTGTTCCCTTTTCTCCACATCCACGCCAACATCTCTGGTCTTGAGATTTTGTGATATAGGCTAGTCTCACTGGAGTTAGATGATATCTCAAAGTAGTTTTGATTTGCATTTCTGTGATGATTAAAGATGATGAGCATTTTTTCATATGTCTGAAGGCTGCTCGCCTGTCTTCTTCGGAGAAGTTTCTTTTCAAGTCTCTTGCCTAGCCTGTGATGGTATCCCTTGTTCTTTTCTTACTAATGCGTTTGAGTTCTCTGTGGATTCTGGTTATTAAACCTTTGTCAGAGACATAACCAGCAAATATCTTCTCCCATTCTGAGGGCTGTTTTCTTGCTTTACTTACTGTGTTCTTGGCTGTGCAGTTTAGTTTGATCAAGTCCCAAAAGTGTATTTTTGAAGCTGCTTCATTCGCCAATGGGTCCTTCTCATAAAAAACTCACCCAACCAAATTTCTTCAAGGGTTTTCCCTGCACTCTCTTCTAGTATTTTTATAGTTTCATGTCTTAAGTTTAGGTCTTTAATCCAGTAAGAGTCTATCTTGGTTAGTGTTTTCAGTCTTCTACAGGTTGCCAGCCAGTTCACCCAGCACCATTTGTTAAATAGGGAATCTTTTCCCCACTGGATGTTTTTAATTGGCTTGTCAAAGATTAAATAATGGTAAGTAGGTGGGTTCATCTCTTGGTTCTCTATTCTGTTCCAGACATCTACTGGAAGCGTAATTCCTCCTGCTTTGTTTTTATTTTTGAGTAATGTCTTGGCTATTCGAGGTTTTTTTTTTTGGTTCCATATAAAACGAAGTATTGTTTTTTCAAAATCTTTAAAGTATGACAGTGGAACTTTGATAGGGATTGCATTGAAGTTATATATTGCTTTGGGTAGTATGGACATTTTAACAATGTTGATTCTTCCCAGCCATGAGCATGGTATGTTTTCCCATTTATTAACATTCTCAGCTATCTCTTTTCTTAGAGTTTCATAGTTCTCTTTATAGAGATCTTTCACATCCTTTGTTAGATAAACTCCCAAATATTTCATCTTCTTTGGCATTACTGTGAATGGGATAGAGTCCTTAATTGTTTTTTTCAGCTTGACTATTGTTGGTATATATAAAGGCTACTGATTTATGAATGTTGATTTTGTAACCTGAGACATTGCTGTATTCCTTGATCACTTCTAAGAGTTTTGTAGTCGAGTCCCTAGTGTTTTCCAGATATACAATCATATCATCTGCAAAGAGCGAAAGTTTGATTTCTTCTGACCCTATGTGGATGCCCTTGATCGCCTTTTCTTCCCTAATTGCAGTGGCTAAAACTTCCATTACAATGATAAAAAGCAATGGAGACAATGGGCAGCCTTGTCTGGTTCCTGATCTGAGTGGAAATGATTCCAATTTAACTCAGTTCAATATGATATTGGCTGTCAGTTTGCTGTAGATGGCCTCTATCAGTTTAAGAAATGTCCCTTCTGGATGGCACCTGTGGCTCAAGGAGTAGGGCGCCGGTTCCATATGCCGGAGATGGAGGGTTCAAACCCAGCCCCGGCCAAAAAAAAAAAAAGTCCCTCCTATACCGATTTTGTCAAGTGTTCTGATCATGAAGGGATGTTGGATGTTATCCAAAGCTTTTTCTGCATCGATTCAGAGGATCATATGATCTTTGTTTTTTACTTTGTTTATGTACTGAATTACATTTATAGATTTACGTATATTGAACCAGCCTTGAGACCCTGGGATAAAGCCAACTTGATCATGATGTATGATTTGTTTGATATGTTGCTGGATTCTGTTTGTTAGGATCTTGTTGAATATTTTTGCATCTATATTCATTAGTGATATTGGTCTATAATTTTCTTTTCTTGTTGGGTCTTTTCCTGTTTGGGATCAGGGTGATGTTTGCTTCATAGAACATGTTGGGGAGTCTTCCTTCTTTTTCTACATTTTGGAACAGTTTGAGTAATATAGGTACTAATTCCTCTTTAAAGGTTTGGTAGAATTCTGATGTGAATCCATCTGGTCCCAGACTTTTCTTTTTGGGGAGGTTTTGTATGGTTCATGTTATTTCCGAACTTGAAACGGGCCTGTTCAACATTTCCACTTGATTCTGGTTAAGTCTTGGAAGGTGACGAGCTTCAAGTATCGGTCCATTTCCTTCAGATTTTCATATTTCTGAGAGTAAATTTTCTTGTAATATTCATTAAGGATTTTTTGGATTTCTGAGGAGTCTGTTGTTATTTTGTCTTTGCTATTTCTGATTGATGAGATTAGAGATTTTACTCTTTTTTTCCTGATTAGGTTGGCCAATGGTTTATCTCTTTTTTTGACCTTTTCAAAAAACCAGCTTTTTGATTTATTGATCTGTTGTATTGTTCTTTTCTTTTCAATTTCATTTAGTTCTGCTCTGATTTTCGTTATTTCTTTTCTTTTACTGGGTTTGGGGTTGGAGTATTCTTCCTTTTCCAGTTGCTTGAGATGTCCCATTAAGTTGTTAACTTCCTCTCTTTCGATTCTCCTGAGGAAGGCTTGCAGCGCTATAAATTACCCCCTTAGAAATGCCTTTGCGGTGTCCCAGAGGTTCTGATAGTTCGTGTCTTCATTATCGTTTTGTTCCAAAACTTTGCCAATTTCATTCTTGATCTCATCTCTGACCCAGCTATCATTCAGCATGAGGTTATTTAACTTCCATGTTTTTGTATGAGTATGTAGATTCCTGTTGTTACTCAGCTCAAGTTTTATTCCATGATGGTCTGAGAAGATGCATGGAATAACTTCTATTCCTTTAAATTTACTGAGGTTAGATTTGTGACCTAAGATGTGACTGATTTTGGAGTAAGTTCCGTGAGCTGATGAGAAGTATCAGCTGATGTGTATTCAGTTTTGTTGGGATGAAATGTTCTGTAGATGTCTGCTAAATCTAAATATTGGATGGTTAGGTTTAAATCTAAGATTTCTTTACTCAGCTTTTTGTTGGAGGATCGATCCCTCACTGCCAAAGGAGTGTTAAAATCTCTGACTATTATGGAGCTGGAGGAAATCAAGTTGCTCATGTCTGTTAGAGTTTCTCTTATGAATTGAGGTGCATTCTGATTGGGTGCATAGATATTAATAATTGAAATCTCATCATATTGAGTATTACTCTCAACAAATATGAAGTGACCATTCTTGTCCTTCCTTACTTTGGTGGTTTAAAGCCTATTCTATCTGCAAATAAAATTGCAACACCTGCTTTTTTCTGGTTACCATTTGCCTGAAATATGGATGACCATCCTTTCACCCTGAGTCTGTATTTGTCTTTTATGTTAAGATGTGACTCTTGTAAGCAACAGATATCTCGTCTGAGTTTTTGTATCCAGTCAGCTAATCTATGTCACTTTAGAGGACAGTTTCAGCCATTCACATTAATGGAGATTAATGATAAGTTTGGTGAAATTTTGGGTATCGAGTTTTTCAAAATTCCAGTGGATAATTTTAATCTTTTCACCATTGTAGAAGTTGATTTTGATCAAAAGTTTCTGAGTGAGTTTACATTTGTAGTAGAGGACTGGGTTGGTCATTATGGAGGATAGGTCTGAGAATATCCTGAAGAGCTGGTTTGGTTGTGGCAAATTTCTTCAACATATGAATGTCATTAAAGTATTTAATTTCTCCATCATAGATGAAACTCAGTTTAGCTGGGTACAAGATCCAGGGTTGAAAGTTATTTTGCTTTAGGAGATTAAAAGTCGATGACCACCCTCTTCTGGCTTGAAAAGTTTCAGCAGAGAGATCTACAGTCATTCTAATGTTCTTACCTTTGTAGGTAATGGCTTTCTTTCGCCTGATAACCTTCAGCGTTTTCTCCTTCATGTTGACTTTAGTGAAGCTAATTATGATATGTCTGGCGGATGACTTATTGGGGTTGAGTCGTGCTGGAGTTCTGAAACTATCTGCTATCTGAATTTCAGGATCTCTAGGCGTGTCTGGAAAATTCTCTTTCATAATTTCATGCAGAAGGGCCTCTGTGCCCAGCAAGGCCACTTCATCGTTTTCCAGAACTCCTATTATTTATATATTTGCCTTCTTCGAATTATCCCAGAGCTCTCTAAGAGAATGATCCATATTTGCTCTCCATTTCTCTTCCTCTTTGAGATTTTGGGAGTGTTCGAAGGCTTTATCTTCAATGTCAGAAATCCTTTCTTCTGCTTGGTCCATTCTGTTCCTAAGGGATTCTACTGTATTTTTCATATCTTTCAGGGCTGCAAGTTCTTGCTTCAGTGTGTCTAAGTCTTTGGTGGTTTTATTTTATTTTATTTTTTTGTAGAGACAGAGTCTCACTATACGCCCGTGGGTAGAGTGTCGTGGCGTCACATGGCTCACAGCAACCTCTAACTCTTGGGCTTACGCGATTCTCTTGCCTCAGCCTCCCGAGCAGCTGGGACTACAGGCGCCCGCCACAATGCCCGGCTATTTTTTTGTTGCAGTTTGGCCGGGGTTGGGTTTGAACCCACCACCCTCGGCATATGGGGCCGGCGCCCCACTCACTGAGCCACAAGCGCCCCCCGTCTTTGGTGTTTTTGTCTTTAAATTCGTTAAATTCTTGAGACAACTTTTGAATTTCTCCTCGGATTCTTAATTCCATTTTATCAATCTTGTATGCAATCCAAATTCTGAATTCGATTTCTGACATGTCTGCCAGTTGTTTATGAATGGGATCTTCAATTACATCCACCATTTCTTTCCTTGGGGGGGTTGATCTATTCTGGTTATTCATGTTACCGGAGATTTTCCGCTGATTCCACCCCATGGTTGTTTTACTCCCTTTGATTTTCCCCCTAGGGTTCTTTTGAGGGTCCATTCAGTGTTGTAGCCTGAGAGACTGGGGCCTTGACTGGTGTGGTGAGGCTGAGTGGTTCTGACTTATTGTCAGCTGGATTCTGTTTGACCCCAGTGAAGCACTTACTCTGGGTTGAAGTCTCAGTTCTCTGAGTCGGCCCTACCCTGGATGTTTCCAGGGTCTGTGAGTCACCTCAGGCAAATCCTATATTCAGGGGTGGCCTCCTCTGATTGCCCAGGGAAGCAGGGTGTATGGCTACAGCCGCCTCAGGGAACTGCCGCTCTGATGTGGGTCTCCCCCAGCCTCACTCCTGTGTTCCAGAGTCAGGACTGACCAGCCACAGTTCGGGCACTGTCCACGCCCTGACAAATCCCTCAAGAATCTGGACTCTAGTTTGACAGGCCTCCAGATCCCAGAGTGAGGGTGGGGTGAGGTGCTGGGAGCTCAGAACCACCAGCAGCAAGCTCACTCAATTCCTCCCAATCTTTGGCTCCACGGTACCGCCGCAGCCCAAGCCTCCAGGCTTCAGAGTGAGGGTGGGGTGGGGGGAGCGGCTGGAGCCCAGATCCGCAGGGCAGCGAACAGACTTGGCTCCACTCAGTTCCCTGCCCGGCCATACGGCAGGTGCCCAGGTCTCTAGACCACAGAGTGAGGTGGGGGGAGCGCTGGGAGCCTAGAGCCAGCAAGGGCTCAGAGCTGCAGGGAGCCCAGTTGGCAACGAGCAAATTCAGTTTCTCCCAGTCTCTCGCCCAGTTGTACAGCTGCAGCTCAAGCCTTCAGGTTTCAGAGTGGGGGTGCGGTGGGGGGAGCAGCTGGAGCCCAGAACCGCTGGGCAGCGAACAGACTCCGCTCCCCCCAGTTCCCTGCCCGGCCACATGGCAGGCGCTCAGGTCTCCGGACCACACAGCGAGGGCTGGGATTGTGCCAGGAGCTTAGAACAGCAGGGAGCTCAGAGCAGCTGGTAGTGAGGTCACAGAGTTTGACTCAGTTATATGCCTATTTGTATTGTTGCCCAAGGAGGGCTGCTGCACCTCGCCTGCGGGAAGTGCCGCCCTGGTGAGGGTCTCCCTCCACTGACTGTCCTCACCTCTCTCCCGTGCCCCAGAATTAGCGCTGACCAGCCGCAGTTCAGGGACTGTCCTCTCCCCTTTAGGAGTCACCCAAGAATGCGAAACGCTGGGAAACAGGCTTTCAGACCTCAGAGAGAGTGGAGGGAAGTGCTGGGATCTCAGAATTGCCGGCAAAGGATATTTACAGATTTATACAGTTTTAAGCCTGGCAGGAGAATGCCTAGGCATCCTAGTAAGGGAGTTATGTCCAGTTTGTAGTAGGTCTCTCCTGTGAAGCGTAGTGGGAGGGCCTTTGATTTCTGCCCTTTTGTTTGTGGGGACCTTAATCCGATCAGGTGGGGGAGTGGGGACTTCCGTCCACTTGGTGATGGATTTTGTACATTTTGTTTGTTTCCTTGTGGTTGCAGTTCTCCTCAGCGGGGTTGATGTGCATTCTTCAACTTTTTCACTTGGTGTTGCTCGAATCCATCAGGTTACTTATTAAATTTTCATCCCCTAACTCTCCTTCAGGATGGGAGTCTCTGTGGAAAGCTGGCTTCAGTCCGCCATCTTCCCATCATTCTCTCATATTACTACAATTCTTACAGAAAATCATTCAGTCTTTTCCCAAAAAGTACAGAGGTCCAAGGATATATTGTAGGTATTTTTTAGATGGCCCTATGTGATTGATGACATGTCATTTTATTACTAGTTTTTAAGAGTTTCTATGATGCGTGGAAGATGAATTTTATCAAATACTTTTCCTGCAGCTTTTGAGATTATCATATACCTTTCTTTTTCGTTAATGTATAGTGTATTAGATTTATTGAATTTTAATTATTAAGCCAAACTGGAGGCGGAGCAAGATGGCAGTCGAATAACAGCTTCCTTGCATCTGGGCACCGTGAGTCTGGGGAGATAGGACTCCAGGCATCTCTGGCTGGTGGGATCTGCCTATCATCACCCCTATGAGGATACAGGGAGTCAGCGAGAGACTTCTGGACCTAAAGAGGAGGACTAAAACTGTGGAAAAACGTCCACAGGCACGAGAACTTAAAGAGAAAGAGGAAGTGAAAGGAAAATTAGAGCAAGGAAGCAGATAAAAGAAATCACTCATGAGGAAGAATCAGCAGAAAACTCCAGGCAACATGAAGAACCACTCCAGAACAACCCCGCCAAGGGACAATGACGTAGCTTCTGCAGATGATTCCACCTATAAACAAATGTTAGGAATGACAGAAAGGGAATTTAGAATACACATGTTGAAAACAATGAAAGAAATGATGGAAACAATGAAGGAAACTGCTAATAAAGTGGAAAATAACCAAAAGGAAATACAAAAACAGAATCAAATAAGAGATGAATGATATGAAGAATATAAAAAGGATATAGCAGAGCTGAAGGAGCTGAAACAGTCAAATAGGGAACTTAAAGATGCAATGGAAAGTATCAGCAACAGGTTAGACCATGCAGAAGAAAGAATTTCAGAGGTAGAAGACAAAGTTCTTGAGATAACTCAGATAGTAAAAGAGGCAGAAAAGAAGAGAGAGAAAGCAGAATGTTCACTATCAGAATTATGGGACTTTATGAAGCGTTCCAACATACGAGTTATAGGAATCCCAGAAGGTGAAGAAGAATGCCCCAGAGGAATGGAAGCCATACTAGAGAATATTATAAAAGAAAATTTCCCAAATATCACCAAAGATTCTGAGACACTGCTTTCAGAGGGATATCGGACCGCAGGTGGCCTCAACTCTAACTGAGCTTCTCCAAGACACATTGTGATGAACCTGTCCAAAGTCAAGACAAAAGAAAAGATTCTGCAAGCTGCCAGGAGTAAGCAACAGTTGACCTACAGGGGCAAATCCATCAGAGTGACCGCAGACTTCTCTAATGAAACTTTCCAAGCAAGAAGACAATGGTCACCTACCTTCAATCTACTTAAACAGAACAATTTCCAGCCCAGAATTCTCTACCCTGCTAAGCTAAGCTTAAAAATTGACAGAGAAATCAAATCATTTACGGATATATAAACATTGAGGAAATTCAACACAAGACCAGCTCTACAGGAAATACTTCAATCTGTTCTGCACACTGACCACCACAATGGATCAGCAGCAAAATAAGAACTCAGAAATTAAAGGACAGAACCTAACCTCCACACTGATGCAAAAGATAAAACTAAGCAATGGACTATCACAAAATAAGACGAATAGAATACTACCACACTTATCAATTATCTCAAGAAATGTTAATGGCTTGAAATTCCCAATGAAGAGACATAGATTGGCTGACTGGATTAAAAAACACAAGCCATCCATTTGCTGTCTGCAAGAAACACACCTGGCTTCAAAAGACAAATTAAAGCTCCGAGTCAAGGGTTGGAAGACAATTTTTCAGGCAAATGGAATTCAGAAGAAAAGAGGAGTTGCAATCTTATTTTCAGATACATGTGGATTTAAAGCAACTAAAGTCAAAAAAGACAAAGATGGTCACTTTATATTGGTCAAGGGAAAATACAACAAGAAGACATTTCAATTTTAAATATTTATGCACACAATTTAAATGCTCCCAGATTCTTGAAACAGACCTTACTCAGTCTGAGCAATATGATATCTGATAATACCAGAATAACAGGGGACTTTAACACTCCTCTTACAGAGCTGGACGGATCCTCTAAACAGAAATTAAACAAAGATATAAGAGATTTAAATGAGACCCTAGAACAACTGTGCTTGATAGATTCATATAGAACACTACACTCCAAAGACAAAGAATATACAATCTTCTCATCACCCCATGGAACATTCTCCAAAATTGATCATATCCTGGGACATGAAACAAATATCAACAGAAACAAAATAATTGAATTTTACCTTGTATCTTCTCAGACCATAAGGCACTAAAGGTGGAACTCAACTCTAACAAAAATGCTCGACCCCACCCAAAGGCATGGAAATTAAACAATCTTCTGTTGAATAACAGATGGGAGCAGGAAGAAATAAAACAGGAAATCACTAACTTCCTTGAGCATAACAACAATGAAGATCCAAGCTACCAAAACCTGTGGGATACTGCAAAAGCAGTTTTGAGAGGAAAATTCATCGCTTTAGATGACTACATTCGAAAAACAGAAAGAGAGCACATCAACAATTTCACAAGAGATCTTATGGAATTAGAAAAAGAAGAACAAAATAAGCCTAAACTCAGTAGAAGAAAACAAATATCCAAAATCAAATCAGAGATCAATGAACTTGAAAACAAAAGAATCATTCAGAAAATTAATGAAACAAGGAGTTGGTTTTTTGAAAAAATAAATAAAATAGATAAACCATTGGCCAGACTAACGAGGAATAGCAAAGTAAAATCTCTAGTAACCTCAATCAGAAATGATAAAGGGGAAATAACAACTGATCCCACAGAGATACAAGAGATCATCTCTGAATACTACCAGAAACTCTATGCCCAAAAATTTGGCGATGTGAAGGAAATGAATAAATATTTGGAATCACACCCTCTCCCTAGACTCAGCCAGGAAGAAATAGAGCTCCAGAACAGACCAATTTCAAGCACTGAGATCAAAGAAACAATAAAAAAGCTTCCAACCAAAAAATGCCCTGGTCCAGATGGCTTCACTCCAGAATTCCATCAAAACTTCAAGGAAGAGCTAATTCCTGTACTGCAGAAATTATTCCAAAAAATTGAGGAAGAAGGAATCTTCCCCAACACATTCTATGAAGCAAACATCACCCTGATACCAAAACATGGAAAAGACCCAAACAAAAAGGAGAATTTCAGACCACTCTCAATCATGAATATAGATGCAAAAATTCTCAACAAAATCCTAGCCAATAGATTACAGTTTATCATCAAAAAAGTCATTCATCAATGATCAAGTAGGCTTCATCCCAAGGATGCAAGGCTGGTTTAACATACGCAAGTCCATAAATGTTATCCACCATATTAACAGAGGCAAAAATAAAGATCACATGATCCTCTCAATAGATGCAGAAAAAGCATTTGATAAAATCCAGCATCCTTTTCTAATTAGAACACTGAAGAGTATAGGCATAGGTGGCACATTTCTAAAACTGATTGAAGGTATCTATGACAAACCCACAGCCAATATTTTACTGAATTGAGTAAAACCGAAAGCTTTTCCTCTTAGAACTGGAACCGGACAATGTTGTCCTCTGTCATCTTTACAATTCAACATAGTGTTGGAAGTTCTAGCCAATACAATTACGCAAGACAAGGAAATAAAGGGAATCCAAATGGGAGCAGAGGAGGTCAAACTCTCCCTCTTTGCTGACGACATGATCTTATACTTAGAGAACCCCAAAGACTCAACCACAAGACTCCTAGAACTCATCAACAAATACAGTAATGTTTCAGGATATAAAATCAATGTCCACAAGTCAGTAGCCTTTGTATACACCAATGACAGTGAAGATGAGAAGCTAATTAAGGACACAACTCCCTTCACCATAGTGTCAAAGAAAATGAAATACCTAGGAATATACCTAACAAAGGAGGTGAAGGACCTCTATAAAGAAAACTATGAAATCCTCAGAAAGGAAATAGCAGAGGATATTAACAAATGGAAGAACATACCATGCTCATGGACGGGAATAATCAACATTGTTAAAATGTCTATACTTCCCAAAGCAATCTGCCTATTCAATGCCATTCCTATCAAAATACCAACATCGTACTTTCAAGATTTGGAAAAAATGATTGTGCATTTTGTACGGAACCGGAAAAAACCCCGTATACCTAAGGCAGTTCTTTCTAAAAAAAAAATAAAGATGGGGGCATCAGCATACCAGATTTTAGTCTGTACTACAAAGCCATAGTGCTCAAGACAGCATGGTACGGGCACAAAAACAGAGACATAGACACTTGGAATCGAATTGAAAACCAAGAAATGAAACTAACATCTTACAACCACCTAGTCTTCGATAAACCAAACAAGAACATACCTTGGGGGAAAGACTCCCTATTCAATAAATGGTGTTGGGAGAACTGGATGTCTACATGTAAAAGACTGAAACTGGACCCACACCTTTCCCCACTCAAAAATTGATTCAAGATGGATAAAGGACTTAAATTTAAGGCATGAAACAATAAAAATCCTCCAAGAAAGCATAGGAAAAACACTGGAAGATATTGGCCTCGGGAAAGACTTCATGAAGAAGACTGCCATGGCAATTGCAACAACAACAAAAATGAACAAATGGGAATTCATTAAACTGAAAAGCTTCTGTACAGCTAAGGAGACAATAACCAAAGCAAAGAGACAACCTACACAATGGGAAAGGATATTTGCATATTTTCAATCAGACAAAAGCTTGATAACTAGAATCTATAGAGAACTCAAATTAATCCACATGAAAAAAGCCAACAATCCCATATATCAATTGACAAGAGACATGAATAGAACTTTATATAAAGATGACAGACGAATGGCTAAAAAACACATGAAAAAATGTTCATCATTTCTATATATTAGAGAAATGCAAATCAAAACAACCCTGAGATATAATCTAACCCCAGTGAGAATGGCCCACATCACAGAAGCTCAAAACTGCAGATGCTGGCATGGATGTGGAGAGAAGGGAACACTTTTACACTGCTGGTGGACCTGCAAACTAGTACAACCTTTCTGGAAGGAAGTATGGAGAAACCTCAAAGCACTCAAGCTAGACCTCCCATTTGATCCTGCAATCCCATTACTGAGTATCTACCCAGAAGGAAAAAAAATCCTTTTATCATAAGGACACTTGTACTAGACTGTTTATTGCAGCTCAATTTACAATCGCCAAAATGTGGAAACAGCCTAAATGCCCACCAACCCAGGAATGGATTAATGAGCTGTGGTATATGTACACCATGGAATACTATTCAGCCATTAAAAAAAATGGAGATTTTATATCCTTCGTATTAACCTGGATGGAAGTGGAAGACATTATTCTTAGTAAAGCATCACAAGAATGGAGAAGCATGAATCCTATGTACTCAATTTTGATATGAGGACAATTAATGACAATTAAGGTTATTGGGGGGGGAAGCAGAAAGAGGGATGGAGGAAGGGGTGTGTGTCACACTTTATGGGGGCAAGACATGATTGCAAGAGGGACTTTACCTAACAATTGCAATCAGTGTAACCTGGCTTATTGTACCCTCAATGAATCCCCAACAATAAAAAAAAAAAAAATAGAAAACTTCATGGGTTAGGGATATACTGGCTGATATCTTGCAGGTTAATTAAACCAAAAACATTATGTTTATATTATATTTATGTTCTGACAGGAATTTACAAACTAACAAGTTTGTGTCTGATGACATTTCACAGAAGGGCGTGTACAATGAGGAGGTCTCCATCTCAAACTCCTCCTCCAGTCTGTCCTGAAGGGAGGTGGGTGTTTCCTCTCAGTGTCCTGCATTCCTCCTGCCACCCCTCTAGGGCAGGGCTCCAGACGTCCTCCCGTCAGCCCAGCAACCAAGGCGGATCAGCACCCCCAGTCAGCAAGCTCCCCCATCTGACAGTTCCTCTTCCTGGATTACTAGAACACCAGCCCTGCACAGCGCCTGCTCCTTTCTGAATCCTAACCCCTCAGTCCCTGATCGCCACCCCCACCCAAATCTCATCGCTCATGATGTTCTCATCACCTTCACTTTAACCCAACACTTACTCCCTCAGCTCCTTCGTCCCTCCTGCCCTGTGATCCTACCAACCTCCATCCCCTGTGGGACCCTGAGTGCCACAGTGGCCCCACTAGCCACCCTGCCCATAAGGGTGAAGGACATGAAGGGACACCCAGGAGTGACTCACACCCCCATGTGTCCGCACAAGAGGCAGCTCCCCATGGAGGCAGGAACAAGGCTGGCTAGTTCAGCAAGATACATCCTTTGCCAAACAAAGCACCAAACACAAGATAAGTGCTCATAATTATTTGCCAAAAGCAGACCTGCCTTTCACTGTGCTGGCCACATGATGCTGGGCCCAGAAGGTGCCTGAACTGGGAGAGAGTCACCCATGCACCATGTCCTCGCTCTGTCCTCAGCTGGACAGCTGAGGGCAAATACCAGTAAGGAAAGTGCCCATGGGCTCCGAGGAGACCACAGGCAGCCTTGTCCTGTGAGTGAGAGAGTGCTCAGTTGAGGTAAAGCCCTGTTTATTCAAGTGAGAGTAGTAATTCCAGCACTTTGAGAAGCCAAGGCAGGAGGATCACTTGAGGCCAAGAGTAACTAAAGCAGTCTGGGCAACACAGGGAGACCCTGTCTCTACAATAAATAAATAAATAAATAAATAAAAACTTAACTACAAATGATGGCAGGCACCTGCAGTCCTGGCTACTTGGGAGGCTGAGGCAGGAGGACAATTTGAGGCCAGGAGTTCAAGGCTGCAACGAACTATGATATGCCAGTGCACTGCAGCCTGTAGAGCGAGATACTATCTCTAAAATAATAATAAATAGAGTTATTTTTTTCTTGAGACAGAGTCTCACTCTGTTGCCCTAGGGTTGACTGCCATGGCATCATCATAGCTCACAGAAAATTCAAACTTTTGTGTTCAAGAGATTCTCTTGCCTCAGCCTCCAGGGAAGCTGGGACTACAAGTGACCTCCACAATGCCCAGCTAATTTTAATATATTTGTTAGTAGAAATAGGATCTTGCTTTTGCTCAAGTTGCTCTCAAACTAGTAAGGTCAAGCAATCCACTTGTCTCAGCCTCCCAGAGAGCTAAGAATACAAATGTGAGGCCCAGAACCTCTAGCTCAGCAGCTAGGGCACCAGCCACATACACTAAGGCTGGCAGGTTAGAACCTGGACCAGGTCTGCCAAACAATGACAACTACAACAATAGCAACAACAAAACACAGGTGTTGTGGTGAGTGCCTGTAATCCCAGCTACTTGGGAGGATGAGGCAAGAGAATCACTTAAAAGTTTGAGGTTGCTGTGAGGTATAACACCACAGCATTCTACTGAGTGTGACATACTGAGACTCTGTCAAGAAAGAAAGTAAGAAAGGAAGGAAGGAAGGAAAGAAAGAAAGAAACAAAGAAAGAAGGAAACAAAAATACTACAGGTGTGAGTCACTCAGCCCAGCCTACCAGAGTAAATTTTAAAAATAAAAATAAAGTGAGATTTAAAGGACAATACAATTCACTGGAAATTCACACTGCATCATCAAAGACAAAGCAATGCTGATGAAACACAGGTGGCAAGCACCTGTTTCTACATGATAATGAATAAAACATCACAAAATATCTCATAGTGCTTTAAACACAGTCAAATGTCAAAACTTCCTGTTAAAAGAATAAACGTGACTGAAAATCATGTTATGCTTATGAATGCAAATATATGCAAGAATTATGCCTATGAACACAACCGCCATGACTGATGTGTTCGACATTCACACATAAGTAAAAGGAATCTTTTCATGTAGGTATATGGACCTATTTTATTTAGGTGAGTGCTTTACATATTCATTAACCTATTTTTAAAACATCATGCATTAAAACTTTCACAAAAATCACAGTAACGAGACCAAAGTGTGATGAACTCAGCAATGGAGATGTCAAGCTGACAGTGCTGCTGTCCTTCTCTAAGGCAGGTGACCTCCCAAAATAAAACATGGTGACAGTCTGCTGCATAGACTGAAAGCACTTTCCCAGGCATACACAAACATTTGTTCCTTCTTAGAATTTTAGGAAATGGGATTATCCTTTTGCAGAAGATGGATTTTTTTGACAAAACAACATAAAAAGCATGTTTTTTCAGGACAGAGATTAATTTTTTCTCCTTATGACACATATTGACAGGTTGGGCGCAATGGCTCACGCATGTAATCCAAGCACTCGGCGGGGGGGGGGTGCAATACATTATTGACTGAGCTCACAAATTCAAGACCAGCCTGAGCCAGAGCGAGACCCTGTGTCTAAAAATAGCCGGGCATTCTGGCAGGTTCCTGTAGTCCCAGCAACCTCAGTTGTGGGGTGGAGGAAAGATAATCACTTAAGCCCAGGAGTTGAGGTTACTGTGAGCCACAATGCCATGGCACTCTACCAGGCATGCCAATAGGAGACTCTGTCTCAAAAAAAAAAAAAAAAAAAAAAAAAAACAGATTGCCAGCACTCATTCCTGAGTACAAACCATGTTTTTCCTTCACTCTCTATCTCGAGCTGTTGATCCCAAAGGCTCTCACGATTCAGGCTCCTCTGGAACCAGGTCCAAGTAATTTTAACATTTACCTTGTAACATCTCCAATGTTACTGTGTTTACCACCATGATTGGTCCTAAAAAAATACTTCAAATAATGTCACTTAGTCTCTTATACCGTGTTTTTTGCTTGTAACAGATTTCTAGCTCAGTTACCAGTCAAAGTGCAGCGATGATTGTTGTGTTCAAGTGAATAGAAGTAAAGACAGTGAAGATTTCCACCGCAGAACTCTCTGGTATGCATGCTCAGCTGCCCCCAGCACATTACCATCCCTACAGAGAAGATCACTCGCTGTCCTCATTGCTGTGGGATCCAAAGCTGGAGGAGAACTCTGGCCACCAGACAGGAAATGCATGAAAGGGAAGAACCTGTCTTGGAGTGCAGCCAGGGAAGGGTGTCCATGGGAGCCTGTCACTGATCTAACCTGACTCTGCCCTATGAGGACTGTGTATCAAGACCCCACCTCAGTCCCAACAAAAAATCAGCCCAGCAAGCCAGAGACAGATTCACCCTGAGGAGCCCTGTAGACCATGAAGACTCTGAGCAACTGGGGAGGACACAGTGGAGGCTGCCAGCCAAGTCCTGAATGTAGTGAACAGAGCAGTGTGGGGAATGTTGGCTCTGGGAGGCTGTGATCACTTTGTCACATGATCCTGTATCAGCAGGGTCTGGGCACCAGGGGGAGTTGGAGGTCTGTTATTGGGGATCTGGGTGTGAGCAGAGCTGGGATCAGCCATCTGGTGTGCCTGGTGCCCTCTGCTCAGGATCACAGTTCTGACCAACCCACCCCCTGGGACCAAACAGCCCCACCCCTGACACTCAGGCAGAGGGGCCTGACCACAGCCCAGGGTGGGATCAGAAAGCTGGGGGATCATTTGCATGGAGAATGGGGCCTCCCTTCTCAAGGTATGAAAAGGAGACAGTCAGACCTGGGGGAGCTGTGCCTCAGCTGTGGGCACAGAAATCAGGACTCAGGACAGTCTCCACCATGACCTGGTCCCATCTCCTCCTCACCCTCCTGACTCACTGAACAGGTGACCAGACATGGGCCAGGAGAAGGGCCCTGGGGAGACCCTGGGCCCCTGCTGTCTTCTTTTCTCTCCAGACCCAGAATCACCATGTCTGTGTCTCACCCTTCCAGGGTCCTGGGCCCAGTCTGTGCAGACTCAGCCGTCATCGATGTCTGGATCCCTGGGGAAGATGGTCACCATCTCCTGCTTGGGAAGCAGCAGCAACATCGGGTGTGGTATTTATGTGAACTGGTACCAGCAGCTCCAGGGAACAGCCCCTAAATCCATCATCTATGGTAAGAGCAATAGATCGTCAGGGGTCCCTGACAGATTCTCTGCCTGCAAGTCTAGCAGCTCAGGCTCCCTGACAATCACGGGACTCCAGAGTGACAATGAGGCTGATTATTTCTGTCAGTCCTATGACAGCAGCCTGGGTGCACCCACAGTGCTCCAGGCCCATGGGGTAGTGAGACAAAAATCTCCTTTTCACCCCCCAAGAGGGTGTAAACCCAGCAGCTGCTGCTCAGGCCTGGCCTGTGGCTTCTGCTGCTGTTGCTGCTGCCACATGGACACAGCAGAACCCACAGGTGCCACCTGGGAGTGGAAGCTCCACCTTTTCTGTTATTCACAGAAATCTATTTCTAGAAAAATTGTCCCCAAGGAAACAGAAAACCCTGCTCCTTATCAGCTTGATATACAGAATCTTTTTGTAAGGAAGTTCAAGGAAGTTTTGAGGTGGCAGTTCCATGTCATCCATCCTCTTCCTGATTCCAGGATGTCCCAGATTTATGTCACCCTTGTGTGAGTTTGCAGCTTCCATACCTGTTCTCTTGGCTGTACCCTCTTAGTCTCTTCTAACCATAGGATAACTAATGCACAATCATGTGACCATATTTAATGTGTGCAATTAGACACACTTGGGTATTTTATGCTCCCTGGAAAACATTCCCACAATCAATATAAAGAACCTCACTGCTACAAAGGCCTCTGGACGGCCCTTTCTGATTGTTCCTCAGATTCCTTCCCTAATGCTGCCCTACATGAGCACTGATCTACTTTCTGTCCCTGTTGCTTTCCATTTTCTAGAATTTAGAAATGGTATCCTATGGCATACACCTTTTGAGGTCAGGATTCTCTCCCTCAGCACAATTCCACCAAGGATCTTCTATACCGCTGCCAAGTTTCCACCAATCATATCACCGTCACATGCACTTTTACCTCTGTGGGTACTTCCTCTGTTCAAAAATTATTAAAAACATATTTTCAAACACGTAGTCATAGATACAGATATAAA
Source organism: Nycticebus coucang (assembly GCF_027406575.1). Lineage (NCBI taxonomy): Eukaryota > Metazoa > Chordata > Mammalia > Primates > Lorisidae > Nycticebus > Nycticebus coucang. The sequence continues at coordinate 273,102 of NW_026515591.1, read as the reverse complement.
CCAAGCTGGTTTGCAGGTATTTTCCTTCTTTAAATTAGCATATCTCCCAGGGTCCCTGAAAGTGCTTGGTTCTGAAGGAACGGGGCCCACAGTGCCAGGGAATGCTTGGCCCTGCTTTCATCTTGTTATTATTTACTTGCCCTTCCTTGGTACTGAAAAATTGTGGGTCTTTTGTTATTTATTTTATTTTTTTTGAAAAGATAGAGTTTTACTATATTGCCCTTGGTAGATTGCCATAGCGTGACAAAGCTCACAACAACCTCTAACTCCTGGGCTTAGGTGATTCCCTTGCCTCAGCCTCCCAGGTAGCTAGGACTACAGGTGCCTGACCCAATGCCCGGCTATTTTTTTGTTGCAGTTAGACCGGGGCCAGGTTTGAACCCGACACCCTTGGTACATGGGACGGACGCCCTGCCCACTAAGCTATGAGCGCCACCCTATTTTTTAATTTTTAAGAAATAATGCATCATAAAAATATAAAATTAAAAGATATGAAAGTAGGCTTAAATTATACCACAAGTTAAAAATAAAAATTTAAAGAAAATGGTAAGGAAGAACTTCCCAAATCTGGGCATGGTGTCTTCTATCTGTAATGCCAGGACTCTCAGACGCTGAGGTGGGTGGACTGCTCAAGATAATGAGTTTGAGACCAGCCTGAGAAAGAGTGAGCCTCCATCTCTAAACAAAGGAAAAAAAAAAAAAAAAAACAGCCAGGCAAGGCATTGTGGCAGTCACCTATAGTCCCAGCTACTGTGGAGGCTTAGGCAAGACAATTCCTTGAGCCTAAGAGTTTTAGGTTGCTTTGAACTGTGAGGCCACAACACTCAACAAAGTGCAACAAAGTGAAACTGTCTCAAAAAAAAAAAAAGAAAGAAAGAAAAGAAAAGAAAGGGACTACCCTTTCTAAATGCTCTGGCTTGACCCTTTGGGTCAGCAGAAGTGATCCATGGTGCTGATGTTTATTTATTCTTCCAGTGAAGGTCTGTGTGTATAAACACAAATGTCTAACTGCACGTGTGTGTGTGTATGTGTGTATCCACATGTGTGTTTTCCTTAACAACTATAACCTATTGCTTTTCTAATCTTTATTGATTATTTATAAAACCTATTTACTGAGTGTCCTGATTATTCTGCATAAGCACTATGTTCTTAGAAGTCCAAAAAATCCCTAAGCAACATTAAATAGAAAGGCTTCCAAAAGGAAGAAGGATGGAAAAATTAAATATCAAGAAGTCAAATAAAGAAAACAAACTTTGCCCATTTCTTTTTTGGAATTATATTTATTGGAATAAGGAGATGTGGAAGAAAACAAGCTAGAAGTAATAAAGGAGAGAAGACATGAAACATCAGTGCTCTGAGAGTAAGATGATCAGCTAAGTGAGGCCCTTGCGACTTTACTGGAAGAAGCTCTCTTGAATTTAACATTTTACATTTCTATGCATCTAAGCCAGGCATGTTGGCTTAGCATTTAATGCTAGCTTCTGTGAGAGGCTTAGACAGGTGGATCACCTGAGTTCTAGAGTTCAAGACCAGACTAAGCAAAAAGTGAGACCCCATCTCTATTAAACATAGAAATGCTAGGTGGGCATTGTGGCAGTCTCCTGTAGTCCCAACTGCATAGAGACTGAGGCAAGAAGATGGCTCAAGCCCAAGCATTTGAGGTTGCTGTGAGCTGTGATGCCACAGCACTCTACTGAGGGTGACATAGTGAGACTCTGGATCAAAAAAATAAAGCACATTACAGGTGTGAGTCTCTGAGACCGGCCTAATATCTAATAGAGTAAATTTTCAAAATAAAGTGAGAGTTAAAGGAAAATAAAATTCACTGGCCTGTACCTCCCCACAATCCACAATTCCACCACAATCCACGTGTGGAATTCCTTTCTTGATTCCACCCCACCTGCATCCTGATGGAAATAAAGACCACATGATTTCTACAGAATGGGGATTCCATTTTCCTTTGTTTTGTGCCTTGCAATAATCTTTCTTCCTTACATTAAGAACCTTTCACTTCGGGGGTCGGGGGGCGAGGCAAGATGGCTGACTGAAGCCAGCTTTCCACAGAGGCTCTTATCCAGAGGAGAGTTAAAGGACAGAAGTTTAGCAAGTAACCTGGAGGATTAGAGCTGAGCCAAGAGAGAAGGTTGAAGAATGCACATCAACCCTGCTGAGGCGAGCGGTGACCCCAAGGATACAAACAAAAGGTATAAAATCCATCTTCAAGTGGATGGTAGTCCCCTTCCCCATGAGAACAGCTCGCAGTACTTCATACAAACAAGCGGGTAGAGCTCAAAAGTCCTCCCATCCCACGGGAGAGACCCTCTTAAAACTGGACCTACTTCCCCAACTAGGGTGCCATGGCACTCTCCTCCCAGGCATAAAACTATATAAAACTGTATATATTCTCTATCTGTGTTATTACCTCTTCTGAACTCCCAGCACTCCCCTCCACTCTCACTCAGAGGTCTGGAGGTATGTCCCCCAGGAGTCCAGATTCTTGGGTATTTTCTTGAGAGTTGTGGACAAGGCATGGACTATGCTGGTCAGTGCTGATTCTGCAGCATTCGAGTAAGAAGAGGACAGTCAGCTAAGAGGGAACCATAGAGGAACAGCAGTGCCCAGAGGCACAGAGCAGGTGCCGCAGTGGCAACAATTGGGCTCACCCCTGGATATTCCGGAGTCACATTCCTTGTCTTTCTGGGCAACTAGAGGAGGCTGGGCATCTTCTCCCATGGAAATCACTGGCATAACAGATCTGGGACTGAAATGCAGGCCCCATGAGTAAAGAGTTTGGCTGAGGCAGTACCAGCCTGGGTGGAGCTGGGGACTAGAATATTTGCATGCAAAGCCGGCAGATTCTCAGGGCAGGGCTGACCCAGAGGACTGCTAAACTGTGAATAAGATGCATCCGGCCCTCAGGGGATCATTAGCTGAGACAAAAGAGGACAGGCAGAGGCTGAAACTGACAGCTAACTGTGCCACTCCAACACAAACTGCAGTCAAGACAGGGCAGCAGCACAGACAGGACCTGAGTCACAGGTTTTGTGAACTCAAACAGTGTCTCTTCTGCAGGGGAATATAGGTGGGACAGAAACAAATTCTGCAAAGTTGTTCTCTTCTGTCAGTAACATCAATCAGGGGCAGGGCTGAAACTGAGTTAACAGCCTCCATTAAGCACTCGAGGTTGTCAAGCCTCACCTCCACCTGCCAGATACTGGCAGAGATCAACAGCCTGGCTGAGAATACATAGATCTCCCTGTAATTCAGGCAGGTGCAACTTCCTGGAGTATTAGCTCATTGGAGGGAAATGTGTCAAAGCCCTGTGTGGTTATCAGTGACTGAGTGTGACAGAGGTGCAAGAGGGGGAAGGAGGCTTCAACATCCAGACTAATATATTTCCTGGGTGGGTCCTCCTGATCTCACAGAGAACCAGAGCAAGTTGTATTTGAGTTGCCAGTAGACCCCTGCGATCTAGTTGCCAGAGACCTTTTGAACACTCCCACCTGAGACAGGTGCTGACTGAGACATTGATTTGGACCTCTTGAACTGGGCCAATCACCCAAGGACTATCCAAGTGGTACCCTGGGTTTGTGGTTGTGGGAAGGTTTGATTTTCATGTTCCAATTGTTGCCTGTGTGTGTGTGTGTGGGGGGTGACTTAATTGTTGGTATATCTCCAGAGCTGAGACTTCAACCCAGAGAAACTTATTCACTAGGGTAGGACAGAGCCTAGCTGAAAAGAAGACAGAGTCACTTAGCCCCACCACAGCAAGTAGGTCCCCAGTTGCTCAGGCCATATCACTACATGGGTCATTGGCAAAGCTCCAAGGAAAAAGATACAGATACTAGTCCCAGCTTTTGGGCAAAGGGCTAGTTAATCACTACTCCTGGAGCCCCCAACCCAACTTCTCTTTATCTACTCATCTAGTCAAATGGTGTAAAATAATCATGGGGTGGAAACAGCAAAAAAAAAAAAAAACTCTGGTAACATCAACAACCAGAGTAGATCAACCCCCACAAGAAAAAATATGGCAAACAGAACTGAAGATCCCATTCATAAACAGACGGCCAAGATGTCAGAAATCGAATTCAGAATTTGGACTGCAAACAAGATTAATAGAATGGAGGAAAAGTTGGAATTAGAAATTCTACGAGTTATTCAAAAGTTGTCTCAAGAATTCAAGGAATTTAAAGACAAAATCACCAAGGATTTTGACATACTGAATCAAAAATTTTCAGCCCTCAAAAATCTAAAAAATACAGTAGAATCCCTCAGTGACAGAGTGGAGCAAGCAGAAGAAAGGATTTCTGACATCAAAGATAAAGCTTTTGAACACTGTCAAACTCTCCAAGAGGAAGAGAAATGGAGAGCAAAAACGAATCATTCTCTCACAGAGTTCTGGGATAATTTGAAGAAAACTAATATTCGACTCATAGGAATCCCTGAAAGTGAAGAAGTGGCTTTGCAAGGCACAGAGACTCTTCTCCATGAAATTATGAAAGAGAATTTTCCAGACATGCCAAGAGATTCTGAAATTCAGATAGCAGACAGTTTCAGAACCCCAGCACAACTCAACCTGAATAAGACATCCCCCGGAACATCATAATTAACTTCACTGAAGTTAATATGAAGGAGAAAATTCTGAAAGCAGCCAGACATAAGAAAACTGTAACCTGCAAAGAGAAGAATATTAGAATGACTGCAAATCTCTCTGCTAAAAATTTTCAAGCTAGATGAGGGTGGTCATCAACTTTTATTCTCCTAAAACAAAATAACTTTCAACCCAGGATCCTGTATCCAGCTAAACTGAGTTTCATTTACGATGGAGAAATTAAATACTTTAATGACATTCACATGTTGAAGAAATTTGCCATAACTAAACCAGCTCTAAAGGTCATTCTCAGACCTATCCTTCATAATGACAAGCACAATCCTCCACCACAAAAGTAAACTCACTCAGAAACGTTTGATCAAACTCCAACATCCACAGTGACAAAAGGATTAAAAATGTCCACTGGACTATTGAAAAACTCAATACCCCAAATTCTACCAGGCTAATCAATATTCTCCATTAATGTGAATGGCTTAAATTGTCCTTTAAAGAGGCACAGGTTGGCTGACTGGACACAAAAACTCAGCTCAGATATCTACTGCATACAAGAATCTCATCTTACCTTAAAAGATAAATACAGACTCAGGGTGAAGGGATGATCCTCTATATTTCAGGCAAATGGAAATCAGAAAAAAAGCAAGTGTTGCAATTCTATTTGCAGATACAATAGGCTTTAAACCAATAAAAATAAAGAAGGTTAAGAATGGTCACTTCACATTTGTTAAGGGTAATATTCAATATGATGAAATTTCAATTATTAATATTTATGCACTCAACCAGAATGTGCCTCAATTTATACGAGAAACTCTAACAGACACGAGCAACTTGATTTCCTCCAGCTCCATAATAGTTGGAAATTATAACACTCCTTTCCCAGTGTTGGATAGATCGTCCAATAAGAAGCTGAGCAATGAAATTTTAGATTTAAAATTAACCATTGAACATTTTGATTTAACATACATCTACAGAACATTTCATCCCAACAAAACTGAATACACATTCTTCTCATCAGCCCACAGAACATACTCCAAAATCAATCACATCTTAGGTCACAAGTCTAAACTCAGTAAATTTAAAGGAATAGAAATGATTCCTTGCATCTTCTCAGACCACCATGGAATAAAAGTTGAACTCAGTAACAAAAGGAATCTGCACACTCATACAAAAACATGGAAACTAAATAACCTTATGCTGAATAATAACTGAGTCATAGATGAGATTAACAGGGAAATTACCAAATTTTTGGAACAAAATGACAGTGAAGACATGAATTATCAGAACCTCTGGGGTACCGCAAAGGCAGTCCTAAGAGGGAAATTTATAGCATTGCAAGCCTTCCTCCAGAGAACATAAACAGAGTAATTTAACAACTTAATGGGACATCTCAAGCAATTGGAAACGGAAAAACATTCCAAACCCAAACCCAGTAGAAGAAAGGAAATAACAAAAATTAGAGCAGAATTAAATGAAATTGAAAACAAAAGAATTATACAACAGATCAATAAATCAAAAACTTGGTTTTTTGAAAACATCAATAAAATAGAGAAACCTCTGGCTAACTTAACCAAGAAAAAAAAAAAAGAGTAAAATCTCTAATTTCATCTATCTGAAATGGTAATGATGAAATAACAACAGACTCCTCAGAAATTCAAAAAATCCTTAATGAATATTACAAGAAACTTTATTCTTAGAATTATGAATATTCGAAGGAAATTGACCAATACTTGGAAGCACACTACCTTCCAAGACTTAGCCAGAATCAAGTGGAAATGTTGAACAGGCCTATATCAAGTTCTGAAGTAGCATCAACTATACAAAGTATCCCTAAAAAGAAAAGCCCAGGACCAGATGGCTTCACATCAGAATTCTAGCAATCCTTTAAGGAGGAACTTGTAACTATATTACTTAACCTTTTCCAAGATATAGAAAAAGAAGGAATACTACCCAACCCATTGTATGAAACAAACATCACCTTCATCCCTAAACCAGGAAAAAACCCAACAATAAAAGAAAATTATAAACCTGTATAACTAAAGAATATTGATGCGAAAATACTAAGCAAGATCCTAACAAACAGAATCCAGCAACACATCAAACACATTATACAACATGACCAAGTGGGTTTTATCCCAGGGTCTCAAGACTGGTTCAATATACGTAAATCTATCAATATAATTCATCACATAAACAAATTAAAACACAAAGAACATATGATTCTCTCAATTGATGCTGAAAAAGCTTTTCATAATATCCAGCATCCTTTCATGATCAGAACACTTAATAAAATTGGTACAGAAGTGACTTTTCTTAAACTGATACTGGCCATCGACAGCAAACCCACAGTCAGTATTGTATTCAACGAAGTTAAATTTAAACCATTTTTACTCAAATCAGGAACCAGGCAAGGTTGCCCATTGTCTTCACTGCTTTTTCACATTGTAATGGAAGTCTTAGCCATTCACCAATAGAGAAGAAAAGGCGATCAAGGGTATCCATATAGGGTCAGAAGAGATCAAATTTTCACTTTTTGCAGATGACATGATTGTATATGTGCAAACACCAAGGATTCTACTACAAAACTTTTAGAAGTGTTCAAGGAATACAGTAGCATTTCAGGTTTCAAAATCAACAATCATAAATCTGTAGCCTTTATATATACCAACAATAGTCAAGCTGGAGAAACAGTCAAGGACTCTATTCCATTCATAGTAGTGCCAAAGAAGATGAAATATTTGTGTGGGTACCTACCAATGACATGAAATATCTCTATAAACTCTAAGAAAAGAAATAACTGAAGATGCTAACAAATGGAAAAACATACATGCTCATGGTGGGAAGAATCAACATCGTTAAAACGTCCATACCACCCAAAGCAATATATAATTTTAATGCAATCCCTATTAAAGCTCCACTATCATACTTTAAAGATGTCAAAAAAAATACTTTGTTTTATTATGCAATCAGAATAAAACCTGTAATAGTCAACACATTACTTAGAAATAAAAACAAAGCAAGAGGAATTACGCTACCAGACCTCAGAGTATACTATAAATTGATAGTGATCAAAACAGCATGGTACTGGCACAAAAACAGAGAAGTATATATATATATATATATATATATATATATATATATATATATATATCAGAATAGAGAACCAAGAGATGAACCTATTTACTGTTGTTTGATCTTTGACAAGCCAATTAAAAACACTCACTCAGGAAAAGATTCCCCATTTAACAAACGGTGATGGGTGAACTGGCTGGTGATGTGTAGAAGACTGTAATGGGACCCACACCTTTCACCATTAATTAAGATAGACTCTCACTTGGGCGGCACCTGTGGCTCAGCGGGTAGGGCGCCGGTCCCATATGCTGGAGGTGGTGGGTTCAAACCCAGCCCCAGCCAAAAAAAAAAAAAAAAAAAAGATAGAATCTCACTGGATTAAAGATTTAAACTTAAGACATGAAACTATAAAAATACTAGAGGAAATTGCAGGGAAACTCTTGAAGAAATCAGTCTGGGCGAATATTTTCTGAGGAGGACCCCCAGGGCAATTGACAGCATCAAAAATACTCTACTAGGACCTGATCAAATTAAAAAGCTTCTGCACAGCCAAAAACACAGTAAATCAAGAAAGCAGACAGCCCTCAGAATAGGAGAAGATATTTGTAGGTATGTCTCTGACAAAGGTTTAATAACCAGAATCCACAGAGAACCCAAAAGTATTAGCAGGAAAAGAACAAATGATCCCATCTCAGGGTGGGCAAAGGACTTGAAGAGAAACTTCTCTGAAGAAGACAGGTGCATGGCCTACAGACATATGAAAAAATGCTCATCATCCATAATCATCAGAGAAACACCAAATCAAAACTATTTTGAGATATCATCTAACTCTAGTAAGATTAGCCCCCATCACAAAATCCCAAAACCAGAGATGCTGGCATTGATGTAGATAAAAGGGAACACATTCAAACTGCTGGTGGGAATGCGAACTAATAGGAACTTTTGGAAAGATGTTTGGAGAACACTTACAGATCTAAAAGTAGACCTGCCATTCAATTCTACCATCCTCTACTAGGTGTATATCCAGAAGACCAAAAATCACATTATAAAAAAGATCTATGTATCAGAAAGTTTATTGCAGCTCAATTCATAATTGCTAAGTCATAAAAGAAACCCAAGTACCCATGGACCCATTAATGGATCAATAAATTTTAGTATATGTACACCATGGAATATTAGGCAGCCTTAAAGAAGGATGTAGACTTTACCTCTTCCATGTTTACATGGATGGTGCTGGAATATATTCTTCTTAGCAAAGTATCTCAAGAATGAAAGCAAAAGTGTCCAATATATTCATTGTATCAAAGTAACAATGTACTCAAATTATTTGATAAAACCTATTTATATAACCCAATTATATCCCAGGAAGAAGGGAAAAGGAGAGAGAGAGAGGGTAGGGGAGGGGGGAGAAAGGGGGGAGGGAGAGTAATTGGTGGGACCACACTTAACAGTGCTTCTTACAAGGGTACATGTGAAATTTACTAGGTGTAAAATATAAATGTCTTAACACAATAACTAAGAAAATGCTGTGAAGGCTATGTTATCAAGTTTGATGAAAACATTTCAATTTGTATATAAAACCAGCACATTTTGCCCCATGATTGCATTAATGTACACAGCTATGATTATATATATATATATGTATTTATATATATATATATAATAATAATTGAAATGAAAACATTTCAATTTGTATATAAAACCAGCACATTTTACCCCATGATTGCATTAATGTACACAGCTATGATTATATATATATATATATATACATATATATATACATATATATGTGTGTGTGTGTATAAAACACAGCCAGGGGTGGCACCTGTGGCTCAAGGAGTAGGGCACCCACCCTGTATACCAGGGGTGGCGGGTTCAAGCACAGCCCCAGCCAAAACAGCAACAAAAAGAAAAAAAAGATGGAAAATAAATATAAGAATAACACAGCCAGCCACTGTACAGCAGAGCCTTCTACCTACCTGAGTATCCACCATGGTTGTCAAAGTATACTACAGCTAGTATTGATGAGCAATAGTGACTTGCATGTTAAGACAACACACAAACCTTGCCCTATATATTCTGTTTCATCACAGGTAAGCTTAAAAATAGAATTTACAAGCCTGTTTATTTTTATAACAAAAATTGTAGAACTAAGCAATCCTAGCCTGTTATTATGAAATGAGAACAAAAAAAAAAAATGAGTTGTTTGCATCCACGATTTGAAACATGACTTCAATCATAGATGCTGTTTTCATATCAGCATTGTTAGTTCTCTCTCATATATTGCAAGGAAGTAAGCTTTCTTTCATTCTGAACATTTGCTATGGCATTTATTTTTGTTAAAACTCATCTTGTGGGATTGAAACTGTAACAATGATGGCCAATTAGAATCCAGATTTGCCATTCAACATATTATCTGTCCTTTATGGCATTTTCTAACATATCAGTTTGATAGAAATGTCTTCTGCGTGTTCAAAGAAATAGTTTAGTATGTTAATATTTGAATATAAAAATTTTCAATCACATACAACTGAGTGACAAAAGTGTACTAAATTTCCATCAACTTTTGCCAATTGGGTTTCCTTTATTCCACTCCTTACAACCACCATATGTCATTCCACCCACAAATAACTCAGTGTACATTTATAATAAATAAAGCCTTTAACACAACTAGAGTGACATCATTATATTTGCTCAATTAACAATATTTGCTTAACATCATCAAATACTTCTTCCATGATTTATTTTTCATATATAGTTTATTTATTCAAAGCTGAATTCAAATGACATCCACACACTTACATTTGGCTAGTATGTCTTTTTATTTTTTTTTTGTAGAGGCCTCACTTTATGGCCCTCGGTAGAGTGCCATGGCTTCACACAGCTCACAGCAACCTCCAACTCCTGGGCTTAAGCGATTCTCTTGCCTCAGCCTCCCAAGTAGCTGGGACTACAGGCGCCCGCCACAACGCACGGCTATTTTTTGGTGGCAGTTTGGCTAGGGCCGGGTTTGAACCCGCCACCCTCGGTATATGGGGCCAGCGCCTTATTGACTGAGCCACAGGCACCGCCCTGGCTAGTATGTCTTATGTATTTTTCACAGTTTATGCTAGTTCTCTTCCATTAATTTTTATGTTGATTATTCGTTGAAGAAAATGTGTCTTGTGATATTTTCCACATTGTTCTAGGATTTGGATTTGGCTGTTCTTTTCATTGTTTCTCTAGCTCACACAGGGAGGGGGTATGTACATCTTAAAGAATCTTTTTTTTTTTTTTTTCTCGTAGAGACAGAGTCTCACTGTACCGCCCTCCCGTAGAGTGCCGTGGCATCACATGGCTCACAGCAACCTCTAACTCTTGGGCTTAAGCTATTCTCTTGCCTCAGCCTCCCGAGTAGCTGGGACTACAGGCGCCTGCCACAACGCCCGGCTATTTTTTTGTTGCAGTTTGGTGGGGGCTGGGTTTGAACCCGCCACCCTCAGCATATGGGGCCGGCGCCCTACTCACTGAGCCACAGGTGCCGCCCTAAAGCATCTTTTTAAGAGGTTATATAATATGTATGATTGTCCCATATGGGCAAGATTGATCAATTGATTCAACATGATTCGTGAATTAGTTTTAGTTTTCCATCCAGCTTTTACCTGTTTAAACATTCCTTGGTGATCCTTGCCTAAATCCATTATTTCATGAGCGATGTTAAAGGTTTTATTTTAATGTTCTCTCTTGATATATGATCTTAAATTCTTGTATAAGGTTGACCTTTACATATTTATTTCGATTTTTTTGTCATTCATAAATACAAAATGTTATTTGTACTTCATTAGTGTTGAATGACTAAAATGCTATTCATACCACAATACTCAAGATAAGTTACTCAACTACATCATTGTTTATTTACTTTGAGCAAAACAGGGCAATTAAAAAAAAAGATGTACTAAAAATAGAGTTCACAAATTATCAGGAAAAAAAAGAAAAACCATAGTCTAGGCTTAACTGGAGTAAGTGTCACCATAAAGTCCATGATCAGGAGGAACTCCATTTTGCCTTGGGCTGCAACAAGCAATAGATGTGGTGATCTGCAGGTAGGGCTGGCATCTTCATGTGGCTCCTCTCAGCTGGGTAGGCTCTCCCAGATGTGCCTCCAGTGGTCCTGTGGCCTGGGCTGGCTTGGCCCAGCTGCCTTGAAATCCCTTCCAGGCCTCTGGGCGCTCCCCCTTCTCCTCATTCATGCTGTCACTCTGCTGTGCCCTGGTTTTCTGCCTCCTCCTTGCCCAGCATGCTGGCCCTGGCCAGCCCCAACCACTGGTGGCAAGTGTGCCCATGGCTTAGGGATTTGAATGCAGCTGTGGAGGGAGCTGCACGCTGTTGCTTCTGCTTGAAAGAGGGGGCCAAAAAGTAAATGGCATGGCCTGGGTACATGACTAGGGTGTGGAGATGACCACAACCTGCAAGACCTGGAAGAGAGAGCACAGACAGAAGGTGAAGGTGTCCTAGCTGACATTGTCAGGCCCTGGGTGGCCATGCAGGAAGTGGATTCTGTGATCAGCAGGGTGTAGAACAACACCTGAACCAGCCATTTCCCACCCACCCATGCTCACAGAAAGGGTGGGTGGGATCTAGGGGCACTGTGAAGGCAGGTCAAAGTTGGGCCTCCTCCGCACCCCAGTAGAGAAGGGGTGGCTAGCAATCCATGCTGCTCCAGCTCACAGACACAAAGCTTGCACAGCCCTAGTATCAGGGAACTTTCTACCTTTTATGGAAGGGGAAGCTTCGTCTCATTTCCTGCCTCTGACCATGGGGTATAGGAGGAGGGATCGTCTCCATCCAAGAGCCTGCTCTGTTCCTCTGAGCTCCAGCTCAGGGACTGCACCCACCCTCTGAGAACCACAGGGCCTGGGGGCTGCCTTCCCAAGGCAGATGTGGAAACCAAGGCCAGCTCCACTCAGAGTCTGGGCAGTGCTGTGCAGTTTCGGCTTCTGCTTAACCAGTGCCCCATCCGTTCCACACTGAAGGCTAAGCTTCTGCACTCAGACTGAGGTCACCACCCCGTTTCTCAAGCATATGTCCCCAAACCACCTTCCACAGCTGTGGCTGCCTGGAAAGGGTCTGGCATTCAGCCAGCATCATACCTGGCAAGGCAGGAGTGTGAGAAGGGAGGAGGGCTGCAGGGGTACAGGCCAGAGGGTTGAAAGGCGGTCACAGCTGTGTTGCCTCCAGACTGGTGCCTGTCCCCGAAGAGGCCGATTTCACTGGAGCTGTGTCTTGTCCTGAGAGCCTCAGCCACACCTTACCAGCACCCTTTTCTCTCTTGCCAGTTGTGTTCATGACAGTGAAGGTCCCTCCCTGGCTGGAGGTGATGGAAGGTCCTAAAGGAAGAGGCTCCAAGGGCCATCAGGGCTGGTCTTCTGTGACTCGAGCCTCTGGGAGTGTGGACAGGTTCAAGAGATGAGGAGGCCCTGGAGCTGCTGCCAGCGCCTTCCTTCCCTCCCCATCCTCCCCCTGGTCTCTTTCCTGGGCCCTCTGTTCCTCACTATCAGTGCAGAGCCATGCTACTCGCGACCTCCATCCCGCGCCCTCTGTCCCACGCCATCCTTCTGGTGTCCTCAGTCCCGAACCATCATTCTGCGTCCTTCCTTCAGTGCCATACTTTCCACATATTCCATCTCGCGCTTTTGGTCCTCGTGCCGTCCTTCCCGCATCCTCCCTCACGCTCCATCGTAAGGGCGTCCTACATCCGGTGCCATCCTTCCTGAGTCCTCAGTCCCGCGCCTTCTTTCCGCGTGGTCCTTCCCGCATCCTCCCTCCCCCGCCAACCTTCCCACATACTCCATCCAGCACCATCTTTCCGGCGTCCTCCCACCAGGGACATCCTTCCCATGTCCTCCGTCCTGCACCATCCTTCCCACGTCCTCCCTCTCGAGCCATCCTTTCTGCATCCCCAATATCGCATCCTCAGTCCCGAGCCATTCTTCCGCGTCCTCCCTTCAGTGCCATACATTCCGCATATTCCATCTCGCGCTGTTGGTCCTGCTCCATCCTTCCCGCGCCAACCTAAACGTTTCCTATATCCCATGCCATCCTCCCTGAGTCCTCAGTCCCGCACCTTCCTTCCCGCAACGTCCTCCCCCCATCCTCCATCTCGCATCCTCCCTCCCATGACAACCATCCCAGGTCTTCCATCCAGCGCCATCTTTCCGGCGTCCTCCCACCAGGGACATCCTTCCCATGTCCTCCTTCCTGCACCATCCTTCCTGTGTCCTCCCTCTGGAGCCATCCTTTCTGCATCCTCCATCTCGCTCTCTCAGTCCCGAGCTATCCTTCCAGCGTCCTCAGTCCAGAGCCATCCTTCCCGCGTCCTCAGTCCCAAGCCATCCTTCCCGCGTCCTCCCTCTCGAGCCATCCTTTCTGCATCCTCCATCTCGCTCTCTCAGTCCTGTGCCATCCTTCCCGCGTCATCCCTCTCAATCCATCCTTTCTGCATCCTCCATCTCGCGTCCTCAGTCCCGAGCCATCCTTCCCGCGTCCTCCCTTCAGTGCCATACATTCCGCATATTCCATCTCGCGCTTTTGGTCCTCGTGCCGTCCTTCCCGCGTCCTCCCTCACGCTCCATCGTAAGGGCGTCCTACATCCCGTGCCATCCTTCCTGAGTCCTCAGTCCCGCGCCTTCTTTCCGCGTGGTCCTTCCCGCATCCTCCCTCCCCCGTCAACCATCCCACATACTTCATCCAGCACCATCTTTCCAGCGTCCTCCCACCAGGGACATCCTTCCCATGTCCTCCGTCCTGCACCATCCTTCCCGCGTCCTCCCTCTCGAGCCATCCTTTCTGCATCCCCAATCTTGCGTCCTCAGTCCTCAGCCATTCTTCCCGCGTCCTCCCTTCAGTGCCATACATTCCGCATATTCCATCTCGCGCTGTTGGTCCTGCTCCATCCTTCCCGCGCCAACCTAACCGTTTCCTATATCCCATGCCATCCTCCCTGAGTCCTCAGTCCCGCACCTTCCTTTCCTCAACGTCCTTCCCCATCCTCCATCTCGCATCCTCCCTCCAGCGCCATCTTTCCGGTGTCCTCCCTCCAGGGACATCTTTCCCATGTCCTCCTTTCTGCATCCTCCATCTCGCTCTCTCAGTCCTGTGCCATTCTTCCCGTCCTCAGTCCCGAGCCATTCTTCCCGCGTCCTCCCTCTCGAGCCATCCTTTCTGCATCCTCCATCTCGCTCTCTCATTCCCGAGCCATCCTTCCCGCCTCCTCAGTCCCAAGCCATCCTTCCCGTGTCCTCCCTCTCGAGCCATCCTTTCTGCATCCTCCATCTCGCTCTCTCAGTCCTGTGCCATTCTTCCGGCGTCCACAGTCCCAAGCCATTCTTCCCGTGTCCTCCCTCTGGAGCCATCCTTTCTGCATCCTCCATCTCGCGTCCTCAGTCCCGAGCCATCCTTCCCGCGTCCTCCCTTCAGTGCCATACATTCTGCATATTCCATCTCGCGCTGTTGGTCCTGCTCCATCCTTCCAGCTTCCTTTGTCCTTCCGGCGTCCTCCCTTTCGCACCATCCTAACCGTTTCCTATATCCCGTGCCATCCTCCCTGAGTCCTCAGTCTCGCGCCTTCCTTCCCACGTGATTCCCCCATTGTCCATCTCGCATCCTTCCTCCCATGACAACCGTCCCACGTCCTCCCTCCAGGAACATCCTTCCCTCGTCCTCCATCCTGCGCCATCCTTCCCGTGTCCTCCCTCTCGCCCCATTCTTTCTGCAACCTCCATCTCCCGCTGTCAGTCCTGTGCCATCCTTCCAGCCTCCCGCGCCCTCCTTCCTAGGGTCTCGAGCTCCCGCACCTGCGGGCCTGCAGCCCCAGCGGAGGTTGACCGGTCGGCTCCCAGCCCACGCACCACGTCGGTTGGACACTTTCCCGCACTCTCGCTCCCGCCACTACTGGCCGCAACACGGTTTCCGAGACGCTCCCGCTACTTCTTGAGTCACTGTGATCTTCTGGAGAGTTTGGGGACTTCCAGAGAGTTTTATTTCTTCAGGAAAAGACCCTGAAGGCTCCATGAACAGCAAGACCCGCAGCCTGGTTCCTCCCTTAGGGGGAAGCCCAGGTCGGGGTGGGAGTCCAGAAAGTCCTTCCCTTGTCCATCCCTGTCCTCAGCCCTCAGTCCCCGTGGGTACCTATGAGCTACTGCCCCGTGGAGGGGCCATTTTGGAGATGCCAAGGCCTGTGATCCCCAAGGTGTCACTTGTGCCACGGACTCTGGGTGGGGCTGGCACTGAGATGCCCTGGGAGGGGGCGATCTGGAGGTGACTTTTGTGCCACAGACCCTGAGCAGGGCCTGCACGGAGTTGACCCCATTGGGGAGTATTCTTGAGGTGATCTGTGAACCACTGTCCCCAGGTGGGGCCACCTTGGAAATGCCACAGCTGGAGATCCCAGAGGTGACCTGTGCACAACAGACCCTGGGTGGGGCTGGCATGGAAATGACCACAGTGGGGGCCATCCCTGAGGTGATCTGTGTGCCACAGACACTGAGCGAGTCTGACACAGAGTTGCCTCCGGTAGAAGCCATACCTGAGGTGAGCTGTGCACCACTCCCCAGTGGTGTGGCCACCTTGGAGATGCCACAGTTAGAGATCCCAGAAGTGACCTGTGCACAACAGATGCTGGGTGGGGCCAGAACAGAGATGACCATACGGGGGGCCATTCTTAAGGTGACTTGTGTGCTGCAGACCCTGAGCAGGACCGACACTGAATTGCCTCTGGTGGAAGCCATCCCTGAGGTAACCTGTGCACCACTCCCACCTGTTGGGGCCACCTTGGAGATGCCACAGCTGGAGGTCCCGGAGGTGAGCTGTTCAGCAGTCCCCCCTGGCGTGGTCACCTTGAAAACGCCACAGTTGGGGTTCCCAGAGGTAATCTGTGCACAACAGTCCCTGGGTGGGGCCAGTACAGAGTTGACCTCAGTGGGGGCCATCTCTGAGATAACCTGTGCACCACTCCAACCTGTTGGGGCCACCTTGGAGATGCCACAGCAGGAGGTCCTGGAGGTGCGCTGTGCACCACTCCTCCCTAGTGTGGCCACCTTGGAAACACGACATTTGGGGATCCCAGAGGTAATCAGTGCACAACAGACCCTGGGTGAGGCCAGTACAGAGTTGACCCCAGTGGGGGCCATCCCTGAGGTGACCTGTGTGCTACAGACCCTGAGCGGGACTGACATAGATTTGCCTCTGGTGGGGGCCATTCCTAAGTTGAGGTGTGCACCACTTCCCACTGGTGTGGATACCTTGGAGATGCCACAGCTCAAGATCCCAGCGCTGACCTATGGACAACTGAACCTGGGCGGGGCCAGGACTGAGATGCCACAGCCAGAGAAGAACTACAAGGTGACATGTGGGCAACCACCCCTCAGTGAGGCCAGCTCAGAGATGTCAAGAGCAGCAGCACGTGCCATGGGGGAACAGCAAACTTTGATGAAGGTGCGTGGTGGGCTTTGGGAAATAGGATGGACCACTGGTGGCTGCACGGTATGATTTAAGGGGGATATCCCACACCCACTGCAGGAGCCCAGAAATGACTCCAGGTCCGGGAGGTGGTGGTGAGAATTGGAAGGGTGGGTGCAGGATCATGACCCTGGTCACCATGGGGACATGTAGGTTTGGCCTGCCTTCGACCAAATTGGGCCACCCAGGGGGTGGTAGGCCTTGGTGTACTGTAGAGAGGGCAGAGGTGGTGATCCCTGGTGTTGTTGCTCCTCTGTCCAATTAGGACTCTGGAGGCTAGAGAGGGGTGCAGGTGTTGTTGGGGGTGTTAGGGTGGCATGTGTTCCCTGTCATAGTTGGGAGGGGCAACCTGAGCAATGACTTATAAGATTTCCCTAGATAAACACAGCCACCAAGTGGCAGGAGGAATTCATCTTGTACATTCCCTTCGGAATAACTCAGCCACCAGGTAGCAGGAGGTCTCCCAAGGTGTCCAGTTCTCTGTAGAAGGATTCCAAGCAAGTGTACCTGCGATAAGAGCCATTCACTTCACTCAGGAACTGGCACTGGTGTTTCTGTCCATGTCTCCGAATTCCCTGTCCCCCTGCATAAGTCACTCTAATATTTGGCCCTGTGTTTCCTTATGGCAGTGGAACACTTCCAGACTCTCTGGAAACAAGTGGCTGATAGAGGGATAACCTGGCTCTTCCTTAAACTTTCTCATGGTGCTGCAGAGACATAGGGAGTTGCATAGGCTCTCTGCTTGTCCTGATTTTAGTGCCCTTCCTAAATCTTCCCTCCAGGATCTTGTGTTGGCCAGAGGGCCATTGAAGAGGGGTGAGAGCCCTTCCCTGGAGTTGGAAGTGTCTGAGCTTCCCAAGACTTGACTGTGGGTGAGAGTCAGTACTGCCCCCTCATCCTTTGATGTCTACATTGAGTCTACATTTTGTCTTCAGTGCTTTTTCCCTTCGGAGATTGAGGGAGGAAGTGTGTGTGTGTGTGTGTGTGTGTCCACAAGTAAAATCAAGTATTTCCAAACTGCCTCCTTTTCTAGTAAACTCAATCCAGTCTTCTAGCATTGAGACTCTCCTACACTTCATATTGCAATGCAAATCCTTGTCTCCCAGAGTTCCTTTCTTCTTGCCACTTCTGTAGTCACATCAGCCTAAGGAGTTAGATTCCTGAGGGTTGTGTTCCTAAGAGTTGTGGGTAATGCAACCACTGACATTTGGCTTTCACACTATAAGGTATAAACTAGGTTATTGAATCACTGAACTTTAGAGGGATTCGACTATTCTGGGAAAGTGATGGAACCTATGGGCTTTTTCTGTACAGAGACACCAAATATACAACATGGCAAAAAATTTAAAAAATATTGCAAGTTAGGCTAAACATAAGTCAAGGTTAATAACTCTTGAATGAGAAATTTGATAATTTTCCTTTTAACCTATTTGCTTTCAACCTTTTATTAATGTTGTGTCTAATTCCTACAGTTGCCTGAAAGGAATTTGTGTATATAGTTTTTACATGGGAGACAAAAGATTAATGAGGGGAACAGCAAAACTGAGGACAGAGCAGGGGTGAAAACAACAATTTGGGAGAGATCTCTGGGGGCTTGGAGATGTGGTGAGCTAAGAAGTAACACCCAAGAAAGCGTTATTCTCAGCCCCTTATAAATGCATGATTGGTAATTAAATGGCATAGCTAGGTTTTATTTTACTAGCTAAGAATTAGTTCTTTTAAATCCTGCGTTGGCATAATGACCCTGCGGTAGCTAGTAGGGTTTCTGTGGTTCCTGTTGGAGCAACAGGCAGCTGTCATGCAGGGCTGGTCTAGTCTCCTAGAAAATGGGTCACAGCTCTGGCCAGGCCAGGGGGAGAGGGTGGAGCAGGGAGAATGGGTTTGGTAATACAGCCTAAAGTCCACTCATGGTTCTTTGTGACTCTGTTGTTACTTTTACTCGTGAATCTCTAGGGACTGATTTTAGAGGTGTTAAGTACATCAGGTTAAATTTAGAGCATAATTATCTTGATAACTTGAGTTAAATAATACCGCATTTATCCCAAATTTTTGATCACTGAAAACAGAGTAGCCTGATTATATTTAAATTAGAAAGAAAACTGTCCCTTTTAATTACAGCAAAAAAAAAAAATGATATGGATAGAAATATCTACAAATGTGTAAACATTTAAATTTAAAATAAGATTTCAAGGTTCGTTCTATTTTCATGAGAACACTATTCTCTGGGCCTTTTCTTTAACTATTTGTCCACCCTGTACTGGTCTTTCCTTGAAGGGTAGTTGGGACCTGTTCTGCCTTTGAAGTAGTGTCCCTGGGATGACACTTTAATCAGGGAATCCACGTTCAGCCTTCAGCATAGGGCTGGGCACAACATACCAGTAATAATGGTGTTTTTCCCAAATACTGTGATCAACATTGAACCACTTTACTCAATGAAGATACAACCCAATCTTACTTCCTATACAAGCTTTCATACTTGCTATCCTTTAAAAAAAAAAAAAAAACTTTTCTATTTTAGATGTTATAGTTTTATTGGCATAATGAAATTGTAGAGTCCTTGGTATATAAAGATGGGCAATACAAACTTGTTGAATTGGATTGAAAGTCAATGTTTACTTTCTTATAAACCACATGGTCTTCTTTTACTTTTTCCAAAACAGAAAACAAACACATTGCTAGACAGAGTCCTGGAAGAACAGCCTCCTACTGGCAGGTAAGTGCAAGGCTTTGTACTGCACATGTGGTGTGTGCTTAGAACATTATATTCCATGGTAAGTTTCAGGTCACATTTCTTGTAGGTGCGGATTTTGTTGTTGTTGTTTTTTTCCATTAGCACCAGCATTGTTTGTTTAATAATGAAAAATTTGACTCCTGTCCTGAGGTTACTTTATAAGGCCTATATTTTGTAGGAATCATAAAGCCTTTCAGAGCTGGTGTGTATGCTCAGTTGGGTTCAAAGTGATTCAAAAGTGTACCTCACATCACATAGTATTCAAACATAAAGGTTGCACATTTTATCAAAGTTTAAAGCTTATTTGTAGAAACAATTGAAAATAAGAATACTAAAAAAATATGCATTGTGTTATTCACCAAAATTTCCTTTTTTTTTTTTTTTTGAGACAGAGTCTCACTCTGTCACCCTGGGCACATGGCATCCCCCAAGCTCGCAGCAAACCACACCCCTGGGTTCAAGTGATCCTTCTGCATCAGACTCCCAAGTAGGGGGGATTACAGGCACACACCACAACATCTAGCTCAGTTTTCAATTTGTATTAGAGACTGGGCTTTTTTTTTTTCTTTTCCTTTCTTTTAGAGACAGATTCTCACCCTGTGTCCCTCAGTAGAGTGTCATGGAATCACAGCTCAAAACAACCTCCAGCTCCTGGGCTTAGGCAATTCTTTTGTCTCAGCCTCCCCAGGAGATGGCACTATAGTTACCCACCATAACACCTGCCTATTTTTTTGTTGCAGTTTGGCCAGTTCCAGGTTTTAACTTGCCACCCTCAGTATATGGGGCCAGCACCCTACTCACTGAGCTTCAGGCACCGCCCTAGAGAATGGGTTTTGTTCTCATAAACTTAGCCTGTATTGCATCATTTAACTTACTGATCTGTGGGAAAGACCATCTGCTAGTGTCAACACCTGTTGTGTCACCATCTGTGTGCTCCAATAGGACTCTGCTGATCGACGGCCCAGTTGAACTGAAAAGAGGCCTGAAGAAGCAGAAGCGTCATATATTCCTGTACAACGATGTGTTTGTTGTGGCCAAAACCAAGTAAGTGGACTGAATATTCTCTATTGGTAATCATTATCCTATTGCATTTTCACTAGCAAAGATACACTTTCACTCTATGGACTCAGTGCCTATGGTCACAATGTCTAGTCTCTGTTACTATGACCAGCATCTAAATTGAGTTTTATAATTCTTTCCTTTTTTGGTAAAGAAATGTGTCAATTATTTATGCAAGAAGCATTCATTAATTTCCTGTGCCATGCCTGAGTTATGTGGGAGATATAACGGAGAAGGTGATGGGTTCAGTCCTTGCTCTTTGGTAACTTCCATTTTAATATGGGAACTTATGTGTGTGTTGAGGGGATAGGATGACAGATTGTGATTACTATATAAAGAAATAGGGTACTGGGTGAAGTAAAAGATGAGGTGTATAGTTGGTAGGTGTAGTCAAGGAGAAAATCATTGAAGGAAGAAATGTAAATAGCCATTTAGATAGATATAGGGAGGAGGAACATTTTAGGTAGAGGCAACAAGCACAAAGGTGGTGGGCAGAGCTTGGCCCTCAGAGGAGTAAAAAGAAGCCCTGTGTAACTGGAGCCTAATGAGCAGACGAGAGTGGTAATACTTTGAAGCAGAAAGAAAAAAAAATGGAAGCAAAGTTAGCTTATCAGGACCTTTGTAGGAATGTTAATTACCTGTTGCTGTACAACAAGTTACCCCAAAACATAACAGCACAACACTGCAAACATCTCCTACATCTTCTCTGATTTGGAAATCTGGGAGTGTTTCACTAGATTCTTATAGTTCACGGGGCCTCCTCAGGCCACTCAAGCTTGTTGGCACAGATATAATTATCTCAAGGCTCAGCTACAACTGGAGAATCCACTTTCAAGACTCTTGGAAGTGGATGCTGGCAGCCTCAGTGCTCTACTGGCTGTTGGTCAGATGTCTGCTGTCCATGTGGATCTGTCCACAGGGCTGCTCATAATGGCAGTGGCTTCCTTCAAAGTGGAAGATCCAAGAGAATAGGCAATTGAAATAGCACCCAAAATAGAAACCACAGTCTCTTATAACCTAATTGTTGAAGTAGTGTACCATCATTTCTGATGTATGCAATGGGCCACACAGGCCACCCCTGGTAAGGCATCGTAGGGAGCTACAATAGAGTGAGAATAACAGGAATTAAGGATTATTGGGGACCATCTTTTGGATGTGGGTCCACAAAGCATTTTATAAAGACTTTTTTTCTGAGGAATTTTGCTAAGGGAGTGGCATAGCATTATTCCTTTTTTGCAAAAAAAATATAATTCTGGCTCATGTTAGTTAGAAACTGGGTTTGAAGTTAGACCAGTATAGAAGCAATAGACTTGATAGGCAGTTACTGTTTGAGTCATGACAGAGATAGTGAGGATTTTATCTGAGAAATGACAGCTAAGAGGTTGATACAGACATACCTGGAATATTCTTTAGAGGTGTCCTAGAGGAGTCACTTTCTGTTCAACACTAAATATCACTTCAGTTAACACTCAACCTAGAACATGGTGGCTGCTACTGGCTCTAATTCTCATTCTCCAAATTTATGAAACATTAGGAAAGAGAAAAGTAGTTTTGAAAGTCCAATCCTGTGAGAGATATTTTCAGTCACTCAACAATAGTAGTTACTGTTATCTACTACTCACACTCACCCAAGTATGTTATTCTGCATCATATATAAGGCATGGACAAGGCTAAATAATTTTACAAACACTGTATTTCATGTGACTGGCATTAATAACAAGAGAAACCAAGCATTTATTGGGATATTATAGGCATACTCTCTTAGATACTTATAACAATTGTAACAATTTTATCATTTTTGTACATGGGTATTCATTAATATTTGTCTCATTTTACAATAGAACTTGATACTTAGAGAAGTTAAGCAATTTCCTCAAGGTCAAAGACTAATTAGTTAACCCTCATTTGGACCTAGATCAATCTTACTTCAAAGTCCATTCTTTTAGACAGCATGTGGTCTGTTGCCTTTATAATTATTTAACTCTTTTTTTTTTTAGTTACCTATTTCATAGAAGGTTACTCAATCATACAGGTTTTTCTTATCATTAAAGTAGTCCTTCCTTTGTTATGAGTAAATAGTTCCATCTAAATAGCCATTTAGTAAGAAAAGGTATGAATTGCTTAGTGTCCTTCTCAAAATGAAAGGTAACATAAAGAAAAGGGTTTCAGAGTATTTTTAAAATAAGTGATGCCTACATATGCAGTTTTCGAAGCAGATATGGTATTATGAGTAATACCCAGAATGAAAAGGAGTTTCATTTTTGTTGTTTTCCGAAGGCATTGCCTTTGAAAATGTCCACATGAAATTCTAAGTACAGAGGCTTTTAATGGAAGACCAAATCATTAATTTTCTTTTTAAAATAGATGTTTATTTAAAATATTGGATGAGTTCTTCATGGTAGGCATTACAAGGTAGGCTCACAAAGGTCTCATTTCTGCAACCCCCTGAGATAAGTTTTTTGTGTTTTTTTTTTTTAATTTTAAGATGTTGAACCCTGAGGTTTAGGGAAGTTTATCATAAGTAATGGCAGAGCTGGAGCTTGTACATGGATCTTAATTCCAAGGGCTGGCTCTATCAGTCTTCCTTACTGCATTCATTGTATTCATTAGGTGCAAAGCTTAGCCCGGAGGTTGATAAGCAGACAGCAACAAATGTCCTGAGCTCTGCCATTAAATACTACTTCCAACACTCATTGAACTCTTAGGGAAGAAGATTTGTGCCTTTTTGTGATTTTGGTATCTTTTTCTTAGCAGTTATAACACTATTTAGCATGGAGAAATGTTTCATAGTTTTTACCTTAAATTATTTATTATTCCATACATTGCTTACATGAACATGACATTCATAGTTTGCTAGAAACATTTTCAATAGATTTAACACTTGAAAACAGCTGTTTTTAGATATATTGACAAAACTTGCACCCATTATCTACTTCTATTGCTTTTAAGTATCTCTCGTTTAAGATTCCATTATTTTCAGGTTGCATTATTTTTCCACACATAACCTAAATCTGTGTTCAGGCTAATGTTTTTAGGAAGTGACACAATTTCTCTCTATCCATTGAAATGCTGTTATTGAGGACAGTCAATTTATGAAAGTTGAAGTACTTTCTATAACCATTGGGGATATTTGAAGTTTTGGATGATCTGGGAGACCACTTTGCCTGAGGGAAGAGCAGATTCTCAGCGGGGTAGGCCTCTGAGCTCCTCCTCTGCTGGGTTCTAATTTGACCCCAGCAGCCTGTCCAGACCTGGTGTGGCGGTCCTGGCTCAGCAGCCGCTGGATGGTGGATAGAGACCAGGGCTCACAGGAGGTGTGGCCTCTTTCACCCCAGCTGCCGCTAGGGGGCCTTCCCACACCTCCTGGGTCTGGTCAGACCTGGAATGGCGGAGCCTGCAAGACTGGGCACTCCCCGCTGCCAGTACCCAGCACAGAGTTCCCTGTCTTTTGTAGAGGAGCGTCCAGAGGCCACCAGCATGTGGAAGGCCAGTGCCCATCTCCTCTCTGCCTTTTCTGCTCCTGCCGTCTCACTGGCACGAGGTCCGACTCTAAGGACTCTGAGCAACTTGCACCTGGACATCTGGGCCACTTTGCCAGGGGAGCTGGGAAAGCCGCACCTATAGGCTCCCTACTCAGTCACCTCTAGGGCGCTGGAAGAGCAGCAGGTGCTTTTGGTGAAGGCAGTGGTTCTCAATCTTCCTAATGCCGCAGCCCTTTAATACAGTTCCTGTGGGTGGCGACCCACAGGTTCTCAACCTGTTCTCACCTGGTTCTCAACAGGTTCTCCCCTGGTAAAGGGGAGCCAATGTAGGGTCCCTCCAGTGCATGGGCTCTAGGATCGCGCAGGTGTCCCTCAGACCAGACTCTGGAAGAGGCCTAGGGCCAGGAGCTGAACTGCCACCTCTTCAGTGCCCACGGAGAGGCAGTCACTTCCTCCCACAGCTGTGCTTTAGTACTATGACCCTGTGCCATGGAACTTTCTGTCACAAGCACATATTTTGAACTTTTGCTGTTATTTATGGTAGCATACGTGGCCATTATTCATTTGACATGTGATTAGTCCAGCTGAGGAAACCATTTTAAAATTTCACTTAATTTCTGTGTTCACTTAATCACACATGGCTAGTGGCTACTGTATTAAGATAGACAGACATAAAAAGAAAAAGAAGTCATGTAGAGTGTTGCAGTTTGAAACTAATTTGCTGATGCATATTTTTGTGCCACGGTGTTTTCTCTGGAGATGAAGATAATAAATGACATTCACTACTGAATATCGTATTGGGAATAAATTTAGTGAATCTCCCCAAAATATTTGTGTGCTCTGTCTGACCATGGTACACAAATCTCTGTGTTCCCTTCGGGGTCAGGTCTTCTGAACACACAATTTTGTCTCTAGCAAAAAATAATTTCTATTGCTCCATTTCTATCTGGGATTTAGGGATAATATTCAACATCTCAAAGGGATTTTGTTGGTAAGGAAATATAGTGGAAACTTTGAACAAGGTCAGCACTTTTTGGAGTGGAATATGAATTTGAAAATAAATAAAAGATGGAGTGATCTATGTTATTTTCCTTCTTCTTTATGTATTTATTGATTTTTGCTTAAATTGAAGACATAATCAGGCAAGTATTAAGGCTGGATGGTTTTAATAGCTCCATCAGAAAGCCTTGACGCTCAGGAGAGCTTAACAACAACAAAAAGTAGGTCAAGGAGAACAGATGAACAAAACTTCCTTTCATGCAGGTGGTTTAGAGAATTGGAAATATTCAAGGCTTTTTATGCTCCTTAAGAGCCTAAGTAAGTTCAGGAGCTACCTCTGCTCAAGATCAGGTTCTTGGTCTGCCTTGTAAGCTGTTTGCCTTTAGGCAAGTCAATCTGTTCATGACTCCATTTCCTTTTCTGTAAAATGTTTGAGTATGAAATAACTTGGGTAAAGTACTTACAACAATGACTGTCACCTGCTAAATTCTCAATAATATTAGCCACTATTATTGTTATTATTTTTTGAGACAGAGTCTCACACTGTCACCGTAGAATGCTTTGGCATCACAGCTCACAGCACCCGCAAACTCTTGGGCTTACCTGATTCTCTTGCCTCTTTTTCCCAAGTAGCTGGCACCCACCACAATGCCCAGCTATTTTTTGTTGGCCATTGTCATTTAGTTGGCCTAGGCCCCGTTTGAACTCACCAGCCTTGGGTGTACGTGGCCGGTGCAATAATCACGTTGCGACAGATGCCAAGCCTAGCCATTATTTTTAGTATATGAGGATGGAAGTCATTGATCATACTTTTAGACAATTCCATGTTTTTGGCACCTGTGGTTGAATATTATTGATCTAGGGAATAGAAAATGCTATCATTTTTTCCCCAGGACAGTATATGTGGATGTTTCCACAAGATAGCTATAAATAGACCACATAGAAACAAATTGTGTGAAACCACACATGGAAGAGTCTTTTCATTCTAAAAGACTTGTAATTACAGTTTTATATGACCTAAATAACAGGCATCAAGAAATAAGATTCAGTCTGTAATTCAGTCTTTTTTTATTTTATAAAAATCTACTGATTCATAGCAGTAGGGTGAAGAATACTTCAATTCAACAGGAAGAAGCTATCATACCACAACCTGAGTGCAGGTAAATTCAGTGCACTCTAGGGGAAGCAGTTCAAACTAGATTATCCATATGCAGGATTCTATACTTCCTGTAGTATCTTTGTGATCTTTGTAAATTCTGTTTAAGAGTTTGAGCCATAAATATCTCATGAATCAGAGTTTCAGGGATACTTGCATATATGACGTCTCTTAGATTTTACTCTAGTTTTGCCACAAAGGTTCTGAAAGGGACCCAAGTCTTCCTGTGTATTCACTTCATCCTACTCAGTGTCTTCTGTTCAATTTTCCAGTCTTTCTGAGCAGAAAATATGTCTATGAAATGAAGGGATATGATGGTTTCTACCATGTGGGTCTAAGGAGGATTAGGTGGGAATTTTCTGAAAGCAATTTCATTTCTGTATTAAAAATAGATCACCTTCTACATCTTGAGAGATTAATATTGATTCTGTCAAACCTGCTTTTTTTCTATTCCTTTTTAGCCTATATTTTTCAATTTAAGCAAGAGTATAAGGGGAGAAAGTTTCACCAAAATCTTAAGGTTGAAAATGTAAAATATTCTATGCTGCTACAGACTAGAAAATCTTATAACCTCTCAGGTGAAAACATATTATAAATTCTTCCAATCTCAGGTTTTTTCTGTGGCTCTCTTTTGACATGAAAATTTGATAAACATTTTAATAAAACATGTACAGTTTTGTGACCATCCTTGAAGTCTTCTTGGAAATAAGTCATAGATAATAAATGAGTAAATTTTTTGTAAAAGTAGTAAATTTAAAGTTAACACATTTGCTCCAAATGCAATGCTCAATGAATAGAAAAACGATATGGCTATTTTATGTCCATTTCTCTGTACGTACATGCATGAGGAGTAAATTTTTCACCAAATGTATTAAAGGCTTTTTTGGGGAAAGGGAGATAACCACATTACAGTTGACTGTGCTGGGCCCTGAAGATCATAGGAGAGTATGAGACAATTATCACAAGTACAAAATCTCCCATAAAATTTAAGAAACAAAATAGCCAGAGGTCCTTTTGTTTTCATCTTTCTAGGTGCATCAAGAAATTCAAGACAAAAAACACAATTAAATTATCAGATATGTGGACAACCAGCTGTTTGGCTGAAGACGGAGAAGGCAACACCGAAGCTGTGAAGTCCTTCATCTTGGGCTGGCCCACTCAGAACTTTGTGGCCACTTTCAAGTAAGAACCACAGCTTGTCCTATATTTACCTTGCTGAGCTATTGTGGTCATTTCTGTGATGAGAGGGAAAACTTCAGGCAAATTTTATTCCCCAAATTGGTAGAAAGATAACATTTTATTCTGATTGTTTATGAAATCTATAACTGATTTTTACACCTAATTAAACCAATACACTTGTGTGACATGTTTCCCCTAAGAGATTTTGGCTTAAACTATATGAAAAGTAACACCACTACTGGGGACTCTTGTAGTCATTTATCTTGGTTTGGCCAATCTCTTTTAAAGGGGCTCTTCTGTGTCAGTGTCCTGCCATGGGGGCAGGGTCCACTAAGACCTGTGGAAGTGGCAGCAACCGACTGAAGAAATATAATGTTAGAAACAATGGCAAAGAAAGAGACATGAGACAGAGAACAGAATTAAAGGTGGGAAGTCAAGGGTCCATTGACTGTTTGGGGGATTCCAGCAATGGCCCAGAGTGTTTGATCCATTCTGCTTCATAAATATTCATTTGTCCAGAGGGTAAGATGAGGGAGAGAACAAAGATGCCAGCACTTTCTTTGAGTGAGAATATCAGCCCCAATTGTATTTGTTTTTTAAGGTTTGAGTAGACTTGAGAAATCTGAAATCTGAGCGTTATAATGAGACAGCATCCTGCTTGAGATCGCACACACAGATTTCTAAGGAGGTGTTAAACTCCATTACTTCCCTGTTTAGTAAAACACCACTGGTGTTAATCTCCTCTGAGGAATCAGGGAGAGGCAGGAATTTTCCTCCCATCCCCATCACAGAGGATCTTCCTCCAGGATAAGGGATTTAAGCTCTTCCACCCATATCTCAGGGTTTGAGCTACTCCCTTGGTTTCTGCCCAAGGAAATGCAAATATCCCAAATGGGTATCTGCTTTGCCTGTTTACTATGCAGGAAATGACCCAGTTAATGTATCTTTCTAGGTCTCTGTCATAGTCTCTTCTGTGGCCATTTTTCCTCAGAGTGCTCACAGACCCAGCCGAGGTGTCTAAAAGCGGTATCCCTAACAGGCTAGCATTTCAGAAAAGGCAGGAAGCTTGCTAGCATTGGCTAGCTTAAATGTAAACTAGCTGACTTTTCTTTGTTCCAACTCACTCAGCTTATTGTTTAATATTCCTCTGTTTCTGGGGGTGCTCTCCCTTGCCAAGAATGAAGTCTTCGTTTTCCACCCTTCCTGCATACTAAAACAACAAAGGGGACTTGAACTTCTAGGGATATTAAAGGGGAGTAGATTGGTCAAACCCTTCAACTCCCTCTTCAACATCCCCTTTCCTAATGGCTAGGTGTTTGTTTTTACATACGGAGCCTTTGAATTTCATAAGTCTTTCGAAGCCACTGAAATGGCATGCATGAAGCTAATTTTATAAAATATTCTGATTTAGTTTGCATAACTGGTTTATCCTCCAAATTTCACTAAAGAAGTAGTTTTTCATCCTACAAACAAAATTGATGTCATGACATACAGGGTTGTGAATTTTGTATCAAGTGTTGATTTAGTTTCTATGGAAATGTGGGAGTTGAGAGCAAAGTATAGATTTTAAGGAGTAAACCTCAGTTTTTCAGGATTCATTATTTCCTGGATTGTAGGATTAAAGAATTTGTTTCCTCTTCTCCTGACTGTTCTTAGTTGGTACTTTTCAGTTTGGGGGGAGGCAAAAATCACAGCTGTGAATTTGAACACCTTCAGGATTTGTTTTTCCCTTAAAGATGCAGGGTCCTATACATGAACCTGATGCTTTTCATTCTTCTTTTCTGCCCAGCACCCCCAAACTGTTAAGGCTTCATCCAAAAGCCAAAGGACTAAAGTTTTTCAAGCTGTTAACCTTCTCTAGTAAAGACAGGGATATCATGGCATTCTACTCTGCACTAGTGCCATCCACAAGAGTTTTTGTTTTTTCCTTTTTTTTTTTTTTTTATTAAGTCATTGGTGCATAAATCATGAACACATTTATGGCATTTTTGGATTCAATGTGTGGAGTATAGGTACAAATTGGAATGCTTACTCCCACTAATCAACATAGCCTTCACTTCATTTACCCAATTAAAATGTTTAGACATTTGTGTTCTTCACCTGATAGAACCAACTTGTACTTGCAATGTGCTCCATAGGTGTGGTTCCCCTAAAACTAATCCTCCCTCTATCAACACAACCCTTTCCCTTCCCCTCTCCCTCTCCTTTCCTCCTTCATCATAGGCTAGAGTTGTGGTTCATTTTTCATATGCAAGTGTGAGTCCTCATAAATTGGTTTCACAGTAGTACTGAGTACGTTGGATATTTTTTTTTCTATTCCTCAGATACTGAACTAAGAAAAAATATTTTCTAGCTCCATCCCTGTAAACATGAAAGAGGTTAAGTTTAGATTTTAAGAACTTACTTGGAAAGAACATATGTTTTTATCTTTCCTTGCATGTCTTGTTTTTCATGGCAGGCATCCATAGATATCCTCATTTTCTATTGCTTGACCTCCTTGGAGTTCCATGTACAGAGAATCTATTTGTTGTGATTGTTGTGACCACACAACCTTTTTAATCAAATAATTTTCATGAAGCTTTATAAGAAAGGAGGGGTTGGGGAATGTGGAAACAAGTTTTATATACACTTCATTGCTCAAACAATGTCTCTTGAACCAAGTGGTCAAGGTTAATATCTCCAGTGATGGCATGTGGATATCATGTACTTCTTGATATGTCATGTTAAAAGCAATTTACCTCCATGGTCCCCTCCCCCCATAGAAAAACATAATTCTATTGTAATAATGAGAAAATCATCCAAGTAACACAAATTGAGAGTCATTCTACAACATCGCGGACCAGTATACCTCAAAACTATAAAAGTAAAGAGGCAAAAACAGGGAAAGACTGAGAAACTGTCATAGATCAATTTCTTTATTTTTTTTTTTTTGGCCCTGGTCACATAATTTATTTGTTATATTCATAAAAATAACATAAAATCATGATTGAAAATTCAAGTAATGCAGAAAAATGACAAGTACAAAGTTTTAAAGTACCCAAGCTTTTCATTCCTACTACAGAAAAGTGGGGGCTATTTAGAAGTATAAATACATGTCACCATTTAAATGCCTTTTTTTATTTATATTAAATCATAGCTGTGTACATTAATGCGATCATGGGGCACCATACACTGATTTTATAAACAGTTTGACACATTTTCATCACACTGGTTAACATAGCCTTCCTGGCATTTTCTTAGTTATTGTATTAAGACAATTATATTCTACATTTACTAAGTTTCACATGTACCCTTGTAAGATGCACTGCAGGTGTTATCCCACAAATCACCCACCCTCTGCCCATCCTCCACACCTCCTTCCCCTCCCTCTCAATTTCTAAGGAAACATGATAATTAAATGTACTATGGATACTGGATTAGCTCCTAGGCCAGAAAAAGGACATTAATGGAAACCCAGTGATGTCTGAATAAAGTCAAGAACTTACTTTATTTGAAGAATAGTGTCCCAATATTGTTTCTTAGCTTTAAAAAATAGTCATGATATTGTAAAAGGATAACATTAGAGGAAAGTTAAAGTGGGTGAGAAGGATGCAGGGGCTCTCCATCTTATTTTTATAACTTTGCTTAAAATCTGCCATTATTTTAAAATTAAGATTATTTTCTTACAAAAAGGTGTGGAGTTATGGCTTTTCTGATAATTGCTCTTGAAAAGCATTTCCTTGGGCTCCTTTTTCCCCTAAAGACAGCTTATTTGAGTGACATGGTCCCCAGCTTGCCCTCAGCAAGACAGAACTTTATGTCCTCCATCTTTGAGATAATCTTCCATTATGTCTTTACTTTCTTACCTTTAAGACAAACTTCTTTCCCTTCTGAATATTAGTATTATATTTTTCATAGTCTTAAATGCTTTTACCAACAGAGAGCTAAAGTGTCTTTATAAACTCAAAGATAACCGTTCCTTTTAGAGCACTTTTGTTTTTTATCCTGTAAAATTGTATGATATTAAGAAATATGAAAGAAAATAAC
This sequence comes from Nycticebus coucang, assembly GCF_027406575.1. Lineage (NCBI taxonomy): Eukaryota > Metazoa > Chordata > Mammalia > Primates > Lorisidae > Nycticebus > Nycticebus coucang. Next base: position 241,297 of record NW_026515591.1, on the reverse strand, counting down.
TCCTTGATTGTAGGATAGAGCAAGAGGAAGGGAAAACCTAAGAAGTTTACACAAATAAGAAGATTACAGAGTTTGCCCGACATAGTTGGTAATTTATTTTTTGAAGCAATGTATGCTATGTTGTCAAACTAGTGAACACCATAGAGCAATGAGAAGTAATGATCTAAAGCTGCAGGCAGTAATCCAGATACATTTCACAAATGTAATGTGGAATCAAAGCAGCTAGGCCAAAGTAGCATATACTGTGTGATTATATTTACTGAAAGTACCAAGACAAGCAAACTATTCCCTGCTATGGAAAGAGGAATGGTGACAACCACAGGCTGAATAGGAACATCAGTGGACCTTCCATGGTGATTGTCTGTTTCATAATCTGGATGGTGGTCATGAAGGTGTGTTACACTTCAGCTTTGTGCAGAATTCTCTATACATGTTATTTGTCAAATAAAAGTTACAAAATTACTAAGTCTCTTAAAATGAAAGATTTTTTAACTTCTTTGAATAAAGTGAGTGGGTATAAAGAATATGTCTCATATATTCTCAACACTGAATAAACCCGAGCTTTGACATGAACTCTGAAAATGTGGGCGTTTTAAAAAAGAAAATGTAATAATTGATGAAAGATGGAGTTTGCATCATTAACTATTGGTTGACAAGATGTTATGTGCTTTCTGGTGGCCAGTTCTGAGATATTGCTTATGCAGAATGTTGCAAAGCAACAAAAATCAGAAAAAAATACAAATACTTCTGAAGTGGATTTTGTTGGATCAAGAAAATAACTAAGGTTTCCAATTTCTCTGAAGAGATTAGTGAGAAGGTTTCAGAGAAGACCAAATTGGTCTAAAGTTCATTTTATTTATAAGTTTAAGAATTAGGGTGGTGCCTGTGGCTCAAAGAGTAGGGCGCCGGTCCCATATGCCAGAGGTGGAGGGTTCGAACCAGCCCTGGCCAAAAACCAAAAAAAAAACAATTAAATACAGCTGGAGAAAACTATTAATAAATAGCCATTTAATTGGAAATGAATTGAGCTTAAACAGGTTGTATTACTTGAAGGAAAGTTTTCTATGAACTCATTTGCTAAATTATAATTCTTCAGTATGTATTTAAATTGATTGCTGAGCCAAGATATTTTTGTCCATATGCCAAATTTCGCCTTCCCCTCTTTTATCTCGATATTAGGCATACTTTCCATCGTATGATGCTTTAAGCTACAAACACACTACAATTGAGATAACTAATCCAGCTTTACAGATGTGGGAAAACCAAGTGTTGGATTATACATCAAGTATTCTTGGCACTCTAAGAGCTACCACCCTTGCTCATATAAAACCACTTGTAGAAACTCAGTGAAACAGAGGATCTGTGTAGAATCCATAAAAATGAATGTACTATAACTAGAGTTGATTTTGAAATTTCTCCAAAAGGACATTTTCCCTTTGGGCATGTCCAGAACACAGTTATGCTGAGGTTGCATCTTCCATGTGCAGCTATGTCAGTAACAGCAGGCTGTTTCTATTTTCATCAGGATTGACAATCTTCAATATGCTAGCCTGAGTAGTTTGTGTGATTTTCTTCCTGTATTTTCTCTGATTGCAGTTCTTCACAGGAAAAAGACAAATGGCTTTCTCTTCTTCAGTGGTATGTTTTTCAGCATATATAGTTTTAATCTTTACGATGCAAGAAATGAATTCAACCTTTCCTGCAGAGATGTGCCCCAGATTGTTCTCTTCTCTTAAGTAGAAATTGTTCATTTGTCCTGAAAATAAGGTACTGTATGGAGTATTTGGAAGCTACTACTCCCTATATATCTTCTTCCTTACATGTTTGGCTTACTTTCTAGGAAGAAGACTATTACTGTTCAGAACATTGAGGTCTAGTTATTTTATGTCAACCAGAAAGTAGTCAAGAATATCCTCCCACCCTTCCTGTCACCTCCTGTCTTCTAATTGTGACTAACAGTTTCCTCAGTGTGTGTATTAAGTTCCCATATCTGGAGGGTTTTTGCTGAGTACCTCAAAAGCCAATTCTTTAGCCCACCATTGTGTATACAGATTTCAACAGTAGATTTAGGCTCATATGTCAGAACCATAGTTCTTCCCTCCTTCCTCTCCCCTTCTCCTCCCCAAGCAAGAGGTATCAAGATTTGCACTCTGTCGGAGAGCAACATGAGAGGCAAAATGTCATTGCTTTGCTTTGCCCTTGCCAAGTATTACATATGCTTCTGTTGTTATCAGTATGGTGTGGACCTGTCCAGAGAAGGCAGGGAAGCTATAAGGATAAAATGTTACCCAGAGCTGCCTTAACCTGCTTATGCTTCTTAAACCTCACTAGACATGGAGGCCCCTATTCTTTTATGCGCCTTAGTCCAACATCCCAATTTCTGTTTATTTTCTTCCAACCTAGAAAGCGATCTGATTTTGCTGAGTCTTCTCATATGTCTTATAACCATGGCACATGAGGATATTGAATATATTAGCAAAGCAGATTAATTTTGAAAATAATCTCTCAGCAAATTCCATCTAACTCAGTGTTTGCATTTGATTAGGAACATTGATCTGGAAAAAGTCAAAGATGACCCAAAGAACATTCCCTTAAAAATCTACACTCAAGATGTTGCCAATTGTGCCCATGTAAGTGATTATCAGGCAGTACATTTAATTCCAGGTTTCTGCATAAATCACATTACTGGGGATATTGCACGAAAGAGAGACAGGCAGGCAGACAGGTGGACTGTGCGTGTGTAGCACAGGGAAAAATGCAATTTCCTAGGTGTATCTATGTCTTTGTATCTATGCAAAGCGAACTCTGGAGGACAGGAAGCAAGAGAAGCTTATCTTAGCTACAGTATTTGACATTTACACTCGGAAGGAACACCGCCTGTCAGAGGTCTCCTTAGTCCCTGTGCATGACTGTTTCCTGGATCTCATCAACAGCAGCTGCAGGGAATGGTCGTAAAGTTATTTCCACAAAGAGCTATTTCCTATTGTTATTTATTATTATTTCCTATTATTATAAAGAATTTTTTCCAAGTTGTCAATTCTGAAGTAAAAAGTGGTTTTGAAAAGTGTGTGTTTTGAGTTGTTATGGATTGAATTGTTCAGGTTAATAAGTGAATGATGTGGGAAAGGTGACATTTTTAGGGGATTAGGATTTTTCTGCCCCAATTTTTTGCAACATGGGTCAAATAAATATTGTTTAACTGTAGTTATAATATATAATTGATGACTGATTTTACTACAAAATCCAGGATGTTATCCATGATGAATTAGATGGAATTTTATGAATAATCTTATGATACTATATCCTGTCATAGTTCACCACAGCTCTAGCACACAAAATGGTTTCATTTGTGGAAAACTATGTAGTGAAGAATGGTTATGTTTTGGCTAAAAACAAAACTTATTCAAATGTTCTGAACAAGACCCATTTGCCAGATATCATTTCTTGAGTGCAATACTCAAATTTTTAAGGCACTAATGTACAGAGATCTTCTGTAGAAAAGTGGAAATAAATATATTGTTATTACCACCTGATTTGATTCAATTGTTATGGTGGTTTGTTATTGTCACAAGAGGATATTCAAGGAAAACCCCATAAATTATTTGAAACACTTTTTTAAAATGTGAGTTCTTGAGAAAGGAATGATGTTCCACTCTTCAGTTAGGAAAAGATGAAAGATATGGTGGGTCGTGTGCTCTGTTGATACCACTAGTCCCCTAGAGTGTCGTGGATGATTTGACACACTCTGTCCATTGCTCTCTGAAGCAGATTTCATGGCAAGCGTCTCTCTGCGGAGCTCTGCTTGCAGAGGGATTCCCCCACTTAGGAGCACTTGAGGGGAAGTACTGTCTTCTTCCTTTAGCTGGGCACAACCTGTCAGTGAATACTGCTATTGTGCAACCAAACAGCACCTTATCCATTTGTGTTTGTTTGTTTGTTTGTTTTTGTTATTCATTAGCTAGAGAGCTCTGTCAGGTGAAATTCACTTTTTTAGTCTACCACAAAGGCATGTGGGTGTGTACTCTTTCTGTAAGTATGATTCTGAACATGTGTGCCAAGTAATAAGAAAAACTATTATTAAGTAGGTAATTGGGAAGATAGATGCTTCACTTTATAAAAAACTCCATAAGATAATTTCTTTAAATGGGTTGGATTTAGACTTAACAAAAAGCAGAAACCTTTATTAAAATCAATTCTTAAGTCAAAGCCCAGTATTTAACATTCCTGTGACACGTCAGGCAAAAAAGTCTCTGGGTTGGGGCTTCAAATCTTTTTTTTTTTTTTTATTAAATCATAGCTGTGTACATTAATGTGATCATGGGGCACCCTACACTGGTTTTATAGAGCATTAGACATATTTTCATCACACTGGTTAACATAGCCTTCCTGGCATTTTCTTAGTTATTGTGTTAAGACATTTATATTCTACATTTACTAAGTTTCACATGTAGCCTTGTAACATGCACTATAGGTGTAATCAAATCTTCCCTGTTGTTCTCTCATTCAATTTGGCATAATCCTTGATGATACCAAGATTCTGATTTGAAGTAGATACATTTCAAATCCTTTATATAAATAAAAATTTCTTAACAAACAACTTTAGAACCAATTTGTCATGTCAAGTAATTGGCTTATGGAAAAGAATTACTGTTAATGGAGAAATAAGTGATACATTATTTGTAGATTTTCCTTAGCTTTATTATCATATCTTTAAAATATCATTATATTCTCATTTATGATACTTATTTGTACCTTTAAGGCCCTCTCTATCATGAACATAGCCCAAATAACTGATTTGTTGTAAAACTTATGTAAATGGAAAAATATTTCTTTCCTTTATAACATATCATTTTTCTCGATTTGACTGTTGCCTTTTTTGAATTTTGCAAGGTCCAATGATATGCTTGAATTTTGCTGATTTTTTTTTTAAATCTCCTTTTTAAATAAGTGTTTCTTGCTATTGTTTAGCATATACCTATGACAGACAGATCATAGACTCTATGGTAGAGTTGTTAATAGAACTGAGATATATTTTCAATTCTTTCTATGAGAGGGATTGGCTATTGAAAGTAGCCACAGTGATTGACACATAGAAAATTCTCAATAAAAATATAAATATATTTTTGTGAACAGTTAATATTCATGTTTTGCCTAAACTGTCTTTAAGCCTTGCAAGGAAATAAAAGCCTGGACTGTAAAACCAGTACTCAGGAAAGGAATAAAGGTTCATCTTTCTCTGTACCTTCCCAATTACATTATGAGAAAACAAATATACAATGAGGCAGTGTGGATTTTTCCTTGTTTGTTGATTTTACTTTGGGAGCTGCATCCCTGTACTGAGCCAAAAATACATTTGGTAACCTATACTTGCTTAAGCTTTAATACTTTTGGGCCACACAACTTTTAATTTCAGAGAAATATTATATTAAAAGGTACAATTTATAAGGGAATACATGTAAATTATTATCAATTTTGTTCTACTGAAGCTTGTGATTGACTCTTTTCATAAAAAATCAAGACTACTTCTTCAGTTGATTTAAAATCTTTATTCAGAGCCATATTTCTCATTTCTTTTTTCCTACAGTATAAAACCATAAGAGTAAAGAACTCACACACCGCCAACGAAGTTGTGCAGATGGTTTTGTCAATTCTAAGAGTAACCGTAAGTTACTCTGCTGGATGATCTTAATTAGAAACACACTGATATTTTAAGTTCATAATAATCTTATCCCTTTCATCAGAAGACACCTGATTATTAAAGATACCATTACTTTGTCTCCTAAAATGTAGAAATTAAAATGAATAAGCTTTAATATTAGCTTAATACATGGTGGCATTCTTCCAGTCTTATTTTGGATTTGTGTAAACTGTGGTCAGAATGAGATTGGACTATAATTTTCAAAAATAATATGTACCTTGATTGTAATATGAGAATTGTACAATATAATATTTTTATGTAAGATCCGTGTTGACAGAGTTTGAACTCCTTTTTCTCCTTCCTACATGACACTATATTTCTACTGCTCCTCCATGCAACTATCCTGTTATTTCTCCAAGGTTCAATCAGACTCAGAAAGGCCAATTCTCAAGGATTTTCTCAGTGTACCATTTTACATAAAGTAACATTAGGTGACCACACATCCTGAGAATGAACTGGCTAGTACTTCTAATAAATCAGGAAAGAAAAAGACAAATTTTGTGTTAGACACTAGATTCAAAGAGCTGTAGTGTGTGCACCATACTCCTTTCTGTTTTGCCTTTAGTTTTTGTCCCTTTTCATTTTCTGTGACACAGGTGAGTGTTTTGAAATTGTAGTAGTAGAGAAGATGAGAGTATTCAAAGATGAGGTAGAGGAAAGAGAACTGGAAGGTTTTCTCATTGTGTCTCTATCCATTATATAAACAGCATACAATGAAAGAGTACCTTTTGTTAAAGGGAATGAATTAAAAAAAAAAAAAGAAACTAAAGGAAGCACTGTAAAAATGCCATTCCTCAAATGAGGCTCTCTGATATTAGAGCACACTAATGCTATTATATGACATAATGCACACCTAAGATACACCATGATATCATTATATGTATGTTGATTTGCTTGTTTGTGGTGCTATAGGAAGGCACAACTACATCAGGGACTTTACCAAAGCAATGCAAACATTGTAACCAAATTATTTATTACCCTCATTATCACACTGAAAAAAGAAAGACTAAACCATAGGACAACCAAAATTTTGGATAAGAAATCTGCTTTCTTTCTTACATGAGATTTGCAATATAGTTAAATGTATATGAACTGAGTAAAGCAGGCACCTCTGCATTGATTTTTACTCTGTACACCTATATTTAAGGGAGGAGATAGTTTCAGGAGTAGAAAGGAAGATGAATGACATGATTTATTTTCTTATCCGGCTCTTAACCTTTGAATAAAATGGTCAAGCTTTTCAGGAAAAATGTCTATTACTTTTAATAAGAAATGAGGATATTTGGTGATAGCTATTGAAGGGGATTTTTAGTTTGTCTTCAGGTGCCACAGGAAACAATAGATTGTGTTAGATTACTCTTCAAATTTATTTATTTTATTTCTTATTTAAAGTTTTTTTTATTATTATTAAGTCATAGTTGTGTACATTAATGCGACCATGGGGCACCATACACTGGTTTTATAGACCATTTGACATATTTTCATATTCTTCTTAGGAAAGTATCTCAAGAATGGAAAAAAAGTAACCAATGTACTCATCCCTACTATGAAATGAATTTATGGCTTTCATATGAAAGCTATAACCCAGTTACACTCTTCATATATACATTAAAAATTTTAGCTAGGAGACATGGCAGGGACAATGTCACAAACTGAATATTTTGTGGTTGCAAAAGGGAGTGGTTGTAAGATATTCATCATAGCTAGAATTCTCCATTATAAAGGTAGGCCATGATTTTTAATCTGAATTTCAAGGCTAGGATATGAAATATTGCCAACAGATTTCTCTGTTCTAGCTTTATTGGAACCATTTTTATTTTATCCTTCCTAGAGGATTCAGCAAAATCTGATGAATTAGTATAATGTTTTTTCAAGTGGAGTTCATAGTGCTGTTGGGTCCTAACTGTAACAGTGAACGATTGTATTGTTTTCCGTGACTACTAGGGTTATTTTCTAGGTAGAATTCTTGTTCTTTTCTGTCCTCAGTGCTGGACTTAACCAAACTCAAGCCAGTGGAAACTGTGCCAGCTACCTATCTTCTCAAAGCCTGTTGGTAATTCTTTTGCTCAGAAGTAGCTGAGCTAATAATCAGCATTTGCCTTTTTATTTTGTCATCACAGACACAGCAGCATTTGTGTCTTTCTGGATAACAAGGTTGTCTTTTCAGGGCTGTACTGGATGTCCAGTATTCTCTGAGAAGTTTCAAGATTAAAGAAGTCCAGTCTTTCAAGAGGAAATTCATCTTTTAGAAACAGGAAGTTTGTTCTCTTTTTGTTAGTGAACCGACTTCCAATTTGACATTTTATGGCCTGCCTATACAATGAGGGCCTGACTGCACTGCAGCTCATGGATCCTGAGCCATCACTGGATGGAGAAAAGCAGGATTCCTGAGTCCTCTACTGAGGGCTGGGAAAGAGACACTAGTTCTAGGAATCAGCATTCACATCTTCAGAATCCATCTCCATCCTCTTCAACGTGATAAGAATTTATAGTATCCATAATTTTCCTTTTGCAAAGCATACAATGTCAAAACTACGTCCTCATTTAGTCCCCACATTTGAAAGATTTATTATAACTTTGAATTCTTTTATCTCCAAGGGCTCAGACACAGATTACCAGTTGTGGGTAAATTCTGGAAAGAAAAAGGAAGGATATCCCCTTGTTGGTAAGGGTTTGCAAAAGTTTTTATTTGACATTTTAATTGTAATGTGACTTGCACACATCTCTTGTAGATTACCAGCTTCCTATTTTGATAAATGGGTTTGTTTTATTGCTGTTATGGAAAACTCCTTGTGCTCCATTTGCTGAATGTTGCTGTAGTAATTGATAGGAAAGGAACATTGCATTTTGTGCCTATGCCAGGTGGAAAGGAAGAGTTAGTGTTCAGTGAATTACATTCATTAATAAGAGAGGAATAGAAGGGAACTTAATCTCTGCAGTTTAAAATGTCAAAGCACAATGGTATTTGAGGATGACACTAAGACAATGCAATCACTTTAAGTGTGACAACCACAATCTCATTGTAGTCAGGTGACTAGGATTTAGTTTGTCTAGTATGTAAATTTGTTTTTGTATCTGTTTATTGTGTTTCTAATGCCCTGATCACTTTATTCTGATCATTACCTGGGAAAAGCAACCTCAAAGGGAAGCAGTAAGAGGAAAGCCTAAATCAAGCCAGTTCCATTACTCTTGAGTGACTAATTATGCAACCAATAAAGAGTCATTAAAAGTCTTTCACAGACAGACATTATATGGTAGATAATAGTAAAGATAGTGATGCTTGACATAGTGTAATGTTCCTTGTTCCTTTTGTTTATGTAACGTTAGCCGCTAATGGTTCCTTTTTGGACCCTTATTATACTAGTGTGAGAGGTAGAGTAAATGTCTGGTTAGTGTCAAAGAAAAAACAAGAATACCTTTCAATGTTTTCAGATCCAAACACAGGAAGGCTCAACATTATGCAACTTCCAAAATAATCTCCATATTTATTCCAAACAAGGTAGCCTTAAGGTACGAACTAATTCCTCCCTAATTGCTCTTCAGACTACTATGGAAGGACCACCAGCCTTATGCAGGCATCTCTAACTGCAAGCATGCAAATGATCATTTAGTCAACAAAAGGGTTCTTTCAAACAAAAGTTCCAGGAGTAAGGGCAGTATGTTCTGTTTGTAGCACACCTGGTGACAGCACCAGTCAGTCTGAAATGTACATTTAGATTTTTCTGTGTAGGACACGAATACCCATACGGGATACTGATGAGTCACCTTCGAGACAGTGAACTCATGAGAACAGGACCAAAGGGCACGACCAGCACTTTGACCTTCCAAGAGCTCTCCCTTATGGAAGATCTACCTCCAGAAATACAGTGCCGTTTCAGCCTCAAGCCAAAATGTCGGGCTGCAGCCCAGCAACACCGAGGTGAGTTGCTCCTCTTCTTTCGTAGAGTCCTCTTTCAGGAAGCAGTAAGAGGAAAGCCTAAATCAAGCCAGTTCAAGCCTAAATCAAGCAGGTCATTTCACAACACGTACTTAGTACAAAGGCAACGACTCAGACATCTCGTTAGATCACATCAGGTACATTTTTCTTTCAAATATACTATAGTTTTTAAAGCAAAGCTGATGTTTTAGGACAGGACAGTTTTACACATCTGCAATAGGCATGCCTGGCTTATAACGAGGAGTTCATGGCAATATGATCTTTCCCTTCTTTCTTCACCGTTCTGTTCCCTTTCCCTCATGCCTACTGCAGAGTCCAAGGCACTAAGTAAATTCTGCAGTGCTTCTGTGCCTACTTGTACCGTGATACACACCTACCGTGTGTTCCCCCGAGTGGTCACGTTCTCACAGGAGGCTGTCAGTGATGGGTACTAGAAGATTGTGATGCCCAACCTGGCCCCTGGTACTGATAATTACGTGGAGGCTAAGATGAGTCTTCCACAGAAGTCTCTTCTAAGCCTAATAATCTAGTAGGGATTGCCAATGTACATCATCCAAAGTTGAGAATGCTAAAAGTGATATTCAACATACCGACATCCTAATTTATCCTAGTCTATATATGAGACATAAAACTTCAGTCAGAAGTAAGATTCTATCAGATACAGAAGAAAGTAGTAACAGAAAAATATGAGTGGGAGGGTAGAATATCGATGCTGAATTTCTTCAGTCCTTTGTCGGTTTGAAGTAACTAGGCTATCCAGTGAACAGTGACATTGCATTTTACAAATGAGCAAACTCAGGTTCAAGGAATATGAAGTTTAAACACAAGGCATGAAGCACTTCCTGCCATGTGACAGATTATAATCATCAACTGGGCTTCAGGTGAAATTCGGAAGTTCTTTATCTCTCTAATATCCAAAGTATGTAGCATTAACAAAAACATTTCTCATAGTGAGTTAACCTTATCATAGAATAACCCTACTTTAATAAAAAGCTATGTGCTATCCACATTTAGAGAAAACAGATTATATCAGAAGTCATTGTAAAGGCTTTTCTTGCTTTAAGTGGGAATATACACCAGAGGCCTTTTAAACACTATCTCCTCTAGCACATTTAAATTGTTTAATTTATGATTTTATTATTGTGCTACATTATTTATAGTTTCTGAAATAATTGCAACAGCAATTATTGAATCTAATAATTAGCAACAGTGAATCTAATTCCCTGCCCCCCCCACGTTTTTAACATTTTATTGGACAAAGAGCATTGTAAGTGCCCTCTCTTCTCTTCACTCAGATGTCATTCCCTGACTTATTCCTTATGGAAAGACTGGATTCCGTCTGCCTCCTTTTCAACCTACTCAGCTCTACCATTTTCTACACCCATTAGTTCCCTCATATTTATTTTATCTGACAGAGCAGTTATTTATTTCTCACTTGTGTGAAGTACAAATGTAGATGTCTTGGGGAAGATGTAGAAAGACATCTGTCCTCTTCAACCAGTCTCTTCTTTCATAAATCACAAGGTCCAGGTGGCCCCTTGAATTACTGAGTGAGCCTCTCCCATCTTTCCTTCCCTCCTTAGCCAGCTTGAGTTCTAATATTATCATGAGACTCTATGTCTTCCAGATAACCTGTATTTTCTTGACTTGCTTTCCTAATTATTTTCTGGAAACATGCTATGTCTGGTTAAAGTCTAAGCACCACTAGAAGAAATTATACAATATCAGGGTAGCTTGGTATCACTAAAGACCAATTTTAGTTGAACAATCCACTGGGTATTCTTAGTTTGATTTCTTTGAGGCAGTTTCCTACTACTTGAATCGACTTCATTATACACATCCCCACACACATGCACATCCAACTCCTGCCTCTTTCTTTCTTTCTTTCTTTCTTTCTTTCTTTCTTTCTTTCTTTCTTTCTTTCTTTCTTTCTTTCTTTCTTTCTTTCTTTCTTTCTTTCTCTCTCTCTCTCTCTCTCTCTCTCTCTCTCTCTCTCTCTCTCTCTCTCTCTCTCTCTCTCTCTCTTTCTTTCTTTCTTTCGTACAAGCAGACTTTCACTTTTTCACCCTTGGTAGAGTGCCGTAGCATCACAGCTCACATCAACCTCCAGCTCTTGGGCTTAGGTGTTTCTCTTGCCTCAGCCTCTTGAGTAGCTGGGAACACAGGTGCTTTCCAAACACTCAGCTACCTGCCACTTTCTATTGATGGTCTGACTTCATGCTGTATGTTTCACTTAAGCCATGTGTAAATCAGTAGATCAGCCATCACGGACGTCCTCATCTTGCGGACTTCAGCTATATTTACATTCATTGAATTTGCAGTATCCATCTTTTTTTATAGATGGCATATTGGGCTTTTGGACCATTAGCTTTTTTCCTATCATTCTTGGGTCATTTTGTATTATTAGGTCATTTGATGAGATATTATAGAGATACTATGGTTTTTCATCCATGAAATTGTGAGCTCAAAGAAGGCAGAGGTTTCGGTCTTTTTGTTCACTCCTATATTTCAAATACCTAGAACAGTGCCTGACACATACAAGTAAGGACTTACTGATTGAATGAAAAAATTCATAGACCTGCCATATGCTCACAAGACACACAAAGAAAATAGCTAGCCTCAGAAGAATAGTCTTTCCTACTCCTCTACCTTAATACCTATGTTGTCCAAAACTACCTTTTTAGATCCCTTGTCAGTTTTATTTTAATGAGTTTGACTAATAACTGGGGGTCAGGGACTGTAGGAGTTTTTCTCAGGTTTGTTGATGATTTGGTAAATTGACAGCATCCTCTCTTTGGTTCTCTCTCTTGGAAATTAGGATAATAGTGACCACACATTAGGTGATTGATGCTAAATGGGTTCAGGGATGGAATATTTATAGACTGATGTTGCCAAGGTCTCCCAGAGGATCTCATCTCCTGTGCAACTGCAAAACCATACAGCCACTTACACATTGTTTAATATAAAGCCATTGGGTAGAGAATGCTTTATAGAACACAATTTGAATCAAACTCGGCAAAGTTTTCCGTGTAGAACTAGCTTGTAAAACTGCAGGTCAATACAAAATATCAAAGCTATTTTACCTAAATACTTACACAATTCTTTGCTTGATGGAATTTAAAATATATTAACCATTTTGTGCAACTTTTTATAGCATGGGTCTACAAATGAGAAGTGAATGCTTGTGAGGTAGAGTTTCAATGTTGATCTAATCATCAACATTGATGGCAAATAATCTCATCTGTAATGAGTTTTTGAAACCTCATCTTGCAAACACCTTTCACCCATAGGATTTGCCAAATACTGATATCATTTTACAAGAATTGACCATTAGTTGAGCATGTTTCTCTCTTGGATTGTAGAATTTTGTTAGATTCCTCATTTAATATTTGTCTTTTAGCATAAAATCACCTGTTCCTTGGATCTACTTTCCCTGTCATTGCAGGGTTCTCTTTCGTATTTTCCACTTTTAAGAAAATTGGAGATTTTCTTCCTCTGGGGATTTAGATGGCCAGAATAAATTTCCAAAATAAAGTTGTAATTTTTATGATTATTGTCATGTAAACATGAAGTTTTAAGCCTTGTCTAATATTCAGTACCCTTATTTAAACATGAAAGCAAACACTACTCTCAATCTTACCAGATTTATTCAAGGAATCTAGATTTACATGAATTCAGTTAGCTGAATGATGTTTATAGTAACAGCAAGTTGTTATCAAATGTTGATAATGAGAAAGAAAAGGCTATGCATTAGAAACTATGCAAGATAGTGAATGTTACTGAATGCTTTTCTCAGTCCCAGAGGCAACCTGAACTCTCAGAACACATACCGTATACCACAAAGATATTTAAGATAAAGGAAAGGATTCAATTTCCACTTTATCTTCTGTCAACATTCACGCTATCACTGCCATAGAAGTTATCAGAGCATTCTTCCTAAAAAGTTTGTGAAAGTTAAAGAAGATCAACTCTGACAGTTGTAGAAAGAACAAAATGAGGTTAACTATGAGCTAACCAGACTGAGTACAACTATTAAACGTACACATTAATGTACATATGAAAACAGACATTTACACAGATTGACATTGCTGCAGACACAGGAACCCCTTATTGTATTTGAGAAGATTTTGTTTTCTACTTTTGGAAAAGGTAGCTTTTAGGAATATTAAGGCAGGAGGAAAGCACTTTGGATTAGCAGTTTTGATAGTCCTTCCTGTCTGCATTGCTCTTGAAGGCTGTGAAATCCAATGGATGCTGAGGGGAAGTCGTCTTATGAGGAGAAGATTCCTATCTTGACAGCTGAAAGAAAGATTGCCGTGACCCTTGCCCTGGGCAAAGTAGTACTTTTTAGACATATTTCAAATAATCCTACCATTAAGCCTCTGAAGAATTGCTTTTCAAAATTAATTTTAATAATGAGGAATGAGGGTAAGTCGATTGCCCAAACAAGTTTCTGAATCAGGAGTCTATGTGGATTCCTTACCCCAGAGGCAAAGAGCTACACACCAGAGTATATGAATACGGTGATGCACTTACTGCACCCAAGAAAGGGAAGTGCAGATGATCTGGCAGAATGATGTTAAAACCATCTACCAAAATGACATTAATATGTTTATCTTTTCACTACTTGGCATTTCAAGTATTTGATTTAAGTAGGTTATTCTGAGGATATGAAATGCTAAGACACATTAGCAAGTCTTCTGAACAATACGGAAGACTTTCTTAAGATTAGCATTTGACACTGCTGGCTATGTCCTGCACCGAAAGACCATCTCCTTCACTGTTTTATTATCAGAGAATGGTGGTAGCTAAAGATCTTCTCTGGGTAGCTTTGTTTGGTGTCATAAAGAAGAATGTCACACAGCCAGAGTTTCATGACTGAACATTTCTTTCGTTCCTACTGGCGAAATAGGGCCCACCCATGACTGGGGACAGCCTCGTCATATGGCTCCTCACACTTTCGTACCAAGAACCATAATTGCAGGCTAGTTTGAATCTGCTCTACAAATGCAAGCTTCAAGGGTCATCCAGAGCTTTGGGCAGGATGTACTCACAATGTTTGTCTTTTTCAGTATCAGGTGTTCTCTTTCTGGGGTCCCCCCTCCCTTTGCAGCTGCTGTGGGTACCTCTGTTTTGCTTCACTAGATCTTCAAGCCTGCAAGAGAAGAGGTCTCTCTCTGCATTTTATTCACTCTCACTACCCTGAGGCCTGCCTTCAGACTAAAACCTCTAGAAATGTAATATACGTCCAGTGATATCACATCCCCCTGTCTAGGTGTCAAACTTACACCTCTAGTTATACGTTGTCTGGGTCACTTTACTGCCTTCCAGTGAGTTGATTTGTGTTTGTTTTCCAGAGCGTGCACTTGTTACCTGTTTCTATGTGTTGTGGGGAAGTAGCAGGGCTTACCCACTTTTCCAGGAAGTGGCACCTCAAGAGAGCTATCTTTTTATGTATCAAATCTTGTGCATATCTTCTAGGTTTCAGATAAAATAAAATTTGGCACAGATGATACCAAAAACACTTTTACATTATGGCATCCCAAAATTATATCTTCCAGTTGACTTTTCTTCCTTCTGCCTATTTTGTTTATGCTATATATTTTTAATAAAATTTCACTTCCTTTTCTAGTTTTGTTGAATAGTAACTTCTTGAGTATTTCATCTATGCAAGACACTATGGTAGATTCTCTATCAGTTGAAATCTTGTCCATTCCAAATACAAATCACATGCAAATGCCTTCAAGATTGTGCTTCTGTGTGCTACTGGGTAGTGGTGATACACGTCCCTCTGAATGCCTTTGGTAGTGGGTTTTTCCCTTATGAAAATTTATTTGTTCCTATGTTTGCTTTTATTCCCACCATGATTAGTCTCCTTTTCTGTGAAATAAAAAAACTTCATTTATAACGGCAAGTCTCAAGTTTGCATCCATTCTTGCTTCCTGAAACATACTTTTTAATGTTGGTAACTGAAAAGAAACATGAAAGTATTTGTAGTATCAAAGGAAGTAAAAAAATTGTAGGACGTTAACTTCCTGTCTGTGTTGTTAATAGTAGAGTGGGACATCAGGTAACAAAACACTCTTTCCGTGGAACATCTTAGCAGAAATAACTTATCTCCTCCTTCCCTTCCTCTTCCTCTTATTCTTTATTCTCTTCCCATTCATTTTGTCTTTCTCTTCCTTCAATTCTTTGTTCCCTTCATCTTGTCCTTCCCAAGTTCTCTTCTCACTTTCTTTTTCCCATTATTTATTTATGATCAAATTCAAACCTTTTCACATGCTTAGTCCTCATTTAAATGGGAAAATATGTGTGTTTATATGCAACACTTTTTAAGTTGTTTCAGCCCGAAGGAAAACTTTTCTTTCACCTTTGACAATTTACCACCAAAACTCAAGTAAACAGAATGACGATGCTTCTGAAATAAAGGGGAAACCCAAATATTTGATTATGTTTTCTATGAGCCTTCTTTCATTTATACAATATTGTAATGTACCCTGAGTGTTTCACTAGTCAACAACAAAAGATCTAGGAAAGTTTTTCTGTCTTTGAGCCTTTGTAGCAAACATACTTCCAAATGGAAACTGTGGTACTAAGGGAAAGTGAGATGAACTAGTTTTGCTAATGATATCCAATTCCATTGTTAGATTTGGATCACATGATATCTACAAGAACATGTATCATCAACTGGGCCTGCTGCTGTCATTCTGGCACTGAACTGGAGAACTCACCTGTGTCACCACCATCTTCTTCTCCTGCCCCAGGGAAGTTCTTCGGAGTTGCCCTGCCGAACATTTGCGACTATGGCGATATTCCTTTACCTCTCTACGTAAGGCTCATTTTCATAGTAAAATAATGGAAGGGGATTTGGCAAGCGAGAGTTCTGGGAGAGAAATCTTTCCCCAAATGGATAAAGTGTAGAAACTCTTAGTTTTGTCTAAGGATCTGTATTAATAATAATTTTGAGTATAAAAATCTGATGTAGGACAGTGCATGTGGCTCAGTGAGTAGAGCGCCGGCCCTCATACCGAAGTGGCGGGTTCAAACCCGGCCCCAGCCAATAAATGGAAAAAAAGCTGTTGTAAATGTTGTAGGAGGCCACACCTCGTGGCTTACAATGGTAATCCTAACACTCTGGGAGGGTTCGGCAGGTGGATTGATGGATTAAGGAGTTCGAGACCAGCCTCAGGAAGACTTAGAGCCTGTGTTTACTAAAAATTGAAAAACTGAGGCAAGAGGATTCCCTCAGCCTAGGAGTTTGATGTTGCTAAGAACTATGAAGCTGTAATACTCTACCGAGGGTGAGAAAGGGAGACTCTGTGTTCAAAAAGAGAATCTTGGGTGGCGCCTGTGGCTCAGTGAGTTGGGCGCCTTCCCCTAATTTCAAGGGTGGCAGGTTCGAACCCAGCCCCAGCCAAACTGCAACAACAGCAAAAAAAAATTGCTGGGCATTGTGGTCGTTGTAGTACCAGCTGCTTGGGAGGCTGAGGGAAGAGAATCGCGTAAGCCCAAGAGTTAGAGGTTGCTGTGAGCCGTGTGATGTCAAGGCACTCTACCCGAGGGCGGTACAGTGAGGCTCTGTCTCTACAAAAAAAAAAAAAAAAAGAAAGAAAGAAAGAAAGAAAATATGATTTAAATACTGGAAATTCATGAGGAAGACATAATATGAAAAGATAATCTAGTCAACTGACCACAAGAAAGAGTCACATAAAGTTGCTTGTGTTAATGAGTTGACTCTGTAGACAGAGACGTTTCATTATCCCTCAGAAATCCTTTCATGAACTCTCATGGTTGTGAAAGTTTTCTATTATCACATTAGGAGCAGTGACTACTGAATCTTATTCTTAAGACTGAAGACATTTTTGTTTGTATTTCAAGTGTCTAACCATAAAAGCACAGTCTCTCGAAATTATACTTTGAACACAAAATGGGTGAAATGAAAGCCCCTGAGTTTATATTCTCTGCAATGGATACATGAAGTGGATCACTGCTAAACACAACGGAGTGACCCGTGAGCACTGTGCTACACCAATGGCATGGCATGCCACATTGCACAGCTATGAGTGCTGGGCACTAGTCAAGCCACTAGGCGTTGGCTCTCACAAGACATTTAAGGGGCAGTTATTATCAGATCATCCTCCCTACATAAGAAATGTTCTGGAGCCTCCAAACTTTATCCTAGGTTCCATAGTACATAACATAGAATAATTATGTTTTGAATCTCATGGATTGCTTTTCTCCAAAGCCATTCTCTTCCTCCAGTACAAGTAGAAGACGGAAAGAAAACTAGAACACCTTTAAAATACTGTCAGCAATTTTTAAGAATACAACACATTCTTGTTAACTGAGGTCTCCTTGCTAGACAGTAGCGCCCCTGAATTTAATGTTCCCATCTAACTAAAATGGTGTACCTTTGGACCAAAAATCCCCCTAACCTCACTACCACTCTCACCCTGGTAACTACCATTCTGCTCTCAAAAGAAATTGAGTTTAATCCTTCTAGCCATCTGTCTGGATCTAGTCCTACAGTGCCTTTATCTTAGCACATCCCAGACTCTGGGGGCCAAAGAGGGCATGTACCTGTCCCCTTGTTCATGGAGATGAAGTGCCTTTTTTTTCCCTTGCTTCCCCATAGGATGTTCTTTTTTTCCTCAACGCCAAGGGACCCCTGACGGCTGGCATCTTCTGGGTCCCTGGTGACAGTGACTCCTGCAAAGACATTATTGAAAAACTGGATGCAGGAGTTGAAATTGATCTTGGGCGTGAAAATCCCTATGTCTTAGCATGTGTGCTAAAGGTAGGAAAAATCCTCTGGTTGTCACCCCCCGTGTAGCTCTGAAGCAGCATATTTCTTTTCTTTGTTACCTTATGAAAATTATTCTTGTCTGTAAAGACCTATAGCAAACTGAAAATCGAATATGTATGAAAAAATTATCATAAAGGAACCTTAGACCTTAAAAGCCACCACCAATGATACGACATATCAAGTGTTCTTTTTAAATTATCATCTCACAATAACCCATCTTTACTTCTGCTACTCCTACCCCATGTACAAAACACAATCTTATTCAAATCTAAAATAATCCAAACCCACTCACAGATGTTGCAAAAACCAACACCTTGCTTCTGATGATGTCTCCACTATCGCACTCTCTTCCTGGTGAAGGTAAAGATTTCAAAATTAATCTTGGGTGAAACTTTTTTTTTTTTTTTTTTTCGTAGAGACAGAGTCTCACTGTACCGCCCTGGGGTAGAGTGCTGTGGCATCACACAGCTCACAGCAACCTCTTACTCTTGGGATTACCCGATTCTCTTGCCTCAGCCTCCCCAGCAGCTGGGACTACAGGCGCCCGCCACAACGCCCGGCTATTTTTTTGTTGCAGTTTGGCCGGGGCTGGGTTTGAACCCGCCACCCTCGGCATATGGGGCCGGCACCCTGCTCACTGAGCCACAGGTGCCGCCCTTGGGTGAAACTTTTGAAAATAGATACAGAATTGTACCTTAATACAGAAATATTCTTCTACCAACACAAGCCAAAAATTGCTGAGATCACTGACAATTTCTTTCATGTACATATTTATCATGCAAATATCTTCTTCATACTTTCTCCCCTGTTTCTTTTTCCCTTGAATGCTGAGTCAGAATGTTTTGAACATTTGGGTTTTCTTTTACCTTTATGACATTTCGTATTCTATATGGTTCTTTTGCTTCAATCATGATTAGTGAAAACTTTATAACCTCATAATTAGAGTTGGGACTTAATCATTCTGCAACACAATCTCGGAAGTGCCATATATTTATTTTTTGGTTTATTTTTAATTTATTTTTATTTTTTATTGTTAAATCATAGCTGTGTACATTAATGTGATCATGGGACACCATACACTGGTTTATAGACCATTTGACATGTTTTCATGACACTGGTTAACATAGTCTTCCTGGCATTTTCTTAGTTATTGTGTTAAGACATTTATATTCTACATTTACTAAGTTTCAGATGTACCCTTGTAATAGGTGTAATCCCACCAATCACCCTCAATCCACAAATCCTCCCCTTCCCATCCCTCTCTCTTCCCCTTCCCTATATTCTTAGTCTATAACTGGGTTATAGCTTTCATATGAAAGCCATAAATTAGTTTCATAGTAGGGCTAAGTACATGGGATACTTTTTCTTCCATTCTTGAGATACTTTATTAAGAAGAATATGTTCCAGCTCCATCCATGTAAACATGAAAAAGGTAAAGTCTCCATCTTTCTTTAAGGCTGCGTAATATTCCATGGTGTACATATACCACATATTATTAATTCATTCATGGATCGATGGGCACTTGGGCTTTTTCCATGACTTAGCAATTATGAACTGGGCTGCAATAAACATTCTGGTATAAATATCTTTGTTATAATGTGATTTTTGGTCTTTTGGGTATATGCCTGGTAGAGGAATTATAGGATTGAATGGCAGATCTATTTTTAGATCTCTAAGTGTTCTCCAAACATCTTTCCAAAAGGAATGTATTAATTTGCACTCCCACCAGGAATGCAGAAGTGTTCCCTTTCTCCACATCCATGCCCACATCTCTGGTCTTGGGATTTTGTGATATGGGATAATCTTAACTGGAGTTAGATGATATCTCAAAGTAGTTTTGGTTTGCATTTTTCTGATGATTAAGGATGATAAGCATTTTTTCATATGTCTGTAAGTCGTGTGCCTGTCTTCTTCAGAGAAGTTTCTCTTCAAATCCCTTGCCCAGCCTGTGATGGGATCACTTGTTCTTTTCTTGCTTATACGTTTGAGTTCTCTGTGGATTCTGGTTATTAAACCTTTGTAGAAAACATAACAAGCAAATATCTTCTCCTATTCTGAGGGCTGTCTGCTTGCTTTACTTACTGTGTTCTTGGCTGTGCAGAAGCTTTTTAGTTTGATCAGGTCCCAGTAGTGTATTTCTGTATCTTCTTCAAATGCCCGGGGGGTCCTCCTCATAAAATACTCACCCAAACTGATTTCTTCAAAAGTTTTCCCTGCACTCTCTTCTAATATTTTTATAGTTTCATGTCTTAAGTTTAAATCTTTAATCCAGTGAGAGTCTGTCTTAGTTAATGGTGAAAGGTGTGGGTCCAGTTTCAGTCTTCTACAGGTTGCCAGCTAGTTCACCCAACAACATTTGTTAAACAGGGAATCTTTTCCCCACTAAGTGTTTTTAATTGGCTTTTCAAAGATCAAATAATGGTAAGTAGCTGGGTTCATCTCTTGGTTCTCTATTCTGTTTCATACATTTACCTCTCTGTTTTTGTGCCAGTTCCATGCTGTTTTGATCACTATCGATTTATAGTGTAGTCTGAGGTTCAGTAGCATGAGTCCTCATGCTTTGTTTTTATTTCTGAGTAACGTCTTGGCTATTCGAGGTTTTTTTCTGATTCCATATAAAATTAAGTATTATTTTTTTCATGCTCTTTAAAGTATGATAATGTAGCTTTAATAGGGATTGCATTAAAATTGTATATTGCTTTGGGTAGTATGGACATTTTAACAATGTTGATTCTTCCCAGCCAAGAGCCTGGTATGTTTTTCCATTTGTTAACATTTTCGGCTATTTATTTTCTTAGAGTTTCATAGTTCTCTTTACAGAGATCTTTCACGTCCTTTGTTAGATAAACTCCCAAATATTTCCTCTTCTTTGGCACTACTGTGAATGGAATAGAGTACTTAACTGTTTTTTCATCTTGACTATTGTTGGTATATATAAAGGCTACTGATTTATGAAATGTTGATTTTGTAATCTGAGACACTCCTGTATTCCTTCATTATTTCTAAGAGTTTTGTAGTAGAATCCTGGTGTTTTCCATATAGACAATCATATCATCTGCAAAGAGCGAATGTTTGATCTCTTCTGACCCTATATGGATACCCTTGATTGCCTTTTCTTCCCTAATTGCAATGGTTAAACTTCCATTACAATGTTAAAGAGCAATGGAGACAATGGGTAGCCTTGTCTCGTTCCTGATCTGAGTGGAAATGATTTCAATTTAACTCCATTCAATACGATATTGTCTGTGTGTATGCTGTAGATGGCCTCTATCAGTTTAAGAAATGTCCCTGCTATATTAATTTTCTTTTCATTCATTTATTTATTTATTTATTTATTTTTATTAAACCATAGCTGTGTACATTAGTGTGATCGTGGGGCGCCATACACTTGGTTCATAGATCGTTTGACACATTTTCATCACATTAGTTAACATAGCTTTTGTAGCATTTTCTTAGTTATTTTCCTAAGAAAATGGACCTTTACATTCCACATTTTCTAGGATTCACATATACCCCTGTAAGATGCACCGCAGGTGTAATCCCATTAATGCCCCTCCTTCCACCTTCCTCCCCCCTCCCTCCCCTCCCTTTCCCCTTTCTAATTTTCTTAAGTGTTCTGATCATGAAGGAATGCTGGATATTATCTAAAGCTTTTCTGCATCAATTGAGAGAATTCTATGTTCTTTGTTTTTTAATTTGTTTAATGTGCTGAATTATACTTATAGTTTTACATATATTGAACCATCCTTGAGACCCTGGGAGAAAAGCAAATTGATCATGATGTATAATTTGTTAGATGTGTTGCTGGATTCTGTTTGTTAGGCTCTTGTTGAATATTTTTGAATCTATATTTATTAGTGATACTGGTCTATAATTTTCTTTTCTTGTTGGGTCTTCTTCTGGCTTGGGGATCAGGGTGATGTTTGCTTCATAGAACGTGTTGGGTAGTCTTCATTCTTTTTCTATATTTTGGAACAGGATGAGTAATATAGATACTACTTCCTCTTTAAAGTTTGGTAGAATTTTGATGTGAAGCCATCTGGTCCCGGGCTTTTCATTTTAGGGAGATTTTGTATGGTTGATGCTATTTCAGAACTTGATATAGGGCTGTTCATCATTTCCACTTCATTCTGGCTAAATTGTGCAAGGTGAGGTGCTTCCAAGTATTTTTCAATTTGCTTCAGATTTTCATATTTCTGAGAATAAAGTTTCTTGTAATATTCATTAAGGATTTTTTGAATTTCTGAGGAGTCTATGGTTATTTCCTCTTAGTCATTTCTGATTAATGAAATTAGAGATTTTACTCTTTTCTTCCTGGTTAGGTTAGTCAAAGGTTTATCTGTTTTATTGACATTTTCAAAAAAACAACTTTTTGATTTATTGATCTGTTGTATAATTCTTTTTTTTAATTTCATATAATTCTGCTCTAATTTTGGTTATTTCTTTTCTTCTACTGGGTTTTGGGTTGGAATGTTCTTCCTTTTCCAGTTACTTGAGATGTCTCATTAAGTTGTTGACTTCCTCTCTTTTCGTTCTCTTGGGGAAAGCTCGCAGTGCTATAAATTTCCCTCTTAGGACTGCCTTTGCAGCATTCCAGAGGTTCTGATAATTTGTGTCTTCATTGTCGTTTGTTTTAAAAATTTCAGGTTATCCTTCTTAATCTCATTTATGACCCAGCTATCATTCAGCATAAGGTTATTTAACTTCGATGTTTTTGTATGAATATGCAGATTCCTGCTGTTACTGAGTTCAACTTTTATTCCATGGTGGTCTGAGAAGATGCAAAGAATAATCTCTATTCCTTTAAATTTACTGAGGTTAGACTTGTGACCTAAGATGTGATTGATTTTGAAGTATGTCCCATGGGCTGATGAGAAGTATGTGTATTCAGTTTGTTGTGATGAAATATTCTGTAGATGTCTGCTAAATCCAAATGTTGGTTAGGTTTAATTTTAAAATTTCTTTGCTCAGCTTCTTATTGGAGGATCTATCCAACAATGTCAAAAGAGTGTTGAAATCTCCGACATTATGGAGCTGGAGGAAATCAAGTTGCTCATGTCTGTTAGTGTTTCACTTATAAGTTGAGGCGCATTCTGGTTGGGTGCTTAAATATTAATAATTGAAATCTCATCATATTGAGTATTACCCTTAACAAATATGAAGTGACCATTCTTATCCTTCCTTACATTTGTTGGTTTAAAGCCTATTGTATCTGCTAATAGAATTGCAACACCTGCTTTTTTCTGATTACCATTTGCCTGAAATATGGATGACCATCCTTTCACCCTGAGTCTATATTTATCTTTTAAGGTAAGATGTGATTCTTGTGTGCAGCAAATATCTGGCCTGAGTTTCTGTATCCAGTCAGCCAACCTTTGCCTCTTTAGAGGACAGTTTAAGCCATTCACATTAATGGAGAATATTGATAAGTCTGGTAAAATTTTGGGTATTGAGTTTTTCAAAATTCCAGTAGACATTTTTAATCCTTTCACCACTGTGGAAGTTGGAGTTTGATCAAAAGTTTCTGAATGAGTTTACTTTTGTGGTACAGGATTGGGCTTATCGTTATGGAGGATAGTTCTGGGAATATCCTGAAGAGCTGGTTTGGTTATGGCAAATTTCTTCAACATGTGAATGTCATTAAAGTATTTATTTTCTCCATCATAAATGAAACTCAGTTTACCTGGATATTGGATTTGGCATTGAAAGTTTGTTTGTTTTAGAAGATTAAAAGTCGATCATGTATTTATTTTTTGAAAACCTAGACCTAAAATCAGCTTTTAGCACAGCTTCTGTCCCTGGCAATAACTTCTACAGGACTTTCTTAGGCCTTCATCTCCCAAAGGATTGGAATCAACCATAGCCTGTGGTAGAGACCAGCCCTCAGCCTGAATCTCAGGGAAACATGATGACAATGAATCTTGCCTACCTCTAGTTCAGCAGAGTGGCCCTCTTCTTAGACAATCTTACTTCAAGACTTTATGATCAATCACATTTCTTCATACATGGGCCATGTCTCTTCTTCAACAAATCCTGATTTAGACATTTTCAAATAAATATCACTCAAAAAAATGGAGAACTTGATTTATTGTCATGTATTCAGTTTTGCAAAGGGTTTGTACTTACTCTTTCATCCTGGATATAATACAGACATACATGGTCCTTTAAGCAAATTATATATGCCAAGGATATGTATATTGTGCATGTACATTGGCATAATAGTTGTTCTTCATGAAATTAGGTTTCCTTCCATCTCTTTTTTTAAGAAAATCATGCTGTCTCCAACTATAGTCTCAGCATGCTGTTTTTCATAAAAATACACTTCTTAAAATGTACTAAATTGCTGAGGCTATTGCAAAGAACAATGGTATTTTAAGTGCTAAATTGTGATTCGAATGACAAGAATATTATTTTTTTTAAAGGGGCAAAAAAAAAAAGAATCATAATGATTGAAGAATCTAGTTAAATGGATTTTGGGTAATTGAAGTTTCATTGTACAACTGCGTTTTACACCCATTTTCTCTAAGTGGTTGTGAAAAGGGATATATTTTTCACCACAACTTTGTAAACTTCTGTTTTCTTATTTTTAAGTCTGTTTTGAAATGGTACTTAAGTATTCTTTTAGTTTTTCACTCATTTTTTTTTCATTAAGTCATTTGTACACAAATCGTGAATACAATTTTGTCATGATGGGATTCAATGTCTTGATTATCTGTAGAAATTGGAGTGCTTACATGCGACTAATTAACATAGTCTTCTGGTTTTACTGAAATAGAAGTATAAGTCTTCCCAGTGTGATTGGACAAAAATTGCTTGAGATTTGCTAACTTGGATACATCTGACTTTTCAGGAGACATTTCTCTTTAGTTCTGTGAAATCTCAGTCCAAATGAATTGTGAAATTCTTCTGAGGCCTAAGTTCTACTTTGAAGACAAGAGATGTTTAGTCATGTGCTGGGGGTTCATGACTGCAATTCAGAACCTCTCCTAAGTTGTTATTCCAACTGTGGCAGAGTTAGTTAAGATGGTTCCAAGTTATTTTCATTCAAGGATAGTTGTAAGATTTAATGTTGTTCTTCAAGAGCAATCATGAGTATGTTCTCTATGGAGGTTTTTAAAAGAATTGCCCTATTTTGCAATCACAAAATTTCCCCTTCTCTATCTGACTTTTAAAATGGGTGCAATAGTTCAAATTAGTTTGGAATTAGAAAACTCAATAGCCTAACCCCCAAATGGTTAGCTTTTGTGACAATAAGCCTGAATCACAATCATCCAGGCACATGTCTAGTGGAAGATACGATAGAACAGGCAATGCCTTGGAATCGATCTATTTTTTTTCTTATTACTTCTCTGACAAGAATAAAAGTATAATACTAGAGTGACATGAGGACATTGATGTTTTTTGAAATACCTTAGATTCTCACTTGAGGTTGAGTGGCCTTCTCTTGTCCTTTATTGGCACCTTTAATAGCAGGTATCAATTAAAAGGAGTGGGCTAGTCTTTATAGGCAGTGAAAGGAATCAGAATTCCTTTTAATATGTCTGAATTTCTAACCAGTCGTCATTGCCATTCCGGCAACCACCCTGTTGCCTGCATAAGAATGAAGGCTTACAGGAAATGTGATAGGATGACAAAATACATGTACTAACAAGTCAACAGGATGGAAATTTTGGAGCCAACAGGGGATAAGAATATTATAAAAACTACACAATTCCTTTCTCTTGATTGATGGGAACCAAGAGTACCACAATGGGGCAAATGCTAAGAGTAAGAATCCTGGAAGGAAAGACACTCTGAGTAATAACTCTGCATAGTGGGAGAATGGAACAGACAAGTCTCCAGGGTCTTTATGTACTTCAAGAGTGTCATCACTTCCTGCAATAGAGACCTCCTTAGTCTAGGAAAAAGAGAGGGCCTCATGTCGAGAGCTACTGCTATGATGGAAGAGTCTTCCCCAGGTGATGGAAAAAAGAGGGACCCAAAGTCTGGTGAGGATGAGGCATCAATGAGCTAGGGAGATGCAGAAGAATTAGAACTAGCTGGGAAAAATACACTGGGTGGGGACAGAAGTATGAACAAGGTCGCCACAAAGAGACAAAACAAGTAGTCAGAGCCACACACCATTTGGAGGACTACTCTGGAGGGGCAGCACTACCAAGCCAAATAGCAATAATACGGATGAAGAGACCAGTGATTGCCAGGTCAAAGGCACACCAAGTGGTGAGCGTTGTAGGATACATAAGAGCAAGTAGGTAAAGAAGGAGATCTCAGAAGGAGCAAAGTCTTGAAGGATCCCTTGAATGAAAAGATCTGCAATCCACCAACAAATGTCTCCAAGACTGTTTGTTTCAGGCCAAGACCAATTTTCCCATGAACCCTGAACAAATGACATAAAACAACAAGACAGACAAGGGCCTGACATGAACTATGTCTATTAGTCCACACTTACTCTCACATTTCTATACGCTCAGAACCAATACACACACTCGTACACCACTCAACAGACTCAGAGGTTGATCAGACCCCCCACTTCCACCCAAATTGTGGGAACCCCAGATGGATCTTACCTTGTTTTGGACGTCTGCCTGTGTAAGTGCCTGTTCCTGCATGCCAGTTCCTCCCTGTGTTTGACTCCCTGAAGACTCATCAAGGGGACCTGGAGGATTAGCAGAAACCACCAGGTGCATCTGAACTCTCCCTCCCAAGGTGGTCTCATCCATCTCCACCAGTCATCTTGACTAGATTCTCTGAGGCTGTTTTCTAAACTTGTAGAGAAAAGGCTCAAAAGCACCTGTGAATGGATAGGGGGGCATCCCACATTAAAAGCTCATCACTCAAGTTCACAAAGGGTCCTAAGGTGTTCCTTGGAGAACTCTGTCTGTGGAAAAATATCCTTCAAATGTTTGAAAAGACAGCTTAGGGGTGAGTCTGGTTTTGGTGATGAAAACACTATGTTGTAAAAAAGCAAAAGTACAAACTAAAATATATTAACTAAATGCATAAGACATAAATGGAACAGGAATGAACTAAAATATGTACTTTTGTGTAACTGTGGCGTGGGGTCCCCATCAGCATCCCAGTGTTCTGTGGGAGCCCCCAATGGGCCAATAGCTCAGTAACCCAGGGTTCCTGCTTCTGACAGGCCCAAAGCCCGGGAGTATGAGGTTACTGTCTCACAGGTTTACAGGACCAACCTCAGGCATCATTCTTGAGGATAGAAATCAAAGTCCCTTTTCACCTGCCCTCTGAACCCCAATTTCCACTGAGGCCACAGCAACGATGTCTCAGCAGCAGAAATGTCTTGCTGTCTCTGGCTGGGCTAAAAAACTCACCATTGGTTTTTCTTCCAGCATTTTCAGGGGTGGGATGCTCTACTGACACACACTTCTGACAGTCTCTTACAGGCCAATAGCCCAGCAACCTGGGGTTCCTGTCCACAGCTCCATCCCCTTTGGCTTTCCCTCAGAGATTCCTAAAGGCCCTACACAACTCACAAGAAACAAATACAACAAAAAGTTATATATTATCACAGTGGTCTACAAGAACAAATAAGCACAACAAGAAATGTACACAACAAGTTGTTACACTCATGTTTGCAGACACTAGGCAGATATAGGTGTTTAAATTTCTTACCTCCAGAGGTGGACTTTGGCAGAATTTATAAGTGATTGTCAGCTTTTCTCCTGAGGGCACTGGGTACTATAGGGTCCCTAGAAAGTTTCCAGGGGGCTTCTAATGAAAGCTCACCCTGGAGGCCGCCTGAGTATCGGCAGTGTCAGTGTCTGGAGACCCTCCCTGGAATCTCTATAATGTTATGTCCAGGAGTCCCCTCAAAGACCACACCACCAGACAAGTCAAATTAAAGAGAACTTTTATTGAAGAGCGGGCTGGCAACTGCCCCAGTGTCTTAAAATGAAGTTTCTGAGTGCAACCCTGAATTGAGTGAGGCTCTGAATTTTAGAACGCAAAACTTTTCCAGGGGTCAAGCATGCATAATTCCAGAAGCGAAAGCAACAGACAGTGAGGTATGTTAGTTTATTAGGCTATGATCACAAGAGCACTTAGTAATTCATTTTCACAAAAAAATACAATCTACAATCTCCTAAGGTAATGTAGGGAGGGGGACTCGCAGGTGAGGGTCAGAAACAACATGATCATAAAAAGGGATAATCACCAAGGATATAATCACCAGTGTAGTTGGTAACTTACATCACTAACAATTTTAGAGGGGTGCATTCATAGTTATACAATGGAGGGACACGGAAGAGGAACCGGTTTTGAAGCTAATGGAACATAATAGAAAAAGAGTAAACAGTAAAGTGGAGTCAAACTTGCTCTTTTAACCTTCCCATATCATATACTGATGGCATGAAGACCACCTTAACACCAGAACATAGGATGTCGTACAAGTCTGCTAAAATGTGTACACAGAGGAGGTTCCACCCAAATAGAGAGTCCTTTAGCTTTCTCACAGTTATTCTGACTTTAGTTATTCCTGCGGGTTTATTTGGGAAAAAAAAAATCAAAGCATTCATTTCTTTGTTGAAAAATCAGTGGTGAATTGGCACAGAATTCTGTGTAGTTCGTGGAAGGGAGGACTTCACTAAACTTTGAAACAAGTTATATTCTTTCTGGCTTCTCTAGCATATACTTGATATGAGAATAATGCCTTAACACATTTGCTTTTCCTCTGTGTAAGGATTTTCTAAAAAACATTCCGGAAAGCATATTTTCAAAAAGGCTCTACCACGAGTGGCTGTCCGTAATGGAGAAAAGCAGCGACAGACAGAAAATTGAAAAAATTAAAAGGTAATTATTTTGACATTTTTGTCTCAAAAATTAATTTTATACCTTACATTTTATAATTTTTCTACTAAAACTCAAAGTTATATTCATGGGCAGCAGGTTAGAAGTTGGCTTTTATTAGCTTGTCCTTGTCATTGTTTTCTCACTAATCCAATAAGCATGAAATGCTTGAACATTGTGCCCCTTCTGTGTACCTGACTTTTAACGAATAAAAAGAGCTATTATTCATTAATTCACTAGCTGTTATGTGAGTCACTATGAAATTTTTAAGAGACACAAAAATGAAGTAATGTAAAATCTCTACAGACAGAATCAAATGGAACCCTGCCAGAAACCCCAATAAGAAAATTGAAACTTGCGTGGAAGAGTCAGAAAGGGGAGTCAACTGTGGTTTTTGGAAGTGAATTAATGCAGCATAACACAGGCTACAATTTATGATCTTAATTTTGGTAAATATCAAAGTAATTAAACAACTTTATTAATTCATGAACTGCAGTCATAGAGAAAAAATGACTTATTTCCTCTTCTCAAGAAATTCATTTTGAGAAAGATAGATAAACCAAGAAATTACTGTCAGTGCAGTATAATCTGTCCTATAAAAGAGATATTTAGAGAATATTGTGGGAACAAAGCAGAGAATCACTCAGCTCAGCTTCTTGAGACATGTCAGTAAAAAAGGGAGTTGTACAGTGTCAGTATGATCACAAAAAGTAAATCGTTTCTTCTCGTGTCAAGGGAAATTTTGGGACCAATTCAATAGTCCTTTCTTGGATATATCCTACATGATAAGAGAATAGAAAAGAAATGTTTATTTACTCTGACTAAAGAGTGTGCGTTCTGTGAAAATTCAGGATACTCATTATCATTTACGTACATGTTATTGTTTAGTATAGATATTTTTCCTTGAACATCTTTTAAAAACATCTTTTAAATATGAATTATATGCATACTTTTCGGGATTGTTGGAACATAGTACAGATATTGAAGATACCAGAAACTAAGCCATGTGGCATAATCATAACTCCACTTCCATTAGGGTTTGGTGTAAGCCATTTAGATAGTATCAAATTCTACATATTTGTTTGGTCATTGTTCACAATATCATTTATCTATATTTATAATACACATATCATTCATATATGTATTTATCCTATGTACCATTAAAAGATAAATATTTTTTAAAAGGCTATGTTGGCTCAGACCCTGTAGCTCAGAGGCCAGAATGATGGCCACATACACCAGGAATGGTAAGTTCAAACCTGGCCTGTCCCAAACAACAATAACAACAACAACAACAAAAATAGCCCAGCATTGTGTTGAGTGCCTGAGGAGCTTCTTGGGAGCCTGAGGCAAGAGAATTGCTTAAGATCAAGGCTGTGCAGTTGCTGTGAGCTGTGATGCTACAGCACTCTACTAAGTGCGACATAGTGAGACTCTGTCTCAAAATAAATAAATACATACATACACAAATAAAATAAAGTGAGATAAAATAAAATACTATGTCTCTCATGAAAATATGAAATAAATGCATATCAATGCTTTTAGTTAAATTAATAATTAATAAGGGAATCAGTAAGATAGTTTAGCCATCTTTATAGATTGCACATTATGAAACCTTCCGTATTTGAACCAAATTGAGCCAGAAATACTGAAATAAATTTACAAAATGATGCAAATATCCCCCTTTCTACCAGAGCAAGGGTTCAGAGAAATCTGTTGACTCTCTACCAGACAGAGAGTTTTCAATTCTTTTGCCATGTTTTATGTACACTGCTAACAGTTATCTTCAACTGACAGAGATGTAAACAGTCCTGGTTGTGAAAAGGCTTAAGGATCCCATAGTATCCCCAAAGCGTTTACTAGATGCCTTATTTTATATAGAATACACCCAGTAATCTTTTGGTCCATTTGAAAGTCCTGCATAATTCCTCCTCAGAGGAATTATACTTCTTTTCAGACTATTATGCTGAAGAAAGTCTTTTCTGTGATTTGTACAACAGGAGTCAGACATGCTTGTTTTCCTCAGGTTGCAGATTCTTTTATTAAAAAAGCAACAATCGTGAATATCAGCTTGTCCATGTTTTCTGAGTAGGAGTAATACAATATTTTGGTAAATAATCAGGTAAAACACAACTGTAGCCCAGAATGAAAGAGGGAAGAGGAGAGTGAGGAGAAGAAAGGGAAGAGGACGTGTGGAGGGTGGGTAATTGGTGGAAATTCACCTAGGGTGTATATTGCAAGGGTACGTGTCAATCAATTAAGAGTAGAGTATAAATGTCTTAACACTATCATTAAGAAAGTGAGGTGAAGGTTATGTTAACCAATTTAATGTAAGCATTCTAAATTGTACACAAAATCAGCACATTGTACCACATAAATGTATTAATGTACCCAGTTATGATTTAATAAAAAAAATTGTTAAGAGATAAAAAGAGAGAGAAAAAGAAAAGAAAGAAAGAATCTCTTAGCAATTACCAAATGAGAATAGTAGAAAAGAAAGTAATGAAAACGTGACACATATGTAAAAAGTGATAGAAAGGAGGTAAGATTTGGCTCGGCATCCTGTTGCACAGTGGTTATGGCGCCGGACACACGCACTGAAAGATCCAGGTTTGAACACGGCTTGGGCCAGCTAAACAATGGCGAAACACCTGCCAAAAGAAAAGAAAAAATGCCTGGGCATTGTGCCAGGTGGCTGTAGTCCCAGCTGCTTAAAGGGCTGGAGCAAGAGAGTACCTTGAGCCCAAGAGTTTGAGGTTGCTGTGACAACTGACAACTGATACTGCAACACTCTACCCAGGGTGACATAGTGAGGCTCTTTCTCAAAAAAAAAAAAAAAAAGGAATGAGGCAATATTTGGAACAAAATCAACCACAGAAGATGGTGGAGCAGACAATGAACTCTCAGAATGGACCGGGTGGTCTTTACAGCTGGGATTTGGTTCTTCACCTTGAGACAGCATTTCTGTGTTGCCAGTTAAAAATAAAGGAGCAATTTAAATTTAATTACTGTTTAATTTCATCAGAAAGGTTTTGGTGGGTTGTGGTTGAGAGTAATCTAAATGTTGCAAGATTTACCTAAGCTTCAACATATTGAGCTAGTTTCAGGGAAGTATTTCATGAAGGGTATTCGTTTTTAAATGACACTTATCTGAATTCTACTAAGTTTTCATTGTGTTGTGAAGACAGTGTAGAAATATGCCCCCCCCCCAATCTCCAGTGTTACTTTTCTCATTGTCTCCCTGCAGTTCTCACTTCATTGGGTTCCACATTAACTGAAACTTGGGTATCTGAGCTGGGTTCCTATTTGCCTTGTACCTCATGCAAAGTTAGTGTTGCCTACCTTTACAAGATTGAAATAAATTGCCTTGCTTACCGAGTGCATTTTTCTGTATTTAGGCTATTAGACCAGCTACCAAGAGCAAACGTTGTGCTCTTATGGTACGTGTTCCTGGTCTTAAGTAGTATCGCTGAACTCTCCGCGGCAAATGAAATGGATGCTTTACACTTAGGGGTGTGTATGGCTCCAAGTATTATTTGGCATCCTTCTGCAGGCAGAGAAGAAATGGCCTCTGCAGAAAAGGTAATGAAGTTTTTGTATTATACTTGCTGGGGAACTGAATCACCATTTGTAAAGGAAATGGAAGGTATTTAGTCTTAAAGACAATGTCTTATAGAAGTTAAATAGAATACACTTTCTTAAATTTCAGTTTACTATACAAAATGGAATTTATCAACATGTTATAGGAAAATAAATGCTTCTTTTTTTATACGTTAATCAGCTTGTGGAATTTGTGGTAAAAAACTGCCACAACATCTTTGGAGGACACGTCACTGCCCTGTTTGGAGAGTCATCCAGAATATAAAATACTCAAGAAAAACCCTCAGGTACTGTCAATAATTGGGTTGCTTTTTGTGAAAAATTGACTCATGTCTCTGAAGATGCTGGCACAGTTGTTTTCTTCAGAGCCATGCAAGCTGAAGGAAAGCAAGCCTGGTATGTGGCTCAACAGAGCCCTGGGTTTCCCATCATTTCTTAGAAGGCCTGCTAACAGGTCAGGGTATTTAACAGGATGGTAGGGTTAAATAAGGTGTGTGATAAGTTCCTAGCTTTCATAAGTTATCAGAGGCAGCATGCTACAGTAGGATGGTTTGAACTTTTTTTTTGAAAAATTAAACTTTATAAGAAATTTTTGTTTTTGAGATAGTCTCTCAATTTATCACACTCAGTAGAGTTCTGTGACATCACAGCTCACAGCAATCTCCCACTCCTGGGCTTATGCGATTCTCTTGTCTCAGCCTTCCAAGTAGCTTGGGCTACAGATGCCCACCACAATGCCCAGCTAAGGAATTCTAATTATGTAGTATATATTGTTGAAACTGGAATAGAAATCTCAGAAGTAGTAGAGGCAGGACTGATGTTCTTATTTTTCTTTTTTCCGCTCCCTGATTCTTGAGACACTTCTCAGCATTTTACTGTGCTATGAGATCATTTGACAACAATTTGCATTATTGGCAGATACGCAGATGTTAAAATCAAAGACAAAAGAAACCTCCAGGTTATGAATTCCTATATCGCTAGCTGCTAGTTATGTTATCTTTGGCCAATTGTTTTATGCCACTGAGCATCAATATCTTAATCTAAAAAATGTGGATGAAAGTTTCTTTATGATTACTGTAAATATGAAATGAGGTAATGGATATTACAGAAACTTGAGCAAAAGAAACTAATAGACTTAGTCAATGTATTTCCCAAGAGTAAGCTATGTTTAACATCCAGCAACCCATGTTAGAAGGTACATTATTATGCAGTACTACGTATATGGAATTATTTTTTTACTTTTATTTTGTTATTACCACTTAGTCTAATGACATTTTCATTGTTTGGGAAAATTTTGCATAGAGAAAGACCATTCATCAGGACCTAAGATAAATCTAGTACATCTCAACAGGCATTTCCCATTTTAACACCTGTGGTAATATTGTAATAGTTTCTTTATTGGCAGTAGGAATTGAAATACATTACCTAAAAAGACAATAAAACTAAGGATTATAGTTCATTTCTAAGGAAATATGGGTTTATTTGTGCTAAGTACGAGTGTTAATCCTGTTTGATTTTTTGACAGATACATCTAGCTTTCCAGACAGCAATGCTTCCTCATATGAGAGCTTGAAGAAAAAAGCGACTGTGCTGCTGGCCCACAGTGTGATGAACCAAAGAAAATGCGTCCAATTGAAGGGAAGCATTGACTCGCTTATAATGTCTCTGGACTCTGGCCTTGATGCCCTTGAATTCTAAATGAGCTTCAGAGCCTCCTGTATGACTTTTAGTTCAGGTGGACCAGCCTCCTAAAGACAAGCCGATGGATGTAACAATTTGCAGACATATTCCACCACAGAATCCTGCCAAGATTCTGTCTGGCATTGTCCACAGCTGCATCATATGTTAAAAAAAAAAAATAGAAAATTCTGTAAGCTGTCCTGTATACGCTCCACCTGATCTACAAGGCTAATTCTATCATATTAACAGCTGTGGCTCACCTGTCACCCTAGCTACTTGGGAGCTGATTTCCCAGCAGAAACTTTGTAGGCCAGATGAAGAGTTCCTATCTTTAATGCACTTCAACAAATTTCTGACAATGTAGCATTCTTTAACCTGCAAACTACAGTTTGTATTTGATGGAGGAATCAAATCTTCTCCTGATATGCAAACAAAAAGTGAAGCTGAATAGCTCCTATCTTGAGAAAATACATCTAACTTCCATGAAGAAATCAAGACTTAACAATAGGGGGAAGTGGGAAAGGGGGGGGTGGGTAGAGGGAGGGGGATCGGTGGGATCACACCTTTGGTGCATCTTACAGGGGTATTTGCGAAACTTGGTAAATGTAGAATGTAAAGGTTTTGGCACAGTAACTGAGATAACGCCGGAAAGGCTATGTTAACCACTGTGATAAAAATGTGTCAAATGGTCTATGAAGCGAGTGTATGATGCCCCATGATCATATCAATGTATACAGTTATGATTTAATAAAAAAAAATGCAGTGTAGACCAAATAGAAAGGCAATGTAAACAAAGGCGTGCAGGTGGGGGGGAAACTCTTACAACAAGTTGCACGATTGGTGACTAGATTGGTGCAGCTGGGATGCAGGCCTGAGGGAAGAAAGGGGTGGCGAGGTTGGAAAGGAAAGCATGCTCTAGGAGAAACCAGAATAAATCCAGGAAGAGAGAATTAAGCCATTTCCCCTCCACAACTCTATAAAGAGAGATAGGCTTTGGGGAAAATAAGCACTTTGGGTTTGTGATTTAGGGAGGCAATGAACTTGCCTCAGTAGGGGAATTCCAAATGGGTCTCGACTGAAATTTGATTTAATGCAAGGGAGTGGAATTGTTAACCTCACAACCAAAGCAACACATAAGATGAGCTCATGTTTGAGGGGACAAGAAGATGCCCCCTCATATTCTTACCTAGAATTTTTTCCTTTTTTTTCCTTAATATAATTAATTAGTATTGACTTTAAGTGATAAAAATCCAACCCAAACCAGCTTAAGTCCAGAGAGCTATAAAATCGGCAGGAAACCCATCTTAGGCATAGCTAGATCAATGGGCTCAAACAATGCAAGAGGACCTGGCTTCTCTCCACCACACCCCTACAGTCCCTTCTGTTGGCTTCAATCTCATGTAACATGTGGTGGCACTTGGTAGCTCTTGGTTTACTTTGGGGTGGCAGAACAGCTGCCTCGGTGGCAGGCTGACATCTCTGTGGTTCCAGTCACCTGGTCCAGAGAGATGTCCTTGGACCAGAGGAACTGGTTCAAGGACATGCATGCAGCCCAATGGAGCCACTGAGAAGCAGCAAAGCATCTCAGTGCTCCATAGTGGTTCCCAGTGGGCTCCATGCTCATTCTGTTCTCAAAACAATTACTGTGGACAGGAAGAGTCAACACTCATCTCTGCAAAGACCAGTTTTGCATCTTCCAATCCTTAAGTAGGAATAAGGTCTCACCCAGACCATACGTACTAAGAATAGGATTGTAATAAAGACCAAAGTTAAAAGGAAAAAGGGTATGGGTATTTTTTTTTTTTTTGGTTAGGCAAATAACCAGTATCTGCATACTCTCCTTTTCCTATCATTAGAAAAATAAATAGAGAATTAGCTGTTAGTCTCACATGCACTCATTGGGAACCTGGGACAGAGACTGGCTAGTTACTTGCCAAACTCATTTCCTTTCCTCTCAAGCGCTTGGCCAAACTCCACTTCTCAGCTTCCCTTATAGCAAAGAATGCCCTAGTGACTGAGTTCAGCCCAACTGAGCATGGGCGGAAGTCATGATAACCCCTCTCAGGCTGGGCCTGATACATCGTCCCAGGAGACCTCTCTGCTATTACATACCCCAGGAGACCTCTCTAGGTAATTTCTCCCCTCACATTCTTTACCTTGGCTGAATGATGAGGACTCTAGGGATGAAGGGGAGGACAAAACCACAGGAGTATAAGAAACTTGATTCCTTGAGTGACCACACAAAAAGCCACTCCATCAGAAGTGTGCTGTGGAAACAGAACTACCCCACATAAGCATGAAGTAAAGTTATTTTAAGTCACAAAATTTAGAGTTTGTTCCAGCAGCTCTTCTTAGCTTGTTAAATGGCCTTGTAGAACTTGGCTTGTTGGGTGTCTGAAAACATGATACTGTGTTAAAACATCTCTCTTCCTCCACATTAAACAAATCATAAAGGGGATCGACACACAGGGATGTATATAAATGGCATGGAAGTAAGGAAAATTGGAAAGACAAGGAGCTTGGGGAAAAAATAAAGTAGATTTCTTATTACCCAAGGTTCAAGGAAAGTCACGTAGAAATGAACAGGGACTTTTGGAAAACGGTGATTGATAAATACACAGTCCACA
Organism: Nycticebus coucang; assembly: GCF_027406575.1. Taxonomy (NCBI): domain Eukaryota; kingdom Metazoa; phylum Chordata; class Mammalia; order Primates; family Lorisidae; genus Nycticebus; species Nycticebus coucang. Next base: position 204,143 of record NW_026515591.1, on the reverse strand, counting down.
TGCCCACCTCCATGAGAAGAAGATGGGTGCCGTTAATTAATTATCAAGAGGCCACAAATACAACACCAACAAGAAGAAAAAAATAGCTAATGTTGCAGTAAGAATTGCCTTGACAAAAGGTGCTCTCTTGTTGTTGACCACATTTCCACTATAGCCACTGGGAATGAAAACTATAATTGGCACTTTTATAAAAGACAATACATAAGAAAGGTGAGATGAGCATACTAGGGTTGTGGATACAGGTCCCTGTAGTTAGGCAGGAAACACTTTTTAAAAAAAGAAGAAAAACGTTTGCAAAACTTAGAGAACAAGAGGAATTAGCTGGTATTCTCACATGCACTCATTGGGAACCTGAGACAGAGACTGGCTAGTTACTTGCCAAACGTGAGGGTTACTGGTATTGATGAAGAACAATGCCTTATCTGGCAGGGCCTGTGGCTCAGTGAGTAGGGTGCCAGCCCCATATACCAAGAGTGGTGGGTTCAAACTCAGCCCCGACCAAACTGCAACAATAACAACAACAAAAATGCCTTATCAAAGGAAAAGTTAAGAGAGATTATCTTAGCTGTGATTTAACAGGAAGGATGTTTGATTATGTTGAGAAGTGGAGAGGAATTTATGCTCACATACTGCTTCAAGGAAATAGTAGCACAAGACTCCCACAATGGAACCTTAAGAGAAAGGTAATACTCTGAAGCATGGATCGTGACAGTATGTTTATCAGAAATAAAAGAACATCACAGTGGGGGGGGGTAGGGCTTTACTTTAAATATCTGTTCCTGATTCTGCTAGGTATTCAGGATAAATCTATGTTATCTGTAATTCTATTCCAGTATGTTTAAGAGTAGATGTGATTTTTTATGATTTTTTAAATTCTCCTTACTTTTATAATATAGACAAACAGAAACCTTAAGTAAGCTTAAGTAAGAAAAGATTGAGACAAGAACAAAAAATCAGCTGTTAAAAAAAAAAAATCAATTCTGGAGTCAAAGAACCTGGTTCAGATCCCAAGTCTGTTACTTACCAGCTAAGCTGAACAAAGGACTGAATTTCTATTTGCCTACGTACAATAGAGATGAATAATACCTATGTAGGAGGGTAAGATGTTAGTAAAATATCTCAAAAACAGTGGCCACTAGGAATGTAATAGTAGCTTCTTCTACTATTATCTTATTTCTTATACCTTTTCTAGTTTTTCTTCCAGGAAAACCAGCAGGAAGGGGGCAAAAAGGAAGTCACATTTATTGAACAAGAAAGAAACATCACACATAGTCACAGAATGTTAGAGAATGCTAGATATTCTCCCAATCGTTTCTTCTCCTTCCTGGAAAATATAGCTAGACTATCTTTCTTAACCTCCTAGCCTCCCTTATTACAAGATATACCTATGTACAACTGAGTTCTGGCCAGTGTAATTCACACAAAATAATATGTACCACTTCCAGGTATGGGCAATCAACACCTTCCCAAGCCCTCTTTCCAAGGGCTCGATGCAGGTAAGCTCCGTGACCCTGCTGAAGATGGCGAGGGCACAGGATGGATGCACGCAGGGTGTCCAAATTACACCTTGAAGGAGTGCTGCCATGAGCACACATTTTGAGACTTCACACAAATGAGAAATGAATGTATTTCACATCTAAGGCAGTATTTTTTAGATTCATTTTTTATAGCTGTTAAATGATCCAATCTAATACAGCCAAGCTTTTTACCTATCATCTCATGTTTAATCCTTATCACGACGTCTTGAAATAGATGTTATCCCAATTTTACAGTTAAAGGAACTAAAGCTCACAGAAGCTAAGGAACCATCTTACCCAATATCGTGAATGCAATAAGTGATAGGGCCAGATTTGGATCAATCTGCTCCAAAACTCGTGACTTTCTAGTCTGCACACAGCCCTGACATGTGGAAAGTGGCCTCACCTTCCTCACTCATTTACCCCTTCACTTCCCAACCAGTGATACTTGAGTCCTTTGAGAAAACCCAAATTTCTTTTTTTTTGTCCCCCATCTGTATATCTACTTTGGGTGATCTAGGCTGTTGTCTCCCAAGCATATTTATCTTTTATATCTCATTCCATCCACATGTGAATCCATGACAGGGAAACAGTTCAACTTAGTCCACCCATTATGGGAGACGGAATTGTAGCAGTTTCGCAACTGGCCACAGAATCAGAGATAATGAATAGTAGAGCAGAGGAAAGGAAAGGGAAAAAAAACTCCAACCAGCAGGAGCAGTACAACATAATCCACTGGAATATGTAAAAACATCAGAACTTGTTTCATAATTATTTGCTTTATCCATCCTTTAGTTTCTTTTTCTGTGTTTTATAAACATGTAAGATGATATGTTAATTTATAAACAAATGTTATTGATGTATTGTCAGATTTTTTTCTGATAGTAAATAATAAAAACACGAGTAACATTAAATTTGGGCAGTAAATTCCTACTTCTTTGCTTCCTTCCCCAAATTTAAAACACTGCATTATGGAAAACAAAATGACAAAAACAACAAACAAGTCTGTAGAGACATCTCTCTGCCATCACAGGAAATGGATTAATTCAACTAAAATCAAGTGAAACCAAGTTTTTACAAAAGATTAACTCCTTTTGATAAAAATGGAGATTTAAACTAATGTATATTATACCTGGGTCACTACAAAAGTGTTGAGACAGACTTGTGTTATGGTCCATTATTTCACTTCAAAGAAACACAGAGTCCTTTCTGATTCACCTGTGCAAGCTTCAACTTGGTGGCTTACTGGCGTTCCTGGCAGGGATTCATTCCTTTCTGTCCACACAGATCTTACGTATCTGTATATCTCAAAACTTTTGTAATGACTCAACATCTCTGTCTTCAGATATAACAAAAAAGAATCCAACAAGTTGTAACCATTGTCAGACATACTTTTGTAGAAAAGCTAGAACTATAAAGGGAAATTTTCTGCTGAGAAGCTTAAACAAATTACTTACATGTTTTTTAAGACCTAAATTGAAGTAACAAATACCCTGTGTACATTTCATAAGAAAAAAACATGCAGCCAAAAGATTTAGTGTTCAGAAGGGGGAAAAAACCAGAAGACCTACTTCTGTCACTTTTTTTGTTGTTGTTGCAGTTTGGCTTTTGCTGAGTTCGAACCCCCCACCCTCTGTCTATGGGGCCGGCGCTCCCCTCACTGAGCCACAGGAGCCACCCGGAAGACTTACGTCTGAACAAAAAGGAGAGAGAAGCAGGTAAAATAAATGGATGATAAAAAGTCTAACAACATTCAAAAGACTTGTTGGCTGATCACTTTTAATCACCTGCCAATATGAAAGGACTAGGAAGAGTTGGTGAACTGACTCCCCAACGACGTGAAGGTCCTCTAGTCTCCACACAGCGCTGCCATGAAGGAAAGGAACTGAAGTGTTGTCATAAAGGCTGCAAATAAAGAAATCTACCTCTGTGGAAATTTTCTTTTTTTTTTTTTTTTAATTTTTTTTACTTTTTTTTTTTATTTTTTTTTGTAGAGACCGAGTCTCACCGCACCGCCCTCAGGTAGAGTGCCATGGCGTCACACGGCTCACAGCAACCTCTTAACTCTTGGGCCTACGCGATTCTCCTGCCTCAGCCTCCGGAGCAGCTGGGACTACAGGCGCCCGCCACAACGCCCGGCTATTTTTTTGGTTGCAGTTTGGCCGGGGCTGGGTTTGAACCCGCCACCCTCGGCATATGGGGCTGGCGCCCTACTCACTGAGCCACAGGCGCCGCCCCCTCTGTGGAAATTTTCATGTGACTCTGACAGGCAGCCTTTAACAACAATTCACTTCTCTTAGAATCTTAGCCCCTAATTTAAAAGGTCAGTTTGCTCATCCTTTCCAGCAATCTCATAGGGTTCAGACTGAAAAATAATGAGGTTTATCATCAGGATCTCTCCTCACCAAGACAGGGCAGCTGAAGCCAGTTTAAACAAACAAATCCACAGTGATTTTTATAAGGCTGCAAAAATAACATTCTCATGGGAATTGCCTTTGCTCCTTAGCAATCTTATCTACTTCAGTAATCCGTTGCAGAGTTTTCCACAAAGTCTTGAATGAAACAAGATGAAGATAGCAAGAATAAACTTAGGGCAAAATGTTAACCTTCCCGTGACTGCTGCCCAAATCACCTCAAGGTGGCTGCCCCAGGAGGCACACCGTTCTTTTTCACTATCTCAGGAACAAACTTGCTAATCAGCCCGACTTGAAATGCTACTGGGTGGATCTGCTTGCTGGAAAATTTACGGTCTTTTCTCTCCTGCCCCACTCCCTAAAGGGCATGAACCATAAACTTCAAAATGGAAAACTGCAAGCGTCACGTTGCGGGTTTGTTTCCAACAAATCAGGTACATGGCGTTATTTGTTGAAATACTACAGCTCCCGCCACAGTAAACTAGCGGGTCTTCCCCTGCAATTAAACGACAGTTATACTGACAAACATGTCCCCGCCCCTATGTTGACGGCAATAGGAAAACTGGAAAAAGTTCCACGAATATTCCTCTCAGGAACTCCTCCTTACAAACAAATCTCCAGCCACACCTCAAGATCCAGCCCACCGTCCTCCAAGCCGACCACACACCCGAGGGGATCCGTCCCATTGATTCGCCCTTCACAACCTCCGCAAGCCTTTTCGCTCCAAATCTAGAAACCCGGGGCACCGACCAAAAGCCTTGTCTTCCCCTAGCGCGAAGCCGCCTCCTCACAGGAGCTCCGCTCTGCTGCAAAAAGCACCAGACTCCCGGACTGGTTCAGAGAGATTCAGGAGCCCACGTCCTCCTCTGTATATGGGGCCGGCACCCTACTCCTTTCACCCACAGGCGCCACCCGTTAACTTGTATTCTTTTTCCTTTCTGTAGAGACAGAGTTTCACTTTATTGCCCTCGGTAGACTGCCGTGGCGTCACACACCTCACAGCAACCTCCATCTCCTGGGCTTAGGCGATTATCCTGCCTCGGTCTCCCAAGTAGCTGGGACTAGAGGCGTCCGCCACAACGCCCGGCTACTTTTTTGTTGCAGTTCGGCCGGGCCTGGGGTTGAACACACCACCCTCCGTATACGGGGCCGGCACCTTGCTCACTGAGCCACAGGCCCCGCCCCCGTTATCTTCTATACTTAACAATAGCTTCCCCCCACACACAAACATCTCTCCAGATACAGAGAAACCAGGTGTGGGAGAAGGATATTGAACTAAATCGAATTAGGCTGGGCGACGTGAGGCGGCTCAGGCCTGTAATCTTAGCACTTTGGGAGGTCTAGGTGGGCGGATCGCTTCAGCTCACTGAGTTGAGCTCCCGAAAATGGGTTTGTTTGTTTGCTTTCCAGTTCTGGCGTAGTCCGGGCTTGAACCAACACCCACGGTATAATATGGGGCCGGCGCCCTAATCCTTGAGCCAGGGGCTGTGCCCACTCACAGGCACACGCGTTTCTGAACTGAGCAAAACCCCCGCTGAGGCCCCAGCTCCTGACCTCTTGTCGGCCTCCGTGTCTGCAGGGACGACACGGTCCTTGCAGACACCAGAGGGCCGGTCCTCCGTGTCTGCAGGTTGCCGACTTGTTCTGACTGCGTGTCCTAAGGCAGCACTTTCGGGGTTTCTTTTTTCTTCTTTTATCCCTTGTTTCTCTCATTGCACATCTCACACTTGTGCTCGAACACATGATCATGACGCCTATGAACTACTAAAGGAGATGCTGCGACACACATCCCTCCGTCCTCCACTCCCTCTCGCCTTTCTTTCTCTCCTTCCCTCGTAACATCCCCCCTCCCCGGGCCCCCGCACCTGCATATGAAACACCAGAGCTTGCTAAGAATGAGCACGCCGGGTTCTCCTGCCAGGCAGGGAGGCATGTATGACACCCACGTAGAGCACATGTGGGTGTTAGGAAACTTGGGTCTGCACAGCGCCCCGCGGATGACCAGACGTCCGTGGCCGACCTTAGACCGGGGATCTTGTCGCCTTAGCGCCTGTTGGTCTACCAGATGTCTCTTCTGCGTGCTTTGGCCTAGTCAGTCCAGCAGGTGGTGGCCTTGTATAAGTTGTGGTTCCCCTGAGGCTCTGAGACTCGCCTAGCTCCTCCAAACCCCGTGTTCCGTCTTTACTGTTCGTCTTGTCTCTCTCTCTCTCCCTCTCTCTCTCTCTCTATCCCTCTCTCCCTCCCTTTCTCCCCCCTCTCCGTCTCTCTCCCCCCTCATTCTCACTCTCCATTTATTCTGAAACGGTTGTTCTGACAATACGCACTGCTTGCCTCCTGTGTAACTACTAGAGCTAAGGAGCCAACTGGGCAGCGTGTGAGCCCAGGGGGTGTGTCATTCCTATCAAAAAAAAAAAAAAACTCTTCTTCATTCAGGTGTGCACAACCAGCTAGGACAGTATATGTGTGTGGGATTATATATTTATTTATTTATATATTTTTTGGCCATACACCCTCAGTCCACCTTCACTGGGCAGAGCGGCGTGGCGCCGTTCACAAGTCACAGCACACTCGAATTCTTGAGCTCCAGGGATGCTTTTGCTTCTGACTCCCGAACAGGTGGGACTATGCTGGGGTGTGGGGCGGTCGTCTCCTGTCTCCACCGGCCTCCTCGGCCTCCCAGAATGCTGGCATTAGAGTGGAGATCAACCGCCCTCGACCCCGTAACTTCTTTGGGTGTGTATGGAGCTGTTCCCCGGGGGCAGATCCGTCCTCTCAAAGCCCAGTGGGGAGGCGGTGCTGAGAAGGGCGGGGACAGATCCTTGGAGTTCTTCCCTTCAACCTCGGCTCCGGTCAGGTCAGGTCAGGTCAGGTCAGCGCCTCTGTGCTTGGCTGCTTAGCTCTTCTGTAAAACGGAACAGATCAGAAATAAAGGTCGAAAACTTAACTGAGGGGCGGCGCCTGTGGCTCAGTCGGTAAGGCGCCGGCCCCACAGACCGAGGGTGGCGGGTTCAAACCCGGCCCCGGCTGAACTGCAACCAAAAAATAGCTGGGCATGGTGGCGGGCTCCTGTCGTCCCAGCTACTCGGGAGGCTGAGGCAAGAGAATCGCTTAAGCCCAGGAGTTGGAAGTTGCTGTGAGCTGTGTGATGCAATGGCACTCTACCCAAAGGGCATAAAGTGACACTCTGTCTCTACAAAAAAACAAACAAACAAACAAAAAAAAAACACTTAACTCATTACTGAAGTTCTTTTCTGGATTGGAAAGCGGGGGTTGGGAGAGAGGAAGGGTTTCTGTTCCAGGAACTGTGCTACGTGTCTATTTACTTTTTTATTAGATTGATTTTAATATTTATTAATTTATTTTTTGGTCCATTTGATTTTTTTTCTCTTTTTTTTGGTGAGGCAGACGTTCACTGAGTGACCCTCCGTAGATTGCCGTGGTGTGGTGTCACAGCTCTGAAGAACCTCCAACTCTAGGGCGTTAACGATTGTCTGGCCTCAGCCTCCCAAGTACCTGGGACTGCATGAGCCCGCCACAGCGCCGGGGTATTTTTGCTTTGTTGCAGTTGTCATTGTTGTCTAGCTTGTCAGACAGGGCTGGAATCCGCCAGCCTCCTCGGTGGATGTGGTTGGTGCCTTAACCAGTGTGCTATGCACCACCCCCCAACCCCACGCCAGCCTATTTATTTATCTATTTATTTATTAAATAATTTCCTTCTTCTGCGGTGTTTGACTGGGGCCCGGTTTCAACCCGCCGCCTCTTGTACTTGGGGCCGGTGCCCTACTCCTCTGAGGAACAGGCACTGAACCACTTTGACTCTTTCATTTTCCTTTCTTCCTTCGTTCCTTCCTTCCTTCCTTCCATCGTTCCGTCCCATCCTTTCTCCTTCCCTCCATCCCTCCCTTCCTTCCTTCGTTCGTTCTTGTTTTTTTTCTTTCCAGTTTTTTGCCAGGGCTTGGTTTGAACTCGCCACCTCCGAAATATGCGGGGGGAGGGCCGGGGTGCCCGCAGGCGAACTCTTTCAGCTAAATGATTTTGAGGAGGGGGCAGTTTTTCTCGCCACCCACCTCCTCTGTATATGGGGCCGGCACCCTACTCCTTTCACCCACAGGCGCCACCCGTTAACTTGTATACTTTTTCCTTTCTGTAGAGACAGAGTTTCACTTTATTGCCCTCGGTAGAGTGCCATGGCGTCACACAGCTCACAGCAACCTCCATCTCCTGGGCTTAGGCGATTATCCTGCCTCGGTCTCCCCAGTAGCTGGGACTGCAGGCGGCCGCCACAACGCCCGGCTACTTTTTTGTTGCAGTTCGGCCGGGCCTGGGGTTGAACACACCACCCTCCGTATATGGGGCCGGCGCCTTGCTCACTGAGCCACAGGCCCCGCCCCCGTTATCTTCTATACTTAACAATAGCTTCCCCCCCACACATACATCTCTCCAGATACAGTGAAACCAGGTGTGGGAGAAGGATCTTTAACTAAATCGAATGAGGTGGCTCAGGCTTGTAATCATAGCACTTTGGGAGGTCTAGGTGGGCGGATCGCTTCAGCTCACTGAGTTGAGCTCCGGAAAATGGGTTTGTTTGTTTGCTTTCCAGTTCTGGCGTAGTCCGGGCTTGAACCAACACCCACGGTATAATATGGGGCCGGCGCCCTAATCCTTGAGCCAGGGGCTGTGCCCACTCACAGGCACACGCGTTTCTGAACTGAGCAAAATCCCCGCTGAGGCCCCAGCTCCTGACCTCTTGTCGGCCTCCGTGTCTGCAGGGACGACACGGTCCCTGCAGACAGCGGAGGGCCGGTCCTCGGTGTCTGCAGGTTGCTGACTTGTTCTGACTGCGTGTCCCAAGGCAGCACTTTTGGGATTTCTTTTTTCTTCTTTTATCCCTTGTTTCTTTCTCTCATTGCACATCTCACACTTGTGCTCAAACCCATGATCATGACGCCTATGAACTACTAAAGGAGATGCTGCGACACACATCCCTCCGTCCTCCACTCCCTCTCCCCTTTTTCTTTCTCTCCTTCCCTCGTAACATCCCCCCTCCCCGGGCCCCCGCACCTGCATATGAAACACCGGAGCTAGCTAAGAATGAGCACGCCGGGTTCTCCTGCCAGGCAGGCAGGCATGCATGACACCCACGTAGAGCACATGTGGGTGTTAGGAAACTTGGGTCTCCACAGTGCCCCGCGGATGAGCAGACGTCCGTGGCGGACTTTAGACCGGGGATCTTGTCACCTTAGCGCCTGTTGGTCAACCAGATGTCTCTTCTGCGTGCTTTGGCCTAGTCAGTCCAGCAGGTGGCGGCCTTGTATAAGTTGTGGTTCCCCTGAGGCTCTGAGGCTCGCCTCGCTCTTCCAAACCCCGTGTTCCTTCTTTCGTGTTCGTCTTCTCTCTCTCTCTCTCTCTCTCTCCCTCTCTCCCTCCCTTTCTCCCCCCTCACCGTCTCTCTCCCCCCTCATTCTCACTCTCCCTTTATTCTGAAACGGTTGTTCTGACAATACGCACTGCTTGCCTCCTGTGTAACTACTAGAGCTCAGGAGCGAACTCGGCAGCGTGTGAGCCTAGGGGGTGTGTCATTTCTATCAAAAAAGAAAAAAAAAAAAACTCTTCTTCATTCAGGTCTGCACAACCAGCTAGGACAGTATATGTGTGTGGGATTATATATTTATTTATTTATATATTTTTTTGCCATACACCCTCAGTCCACCATCACTGGGAAGAGCGGCGTGGCGCCATTCACAAGTCACAGCACGCTCGAATTCTTGAGCTCCAGGGATGCTTTTGCTTCAGACTCACGAACAGGTGGGACTGTGGTGGGGTGTGGGGCGGTCGTCTCCTGTCTCCACCGGCCTCGGCCTCCCAGAATGCTAGCATCAGAGTGGAGATCAACCGCCCCCGACCCCGTATCTTCTTTGTGTTTGTGTGGAGCTGTTCCCCGGGGACAGATCCGTCCTCTCAAAGCCCAGTGGGGAGGCGGTGCTGAGAAGGGCGGGGACAGATCCTAGGAGTTCTTCCATTCAACCTGGGCTCCAGTCAGGTCAGGTCAGGTCAGCGCCTCTGTGCTTGGCTGCTTAGCTCTTCTGTAAAACGGAACAGATCAGAAATAGAGGTCGAAAACTTAACTGAGGGGCGGCGCCTGTGGCTCAGTCGGTAAGGCGCCGGCCCCACAGACCGAGGGTGGCGGGTTCAAACCCGGCCCCTGCTGAACTGCAACCAAAAAATAGCTGGGCATGGTGGCGGGCTCCTGTCGTCCCAGCTCCTCGGGATGCTGAGGCAAGAGAATCGCTTAAGCCCAGGAGTTGGAAGTTGCTGTGAGCTGTGTGATGCCATGGCACTCTACCGGAAGGGCATAAAGTGACACTCTGTCTTTACAAAAAAAACAAAAACACTTAACTCATTACTGAAGTTCTTTTCTGGATTGGAAAGCGGGGGTTGGGAGAGAGGAAGGGTTTCTGTTCCAGGAACTGTGCTACGTGTCTATTTACTTGTTTATTAGACTGATTTTAATATTTATTAATTTATTTTTTGGTCCATTTGATTTTTTTTTTTTTTTTGGTCAGGCAGACCTTCACTGAGTGACCCTCCGTAGATTGCCGTGGTGTGGTGTCACAGCTCTCAAGAACCTCCAACTCTTGGTCGTTAACGATTGTCTGGCCTCAGCCTCCCAAGTACCTGGGACTGCATGAGCCCGCCACAGCGCCGGGGTATTTTTGCTTTGTTGCAGTTGTCATTGTTGTCTAGCTTGTCAGACAGGGCTGGAATCTGCCAGCCTCCTCGGTGGATGTGGTTGGAGCCTTAACCACTGTACTATGCACCACCACCCCACCCCACGCCAGCCTATTTATTTATCTATTTATTTATTAAATATTTTCCTTCTTCCGCGGTGTTTGACTGGGGCCCGGTTTCAACCCACCGCCTCTGGAACTTGGGGCCGGTGCCCTACTCCTCTGATTAACAGGCACTGAACTACTATTACTCTTTCATCTTCCTTCCTTGCTTCCTTCCTTCCTTCCTTCCTTCCTTCCATCGTTCCGTCCCATCCTTTCTCCTTCCCTCCATCCCTCCCTTCCTTCCTTCGTTCTTTCTTGTTTTTTTTCTTTCCAGTTTTTTGCCGGGACTTGGTTTGAACCCGCCACCTCCGAAATATGCGGGGGGAGGGCGGGGGTGCCCGCAGGCGAACTCATTCACTAAATGATTTTGAGGAGGGGGCAGTTTTTCTCGCCACCCACCTCCTCTGTATATGGGGCCGGCACCCTAATCCTTTCACCCACAGGCGTTAACTTGTACTCTTTTTCCTTTCTGTAGAGACAGAGTTTCACTTTATTGCCCTCGGTAGAGTGCCGAGGCCTCACACAGCTCACAGCAACCTCCATCTCCTGGTTTTAGGCGATTATCCTGCCTCGGTCTCCCGAGTAGCTGGGACTACAGGCGGCCGCCACAACACCCGGCTACTTTTTGGTTGCAGTTCGGCAGGGCCTGGGGTTGAACACACCACCCTCCGTATATGGGGCCGGCGCCTTGCTCACTGAGCCACAGGCCCCGCCCCCGTTATCTTCTATACTTAACAATAGCTTCCCCCCCACACATACATCTCTCCAGATACAGTGAAACCAGGTGTGGGAGAAGGATATTGAACTAAATCGAATTAGGCTGGGCGACGTGAGGCGGCTCAGGCCTGTAATCTTAGCACTTTGAGAGGTCTAGGTGGGCGGATCGCTTCAGCTCACTGAGTTGAGCTCCCGAAAATGGGTTTGTTTGTTTGCTTTCCAGTTCTGGCGTAGTCCGGGCTTGAACCAACACCCACGGTATAATATGGGGCCGGCGCCCTAATCCTTGAGCCAGGGGCACACGCGTTTCTGAACTGAGCAAAACCCCCGCTGAGGACCCAGCTCCTGACCTCTTGTCGGCCTCCAATTGGCTGCGGAGAGGGCCGGTCCTCCGTGTCTGCAGGTTGCTGACTTGTTCTGACTGCGTGTCCCAAGGCACCACTTTCGGGTTTTCTTTTTTCTTCTTTTATCCCTTGTTTCTCTCATTGCACATCTCACACCTGTGCTCGAACACATGATCATGACGCCTATGAACTACTAAAGGAGATGCTGCGACACACATCCCTCCGTCCTCCACTCCCTCTCCCCTTTCTTTCTCTCCTTCTCTCGTAACATCCCCCATCCCCTGGCCCCCGCACCTGCATATGAAACACCAGAGCTATTTAAGAATGAGCACGCCGGGTTCTCCTGCCAGGAAGGCAGGCATGCGTGACACCCACGTAGAGCACATGTGGGTGTTAGGGAACTTGGGTCTCCACAGTGCCCCGCGGATGAGCAGACGTCCGTGGCCGACTTTAGACCGGGGATCTTGTCACCTTAGCGCCTGTTGGTCGACCAGATGTCTCTTCTGCGTGCTTTGGCCTAGTCAGTCCGGCAGGTGGCGGCCTTGTATAAGTTGTGGTTCCCCTGAGGCTCTGAGGCTCGCCTCGCTCTTCCAAACCCCGTGTTCCTTCTTTCGTGTTCGTCTTCTCTCTCTCTCTCTCTCTCCCTCTCTCCCTCCCTTTCTCCCCCCTCACCGTCTCTCTCCCCCCTCATTCTCACTCTCCCTTTATTCTGAAACGGTTGTTCTGACAATACGCACTGCTTGCCTCCTGTGTAACTACTAGAGCTCAGGAGCGAACTCGGCAGCGTGTGAGCCTAGGGAGTGTGTCATTTCTATCAAAAAAGAAAAAAAAAAAAACTCTTCTTCATTCAGGTGTGCACAACCAGCTAGGACAGTATATGTGTGTGGGATTATATATTTATTTATTTATATATTTTTTTGCCATACACCCTCAGTCCACCTTCACTGGGAAGAGCGGCGTGGCGCCATTCACAAGTCACAGCACGCTCGAATTCTTGAGCTCCAGGGATGCCTTTGCTTCAGACTCACGAACAGGTGGGACTATGGTGGGGTGTGGGGCGGTCGTCTCCTGTCTCCACCGGCCTCGGCCTCCCAGAATGCTAGCATTAGAGTGGAGATCCTCCGCCCACGACCCCGTAACTTCTTTGTGTGTGTGTGGAGCTGTTCCCCGGGGACAGATCCGTCCTCTCAAAGCCCAGTGGGGAGGCGGTGCGGAGAAGGGCGGGGACAGATCCTAGGAGTTCTTCCCTTCAACCTCGGCTCCAGTCAGGTCAGGTCAGGTCAGCGCCTCTGTGCTTGGCTGCTTAGCTCTTCTGTAAAACGGAACAGATCAGAAATAGAGGTCGAAAACTTAACTGAGGGGCGGCGCCTGTGGCTCAGTCGGTAAGGCGCCGGCCCCACAGACCGAGGGTGGCGGGTTCAAACCCGGCCCCGGCTGAACTGCAACCAAAAAATAGCTGGGCATGGTGGCGGGCTCCTGTCGTCCCAGCTCCTCGGGATGCTGAGGCAAGAGAATCGCTTAAGCCCAGGAGTTGGAAGTTGCTGTGAGCTGTTTGATGCCATGGCACTCTACCGGAAGGGCATAAAGTGACACTCTGTCTCTACAAAAATAAAACCACTTAATTCATTACTGAAGTTTTTTTCTGGATTGGAAAGCGGGGGTTTGGAGAGAGGAAGGGTTTCTGTTCCAGGAACTGTGCTACGTGTCTATTTACTTCTTTATTAGATCGATTTTAACATTTATTAATTTATTTTTTGGTCTATTTGATTTTTTTTTTTTTTTGTTGAGGCAGACCTTCACTGGGTCACCCTCCGTAGATTGCCTTGGTGTGGTGTCACAGCTCTCAAGAACCTCCAACTCTTGGGCGTCAACGATTGCCTGGCCTCAGCCTCCCAAGTACCTGGGACTGCATGAGCCAGCCACAGCGCCGGGGTATTTTTGCTTTGTTGCGGTTGTCATTGTTGTCTAGCTTGTCAGACAGGGCTGGAATCCACCAGCCTCCTCGGTGGATGTGGTTGGTGCCTTAACCACTGTGCTATGCACCACCACCCCAACCCACGCCAGCCTATTTATTTATCTATTTATTTATTAAATATTTTCCTTCTTCTGCGGTGTTTGACTGGGGCCCGGTTTCAACCCACCGCCTCTGGAACTTGGGGCCGGTGCCCTACTCCTCTGAGGAACAGGCACTGAACTACTTTTACTCTTTCATTTTCCTTCCTTCCTTCCTTCCTTCCATCGTTCCGTCCCATCCTTTCTCCTTCCCTCCATCCCTCACTTCCTTCCTTTGTTTTTTCTTGTTTTTTTTCTTTCCAGTTTTTTGCCGGGGCTTGGTTTGGACCCGCCACCTCCGAAATATGCGGGCGGAGGGCGGGGGTGCCCGCAGGCGAACTCTTTCAACTAAATGATTTTGAGGAGGGGGCAGTTTTTCTCGCCACCCACCTCCTCTGTATATGGGGTCAGCACCCTACTCCTTTCACCCACAGGCGTTAACTTGTATTCTTTTTCCTTTCTGTAGAGACAGAGTTTCACTTTATTGCCCTCGGTAGAGTGCCGAGGCCTCACACAGCTCACAGCAACCTCCATCTCCTGGGCTTAGGCGATTATCCTGCCTCGGTCTCGCGAGTAGCTGGGACTACAGGCGGCCGCCACAACACCCGGCTACTTTTTGGTTGCAGTTCGGCCGGGCCTGGGGTTGAACACACCACCCTCCGTATATGGGGCCGGCGCCTTGCTCACTGAGCCACAGGCCCCGCCACTGTTATCTTCTATACTTAACAATAGCTTCAACCCCACACATACATCTCTCCAGATACAATGAAACCAGGTGTGGGAGAAGGATATTTAACTAAATCGAATTAGGCTGGGCGACGTGAGGCGGCTCAGGCCTGTAATCGTAGCACTTTGGGAGGTCTAGGTGGGCGGATCGCTTCAGCTCACTGAGTTGAGCTCCCGAAAATGGGTTTGTTTGTTTGCTTTCCAGTTCTGGCGGAGTCCGGGCTTGAACCAACACCCACGGTATAATATGGGGCCGGCGCCCTAATCCTTGACCCAGGGGCACACGCGTTTCTGAACTGAGCAAAACCCCCGCTGAGGCCCCAGCTCCTGACTTCTTGTCGGCCTCCAATTGGCTGCGGAGAGGGCCGGTCCTCCGTGTCTGCAGGTTGCTGACTTGTTCTGACTGCGTGTCCCAAGGCACCACTTTCGGGGTTCTTTTTTCTTCTTTTATCCCTTGTTTCTCTCATTGCACATCTCACACCTGTGCTCGAACACATGATCATGACGCCTATGAACTACTAAAGGAGATGCTGCGACACATATCCCTCCGTCCTCCACTCCCTCTCCCCTTTCTTTCTCTCCTTCCCTCCTAACATCCCCCTCCCCGGGCCCCCGCATCTGCATATGAAACACCAGAGCTAGCTAAGAATGAGCACGCCGGGTTCTCCTGCCAGGAAGGCAGGCATACGTGACACCCACGTAGAGCACATGTGGGTGTTCGGAAACTTGGGTCTCCACAGTGCCCCGCAGATGACCAGACGTACGTGGCCGACCTTAGAGGGAGGATCTTGTCACTTTAGCGCCTGTTGGTCGACCAGATGTCTCTTCTGCGTGCTTTGGCCTATTTAGTCCAGTAGGTGGCGGCCTTGTATAAGTTGTGCTTCCCCTAACGCTCTGAGACTCGCCTCGCTCCTCCAAACCCCGTGTTCCTTCTTTCTTGTTTGTCTTCTCTCTCTCTCTCTCTCTCTCTCTCTCTCTCTCTCTCTCTCTCTCTCTCTCCCTTTCTCTCTCTCTCTCTCTCTCTCTCTCTCTCTCTCTCTCTCTCTCTCTCCCTTTCTCCCCTCTCTCCCTCTCTCTCCCCCCTCATTCTCACTCTCCCTTTATTCTGAAACGGTTGTTCTGACAATACGCACTGCTTGCCTCCTGTGTAACTAGGAGAGCTCAGGAGCGAACTCGGCAGCGTGTGAGCCTAGGGGGTGTGTCATTCCTATCAAAAAAAAAAACTCTTCTTCATTCAGGTCTCCACAACCAGCTAGGACAGTATATGTGTGTGGGATTATATATTTATTTACTTATATATTTTTTGGCCATACACCCTCAGTCCACCTTCACTGGGAAGAGCGGCGTGGCGCCATTCACAAGTCACAGCACGCTCGAATTCTTGAGCTCCAGGGATGCTTTTGCTTCAGACTCCCGAACAGGTGGGACTATGGTGGGGTGTGGGGTGGTCGTCTCCTTTCTCCACCGGCCTCGGCCTCCCAGAATGTTAGCATTAGAGTGGAGTTCAACCGCCCATGACCCCGTAACTTCTTTGGGTGTGTATGGAGCTGTTCCCCAGGGACATATCCGTCCTCTCAAAGCCCAGTGGGGAGGCCGTGTGGAGAAGGGAGGGGACAGATCCTAGGCGTTCTTCCCTTCAACCTCGGCTCAGGTCAGGTCTGGTCAGGTCAGGTCAGCGCCTCTGTGCTTGGCTGCTTAGCTCTTCTGTAAAACGGAACAGATCAGAAACAAAGGTCGAAAACTTAAGTGAGGGGCGGCGCCTGTGGCTCAGTCGGTAAGGCTCCAGCCCCACAGACCGAGGGTATCGGGTTCAAACCCGGCCCCGGCTGAAATGCAACCAAAAAATAGCTGGCATGGTGGGGGGCTCCTGTTGTCCCAGCTACTCGGGAGGCTGAGGCAAGAGAATCGCTTAAGCCCAGGAGTTGGAAGTTGCTGTGAGCTGTGTGATGCAATGGCACTCTACCCGAAGGGCATAAAGTGACACTCTGTCTCTACAAAAAAACAAACAAACAAACAAACAATTAATTCATTACTGAAGTTTTTTTCTGGATTGGAAAGCGGGGGTTGGGGGAGAGGAATGGTTTCTGTTCCAGGAACTGTGCTACGTGTCTATTTACTTCTTTATTAGATTGATTTTATCATTTATTAATTTATTTTTAGGTCCATTTGATTTTTTTTTTTTTTTTTTGGTGAGGCAGGCCTTCACTGAGTCACCCTCCGTAAATGCGGTGGTGTGGTGTCACAGCTCTCAAGAACCTCCAACTCTTGGGCGTTAACAATTGTCTGGCCTCAGCCTCCCAAGTACCTGGGACTGCATGAGCCCGCCACAGCGCAGGGGTATTTTTGCTTTGTTGCAGTTGTCATTGTTTTTTAGGTTGTCAGACAGGGCTGGAATCCGCCAGCCTCCTCGGTGGATGTGGTTGGTGCCTTAACCACTGTGCTATGCAGTACCACCCCACCCCACGCCAGCCTATTTATTTATCTATTTATTTATTACATATTTTCCTTCTTCTGCGGTGTTTGACTAGGGCCCGGTTTCAACCCGCCACCTCTGGTACTTGGGGCCGGTGTCCTACTCCTCTGAAGAACAGGCACGGAACTAATTTTACTCTTTCATTTTCCTTCCTTCCTTCCTTTCTTCCTTCCTTCCTTCCTTCCTTCCTTCCTTCCTTCCTTCTTTCCTTCCTTCCATCCTTCCTTTCTTCCTTCCTTCCTTCCTTCCTTCCTTCCATCGTTCCGTCCCATCCTTTCTCCTTCCCTCCATCCCTCCATTCCTTCCTTCGTTCTTTCTGGTTTTTTTCTTTCCAGTTTTTTCCGGGGGCTTGGTTTGAACCCGCTACCTCCGAAATATGCGGGGGGAGGGCGGGGGTTCCCGCAGGCGAACTCTTTCAACTAAATCATTCTGAGGAGGGGGCCGTTTTTCTCGCCACCCACCTCCGCGTGTGCCCCTCGCTCAAGGATTAGGGCGGCGGCCCCATATTATACCGTGGGTGTTGGTTCAAGCCCGGACTCCGCCAGAACTGGAAAGCAAACAAACAAACCCATTTTCAGGAGCTCAACTCAGTGAGCTGAAGCGATCCGCCCACCTAGACCTCCCAAAGTGCTACGATTACAGGCCTGAGCCGCCTCACGTCACCCAGCATAATTCGATTTAGTTCAATATCCTTCTCCCACACCTGGTTTCACTGTATCTGGAGAGATGTATGTGTGGGGGGAAGCTCTTGTTAAGTATAGAAGATAACGGGGGCGGGGCCTGTGGCTCAGTGAGCAAGGCGCCGGCCCAGTATACGGAGGGTGGTGTGTTCAACCCCAGGCCCGGCCGAACTGCAACAAAAAAGTAGCCGGGCATTGTGGGGGCCGCCTGTAGTTCCAGCTTCTCGGGAGACCGAGGCAGGATAATCGCCTAAGCCCAGGAGATGAAGGTTGCTGTGAGCTGTGTGAGGCCTCGGCACTCTATCGAGGGCAATAAAGTGACACTCTTTCTCTACAAAAAGGAAAAAGAATACAAGTTAACGGGTGGCACCTGTGGGTGAAAGGAGTAGGGTGCCGGCCCCCTATACAGAGGAGGTGGGTGGCGAGAAAAACTGCCCCCTCCTCAAAATCATTTAGTTGAAAGAGTTCGCCTGCGGGAACCCCCGCTCTCCACCCGCATATTTCGGAGGTGGCGGGTTCAAACCAAGTCCCGGCAAAAAACTGGAAAGAAAAAAAACAAGAAAGAACGAAGGAAGGAAGGGAGGGATGGAGGGAAGGAGAAAGGATGGGACGGAATGATGGAAGGAAGGATTGTAGGAAGGAAGGAAGGAAGGAAGGAAGGAAGGAAGGAAGGAAAGAAAGAGAGATAGGACTAATTGCATAGACCTTAGCTTTGAGGCATTGACATTTGAGCTGACTCCTGAGGGACTAAGTCAGCTGAGAAAGTTGAGGGGAAAACCTTCAGTCCTGGAACCGAAAATGTAAGCTTGAATATGTCAGTTGCATTGTGGCTGATCCTGCCCCGGGAATTAAAACCATGACACACATACCTAAGAAACAAACTCACCCCCAAACACATTCTCAGAGCAGAGGTCCCCAATTATTTTGGCACCATGTACCAGTTTCAGGGAAGATTAGTTTTTCACGGAGCAGGGTGGGGGAAGTGCTGGTCTGGGGATGATTTAAGTACATTACCTTTAATGAGCACTTTATTTCTATTATTGCTACATTGTAATATATAGTGAAAGAATTATACAGCTCCCTATAATGCAGACTTAGCAGGAGCCCTGAGCTTGTTTTCCTGCAACTAGATGGTCCCAGCATCAGCACTGCTGCCTCACGTCACCAGACATTAGATTCGCAAAAGGAGCACACAACCTAGATCCCTTGCATGTGAAGCTTACAGGAGGGCTCCCACTCCCATGAGAACCTAATGTCACTCCTGATCAGGCAGGAGGCAGAGCTCAGGCAGTGAGAACAAGGGGGAGCAGCTGTAAATACAGAGGAAGCTTGGTTTGCTCGCCTGCTGATCAGCTCCTACAGCACAGTCCCTGATGGGCCACAAAGCAATACGGGTCCTCAGCCCAGGGGTGGAGGACCACAGCTCTAGAGGCCTGAAGAGGCCCTTTAAGACCCTGGCACATTCAAAATTACCAGCACTTGGAAAGTTTTGATGCCAACAGCGAAATGCCTGATAGTTTTGCACTAAAAAATCAGTGAGAAATTTGTTATCTTCAGAGGATTATTTAAAAAGCCCTGGTCTTGGAGTCTTAAAGTGCATTCTCAGCTGGGCTGTGGCATTTGCAAACCTGGTGACATGGAGATACTGAGGGGGGGGCTTGTTGTGCAAACCAAGAGGTTGCTCTGTCCATCACCCAGGGCCGCTCTGAAGCTAACACTCTGTGCTTCTGGACCCTCCAGGGATGACCACTGGGGACAAGAAAAGTCTGTCCTGTGAAGCCATCCAGACAGTCATGGGACACTTGCACTTCAAAAAATCGAGCTGTCCATTCCTCTCCAGGGAGCAAAGAACCCTCTTCCCTGTTTCTAGAAACCAGAGCCAGGAAGCCTGGCCCAGCTGGGCCCAGAGGCCACTAAACCATCGGCTTCCCTGGCACCCACCACTTACTTGCACCTGCACGATGATTTTGCCCCATATGAAACTCAGAGCAAGTTACCCTCTGCTGAAAACAAGCTCGTTCTGTGCCGGTGTGAAGCAACATTCATCTGTGACCATCGAGGCTGCTACAGCAATAGGGGCTGGTCTTGATACTCCGTGTGTTGGCTGCAGTTTAAATATTGTATATCCTTACAAAATGTCCCTGGTATAACCCTCTCATCTGCGCTCACAACTACTGAACTACTTTTCCAAGGCACTTGGAAATAAGTCTCAGTACCTTAAAGGTTTACTTTGCATAAATGATTTTTGACATAAGTTTGAAGAAACAGATCACCTCTGAGATGCCAGCATCAGCAATGTCGGCTTATTTATTAACATTATTTCTTTTAGGCCACTGTGCCCAACATAATTGGGTTCACACAATCACCAACAGTTCCATAATGACTTAGGATATATTTATTATAGCTATTTTATATGTATATATGTCTGATACATATGATTTGATCTATTCTGAAACTACTAACTTATTAGTATGCATTATTTAAGGAGGTGCATAGTATAATATCAATTGTCCTAAAACTGATGAAGTTTAAATAACTTACCATGGGTAAGGGTAGGATTAAATAACTTACCAAGGGTAGGATCACGCTTTTCCTTTTGTAGGTAACTCATAAGTTAATACTTTGAAAATATAAAAATATCCTGATCTTCGTGAAACTTTTATCTACTTATTCATTTTGACATCCATTCATGACTTTTTAATTCTATGATTCTTTCTGTATATATTAGTAGGCATTATAATCAAGAGAGAGCTTTTAATCATCCTATTTATGTTTGCTTATGTCAGGCAAGAGCCATGGTTCTGATCTTATCCAGTGAGTCATTATCCGTCCTGATAAATATACATCGTGTTGTTCAAATTTTCAAATTGGCCCCATGGAAGCTCTCCAATGTAGGTCACAGCTCCCCTTGATATGTTTCTATGACCCTGGAAGTATTTTTAACTTTTTGGTGCAATAAGATATTCTAGACCCCTCTTGTGTTTTCCATGACCATTCACTGAAATCAGTGAATTTTCCAAGGGGCCTAAATTTTTTAACAGAGAATATTATTTAGAAACCAATATCTTAATGCTAAAGTGTGTTTGATTCTTCACCAAGTTCATATTAAAAAAAAAAAAAAAAACAGGGACTCAGTCTAATGAGTCTTGAAAAGATTCACTGTGATGAGGGCAGTTAAAATTGAAACTTAATATTTCAAAAGACCTGGTTTGTGATGTTGTGGTCATATAATACCTTCCCAAACATTTCTATGCAAAATAAATGGGCTTGTCTTTCCACTTCAAAACTGCTTCGTTTTAATACTAATGACTTGCGTTTCTGCATCACTTATTTTGAACTTAGGTATGAGTAGGAGACTGAATAAAGTGGCCAAAGTATTATGTGTGCCCCATGGAAAATTCACATTCTTTTGAATGATACCTTCCACCGGCTTTCTTTAAAGCTGCACGTAAGTCATTTCACATAATTACATTTTATTGTTCTATTCCTATGACTACTTGAAAGAAAATTATTTCTGTAGGAATTATACTTTCTCTTCATGGCTTAACTTTTCTATAAGATTAAGTATGAACTTTGAGACTTCTTGCATTTGCTGTCAAGAACGAGTAAAACACTAACAGAATCACAGTAACTCTTTCTAAGTAAGTGATTCCCGGTCTTCCTGTACGTGAAGGTGCAGCTATCATGTTTAATACTTTCTTCTCTTCAGTTATGAGATCATCTGTTCTGAGATTAGTCGTTAAAGATCATAGCCACCAAATGGGATTCCTAATAAAATCTCCTTATTTTAGTGGGATTCTAATAGCAGGCTTCTATTGCCTTACATCTTTGCAGTATTATTTGGCAGAAATTTTGCTATAATCTTTACTGATGATTCGGATTGTAGCTGCCACTTACTGTCTCACTTGTGCCAAAAGCTTTACATATCTTTATCTTCATTACGAGGTTGTTTTATTCTTTCCATTTCAGTAACTAGAGAAATCAGTGAAAGCCAGCATATCTCAAGGTCATAGTTTAGAACCAGATCTCCAGATTCCCACCTGCCGACAGCCCTGCCCACAACAGCTTCATTTCCTAGTACTGCTCAGCATTCACGCTGGGTAGTCTCCTTTCTGACCCTCTATCAGATAATTAATAACTCTTCAACCAAAACATATCCTTTCCTAGGGAGTTTATTTACTTAAAGGCACATTATGCAAATTATTTCATCAGCCCAACACTAGGAAGGGGCAAGGACACACTAAGCTTCCGAAATGCAGTGAATGTTTCTATCCATTGGCAGGGATAGGTGTTGATTGTTGGACCAAAAATGCAAGCACAAATAACATATCCCACCTGAAATAATGTGAGCATGACCATGCATTCCACTATCTGGAGAACTCAACCCCCTAAAGGTCTAATTATTTAAGTATAATGAAATATAGACTGGAAACAGCTTCTATACTTTAGGGAACTGGGGCTATGAGGAAATACACAAATCCAAAGAAATACTATTTAGTAAAAGAATCAAGGTATATGTCTGCAAATGGAATATTAAAATTGCTTTGGAGTATTAAGTGTCCTTTTAAGGAACCACTGAGAGGAAAAAAAAAACTATTCATTAGATGAATTATATTAATGGATTTTCCAATTTTGAAATATCTCTGCATCACAAACGTAATTCTCATTTATTCCATTATACTTTCAAATATTTTATTTATAAATCTATGTTCACAAGTGATATTGATAAGCTTTTCTATTTTTCTACAATTATTAAGATATCATTCAGATTATCACACAATTGAGTGTGTGCACACATGTAGTATATGTCTGTAGAAGTAATTTAATATATATCCTTATCAAATCCACTTCTTACAGATTTTCAAATTCATTGCAAAATAACTACATTCTCTTCTCTTGAAGCATATTTTTAATCACATTGTTCCCATCTTTTTTGGGGGGTATTAGTATGAGGATACATATGATTACATTATTTGTGTTTGTGGGGTAAGTTCAAAGTCTGAAAGAGTGGCATCCTTCACTCAGGAAGTGTGCCATATGCCCCTATAAATATTGTACCCGGTAGGTGGGAACTTACCAAGGCCTCTCCCCCCACCCTTCTTGAGTTTTGGAGAATATTCTCCAAGGCAAAGTATCTCAAGAGTGGAAAAACAAATATCCCATGTACTCAGTTCTTATCCGAAACTAGTACATTTACAACTATAGGTCCACACAAGGGAAAAACACAATTAAATTTGAATCATTTTAATTGTATTGTTTTTTCTCTTTTTCTTCAGCCACTTGACTGAGGAAGATCTGCTTACCTCCTCTGAACCTTAGCATCCTCCACAGCTGTCTATAAGGAGGCTGAGATTTAACACACAAGCCTAGGGCACGGTGCCCTGCAGGCAGCAGCTGGGTGTAACGGCCACTCCGACATCTCTTTCCTCTCGGGCTCTGGCCAGTTCTTTGCCTTCAAAGGTCTCAGTGTAGCATATGTCCTGTGTTGGCAACAGCAAGGCTGTCTGGGCGGGGACTGTGCAGGGCCTGTCACGGAGTGACACAGGCTCCTCTCTTGTCTCTCCTGCTCTTCTGGGTCACTCTCCAGGATGGGTCAGGGCCCAGTCACCCCTTTACCCTCAAACACCATGATCAGGCCTGATTTGAGCCTGGGTCTTTTCCTACCTGGTTTGCTCAGGACAGCACTCCCAGGTTTGCTCCAGGCCCTTGATGTGCCTGGGAAGGTCACTGGAGACCCAGCAGCAGCCACACCTGAATCATGACTCCAAGGATGGACGGAGCTGCCACCTGGAGCTTTGTGGGATTTGAGAATTTTGATCTTTGGGATTACTGCAGCAGCTTACTGAATTTATATAGTGTTTTACGTCTTTTTTTTTTTTTTCCTAGATGCAAATGGTCTTTTTAACAGAAATTTGGCTTACACATTTCAATAATACATGTATTTACTATGACTTTGAAAGCAGCAAATTTCTTTAAAATAGATCAAATCTGCAGGAGTAAAATGGAGCCAACCAGAGAAGTGTGAAGGGGGTTAAACCTATTGTTAACTACAATTTTTTTAAATTCCTCACCCAACCCCAAAAAGCTCTCTACAGAGATCCATGCATTTTATTTTTTAGTCACTTAAGTGCTCTTTAAACTTGTATCTTCCTTCATGCAGCCCTGTTCCTGTTGGCTGAACTTGAACAGCAAGGAGGCACTCCTGACTCTGGGTTTCCTGCTCTGCAGAGCTCACTTTCCTCCTCCACGGCCCCCTTCTTTGATTTTATTTGTCTTCACATTTGGTGGTATGGAAAAGCCCTGACTCCTGACTGCAGGCACACCTGAGACATGGCTGCCTATTCCTGGTCCCCGATCCTCCAGCAAATTATTTAAATTCTCTGAGCTTCTGTTTCTGTAGTTTTATAATAATACAAATAATTGATTATAATCTATCTTCATTCAACCGATATGATTCCTATCTTGAAGGCGAGACATCCAAGCCCCAGAGAGAGGGGACTGTTTGCCCAAGCCAGCCTGGGGCATAGCTGGGGCTGAACCCAGGTCCTCCTCCTCCCAAGCCGGAGTGTACCAGGAACTGCTACTGTCCCTTCCTTAGACACAGCAAATTAGGAGCTGCCCCTCTGCTCCCTGTGGAAAGTTTAATGTGTGCAATGTAGTGGGCAATCCTTGGGCATCATTCATATTTTATAGAACAATGGTAACAAATTTGTGGTTCCTCTTGAGAGCCTGAATAAACAGTGACAATGACCAGACCAAAGATGACAATGGAACTCTCTGACCCACAGCCTCTGCAGATTTCGGCCCGTAATGGTCAGGATTGGTCAAAGACTGATAGCTTCCTTACTTTTTGCCTCCCCCATTGCAAATCAGGACCAACAAGTGGAAGCCAAATATGCTCCTTTCAGAAATCCCATGGGATGTGCATTTCCAGAGAGCCACCTGCCACTGCCTGGCCCAGCAGCCTCCACTCGCGCACACCTGGATCCTCCCTGCTGTCAGAATGAAGCCATTACTCTTCCTGTCTGTTCTAGTCTCTACCAAGCAAAAGCGATGGTGGCTACTCCCTTCCCATATCAAAGGCTGAGTAGTAGGCTTGGCCAGTTCCCATTTGGGTGGCCTTTGTTTATTTTCACATTCTTGACAAACAAAATACAAGGTTTGCAGGATGAATCTTCCTCAGCTGACCTACCCCACAATGACACAGCTGATCAGACACTGGGTGGCAGTTCTCTCCACAAGCAGGGCAAGGTTGCACCCTAGCAGGTAAGTACAATTGTTCCCTGAGAACCCAACCTGCAGGAGCTAACACTTTCCTATAATGTAAGTGAATAAATGCTTCACACTTTCACTGAATGCAGGTGTGTCAGCAGCACATGCATTGGAAATCATGTTCAGATTCCTAAAGTCCTCCAGGCTAATGAAAGGCTCCCTAGCTGCCCCATCTGCGGGCCTTGCAATGTGCCCCTGCGTGGCTCTCGGCTGCTCTGACCCTTCCCAGCCCTCATCTCTCACTGAGTTAGCATCAGGTTATCCTGCCCTGTTCACAGTCAACTTGCATTGTGACCAAATGGATTTCTGCCTGACCTTTGTCACTAATGCCATGCTAAAAATCTCTCCACAAGCTTAAACAAAGTGAGAAAAATTATCATTTTCAATAATAAAAAGGTAAGAAGCAAAATATCATCAACTTGGCCCCCTTTCTCACTCGCCCTGGAAAGGGGAAGAGATGTCAGCTGGGGTGAGCCTGGATAAGGGCCTGAGACTCTTGACCAGGGAATCTTCAGGTTTGAGATTAAATGGTTTATGTGTACACACACAAATACATGTGTACATATACATATTTGTGTCATATTGTTGTTACAAACTGTAAGAGGCACCTACTGTGTTATGCACAAGTAAGGTAAAGCCTTTTCTTTGATTCCCCAGGCAGCTCTCAAGGGTCCAGGGGTGCTCATGTGTTGGGGGTATGGATGACTGAGGTCTTTCCCTTTCCCTTCCCCACATGGGGAGCCTCCCAGCTGGTCATAGCTGCCTCAGTCCCCTCTCCTGCTGCTCCTCAGAGGTCTCCTTCACTCCTCTGTGGGATCCCGGGGTCACCCCTCACGTGCTCTCTCTGCAGGGTGATCATCTGCTTGTTATTTTGGCTCTTCCATGGAAGAGAGCACCCAATTCCACCACCCAGCTTTTCCACAGCCCCCCAAAGCTGAACTCTTACAGTTTTGTTTGCCAATCATACCTCAATAAAGGTGAATGTTTTAAATAAATAAATATGTGGCAAAAGGAAATTTTAATGAGTTGATTAATGTGTGTGATTAATGAGTTCAATATCTTGATGGTAAAGATAGTTTCACAGATGTACACATGCAGCAAACTTACCAAGTTATATATTTCATTTTGTTCAATTTATTGTATGCCAATTACACCTCAGTAAAATTGTAAAAAATTAACCAGATATTCCAATGTTCAGCATTCAAAGAACATCTCCTAGACTGCGTCTTGTACCTAGAAATGGCACCAATTTGATTTGTCAGCAAGGTTTCCCACTTCTGTTGTTTTGGTTTGGGGAATGTGATTACATTTTACACAGGACAATCCCCCTTTCCCACCAAAAAGCCAAGGCAGGTGCACTCCAGACTTCTCTGCCTGATTGTGCAAATAAGAAAAAGTGGGATGATGAACAACACAAAACTGGGCAGCATGCCCTAATTTCTTTGAACTTCACTGAACAAATGATCATAATTCAAAATAAGTGTACAGATCCAGCAATTATCTATGACATTTCCTGTGGGCTAAGTAGGTAGATTGGCTGATCACCAATCCTGCCAGGCAAGGTTTTTTCTGAAGACGGAATGGCAAATCTAAAACACGGCTGCTCTTCTGAACACTGCACACTGCTCGGAAGCTTTGGCAGAGCCAGACTTGGTAGCAGACGGGGCCCCTACAGGGCATGATCTTGCTTTCTTACCAGAGATGCTTCAGAAGGATGTTTGAATTGTAAAACTCTTCACAGGTGCGGAGTGTTTCACAGAGATGTGTATTTACGATTACCTGAGCTGGGAAGGGACTGTTACACAAGCTGGAGTCTTCAGCCCCTCTGTTCATCAAGGAACCATTTCAGTGGGCCAGAAGAATAAAGGTGGAAATTCTAAATCACTGCTTCAGTTTAACTTACTTTGAAATCTCCTGTAGGTCTCCAAAGACAGAAGTCTGCATCCTCTACTGCTATGTAGACTTAAGCCTGTATTTCTTGATGGTAATTGTTCTTGAGCTTTGCAGAGCAACTTTGTGGAATTACATCTCTTTTTTTGAAACGTATGATGTATTTGATCTTAGAAAATCTTCAGTTCCAACAGGTAAATCTGGGATGTCTGTATTTTAAACTATGTTAAAAGCAAAGTCCCACCTATCCTCTAAGGCTTTCTATTTAATTCTAAGCACCAGCATGTTTAATTGGAAAAAGATTTTAAAGATAAATCAAATAGTGTAAGGCTTAAGAGATTCTGGCATTGTAAGAGGTTGTATTTACATTATTGCATTGATTCTTTTCTTTTTCCACAAGGGTATGAGAACGTGCAGACCACAAATGAATCCACCATTCGCCATGTGCTCTCATTATTTATTATTAATACTTGCTCTGGGGTCTTGTAGACTAATCAAAAATTTCCTTAAGGTCTATTATAAGTAAAGGGAGATTTCCATCTTTCCCAACTCATTGGATGCAAATACATTAAATTAGAAGCTTTGAAAAAAGCAAGGACATGAGATCAACTACTGTCCCTTTCACTGAACAAATTAAAATGCAACAAGTAGAGGTGTTCTGTGACATTAGGATATTATACCCCCTTCCTATTTTTCTTATATCCTTTTACCATAACCAAGGCTCTAAAACCTATATTAAAACTTAAAGATCATCTTGTTCAACTCTTTCCATTAGAAAAGAAAGACATTAGGTTTATCTAGAGTAAAGTTACTTTCTTCCAGTGATAAAATCAGTGGGTGTGTGTACATATTCACGTAACGTATGTATGTCTACACAGAGACACAATGTGTATGTACATACCTCATATTCCATATACACGCGTTTATAGGTATACGTGCATGTGTACATATGTGTGTGTGTGCACATATATGGTGCTAAATAATCCTACATCCACTTGATGTGACATATGGTATAAAGCACAGGATAATGAAATTTGTTTTCTAAGAAGGAATAAGAGAAAACTATTTCACATCTCTAGTTAAATCCACACTTTCAAAAAGTTAATAGAATTTAACATTAACTAGCATCAAATCTGAGGTGCCACTAGGTTTCTAAAACCCAGGCCGACTTTTCCTCTAAGTCCTAGTTAGTCTGTAGACAGCCTTTTCACAGAGTTGGGGCATGGGAGACAGACGGATGCCAACCTGCCCTTCCTGATCAGAATGGTAATACTGCCCCATAACGTCATTACACACACCACCTGCTCAAAGCATGGAGACAGGGCTGTTCAATAATGGCTTTTGCCTATGGCATTTGATGACCATGGTCCCCTCTTGCATGGATCCTGGGGGAGGAACCATCGATGGCTCATTTCCTCCAACCCTGACCAGGGCACAGTGACAGCCTGTTGGCAGACGCCCCAGGGTACGCAGAGCTCGGTGCATTTTGATCTTCTCATCCAAACTGTGAACACAATTTTTTCCCCATCAAAACACGTACTAGATGCCAGCTGCATCCAAATCTGTTTTAGAGGGGCATAGCTCCTCCGTCTCTGCCTGTTGTCTCTCCTGCCCCAGCATCTTGCACACAGCCTGGTCTCTAACAGGCTCTCAGCAAGGGGCACATCTCACAGATAATCGTGGATTTCACTCAGACCCCTGCAAAAAAGTGCATATCACAACAAAGCGAGTCACACAATTTTTTGACTTTTAACTTTTAACATATAAAAGTTATGTTTACACTATATTCTAGTTTATTTAAATGCATAATAGCAATGTATGAAAAACAAAGTACATGCCTTAATTAAAAAATACTTGGTTGCTAAAAAATCTAACAGACACCCGAGCCTTCAGCAACTCATAATCCTTTGGTGGTGGCCAGTCTTGCCTTGACGTTGATTGCTGCCTATTCATCAGGGTGGTGAAAGTAAGGGTCAGGGTTAGAAAATTGCTTAAAATATACAACAGCAATGAAATGTGCCCCATTGATGAACTTCTCCTTTTGTGAACAATTTCTTGTAGCATGCAACGCTGTTAAAATAGCATTTTACCCACGGTAGAACTTTCAAAATTGGAGATAATCCTCTTGAACCCACTGCTGCTTTGTGAGATCACATAGGATTTGACTTTACATGCCTGGGCTATTTCCCTCAATGTTGTCTAGGTTCACTTCTGTGGTCCCAAGTGTCAGCATTGGGACTACAAGCTGAATAGCATTCAATGCTGAATAGCATTCACCGTGTATACATATCACATCATCTCCATCCATTCATCCATTGACGGACACTTGGACGTCTTCAATATCTTGGCCACTGTGAATAGCATGGCCATAAACCTTAGACTGAAGATACGTCTTTTTAACATTTTGATTTAATGTTTCATGGACATATACCCCGAGGTGGCATCAGTGAATCTCGTGGCAGGTCTACATTTTGCTTTTTGAGGAGCCTCCATACTGTTTTGCAAAATAGTTATATTAATTTATATCCCACCAGCACAACGCTCTTTTTATATGTTTTTTCAACTATTTCACTAAACTTTTTTAAATTTATGAACATTTTATTTGGTTTTTATTAATATTTTCTAAATAATGTCTCTAGTGTCATACTTGCTGCAGATATTTTTAAGCTTTAATTCTACTTTGTTAAAATGAGTAAGCAGCATTGCTTTGCACTCTGTGTTTAGAAAAGCCAGTACAGGAAGGCGCCGGGGTCTGTGTTTCTTGCCTCAGTTCCTCTGTTTCTTATTCACGTGAAGTTTGATTTTGTCTGAACCTCCATATTTTTATCAGTCAGTTGAGTATTTTCAAGATATCCAATAAATACCCTGGAAATGCAGGACATGGAAAATCTGAATTGCTTCCCCTTTGTCCATTATTTTCAAAGAAATGTCAACTTCCTTCTTAGAATTTGTAAGTGTGGGCATGCTTACCTTTTATATTTTTTCTTTTTTTTAACAGCTTACCAAAGATACAATTCACATGCCATAAAATTCCTTCATTAGAAGTGCACAATCGAAAGATTTTTGGTACTCAGAGATGTACAACTGTCTTCTCAGTCAAATCTTTGGTCATCTGAAAAAGAAACAGTGTAGCCTCCATTTATTGCCCCCGCAACTCCCTATTTCCTCAATTTCTAAGCAAAATATTTTCTTTAACTCATAATTATTTAGGAATGTTTTTTATCTTTCTATTTATTCTAACTTAGCTCCATTGTGACCAGAAAACACACTCTGTACAATTATACACTTTAAATGTTTGAGTTTTTTATGGCCTGGAATATATTTGACCTGGGAAGGCATTGCATGTGTCCTGAAGAGGAATGTGTGTCGCTGCTGCTTGGTGGATTGTTCTACACCGGGTCTGTCAGGGCCGGTTCCTTTAGTGTTTTCCAAGTGCTCTGTTCCTTGTCGATATTCTGCCTCGTTGTTCTACCCATTATTGAAAGTAGTGTCTTCACGTAGCCATTGTCAGTGTTAAATTGTGTACGTACCTGCGTTCCCATGAGCTTCATCTTCCTGTACTTTGGTGCTCTGGGTTTGATGCACGTGTAAAGTACACTCTATAATTGGTGTGTGTTGCTGATGGGTTGAATCTACGATAATTATAAAATTCTCCTTTTATCTCCAGTAGCATTTTTATAGTCTATCTTGTCTAATTGTAGTGTGGATACTCCAGCTTTCTTATGGTTGAAGTTTACATGATATGTTGTCCATTCTTTCATTTTTTATCTATATGTATCTTTGAATCAAAAAGGTATCTCCTATCGACAGCATATTGTTCACAATCCAGTTGTATCACTTCATTCACTCATCTCTAATGTTCTCATCTATGGGTTGGATTCATGTCTTCCCTTTTACCTTATTTCACTATTCACCTTCCTTCATCTATGTTCCTATAATTATATTTTACCATTGTTCTTATAAATGTATTTTCCTAATATAATATATTATGACATTATGGCATACACACATGTATATCTGTTATGTAAGACACATTATGCTTTATGCCTCCACCTTATTTTAAGTGTCTTATTAGTCACTCTGAAAAATATCAACTTCAATAATTAACATTGTAAAATATGTGATTGATAATTCTCCTTGTTATTACCTCCTCAAGTTCTTGAATTCTCCAAATGGACATATTAAATTAAAAACAAATAAAATCCATTCCAATACGAAACTGAAGTGGAACTTTAATGTACGCTGGAAGTTATTCTTTCTTAATTTATCTGCTACTGTATTTTGAATTACGTGAGGTGATGTGTTCCTTTTCATCTCCTTTTTTTTTAATTAAAAAGTTCTTTGACCCAATATTTCTTAGAGATTATTATTTTTTCAGACTATTAATTGGATTAAGTACATACACCTCAGGAAAAAGTACCTGGTGGCTCCAGCCAGTACATGGGAGCCAGAGATGAAAATCGTCCTTGGGATGTTGAGGAAGAGGAAAGTGGAATAGACAATAGAAGGAGCTGATCTGGGATTTGGGATCGCCTCTGGTGGAAAGAATGCCACATGTTAGGATTCATTTCTTATGTGTAAGATCCAAGAATCCTAAAATTTTTTTTAAATAAAATTCTAGAAAACATCTGACACTCCAGTGTGGCTACTAAAAGTTGCCACCCCAAGGTCTACCAGGGTCTCCAGACTGGCTGAAAGTGAAGTGGGTCCCGGTTTTACGTACTGAATGAAGGCGGTGTCCTGAAACTGTTCCCAATACTTTCATGTTACCTTGTCACTTTCTGAGACTCTTCAACAGTTGTTAACTATTTGCTTCAGGCCTATAGTCATCTGATAAAATTCTTTATTTGTTTTGCTTCCTCAAATTTTTATCACATGTAACTGTCAGAAGACAGGGAGAAATGTATTTCCCAAAACTCTCAGAACAGTGTCGTCATACAGCTGTGCATTCAGGGGAAGCAATGTTTGGATAAGCCAGGTGGATGGGAGTGAGACCCCCAAATCTCAAGAATAGTCTACGCACTAAACCTTCTTAAGAGGGTGGGGCCTTTCAGGTATCAACGGCTGCGCATTGAGAAACAGCAGCATTTTCCCCAGCAGAGGAGGGTGCAGCAGAAAAACCATGTACTCTGTAAAGGCGAAGGGGAGTGGAGGATCTGACAAGGACTGTCACGGACTGGGCACAGTGTGACTGATTCAGGGAGAATGTGACTGGCCTAAAGGTGTGTTCTTCAGGTCCCCTCCAAGAAAGACTCTGTATCTGACTTTAGAGCACATGGAGGGCGGAAGCTTCCTGGGATGGGCTCCTTCAGGGCCTTCCTCAGATGCTGAAAGTCACTGCACTGAAAACAACGCGCCCTTACCTGGGGCCTGCAGCTGGAGACTAAGGGTGCCCCGTCATGCCAGCCTGACCCAGGGCATCTGAGGGACATGAGTCATTCCAGAGCTCCCTGGGGGTGTGGGGTGGCTGTGAGTTGGCATCCCAGTTCTGCTGCTGCTTCCTCTCCCATCCTTTACAGATGTCAATCTCCAGAAAGCATTTCGCTACCCAACTCCAATTTGGCATCAGTTCTCAGGGAACCCAATTTGTGAAAAAATAAATATGCACCTGCAGAATTTGAGTAGAATATGTAACAAAAGCCCATTACTCTCAAGCCTTCAGTGATAGCAGTTTTGCTTTGAATCCGATGGCTTCCTCTCTGGAGATTGCAATGCAGGCTGGTATTCATTCTCCAAAGCAGACCCGCAAACCCAGGTGCAGGCAGGATACGGCAGAGGTGGCCTGACCCCAGCACCCAGGCCACCAGCTCTCACTCGCACAGCTGCTGCACAGGACCCCCTCCTGGGGCGCTGCCTGGATTTCGTCAAAGAAAAGTCTCACTAAGACATGCAGCTTATAAATGTGGCATCATATTTGTGGCCACTGCAATCTTTTACTAATTTTTATCTTAAAATACTAATTTCTATCACATTAAGAAGGGTTTCTACAAAAACAAGCAAAGCACCAGTTTTCCTCTCAATGACTTGGCCCTTTCAGGCAGAACATCTCTTGGGTGATGGCCGGTGGGCAGTTACCTGGCTTGTGGTCCCCCTTTTACATCAGCCTAGGCACATACCCAGATGGAGAATAAGGTGTTCTGGTTACTCTGCGGCTGTCTGCATTCTGAGACGCTGCACTTACTTCCAACTCTTAATTCCAACAGGTACCTTATGAACTGCTGTGGGAAATGCCTACCCCACTGTGGCCCCGGGGTGGCTGTGGGAGGTGGAAACTCCATGAGTAAGCGAGATGGATCTCCACATCCCTGGTGAGTATCTCTGAGTCAAGGCATACTGAGACACAAAGCTCACAGTGTGAGAGCTGGAGAGAAGCAAACGCAACCCCAACTAGAGAATTATAGGGACTTTGCTCTTTGCAGCAACCAAGATTTTTGTTTTCTATTGCTTTATTTTAATTCCCCAGCCATTTACCAAAGGGCCGGGGACACCTGCTTTTATTTGGCATTTTGACAATGAGCTCTTCCTAGAATTTAGATTAACTTCTACTTTTTTTAACTTTCCCAAGTGTAATCTGTTATTTTAACATATTGATTTGTAAGCCATATTTCATTTTTAAATTGTAGACTATGTAACCAGGAGAGGAATTGCAGCCGGTGTAGGATAGGAAATTTTAGACAGAAAATCTTTTCAGGTATTTGATTTTCCACTTCTTTTGTTTGTCTGAAAAAATGTTTGATCCTTGAATTCTACCATATTTTTCTCTGATTTGGTTGTAATCCTCCTGTAGAGAGAGGGAGGCTATGTGAAGCCGTCTCTTGGGTATGGTGGTGGGGGTGTATGGAAGGAGGGTGAGAATTAATCACCTACTTTGAACAGAGCGAGCGTTCTCAGGAGGATGGAAATCTTTGGTGAGATTTTGGCCTCACCAAAGATTTTTTTTTTTTTTTTGTAGAGACAGAGTCTCACTGTACCGCCCTCAGGTAGAGTGCCGTGGCGTTACACGGCTCACAGCAACCTCTAACTCCTGGGCTTCCGCAGTTCTCTTGCCTCAGCCTCCTGAGTAGCTGGGACTACAGGCGCCCGCCACAACGCCCGGCTATTTTTGTTGTTGCAGTTTGACCGGGGCTGGGTTTGAACCCGCCACCCTCGGCATATGGGGCCGGCGCCCTACTCGCTGAGCCACAGGCGCCGCCCAAGATTTTTAAAGATACTTTACTAAGAAGAATATAAAAGAGGTAAAGTCTCCATCTTTCTTTAAGGCTGCATAATATTCCATGGTGTACATATACCAGTATCTCAAGAATGGAAGAAAAAGTACCCAATGTACTCAGCCCTACTATGAAACTAATTTAGGGCTTGCACATGAAAGCTACAACCCAGTTACAACCTAAGAATGGGGGTAGGGGGAAAGGGAGGGGAGGGAGGGGGGAGGTGGGTAGAGGGAAGGTGATTGGTGGGATTACACCAGCGGTGCATCTTACAAGGGTATATGTGAAACTTGGTAAACAGTCTGTAAAGCTAGTGAATGATGCCCCATGATCATATCAATGTACACAGCTATGATTTAATAAAAAAAAAAGATTTTTAAAAACAAACCTGTGATTTGGGGGACTTGATAATTAATTTTCAGTGGTTATTGAAAGGGGCAGGTGTCAGTAACCATGCAGGTAGAAATGAAATACAAATGGGCAAAGAGTGAGGGGCTTGTTTTCCTGATCTAAATCCACTGCCCAAGTAATCCATCTTCTGAAAAAAAAAAAAAAAACAGATTAAATCTTAAAAGGTCTTAAGGCAGCAGAAAAAAAGGAAAAATAAATTACATTTTAGTGTTTTAGAGAATCTGATGGCAAAAATATTCTTATGTCTAAATAATTATAGATTTACTTTGACATTTTAAAATTAGTATCATTTACTGGAAATCACATTTTTGCATTCTAGTTTGGCATCACATGATGTAAGTATTTTATCTTCTTCACAAGATATAAAATACCTGCAAACTATTCAATGGATTTAGGAAAAAAGATATTTCATAATGTTATATTGCATAGTTAACCTTTGCCCTTTTCATTTATAAATAGTAATTTCCTCTTAATCTTCTTCACATTTGCCATGACAGTGCTAGAGGATATAAAATTGGATTTTGGAAATCGGGAACCAGGTCATGCTGTTAGTGAGGGGTGTGGGGGTGCTGGGAAATGGAAGATGGGAAATGGTATTTCTCCTTAAAATAAATTTCCCCCATCTGAAGCCAGATGCCATGAGAAAATCCTGGTGTGTTTCACCAGGGAAGGATGCTGAGGAGGAGGTGGGGCCTGCACTGTCCTTATACAATATTGTGTTAAGTGTCTGAAGACACAAGATGAGTTTATTCCTCACCTCAGCTGTACTTAATATAATGAACTTGAATTTCATGATTATTTGCTAGGGGTGCCATAACAAAACGTCATAGACTAAGTGGCTCAAGCAACAGAAATGTCTTTTCTCACAGTTCCGAATTCCCAAAGTCCAAGGTGAATGTGCAGGCTGTCATCGTTGCTTCTGAGGCCGCTCTCCTGGGCTCCCAACTGGCCGTTTTCTTTCTCCCGGGGTCCTCACATGGTCTGTC
Source organism: Nycticebus coucang (assembly GCF_027406575.1). Classification (NCBI taxonomy): domain Eukaryota; kingdom Metazoa; phylum Chordata; class Mammalia; order Primates; family Lorisidae; genus Nycticebus; species Nycticebus coucang. The sequence continues at coordinate 168,620 of NW_026515591.1, read as the reverse complement.
CCCTGGGTGCTTCCAACCCTATTGTCTCTTTCTATGAGAACACCTGTCATATTGGGTTGGGGACCACCCTACAGGGCACATCTAAATTCCCTCACTTCTTTATAGGCCCTATCTCCAAATACAGTCACATCTGAAATCTGGGGCTAGAGCTTCTACCCATGAATTTGGCAGGAGCACAATTCAGCCCATTACACATCTCGGAATTTTTTCCCCATTTACTTTGTCTCCTTGGACTCCAATAGCATAGGTAGAGCAGATTCAATGTACACACAGCAGCTTGGGGAAGTGTGCTCTCTTGTGGCTGTCACACACAGAGGCCCGAGCAGGACTTCTGCCTTCCTCAGCAAACCCCCCCGAGGCCCCAGGGCTCCACGGTGACCGCGATGTCTGGGAACAGAGTTCCAAGACCAGATCTCTGGGACCCCAGGAGAAGGGGCAGGTGACCCCAGATGGTTGGGATTTATGGCAAATGCCACATCTATTCACGATGAATTAATACTGTTGCTTTACATTGAGATATTTTCTTTTGGCTCCTTTTCCTTTATTTTGATAAATTAGTTCAGAGAAGTAAAGGAAAAGGGATGTGAGCAGGAGATGGAGAGAGGAAGGTCTCTAGCCTCCGCCTTATTTATTTCTCCTCAGAGGAATAAATTACGCTCCATGAGGCACCGGCTATATTTTATTTTGCCAATAAATATAACAAATGAGCTTTGGTTTTTGCTATTGTTTGGTCCCCCTATTTTTTAAAAAATTAAATAGAACTAATTTTAATGTGTCATACTTTATCTCCTGCTTTTTTTTCTTTTTTGCCTTATCTGTGCTCACCCTTATTCATCACCTGCACGTATTTTATTTTTCCCACAGCCTGCGATTCGTCTCTTGACCCTAGTAAATTTCATTCTTCGCTTAAAGGAATGAAACTGAATCAGAGAGAGGGAGCCTTCGGGAGCCCCGGGTAGCATTGGCCCTCTTTTCCTGTCCTCACTACCTCCATTCTCCCTTCCCTGGGTGATGAGTTGGTCCCGTGACTGTGTCTTTTGGGGATTTTTGTGGCTTTGTGTACATATTAAATATGCACAAATGCTCATGAGAGGCGTTAGCCAGTAAACTTTTATGATACAATTAAGAAGGTAAAGATGCCTGGAAAAGGGTTGAATTATGAGTAGACCACTGCTTTCTGGAGCCATGAGCTGCTTCCCCACTTGTCACTGGGACATGACAGGAGACCAGAGCTTACAGCAGAGGTGAAGCTGGGGGGCCCTAGATGCGTCACACCAGTACAGGAGCCTGAATATGAAGCTTTTGTCCTCCCCTGCAAACATACATGTGTAGAGATTCTACACATGTGTGTCTGCGTGTTTGAAACATGTTCTTGTTGCAAACTTGTTTGGGAGTTTATTCAGTTTTGATGAACCAGAAGTTTTAAACTTGTAAATTTGAATATGTTGTAGTAAAAAATATGAATTCATTTAATTAAAAATTGAAACGATCAAAATCTTCATATAAATTGATATGTTCAAAAATGCAAGTATAGATTTTTTATTTTTATGGATATGTAACAGTTGTATGTATTTAAGGCGTAAATATGGTGTTTTGATACAAATATACAATGTGCAATAATCAAATCAGCATAACTGCCCCCTCTATTACCGCAAACATTTACCATTTTTTTGAAGTGGGAACATTACAAATCTACTCTTCTAGTTACTTTGAAATACGCAGTAAGTTACTGTTGAATATAGTCACCCTGTGTACTGTGGGACACTACAGATTGTTCTATTTTAACCTTTAAGCAACCCTTCCTCACCCCCCCCCACTCTCCTCCCCAGCTCCTGGTAACCACCACGCTGCTCTGTACCTCTGTGAGATCCAATTGGTTTACCTCCGACATACGAGTGAGGACACTGATGTTTGTCTTTCTGAGTGACTTCACTGAACACAACGCCCCCCCCCTTCCATTCACGTAGTTGAACAGATAGGATTTCCTTCTGTTTTATGGTTGAACAATATTCCATTGTGCAAACTCACCACACTGTCTGTATCCACTCGTCCTAAGTGGTGAACACGGCTCCATATGTTGGCTATTGTGAATGGTGCTGCAGAAGACACGGGAGGGCAGGTGTCTCTCTCATGCACAGACTCTCTGTTGGATACTTGCTCAGCAGTGGGCCACTGGGTCACATGCCAGTTCTATGGGTAGTTGTTTTTTTTTAATTAAATCATAGCTGTGTACATTAATGCGATCATGGAGCACCATACACTAGTTTCATAGACCGTTTGACACATTTTCATCACACTGGTTAACATAGCCTTCCTGGCATTTTCTTAGTTATTGTGCTAAGACATTTACATTCCACATTTACTAAGTTTTGCATGTACCTTGTAAGATGCACCGCAGGTGTAATCCCACCAATCCCCCGCCCTCTGCCTACCTCCTCCCTCCCCTCCCTTTCCCCCTTCCCCCTATTCTTAGGTTGTAACTGGGTTATAGTTTTAATGTGAAAGCCATAAATTAGTTTCATAGTAGGGCTGAGTACATTGGGTACTTTTTCTTCCATTCTTGAGATACTTTACTAAGAAGAATATGTTCCAGCTCCATCCATGTAAACATGAAAGAGGTAAGGTCTCCATTTTTCTTTAAGGCTGCATAATATTCCATGGTATACATATACCACAATTTATTAATCCATTCGTGGATTGATGGGCACTTGGGCTTTTTCCATGACTTAGCAATTACGAATAGGGCTGCAATAAACATTCTGGTACAAATATCTTTGTTGTGATGTGATTTTTGGTCTTCTGGTTATATGCCTAGTAGAGGAATTATAGGATTGAATGGCAGATCTATTTTTAGATCTGGGCAGTTTGTTGATGAATCTCTGAACTGCTTTCTATGGTGGCCATACTGATTGACATTAGTCACCAGGGTATCCCTTTCTTCACATCCTACCCAGTGTCTCTTGCCTTTTGTCTTTTTGATAAAAATTATTTCATTCTATTTTTTAATTTTTAATTATTATGGGTTTTTATAGGATACATGTAATGTTTAGACACAGACATACGATGTATATTAGTCAAATCAGGGTAATTATATCCATCACTTTGGGCTTTTATCATTTCTCTGTGTTAGGAACATTCCAGTTTTACTCTTTTTATTATTTTAACGTTTATTTTAAATTTTTGTTGATTATAGTCAATATTTATGTTATCTAAATATTCATGCTATCTTAAACTATTTTTGCACTCCATGCACTATCTCCATTGTATTCCCCACTCCCTGCCACCCTTCCCAGCATCATTCTACTCTATTCAATGACATCAGCTGTTTCAATATTTCCCTCTCCCCCATGAGTGCGAGCAGGCAGGGTTTGTTTTTCTGTGTTGGTTTATTTCACTTAAGATGATGTTCTCCAGTTACATCAATGTGGTTTCAAATGGCAGGATTCTATTGTTATGGCGATATAATATGCCATTGTATATGTGTATTAATGTACACAGCTATGATTTAATAAAAAAATAAAAATAATAAAATATTAAGGGGGTACAAAAGTTTTCGTTACATGGATACACTCTACATTGCTGAAGTAAAGGCTTCCAGTGTGCTTACAACCAGGACATGGTACATGACACTCTGAAGGGTAAGGATTGTGGCTCAGTAAATGGCAGGAGATCACACGCATACACACACATGGAGGAGTACTCAGCCAAAAAAGGGAATGAAATGATGTCATTTCCAGCAACCTGGATGGAACTGGAGACCATTATCCTAAGTGAAGCATCTCAGGAATGGAAAAACAAACACCATATGTACTCTCTAATAATTGAGAGCTAATTGATGGGCACAAAGAGACGCAGAGATCATTGCAGACCAATAAAGGGGAAAGGAAGGAGAACAGGAGGGATCAAAACTTATCTATTGAGTACAGTGAACACTATTTGGAAGACGGGCACACTAAAAGCCCCAACTTCGTTCTTATAAAAGTATCCATGTACAAAATCATTTGTGTCCCATTGATATTTTGTAATCAAAAAAGACACCAATTAGATTTTATAATTAGAAGAGTTTGAACATCCTTTTCACAAACCCACATGTAGCTGACCTGTCTCAGCCACTTTAAACAATGTGTACTCTTTTTTCAGCCATATATTGGACCTAATCACAATGTTTTTTTTTCTTTTTTTATTGTTGGGGATTCATTGAGGGTACAATAAGCCAGGTTACACTGATTGTAATGGTTAGGTAAAGTCCCTCTTGCAATCATGTCTTGCCCCCATAAAGTGTGACACACACCAAGGCCCCACCCCCCTCCCTCCAACCCTCTTTCTGCTTCCCCCCCCATAAACTTAATGGTCATTAATTGTCCTCATATCAAAATTCAGTACATAGGATTCATGCTTCTCCATTCTTGTGATGCTTTACTAAGAATAATGTCTTCCACTTCCATCCAGGTTAATACGAAGAATGTAAAGTCTCCATTTTTTTTAATGGCTGAATAGTATTCCATGGTATACATATACCACAGCTTGTTAATCCATTCCTGGGTTGGTGGGCATTTAGGCTGTTTCCATATATTGGCGATTGTAAATTGAGCTGCAATAAACAGTCTAGTACAAGTGTCCTTATGATAAAAGGTTTTTTTTTCCTTCTGGGTAGATGCCCAGTAATGGGATTGCAGGATGAAATGGGAGGTCTAGCTTGAGTGCTTTGAGGTTTCTCCATACTTCCTTCCAGAAAGGTTGTACTAGTTTGCAGGTCCACCAGCAGTGTAAAAGTGTTCCCTTCTCTCCACATCCACGCCAGCATCTGCAGTTTTGAGATTTTGTGATGTGGGCCATTCTCACTGGGGTTAGATGATATCTCAGGGTGGTTTTCATTTGCATTTCTCTAATATATAGAGATGAACATTTTTTCATGTATTTGTTAGCCATTCGTCTGTCATCTTTAGAGAAAGTTCTATTCATGTCTCTTGCCCATTGATATATGGGATTGTTAGCTTTTTTCTTGTGGATAAATTTGAGTTCTCTATAGATCCTAGTTATCAAGCTTTTGTCTGATTGAAAATATGCAAATATCCTTTCCCATTGTGTAGGTTGTCTCTTTGCTTTGGTTATTGTCTCCTTAGCTGTACAGAAGCTTTTCAGTTTAATGAAGTCCCATTTGTTTATTTTTGTTGTTGTTGTAATTGCCATGGCAGTCTTCTTCATGAAGTCTTTCCCCAGGCCAATATCTTCCAGTGTTTTTCCTATGCTTTCTTGGAGGATTTTTATTGTTTCATGCCTAAATTTAAGTCCTTTATCCATCTTGAATCAATTTTTGTGAGTGGGGAAAGGAGTGGGTCCAGTTTCAGTCTTTTACATGTAGACATCCAGTTCTCCCAACACCATTTATTGAATAGGGAGTCTTTCCCCCAAGGTATGTTCTTGTTTGGTTTATCGAAGATTAGGTGGTTGTAAGATGTTAGTTTCATTTCTTGGTGTTCAATTCGATTCCAAGTGTCTATGTCTCTGTTTTTGTGCCAGTACCATGCTGTCTTGAGCACTATGGCTTTGTAGTACAGACTAAAATCTGGTATGGTGATGCTCCCAACTTTATTTTTATTACTAAGAACTGCCTTAGCTATACCGGTTTTTTTCTGCTTCCATACAAAACGTAGAATCATTTTTTCCAAATCTTGAAAGTACGATGTTGGTATTTTGATAGGAATGGCATTGAATACGTAGATTGCTTTGGGAAGTATAGACATTTTAACAATGTTGATTATTCCCGTCCATGAGCATGGTATGTTCTTCCATTTGTTAATATTCTCTGCTATTTCCTTTCTGAGGATTTCATAGTTTTCTTTATAGAGGTCCTTCACCTCCTTCGTTAGGTATATTCCTAGGTATTTCATTTTCTTTGAAACGATGGTGAAGGGAGTTGTGTCCTTAGTTAGCTTCTCATCTTGACTGTTATTGGTGTTTACAAAGGCTACTGACTTGGGGACATTGATCTTATATCCTGAAACATTACTGTATTTTTTGATGACTTCTAGGAGTCTTGTGGTTGAGTCTTTGGGGTTCTCTAAGTATAAGATCATGTTGTCAGCAAAGAGGAAGAGTTTGACCTCCTCTGCTTCCATTTGGATTCCCTTTATTTCCTTGTCATGCCTAATTGTATTGGCTAGAACTTCCAGCACTATGCTGAATAGTAAAGGTGACAGAGGACAACCTTGTCTGGTTCCAGTTCTAAGAGGAAAAGCTTTCAGTTTTACTCCATTCAGTAAAATATTGGCTGTGGGTTTGTCATAGATAGCTTCACTGAGCTTTTGAAACGTGCCAACTATGCATATACTCTTCAGTGTTCTAATTAGAAAAGGATGCTGGATTTTATCAAATGCTTTTTCTGCATCCATTGAGAGGATCATGTGATCTTTATTTTTGCCTCTGTTAATATGGTGGATAATGTTTATGGACTTGTGTATGTTAAACCAGCCTTGCATCCCTGGGATGAAGCCTACTTGATCATGATGAATGACTTTTTTGATGATAAGCTGTAATCTATTGGGTAGGATTTTGTTGAGAATTTTTGCGTCATGAATCTCACTGAATTCATGAGTGAGATTGTTCTGAAATTCTCCTTTTTGTTTCTGTCTTTTCCTGGTTTTGCTATCAGGTTGATGTTTGCTTCATAGAATGTGTTGGGGAAGATTCCTGCTTCCTCAATTTTTTGGAATGATTTCTGCAGTACAGGAATAAGCTCTTCCTTGAAGGTTTGATAGAATTCTGGAGTGAAGCCATCTGGACAAGGGCATTTATTGGTTGGAAGATTTTTTATTGTTTCTTTGATCTCAGTGCTTGAAATTGGTCTGTTCAGGAGCTCTATTTCTTCGTGGCTGAGTCTAGGGAAAGGGTGTGATTCCAAATATTTATCCATTTCCTTCACATTGTCAAATTTCTGGGCATAGAGTTTCAGGTAGTATTCAGAGATGATCTCTTGTATCTCTGTGGGATCAGTTGTTATTTCCCCTTTATCATTTCTGATTGAGGTTACTAGAGATTTTACTTTTCTATTCCTCGTTAGTCTGGAGAATGGTTTATCTATTTTATTTATTTTTTCAAAAAACCAACTGCCGCGGACCACCCTGTCGGTGGGCTTCAGTCCGAGGGAGAGCAGGGAAACGGAGTCACGTTGATTGAAAGGTCGACGCAGGAATGACAGTCTGACACACAGCACTTGGTGGAGTATGCAGCTGCATTTTACTGAGTTAAGAGTGTGGTATTTATACACTTTAGTACATAGGTTACACAAAGCAATTTTACAACTTGCTGATCTTTACAAGTTATATTTTAAGTTTACTGATGTGGGTAGTCATCCATTACTATTTCTCAATGTCTTGCCCTTAAGGGGAACAAAGGTTAGTGGTTATCAGTGAAACCTGCTTACTTCTCCTTATCTGTGGAATGTTAACATAGTGCAATTCTTTACATTTGTGTTTAGTAATAGTAAAGGTATAACTTGTTTTAAAACTCTTATTAGATATATAAATGTTAATTTAATGTTGATTATATATATTCTTATTATGTGCTTATTATTAATCATATGTGCTTATTCTATTGTGATTTGATTGATTAGAAATTAAGTGAAGTAAGATGTTCTTTAAGGAAAGTTTTACTGTGGGAGGTGATGGTGCATGTCGTGTTGGAACATCTTGTTTGCTGTGCCTGTATTGTCTCAGTTCACCGACATTTATGGTGGGAACGTGCTGTTGTGCAGGCTCCCTTGGAGCCACTGAGTCTGGCATAGTCATGCTTTTTGTGCTGTCTCTGGACCAGCTACCTTTGTGTTCATTCTTAAAAGACTTATTGCTTACTTATCAGGACAAACAGACATTCAGTCTAACATGCACGTACATTGTAACAAAAAGCCATACCCTTAGGTTGATGCGATAAAAAACAGCATGCTGGGCAACATTACTGTTGCTGCGCACACTGGGGGTGCTGGGGGCTCAGCTCCGGGGAGCACAAACCTCCTTTCCGTCGTCTTACAATGCGGACAGCGCCACCTCGCTGCGGCTTGGTGCCGAGGGTGCGGCAACCAACTCCTTGTTTCATTAATTTTCTGAATGATTCTTTTGTTTTCAATTTCATTTATCTCTGATTTGATTTTGGATATTTCTTTTCTTCTACTGAGTTTAGGCTTAGATTGTTCTTCTTTTTCCAATTCCATAAGATCTCTTATGAGATTGTTGATGCGCTCTCTTTCTGTTTTTCGAATGTAAGCATCTAAAGCGATGAATTTCCCTCTCAAAACTGCTTTTGCAGTATCCCACAGGTTTTGGTATCTTGTGTCTTCATTGTTGTTATGCTCCAGGAAGTTAGTGATTTCCTGTTTTATTTCTTCCTGCACCCATCTGTTATTCAACAGAAGATTGCTTAATTCCCATGCCTTTGTGTGGGGTCGAGCATTTTTGTTAGTGTTGAGTTCCACCTTTAGTGCCTTATGGTGTGAGAAGATACAAGGTAAAATTTCAATTCTTCTGATTCTGTTGATATTTGTTTTGTGTCCCAGGATATGATCAATTTTGGAGAATGTTCCATGGGTTGATGAGAAGAATGTATATTCTTTATCTTTGGGATGGAGTGTTCTATATGCGTCTATCAAGCACAGTTGTTCTAGGGTCTCATTTAAATCTTTTATATCTTTGTTTAATTTCTGTTTAGAGGATCTGTCCAGCTCTGTAAGAGGAGTGTTAAAGTCCCCTGTTATTATGGTATTATCAGATATCATATTGCTCAGCCTGAGTAAGGTTTCAAGAATCTGGGAGCATTTAAATTGGGTGCATAAATATTTAGAATTGAAATGTCTTCTTGTTGTAGTTTTCCCTTGACCAATATAAAGTGACCATCTTTGTCTTTTTTGACTTTAGTTGCTTTAAATCCACATGTATCTGAAAATAAGATTGCAACTCCTCTTTTCTTCTGAATTCCATTTGCCTGAAAAATTGTCTTCCAACCTTTTTTGAAGCCAGGTGTGTTTCTTGCAGACAGAAAATCGATAGCTTGTGTTTTTAAATCCAGTCAGCCAATCTATGTCTCTTCAGTGGGGAATTCAAGCCATTAACATTTATTGAGATAATTGATAAGTGTGGTAGTATTCTATTCGTCTTATTTTGTGAGAGCCCATTGCTTAGTTTTATCTTTTGCATCAGTGTGGAGGTTAGGTTTTGTCCTTTAATTTCTGAGTTCTTACTTTGCTGCTGATCCATTGTGGTGGTCAGTGTGCAGAACAGGTTGAAGTATTTCCTGTAGAGCTGGTCTCATTGTGGCGAATTTCCTCAATGTTTGCATATCCGTAAATGATTTGATTTCTCCATCAATTTTTAAGCTTAGCTTAGCAGGGTACAGAATTCTGGACTGGAAATTGTTCTGTTTAAGTAGATTAAAGGTAGATGACCATTGTTCTCTTGCTTGGAAAGTTTCATTAGAGAAGTCTGCGGTCACTCTGATGGATTTGCCCCTGTAGGTCAACTGGCGCTTACTCCTGGCAGCTTGCAGAATCTTTTCTTTTGTCTTGACTTTGGACAGGTTCATCACAATGTGTCTTGGAGAAGCTCGGTTAGAGTTGAGGCGACCTGGGGTCCGATATCCCTCTGAAAGCAGTGTGTCAGAATCTTTGGTGATATTTGGGAAATTTTCTTTTATACTATTCTTTAGTATGGCTTCCATTCCTCTGGGGCATTCTTCTTCCCCTTCTGGGATTCCTGTAACTCGTATGTTGGAATGCTTCATAAAGTACCATAATTCTGACAGGGAACGTTCTGCTTTCTCTCTCTTCTTTTCTGCCTCTTTTACTATCTGAGTTATCTCAAGAACTTTGTCTTCTACCTCTGAAATTCTTTCTACTGCATGGTCTAACCTGTTGCTGATTCTTTCCATTGCATCTTTAAGTTCCCTAATTGACTGTTTCAGTTCCTTCATCTCTGTTATATCCTTTTTATATTCTTATATCGTTCATCTCTTATTTGATTCTGTTTTTGGATTTCCTTTTGGTTATTTTCCACTTTATTAGCAGTTTCCTTCATTGTTTCCATCATTTCTTTCATTGTTTTCAACATGTGTATTCTGAATTCCCTTTCTGTCATTCCTAACATTTCTTTGTAGGTGGAATCATCTGCAGAAGCTACCTCATGGTCCCTTGGTGGGGTTGTTCTGGACTGGTTCTTCATGTTGCCTGGAGTTTTCTGCTGATTCTTCCTCATGAGTGATTTATTTTATCTATTTCCTTGCCCTAATTTTCCTTTCACTTCCTCTTGCTCTTTAAGTTCTTGTGCTTGTGGACTAAGGGTTACAGGACCAGAAGGCTGAGAAGGTTGAAGAGCAAAAAAGGGATGAAAGAAAGGAGGACCAAGTGATAAGAAAAAAAAAAAAAAAGAAAAATAGAGAAAGGAGAGGGGGTGGGTAAAAGGAATATTGAAAAAAAGAAAAGAGGCACAGAAAGAGCAAGACAGAGCAATATAGGTGTACAGTAGGGTACTTTGACACAACCTTAAAAATACCCCACCTTCTGGGGGTGTCCACTTGGGTGGTTCCCTTGAGGTCAGCAGCTCTTTGCTAACCTGATCAGACACAGTACCCCACCTCCACCAAGTAGAGAGGAAGGACAAAAATGCTATAAATGAAACCAAAACAAGCAAACAGAGAACTTTACGGGATAAAATTGGATGACAAACAAAATAATAGCAGTAGAAACACTAGCAAAAATGAAGTTCTGGTTATTGAAAAAGGCAGCAATGGGAAATTATAATTGAAGTAGAAAAATTGAGAAAGAAAAAGGATCTGCATGGAAAAGGTTGAAATTAAAAAACAAAACAACATCAACAACATCATAATAAACACACACAAAAAAACAACCAAACCAAAAAAAAACAAAACAAACAAAAAAAAACACAACCAAAAACAAAGCAGTATGTATATGTTATTGAATATTGTCTGGGCAACACGTGGTCTTCTGGGGTATGAGAGGTTAATCACAGTTCTGATACAACTGGAGGCTGCTGATTTCTCAAACCCCAGCTGGTAGACACCCTAAATCTCTCTTCAGCCCACTTAAAAGGCACTTTGAACTTGTAAACTTGCTAAGCAGAAGCTTTTCCAGGAAAGTGCTTGTCGCTGGAATCACTGCTGAATTGGCTATCCACTTACCCAGTGTGCCAAAACCGGTCTCACTTTGCCCCTGAGGGTTAGGGCTGCAAGGCAGCTCAGACCCCACCCTTAGGCTACTCAGTCGCTGAGTTACCAGCTCCCACCTGATTCTAGCTCTGTGACCCTGAGGACGGAGCTTGCCGGGGCAGATCACTCACAATGGCTCCCTGTAACCCACAGCCAAACACTATTAGCTCTGTCTGGCTCAGCGGTTCATACTGGGTCCCTAGACAGCGGCCAAAGTTCTCTGCACTCTCTCTCAGGCTCTCCCCAAGGCAGTTCAACTGAGTGCCACGTCCAAAGACACCAAAACAGTTCACAGGTAAGGCCTTTCTGGTTTGCAGTCTCGCTGCTACTGAACTTACAGTTGCGGGCGGGTTTAGACAGATTGAACACATGCTTCCACTTGCCATTTTTCCACTGTTTTAGTCCTCTTCATGGGGTCCAGAAGTCTCTCGCTGACTCCCTGTATCCTCACAGGGGTGATGATAGGCAGATCCCACCAGCCAGAGATGCCTGGAGTCCTATCTCCCCCGACTCACGGTGCCCAGATGCAAGGAAGCTGTTACTTGGGCGCCATCTTGCTCCGCCTCCCCTAATCACAATGTTTAAAGGCCAATATCTGTGTGAACAGCTCCTAAATAGAAACTTCACAATGGAGGGGCATATAATTAGCTGCAAGGGAAATAACACCTTTGGATAACTTTGGGATATGTTCTTTTCAAAATTGTTCTCTACTGTGAATATTTCTATTCACTTGGCCTGGTTTTTTGTCTATGAAGCATATTTTTCTCAGGAAACTTTCTCCTGCATAATTCCTTATTAAGCAGATGCAGAATCAAAATGTGCTAAATAATTTTACAGGTATTTATGCTACAGGAGATATTTCTGCAGATAGTTACCCTGATTTGTGCCTTGTTTTATAAGATTTAGGGTAATAAAAGTAAGCATTCTGTAGTTGAGCACCTGCCATGTAGAACTTGGCAACTAGTATCTTATGCTGATAAAAGAAAACTCATTTGTGAGCTTACCTCTGGCTGAGTCTGGTAAATTTATTTCAAGGACTCTTTTGATAATATTGTAGCAATAATGCTTTTTCAGCCTGAGTTGGGGGAATATTTAGGAACATACTTTGAATATTGAATATGAAGAGTCTTTTGTTTTTCAGATAAAGAATCAGTAGAGCTTTTGTTATTAAATGGAAAATTATCATAGCTGAATATTCATTGAACTTGAACTTGAGCTCCTGCTTAGGACCTGCAGTGCCAGATGGTCACTCCTTGGTTTTCTATACTTTGGGGACATCCACAGCAGAGACTTACGGCCATCATGAGGTTTGTAATCACTTGCCGCTGTGGTCATCTGGCCACTAGGAAAGGACTCATAAGTCACCTCCCCTAGAAGAAGGGCTGTGTCCAGAGGATCAGTGTGGTCAGATGGCACATGTTATGGGTTGAACTGCATCCTCCCCCCCACCAAATTCACATATTGAATTCCTACCACTGGACCTCAGAATGTGATGTTATTTGTGAATAGAGTCGTTGAAGACATAATTATTTAAGAGGAGGTCCTTCTTGTGGAGTTTGACCCAATATGATCTGTGCTCCTATAAAAAGGGGAAGTTCTACACAGAGGCAGAGATATACACAGGAGAATGGCACATGAACGTGAAGGCAGAGATGGGTGATGCTCCTACAAGCCAAAGAACGCCAAAGATGGCCCAGAAACAACCAGAATCCAGGAGGGAGGCCTGGGGCAGATTCTCCCTCACAGCCCTTGGAAGAAACCAGCCATTCCACCATCTTGGTCTTGGACTTTTCATATCCCTGTGGAACTTTCACATCACTGTGGAACTAGAAAGACACATTTTCACATTGTTAATCTCCCCCAACTGTATACAAAACAGAAAACTCTAGTACCTTTTAGAAAGCTAAATACAAACTATGTTTGAATTAGTTTGAACCAGGCTGGGTGATCCCTGAGGACACTGGAATATTTTCTAGGAGAAGGCCATGAATGAAACCACCTCCATCAAGTGATCTACAATCACAGGAGACTCACAGTTCATTATGGAGGACACTGATTCTCGTTGCGTCTTTGGTCCTGCCAGAGAGGTTTTTTTTTGTTGTTGTTGTTGTTGTTGTTGTTATTGTTGATTCATTGAGGGTACAATAAACCAGATTACACTGATTGCATTGGTTAGGCAAAGTCCCTCTTGCAATTGTGTCTTTCCCCCAAAAGGTGTGACTCACACCAAGGCCCCACCCCTCTTCCTCCTTCCCTCTCTCTGCTCTTCCTTTCCCCACGTCCCTCCTTCTTTCTCTCTCTGCTCTCCCTTTCCCCCACCTCCACCGTGTCCTTAATTGTCATTAATTGTCCTCATGTTAAAATTGAGTACATAGGATTCATGCTTCTCCATTCTTGTGATGCTTTACTAAGAATAATGTGTTCCACTTCCATCCAGATTAATACAAAGGATGTAAAGTCTCCATTTTTTTTAATAGCTGAATAGTATTCCATGGTGTACATATACCACAGCTTGTTAATCCATTCCTAGGTTGGTTGGCATTTAGGCTGTTTCCACATTTTGGCAATTGTAAATTGAGCTGCAATAAACAGTCTAGTGCAAGTGTTCATCCATGAACTACAGGTGCCTGCCACAAAGCCCAGCTATTTTTTGTTGCAGTTTGGCCTGGGCTAAGTTTGAATCAGCCACCTTCGGTATATGCCCTAACCCACTGAGCTACAGGCACCGCCCCAAGGTTTTTTACGAGAAGTAAATTTCTGTCTTTCCAAAGAATAGAAGACAACACATGTCCTGGCACATTTTCTGTCCTAGCATCACTATTTCCCATTTCTTTTGTACCAACATTTCCCCCTCGGTACCTGTGCACAGAGCTGCCTGGTGGTCTTAGTGAAGCTTATTCTTACTGAAGTCATTGAGATTTCTCACACCAGTAGGGATCTGCTCATGGCTGGGGAAGTCCACTTAAAAGGCTATGTGACTTAGCTCTAGGTCTTGACTGATAAAGGGGCAGATGGGTGTCCAGAGAGTTCCCAGGAGCAGGGAGCAGGAGACCACCCAGGAGCAGCAAAGAGGTGCACCAGGAAAAGGGCAGATTTATCTCTGTGCGAAACACCAGGGGCAGGGAAAATTGCTTGATGTCCAGACCCTTGGATAGCAGTCTGGAATGCAAGTTGAAGAAGATTAAAAAAAAAAAAAAATCTAAGCATACAGGACACATCTCTGATTACTAGATAGAGAATAGCGTGGGTCCTGGGGCCTTCCCCCTGGATGCACTGAAATGAAGCTTGGAGGCAGAGTGGCAGGCAGGATAGGGGTGGGGTGGTGGCAGCAGTTTGCAGGTGCAGGAGGCTTCATAGGGAAAGAGCAGGGGTGGGGCTTTCTGGCGTACATAGAAAAATGGATCAGGAAGGGGTGCTGTTTTTGTCTTTTATAAAAATATTCCCCAGAGACTTCATTGTTATATCGTGTGAGGCTGAGTCAGTGAGTGTGGACACCAGGCAGCCAAAATCTCCCCGCTGAGAGAGATTCGATCCTCAGACCAGGTAGGCCTCAGCCTCCAGGTGACAGGAGCTTGGCAGAGCCCACTAGATCCCTAAGCTTCACCGTTTGTCTTCACTTTCAGAGATTTAGCCATCCCTCCACCCTCCTGAATCAGTTCATTTATTTGACATTGTGTCTCTGTGTAATTTACCTCTTCCTAGAGCTAAGGCTAAAATTGCTAAATTAGCCCAATTTGTTCCCAGGTCAGGTCACTCGTTAGAATCACCTGGAAAACAGAGAGGGAGTGGGGAGAAGAAATAGAATAGGTGGGAGGGGAAGATAAAGGGGGGAAGAAGGGAGAGATTGGAGAGACAGGGGAGAGAGAGAAGGGAGGGAGAGAGAGAGGTGGAAAACTCTACTAAGGCACACTTATCTAGACTAGAAGGCTAAGTGCACACGCAACGCACACACCTACACATGTGCACGCACATTTATACACCATACATATATATAGCTATGTACATACGAACGTACGTCACACACATAGATACACATATACACATCACACATGAACACACACACACCACACATACACAACATACACACACACCTCACACGCAAATTCTCTGTAAGAATATAGTGAGTGAATGCAGTGAGTGAAAACCAGATTCTCATCTTAGATGCAAATGTGAAATTAGTAAACTTCTAAGTTGACTTTTTAGTTTTGAACGACTCTATTATCTACCTAATAACTTATTTCAGATGAGTTTTACTTACTGAGAATTACAAGGAAGAAAAATTTAAAAACTGTAATTTTGATCCAAAACAATACCTCATCTTTTCTACATAAAGCATACATTTTTGGTACAGAAAATAATGGCATTAACTCAATATTTTTACCTACATTGACCTTACTAGATAAATGACTTATATTATACTATATCCTCCATCATGAGATGGTAGCTATGTCCTATTACATATAAATTCTGCTTTTGCTTTCTATGCATTTTATAAAAATAGTACACAGCATTCTCCTTCCTCTGAAATTCAGGCATTTTCATAGAGCTTTCCCTGGTAGGGACAAAAGAATGAGGACTTTAGAGAAGCGCTCTCAACTCTATCCTGACGGGGAACTGAAGAGGCCTGTTATACTGTATGTTCCAATGGTGGAACTTCCAAAGATGACTGCAACTCTGCAAATACTGGCCTTAGAGATGTGACTGGCTGTCATTGAGAAGGCTGAGAACATCAGAAGCAATCACACAGGAAAGGGAAGTCATCTTTCCTCACACTTCACCTGGTGTGAGAATCATCTCAGGCCAGACAATTGGCAGTAACCGTGGACCATAGCTGCTATGGAGAAGAGTCTTAGAGGCTCCTCCAAAAATTAGCAACCTGTGGTGCATCTTACAAGGGTACATGTGAAACTTAGTAAATGTAGAATATAATTGTCTTAACACAATAACTAAGAAAATGCCAGGAAGGTTATGTTAACCAGTGTGATGAAAATGCGTCAAACTGTTTATAAAACCAGTGTATAGTGCCCCGTGATCACATTAATGTACACAGCTATGATTTAATATTAATAAAAAAAATTAGCAACAGAACTGCATACCTTGAAAATCCAGCAATTCCACTTCTGGGTACATATTTGAAGGAAGTGAAATCAGTGTCTCTACAAGGTATCGATCGTCACTTCCCTGCTCACTGCAGCCTTGTAATGACATCCAGGACAGGGAAACTACCCACAGGTCCAGAGACAGGTGAGTGGATACAGAAAATGTACTCTATACACACAAGGGAATATTATTCAGCCTTGGTTACAAAAGTCATACCATTTGTAACAACATGGATAAACCTGGAGGACACTACATTAAGTAAAAGAAACCAGTCACCTAAGGAAAAACGCCAGATTCACAGAAACAGAGAATCAGTGCTGAGGGAGCAGGAAGTAGGAAGTTGTCATTTAATTCATATAAAGTTTCAGTCATGCAACATGAATAAGTTCTAGACATCTGCTATACAATATAGCATCTATAGTTAACACTGTATCTGCACATAAAAAATGTTAAAAAGTTAGCTCTCATGTTAAATGTTCTTACCATAAAAATAAAGAAGGCACAAGAAAATTTGGGGAGGTGGTAGACATGAATATTAATTGTGGTGATGGTTTCACAGGCACATGTGAATGTCCAAATTCATCAGATCATTTACATTAAATACGTGCAGTGTTTTGGCACATCAGCTTTATCCCAACAAAACTGTTTTAAAAATATATTTTTCTTTAAAAATTCACATCATACATTTCTTCTCAAAAAAAAAAAAACACCATAATTGAACACATTTAATGTTCAAAACCAGCTGCATGGGGTTTGGCGACAACATTGCAAATAAGAACTATACTTTTTAACTCTGAGGAAAGAGAAAATCATTTTACAGCTCATTCCAGGCCAGGCCTTCTTTCCCCCCTCCCCCGTGGGAATCTAGGGTGGAAGCAGTATTAACCCACTAGCTGTCCTTTGAGAGGTGGATGGGCATGGTCCCCAGAGCTTGCTATTTCAGTGCACGGCACAGGTGCTGGGAGGGACTGGAGAGGGTCCCTGCCACTGAGCTTGTCAAAATCCTTAGAAACTGACCCATCCTTAAATCAGAAATAGTCACAAATGATATTTCCAATTCTCTCAAAAGCACAAAAACCTTACCCTGTCTCCTAAGAATTCCTACAACTTGTATATTGTCTTCAGGGAAAGGAAACAAAATTTTACCAGAAGCCCCAACAGGATTTGAGAGTGAGCATAACCCAACTGCTGTGGTTTAAGGGAGAAGGACCCCTCCAAATGTTCCCTTCTTTATGGTATTTATTTAGTAGTTAATAATCGAGTTAGTTATTTAGTTATTTATGCTTCACAGTGGCCAGCCTTTACCCTTGAGAAGGCCCAGCTGAGAAGCGGGAATCAGTGCCCAAGAACACAGCCCCGCAGTCCCTGTGACCATCACCCTCCACCTTCTCTGCTGCAGGGATGTGTTCCCACCGTCACAAACTGCTACATCTCAGGCTTTAGAAGGAAGTCTGAAGGACTAGACGCAGACTCCAGTCGCAGGAGCTGTCCCAGGTCCTGGGCTGGTTCTGTGTGGGCAGTGCCCCCGCCGTGGTCTCTGGCCGCCTTGTTGCCTGCTGCCTCTCCTTCTCGGCCTCCATTCAGAATGGAAGCAAGAGGGGATTTTCAACTTACTCGCATGGATGGCAAACAGTAAAGTAATTACTTTAAGAAAGACTTAATTTCCCCGTAAATTCCTTTGCTGGATATTGATACCTTTGTCGGTGCAAAGAGTCCCTGCTTCACAGCCCGGATGGGAGCAGAGACTGAAGGAAGAAAAGTCCCCATGTGCATTGTCTGCTTGTCATCAGGTTCCCATACCCCTCTTCCGTGGCTTGGACATCTGCTCCTGGTGGCAGAGAGATGTCCTTTTTCTTATGTATTCATCTATACTGGCTTCCATAACAAAACACCATGGACTGAGTGGCTTCAATGACAAAAGTTTATTTCTCACACTCTGGAGTCTGGACGTGTGAGACCCAGATCTCACCGCGGTGGGCTGTGGCCTGAGGTGCGGGTCTCACCGCGGTGGGCTCCGGTCTCAGGTGTGGGTCTCACGGCAGTGGGCTCTGATCTCAGGTGCGAGTCTAACTGCAGTGGGCTCCGGTCTGAGGTGCGGGTCTCACAGTGGTGGGCTCCGGTGTGAGATGCGGGGGCTCCAGTCTGAGGTGCGGGTCTCACCGCGGTGGGCTGTGGCCTGAGGTGCGGGTCTCACCGCGGTGGGCTCTGATCTCAGGTGCGAGTCTAACTGCAGTGGGCTCCGGTCTGAGGTGCGGGTCTCACAGTGGTGGGCGCCGGTGTGAGATGCGGGTCTCACCGCGGGGGGCTCCGGTCTGAGGTGCGGGTCTCACCGCGGTGGGCTCTGGGGGCCGGCAGTCAGCTGCCTCCTCTCTGTGTCCTCCTGTGCAGAGGAGGAAGGACGCCCCCTGGTGTCTCTCCCTGTGAGGGCGCTGATCTCATCAGAGGTTTCCACTCTCATTTAAAATGACCTCATTTAAACCTGATTACCAAAACCCTGCTGTGGACTGAAAGTTAGTCGCCCCCCCAATTCACGTGTGGAAATGCTGTCCTGCAACATGTGGCATGTGGGTGGGGCATCTGGAGGTCGTGGGGTCGGAGGGCTGTGACGTCATGACTGTGACCAGAGCCCTCAGAAGAAAAGACCTGACAGAACCTGCCCCCTCTCTGTTCTCTTCAACATGAGAAGACAACAAGAACGTTCCCTATATATTCTGAATAGCTGTCAGACATGTGACTTTCAAATATTCCTTCTGATTTGTGCTTTGTCTTTTCTGGGCAGTGTAGTAAGACCCTATCTATATAAAAAAAAATTAAAGTGGCCATGCCCAGGGGGACATCCCTGCAATCCCAGCTACTCAGAGGCAGAGGCGGGATGATCAGCTGAGCCCAAGAGTTTGAGGTTGCAAAGAGCTGTGATGCTGCTACAGAAGCCTAGCCCAGGCAACAGAGCAAGAGCCTCCTTAAAAAAAAAAAAAAAAAAGATTATCTATTCCCTGATTTATATACTTTCATTTTTGGTGTGCAAAGATTTTATTGAGATTGATATGGAATTTTATAGGATTCATATTATATTTCTCTGTTCATCTGCTATTGGACTGGTTATATATTTTTTTCAATGGTTAAACCAAACTTGAATTCCTGCAATAAACTTAACTTGATCATGAGATTTTATTATTTTTCTTTATAGCTTGCTTATTTTCGTTTGCTAGCATTTTCTTTAAAATTTTTTATATTCATATACATGCAAAAGATAGGCCTATGGTTTTATTTCCAACACTATTTTTATTGTTTTAGTATCAATATTTTAAACGTCCTTTCTTGAATTTTCTGCATGATATGACAGAGTATTTGATTTGCTGGTATTGGCCCTAAACTAGCAGTTCTCAACCTGTGGATCGTGATCCACAGGAACTGTATTAAAGGGCCGCAGCAATAGGAAGGTTGAGAACCACTGCTCTAGAAGCTTTCTTTTGTTTTGAGAGGAAACATGTCAGGACTCGTGATGCAAGGGAGCGCGCCGACGGCTGAGGCCAGTCTTGGAGAGCTGCTGTCCCATTAAGCTAACCACTGTCCTGTGGTTACAAATAGTTTCCCAGAAGCGCGTATCTAAGAATGATTAGGCATTAAGGAAACATTTCGGCTCCCACCCCGTGTGTATTTCCTAACATGATGAGCTTGAGCACCCGTGGTCAGCTGCTCCCTTTTCTCCTCCCCTGCCACAGCGGTTCTTCTCCGTACAGGAAGAAGACCAGCATCTCACTGCTTCCTTCTTCCTCCGCTACATGGTTCTGAGGTGTGCAAACCTCTAGGCAAGTATGGTATAGGCTTTCCACTCAGAAGAAGAATCTTGTGAAAGCAAAGAGAGAAACTACAGTGAGAAATACTAATGTCTCAGACTTTAGTTGGGCAGGCAAACGTGTCACACGTGGTTAGTCTCTCTCTCCATTGTTCGCATCTAGAGATCCGTATACATCTATGGAGTGTATCTTCCTCATACACATCCAGGTATGTATGTATCATCAATCAATCTACCATCTGTCTATCTATCTCTATAGATCTATTTATTTATCAATTGAAAACAGAATTCAGAAATGATAAAACTGCTATGAGTGTATCTACTATCACATGTATTTGAAATACAAGAAGATAGAAAATCTATCTAGATAGAAGATAGAAAAAATAGAAGAATGCAAATCTGATCAGGTAAGCTTGAGAAGAAGGATTTGCCTTGTCAATGAGTCTGTGCAGTGAACATTTTCTATAAATAATGAGGTTAAAAAACGATAGGTAGGGCGGTGCCTGTGGCTCAGTCGGTAAGGTGCCGGCCCCATATACCGAGGGTGACGGGTTCAAACCCAGCTCCGGCCAAACTGCAACCAAAAAATAGCCAGGCGTTGTGGCGGGTGCCTGTAGTCCCAGCTACTCGGGAGGCTGAGGCAAGAGAATCGCTTAAGCCCAGGAGTTGGAGGTTGCTGTGAGCTGTGTGAGGTCACGGCACTCTACCAAGGGCCATAATGTGAGACTCTGTCTCTACAAAAAAAAAAAAAAAAAAAAAAAAAGATAGGTAAAAATAGATTTAATTCTCACATTCAGTATACAAAAAAGTATGATTGAAAATATTTAAAATTACTATAACACATTTTAGATGTTTAGATAAAAGTGTTCAAGAGGGCAATAGTTTTTTTTCAAATTAATTTAGAGGCTATACAAACATTTGAAAGACTCCAGTTTATTTATTTATTTATTTATTTATTTATGTTTGTGTGGTTTTTGGCCAGGGCTGGGTTTGAACCCGCCACCTCTGGCATATGGGACTGCACCCTACTCCTTGAGCCACAGGCGTCACCCAAGACTCCAGTTTAGACTATAATTCTATTTGTCAATGATGGAGGACATATAATAAATTACAGATATTTTCTGTTCATTAAATCCAGACATTTGTGCACTTAATTTTGTTCCTCTAGTTATAGGCCTTGAAAACCCCAAATGGTGAAATTTTAATGCCATCTTTGAATCAGAATTTTATTCATTTAGAGAAGGTAATTGTATTAGCCAATTTCTCCAGAGAAACAGACCAATGGGAAATATATGTGTGTGAATATATAGGTGTATGTATATATATGCATGTATATATGTATAAAATTATATATAGACACACACAAAATTAAATATACTCATACATACACATATACACACATACATGTAAATATATAGAGAGAGATTTGTTGTAAGGAATTGGCTGTCGTTATTATGGAAGTTGGCAAGTCCTAAATCTGCAGAGCTGGTATCCCAGTTCAAGTACAAAGGCTAGCCGGCTATTGTAGAAACAAGAACTGTTGTCTTAGTTCTAAGACTGTCGGATGACAAAATTTTGTCTTCAGCCTTCCGCCAACTGAGTGAGGCCTACTCACATTATGTAGGGTAATCTGCTTTACTCAGGCTACCAATTTAAATGTGAATCTCATCCATAAAACACCCTCACCAAAATATCTAGAATAATATTTGGACAAATATCTAGGCACCCTGGGGCCTGGTCAAGTTAACACATAAAATTAATCATCACATTAATTGTATTATACATTGACATTTTTAGCACTAAGTATTGGGAAAAGCATTAGGTAAAAGGAGACTTGATTACCTTATGTAATCACTGAAGGTCTCTGAGCTTTGGTTCCTTTTATAAAATTGCTTTGACTTTTCTCATTTTCTCTCTTTCTCTTTCAGGATAAGGAGTATTTGTTACTTTGTTTGGAAACAGTTTTTCCCTTGGTGACTAGAGAAGGATAGTGCTGAACCTCTCAGTGCAGAGGCAGGAGGTTTTCTGTGGGGTGGAATTTGGATAGCAGGTGATTCCAAAGCCTCGCATCTTTAAAAAGTACTACAAATATAGATGCCTTTCAAATATTGCAATTTTTTTTTACATAGTTTCTTCAAGAAACTTGATTTCTTTTTAAGTAGGTCAGTGGGCAAGAAACAAAACAGTCAAAAGATTACCAAAGGGCTGGTTCATATAAAAAAACACAGCAATGGGTACTCCTCTAACCACTGGGGCAGATATCACCTTCTGTATGACGTGTATTTGCATTATTTTTTTCACTCTTCTATAATAAATATAAAGGGGGTAAATTTTCCTATATGGTACTTGTGTTTCTGTTCATGGTTTGTATTTTCTGTGTTTTTAACTTGACAGAATCTTTGTCCCTGTACCTTTATTCATTTTCTGTGGCTTTAATGAGCTCTCCGTTAATGGGGTCTCACAGTAAACACAGCCATGCATGGCTTTGAACAGTGAGGGGTAAAGGTGAAAAATAATTAGTATCTATTTTAGGTTTCATGGTCTATCAGTGTCAATAGGAAGAGAGGGGAGCAGAAACAGAGTAATGAGGAAAGGACTCTGCCCAGCAGGGTGCAGATTTAATTAATTTACCCCAAGCTAATATGAAAAGAGTAGAAATGAACTCAAGAATAAAAGAACACGCTCCCAACTATGCGTATGTATTTTAAGCACTAAGCTTATTTTGTTAAAATTTTATTTTAACCCCTTAAAACATTAACCTACTTCATTTTAATGTAAATACTATGTAAACTCAAAGCTAATATTGAAATTTGGGAAATTACAATAAAAGAGAGGATAAGACTTATAAGCAGGCATTGTTGAAGGAATAATAGCATAATTTCTCCCTGCTTGATTTTCCCAGAAAACCTAATTGTGACGTTTAGTCACGTTTATTTTTTAATTAATCATTTTTGTGACTTCTTAAAGTGATAATATTTCCAGTTAGGGCTGTGAACTAGGATTCAGATTTAAATCTCTATGTATTTTAAATAGTCCTGAGAAATGAGGAGAAATACAAATGGTGCTTTATTAATTAAAAATAGAACATAGATCTAATTTAAATATTATGAGTATCACATGGAGATTTGTAATTCTATTTGCACATTTTTGTGAGAAACAACTTTCTGAATAGTTGCACCAAAGACAGTATCAAAGTAAAGAGATGAAAGTACTTTGTCATGATGACTTAAGGAAAGAAGTCCTAGGATATCCAAAATTCCTTAAGGCCTCTTTTCATCTAGATTTCTGATCCTAAACCCTTAGCCCCACCCTCTTTGTGTGTAGACTTATTTAATGAGGCCATGTTGGCATGACAAGGATACTGAGTAACATAGCAGTGCCCCGGAACCTGGCCCACAACCCACTGGACACCTGTGCACTGTGCAGTCACCTTGCCCACAACCCACTGGACACCTGGACACCTGTGCAGCCTGTGGAGGCCTGGCCCACAGCCCATGGCCAGTTGCATCATGGGAAGTGATTAAGTTGTGAACCTTACTGAACCAAATGCGGAGAGACTTGAGGAAGCCCCTCAACCTTTCTAATTCCCCAATCTGTGTTAGGGAGATTATTGCTGCCCCTTTCTGAAATTTTTAATATAAAATACTTTACAGATTTCTGCAAACTGTGACTATTTTAATTATCCCTTAGCCAGTAATCACTGGGTTCCCTGCTCAGGACCATGCTGCTGAGTCTTAGGGGTGTTGCTGCTGTTTTGGGAGGGGCAGCGTGAGCCCAAGCCTGCACCAGAATGCTGGGGTTTCCCTTCCCTTCCCCAATACAGCCTTCCATGGGCTCAATGTATGCAAGGAATTCCACCTAAGTTTGTGCTTAAAAAGGAAATCTGACTAGAAAATCTTTTCTCTGTTGACACAAATCTCCACAGAATTTTTATAATTAGCTACATGATTGTAAGTATGATAATATTTGAGAAACAAAACCCAAACATCACATCATGTGTTGATTTTTCCACAAAATGTTTTCACATTTTTTTGGAGGCCCAGTCTCCTGGTCACCCCTCACTGTCTTTCCCAGATGGCAATCTGCTGATAAGCTGGTGGGGACTCACAGCAAATCAGGAGCTCCACTGCTCATGTTGATCTGGGGCAATGCCAGTGTAGATAAGAGAATCAGGCTGGCTCAGCTTCTAGGTAAAGTTTACCTAGTGTTAAAATATATATATATATATATATATATATATATAGTCAGGCTGGGTGTCATGGCTCAGGCCTGTAATCTTAGCAGTCTGGGAGGCTGAGGCAGGTAAATTGCCTGAGCTCACAGGTTCGAGACCAGCCTGAGCCAGAGTGAGACTTCATCTCTAAAAATAGCTGGGTGTTGTGGCAGATGCCTATAGTCCCAGCTACTTGGGAGGCTGAGGCAAGAGAATCACTTGAGCCCAAGAGTTTGAGGTTGCTATGAGCTGCAATGCCATGGCACTCTACCAAGGGTGACAAAGTGAGACTCTGTCTCAAAAAAATACATATATAGGGCAGCGCCTGTGGCTCAAAGGAGTAGAGCGCCTGCCCCACATGCGGAGGTGGTGGGTTCAAACCCAGCCCCAGCCAAAAACTGCAAAATATATGTGTGTGTGTATGTGTGTGTGTGTGTGTGAGAGAGAGAGAGAGAGAGAGAGAGACAGAGAGAGAAAGAGAGACAGAGAAGAGCCTGATCAAATAGATTTGAAATCAATTTTTTAAAATATTTAATATGCATGAAAAGTTACCTAGACTTGGAGACCCTGTAATATTTTCTCTCTCTCCTCCCCACCATTGCAAATATTAAATACCATTTGTGATTTCATACATGTTTTTAAGCCAACAAATGTCATCAAAATGGCATCTCAATATGTTGCTTTGTAAGGAATCGAACACACAGGTGGCCACTGACCCCTGCATTGCAGGACACAAACAGCCATTTGACTTTTCTGAAGAGCGGGGGATTTTTGATTTCTGTTTTACGATGACTATGGGAAAAATGCACACCCTCTCCCAGGTATCTCAATTAACAAGATGCTACTTCCATCCACTCCTTACCAGGCTCGCTCTCGTCCTGCAGAGTCCTGGCCACGTCTTGATCCCGAGGACCTCCCACCTGCTCTTACATAGGAACAGTCAGGGTCCCTGGAAGGTGGCCCATCTGTGAGCCTCGGCCACTGCAGAGCATTGTACAATTGGCGTTGACTGAGCAAGTCCTGGGACATCCTGCATTTCTGCCTCGCTTTCTAGTTCACAGTGCATATGCAGAATGTAGTCACCTTGGTCTTCCCCTCAGGAGGGAGATTTGGGGGGTTGTAATGCTGCCCCTTTTGCTATATTCCAAGCTATGTGGGACCTCCTGTGCTACATTCCTGAGAACTCACCTAGTTGGGGCTCCCCTTCTCCTCAGCACTTCTCTGAGAAATGTAATTCACAGAGTGATGGCACCGATTGACATTCCCTGGTCCCTCCCCACCTGAAGTCACTCAGTCTAGCACTTCCAGGCCATCTCTGGGTGCTCTGGGCAGTGACTCAGCCTGGGCACAGTGCCACTTGTGCAGAATGAGCCACGAGTGCTGTGGGGTTTCAGCCCCTGCCAAGCTGACCAGGAGCCAGTAAAGAACATTTACTTGATGAATCACTGTCTGATAAATTAACCATTGTAGAGTCAACATAAATGTTTGGCATTAATTGCTGGGTACTTTGCAGACATTTGAGTTCCTGAAAGCAAATCCCTGCTTGTCTTTTTAACTAGGCTTCTCCTGCAGAAGGTGAGGAGACAAAGCTTCTGGCCCATATTCTGACTTTCCTCACAGATGAGCGCCCATGGAAAGTACCCACCCACTCTTTCATTTTTCCTCTCCCTGCTGTGACCTGGTGGTTCCCAAATCCACAGAGGTGCATGAATACTTAACACAGAAGTTGCTTAAAACCATCGCCTCCCAGCCTCTGCTTATAATGAGTTTTTAATATTTTATATTTTTTTCACATATTAGCAGGTAAGATTATAGCATTTTAAATCAAAGACACCCAGGTTTAAAGCTTAACTTTTAGACACTACTTCTTTGACAATCAACAAATCACTTGGGCTTGCTAATATTTAGTTTCTTCAACTATAAAGTGGTGATGGTACATACCTGTAAGGCTATTTTGTGGCTTAAAAGGAAAAATGAAATCAAGAATTTCAGCCTCATGACATACATAATTGATACTCACACAGTAACTATCATTAATATTAGTTAAATATTCCTGTGTTTATTAATTATTCATTAATTAAATATATCTTCCTAAGGGAAGAAAGAACTTGGACAAAATAGTTGGCCATTGTTGTTCATTTTGATGACAACATCGAATTTCACTCTTTCTACCCATTTATCAATAAATTAAACATTATTCTGATGTTATACAGTCTAATAATTTTCTCCTGTCAGTGGCCCAATCACAGCAGCTGGGAACAAGCCTCTCAGCTCTGGTCACCACACAACACATTCACTGCGACTTGTTACCATCATTGGATTCAGGTACATGATGGCAGAGTTTCAAATTTTTAAAAAACTATCACAATGTTAAGGAGACATTTTGGACTCTTTTCTCAAATAACTCCCTATCCCTATGCAAATACAGACTTATTCTGTGTGTTCATGTTATACACACACACACACACACGCTTTAGGTGGTTGTGGGGTTTGTGTGTTTGTGTGTTTGTTTTGTTTTGTTTTGTTTGTTTTGTTTTGCTTCCCACCAATTTCCATCCTCTTGGGGCACTACCCCCCACAGAGGTGTCTGGTGGGCACGGTCAGCCTCTCTCTAGGATGGAGGGACTTTGTCTGACTGAGTCACAGCTAGAGGGAGAGCTGAGTCCATGGCAAGTGCTGGCATGTCTGTGAACAGTGTCCCTCAAAAACTTATGGATATGTTGGGCTTCCCAAAAGGGGATAATGTAAACAGGAAGCACCTGGTGCAGCCCATCTATCATGCCTGGGAAGGATGGTTCTTCTTAAGCAGATAAGTTTCCAAAATGCTCAAAGATTAAATGAAGGTTTCAGAGCAAGGTACTGACATTATCGGCGTGATGCCTGGAGAAAGTCTCTCAATGGCGTGAACTGCGGAAGGGTAAAGTTTGCTGAAGGAGTGTTGGTAATAGTGTATGTGATAGAGAATGATACTCTAACAAGAGAAGTGGAGGAAAGGGAGCAGGGCCATGGAGGGAAGAGCCATCAAAGACTCATCTGCCAGGGCAAAGATGGGCCAAAACCTGACTTTGAGGTTCAAATGAGAACTGATACCCGAGGAGAGGCTGCCTCATTTACACAAGGAAGCTCAGAAAGAACATCTGGCTTAGGAAGAGAAGATGACATTCTGATATATTTATTTATTTGAGTTTAGCTATTTAATATATTTCAATATATTTATATATGTACATATATACGTAAGCCATATTTTTCACTCAAAAATATTTAAATTATGGTTTGGTCAATGATACTTAACAAATTTAGTAGGTATTTTTCTAAAATAACACTTTTCAATTCTTCAACAATAGTTTATTAATTGCCACTTGAAATGTGATCCTGTCACTTATGTTTTCATGACAGAGAAGGCTCGGAGATGGTGGGCTCCCATTTGTGGAATCACCCTGATGACGAGTGTAATTACCCTGGTGGGTGGCGCCTTGGTACTGGAGCTCTAAATAAGCAAGATTTCTCTTAATTTTTTTTTTTTTCTCTACGGTAAAAATGTTTGTGAGTAGAAGATGACAAGATTGATTCAATCTTTTCTGAATGTAGATGTTTGCTTCCCCATACTGATAAGAATCTCAAGCATCCCAGTGGGGTAAAGAAAATTCTATTCTGCCATTGGGCATTCATGAAAATCGTGTCCTCTCAAAACCAACTATAAAGGTTACAAGAAAATTTCCAGAGAAAAATATAAATGCAATGGGAATTCCAAATCCAGAAATAGATCTTCCTTCTCACAGAGCTTGGCAACGTGGCTCAAGACCAATTCCGTTACCATTATGCACCCTGCATAATAGGTAAGCTGCTGCCTTGTTTCTGACTTCATTACTGAGTTTCTTTGGTCTAGTCATAATTTTTCTTCACTGTGAGTTTATCCAGTTGTGTTTATTCAAGTGAAAATTCTGACTCAATTTAATGTAGGTATTACTCCAGAGAGGTAAGCTCCAGAGGGGAATTTGTAAGCAATTCACATGAAACATCTGACAGAACCTGAGCTGAGAAAATCAGACACAGGATGCACAGATTAAAATAGAAAAACAATGTACACATCTTAGTTTGGCAAATGCATCTGCTAGTTCATTCATTCATTAATTACACAGACTTAAAATCTGTTTTAGTGACATAGATCCACATAAATTCTTTGGGTTTGCAATTGCTAAGCTAACAAAAGGATGTTGGTGTGAGTACTGGTTGCATTTTCGAGATGGCACATTTCAGCACAAGCCAGATGCTGTTGATTTCACCCATAAAATGTAATTCCAATATGTTCATTCTTGCAGGGAAATTCACACAGCAGATGCAAAGAACTTAATTATAACTCAAAGGAACAAGCAAACTATGGCTCCTCTTATGCATACATTTTTCTGGAAACTCAGACTTGCCCAACCTCTGATATTTGTGAGGGTATTTTTTGTGCAGGATAATTAGATGTAATGATGTGATGAGACTATCCAACGGTAGCAAATCCCTAGGGGAGGTCACAACAATCTCATTACACAAAATTCATATTATTTTTATCTCTACTTAAATATTGCATTATTAAGCATGAAATGTTGGATTTCCTTAAGTAATAAGTTTGACAGCCAATATCTCTGACATTTCACACTGACACTTATTATTTTATTTTTATAAAGGTACATCCTCAGCCTTTCAAATGCACATTTTTGCTTCTGATAATCCTTCATACTTTTTAGAGCAATTTTTGTGAAACCATGTCAATAATGTATGTTATTTTCAAATATGAGTTTCTTCATGGAACTAGTGCAGCACAGACAGCTTGAAATATCAACCAAGTGCTTGGAAAGGATGTAGCTAATGAATGCACAGTATATCAATAGTTTGAGAAATTCCATTCTGGTGATTTTAATTTTGAAAATGAGCCATGTGGGCCACCTGAGACCATGGTGGACAATGACGAGCTAAAAGCTATAGTGGAAGCAAATCCATCTCAACCTCTGAGTGAATTAGGAGCGAGGTTTGGACCATTTGAAACAAAACAGCAAGGTAAGGAAGCTGGATAGATGGGTCCACAGGAATTAAATAAGTGTCAGCAGAGACATGGTCTCGAAACTTGCCTGTCTTTGCTCTCACAGCTTCAAGGCAATCCATTTCTACGCTGTATTGTTACCTGTGATGATAAATGGATTCTTTTTGACAATTGCAAACATTCAGCACAATGGTTGGATGAAAAATAACTGCTGAAACATGGTCCAGACCTGAATATTCATTGAAAAAACCTAAAGGTGTCTGTTTGGTGGCTCAGGGCTGGTATTATCCACCACAGCTTCATGAAACTTCATCGATTAATTACAGCAACATCTACTGCAACCAACTGGATAACATGTCAGGATGCGTATGATTAAGCAGACAAGATTGATAGAGACAGGCCGATCTTTTTGCAAGACAACACTCAACCACATGTTGCACAAACAACATTCCTGATACTACAGAGGCAGGACTTGGAAACTGTCTATCATCCATCATCTCCACCAGACCTTGCCCCAACTGATTTCCACTTCTCCAGGCTTTGGAACACTTTTTTGGTAGGAAAAATATTGAATTCTCAACATCTATGGAAAATGCCTTTCATGATTTTTTTTTTCCTTTGTCAGTCTTGGTTATTTATTTATTTATTTATTTTTTTTTTATTAAATCATAACTGTATACATTGATATGATCATGGGGCATCATACACTCGCTTCATAGACCATTTGACACATTTTTATCACAGTGGTTAACATAGCCTTTCCGGCGTTATCTCAGTTACTGTGCCAAAACCTTTACATTCTACATCTACCAAGTTTCGCAAATACCCCTGTAAGATGCACCACAGGTGTGATCCCACCGATCCCCCTCCCTCTACCCACCCCCCCTTTCCCACTTCCCCCTATTGTTAAGTTGTAACTGGGTTATAGCTTTCATGTGAGAGCCCCAAATTAGTTTCATAGTAGGGCTGAGTACATTGGGTACTTTTTCTTCCATTCTTGAGATACTTTACTAAGAAGAATATGTTCCAGCTCCATCCATGTAAACATGAAAGAGGTAAAGTCTCCATCTTTCTTTAAGGCTGCATAGTGCCCATCGATCCACGAATGGATTAATAAATTGTGGTATATGTATACCATGGAATACTATGCAGCCTTTCATGATTTTGTTGCCATTTGCTCTCCAGTGCTGACACGCACATGCTACTGTTAAGATGGAAAATTTAACTGCTTCTTGTTTAATGTATAATAACTTACCTTTTGATTCAAAGTCATAAATTTCATATTTAAGAATCTGAAGTAACTTTCATATAAAACTTAGAAATATTTTTACTCTGTTTCCATATGTGTCAGGGCAAAAGGAAAAGAGAGCACTATTTTTTTTTCTCAATTAAGCTTCCACATTTAAATATTAATAATTGTGAGTGACATTGACAGGCAGTGGTTACAATGGCTGTTGCAAGTGGAACCGTGATGACTGGTTTGCTCTGTAGCTCCGTTCGTTACATCTCTCAGCACTTAGAGCAGAGATCAGTAAACTTAGGCCCATGTTCATAGCCTGTCCAAATTCTATAATTATACATCTTGTGAGATAAGAATTATATTTAAATTTTAAAAGCATTCTTTAAAAAAAGAATATGCAACAGAGAACCGCATGGCTTGAAAACCTGAAAATATTTACTGCCTTACCCTTTGACAGTAAGTGTTTGCTTACTCCCAAGTGGGAGGATTTGATTTTCTGCTGTATTACCTGATCTGACTCCCTTTCCTTTTCACAGAGTGTGTAAATGACTTTTGGTAATGGTTCCAAAGCACAACCAACAACTCTGACGTTTGTCAATTAAAGAAAATAATATTGATTGAAATGTTCATTTTTGAAACAAATTTGCATATTCATACAGTTAGTAAATTAGAATATTTCAATCGGGATAAACACCAAGTTTTCATGCGTCGATAGCATAGAAATATATTTTTCTCTCCCACACCAATGGGGAGAAAAGGAAAACATTTTCGGGTCACTGGTCCCCTCCATTTGTGATTCAGGGACTTGGGCTTCTGCCTTTGTAGTGGGCTGTGTCCTCAACTTCCATCTGGAAGGCTGGGTAGGGGAAAGTAGAGAAGCCAACTGTATTTTGCTTTCTGGGGACAGAAACATAGAAACCCCATCATCTCCAACCTAGCCTTAAAAAGAAGATTTCACATTAGAATGAAGATTCTGGGGCAAAAACAGTGAAAGGAGACCTTCTGACAAGGCGAGGGACACCCCCGTCCCCATGGGAAGAACATGGGTGTTGTGGTGGGCAGCCAGAGTGTGGCTTAGCAAACACAATTCATGGGGTGCTCAATCTGTGCAAGGAACTATGCTAGACTGTGAAAGCAAGACAAATGGTGATAAAATATATCTATGAATATATGTTGCATAAATATATATAAGCACACACAAAGACACAGAAATAGATGATTGACAGAAGGATACAGATGGGTAGGTAGATTTAATTCTCACTGTGCCACTTAATTTCTGTGGACACTTGCATGAGCTATAACACTCTACACCTCCATTTCTAGAAAAATTAAGTTATTTAAATACTTGTAGGGGTGGCACCTGTGGCTCAGTTGGTAAGGCACCAGCCCCATATAACGAAGGTGGCGGGTTCAAACCCGGCCCCAGCCAAACTGCAACCAAAAAATAGCCGGGCCTTGTGGTGGGTGCCTGTAGTCCCAGCTACTCGGGAGGCTGAGGCAAGAGAATCGCCTAAGCCCAGGAGTTGGAGGTTGCTGTGAGCTGTGTGAGGCCACGGCACTCTACCGAGGGCCATACAGTGAGACTCTGTCTCTACAAAAAAAATAAATAAATAAATACTTGTAGGATTTCTTTGAGAAACTAAATAATAATCCATGTATATATCTGTGCATATGAGTATATATGAGTATATATGTAAATATATATACAAAAATGTAGTGTATGTGTATATATATATATATATATATATACACATACACACACATAGAGAGAAGTAGGCAGACAGACAGATGGGACAAAAAGATAAGGATAGAAAGAGGCCAAGATGGAGGACAGAGAAGACAGGAACAGGGACGAAGGCCCACAAGTGAGCTGGTACAGGACACATAGATTTGCCCTCCTCTCCTCTTAGCTCCTGAGATACAGTACAGTGCAGTGATACCTCCTGCTCCTTTTTGTCATGTAATTCCCAGATTTCTTATAGAAAATTCTTAACCTACTATGAAACTAATTTATAGCTTTCATACGAAGCTATAAATTATAACCTAAGAATATGGGGAAAGGGAGGGGAGGGAGGGGGGAGGGGGGCGGAGAGAGGGGGGAAGTGGGCAGAGGGAGGGTGATTGGTGGGACCACATCTATGGTGCATCTTACAAGGGTATATGTGAAACTTACTAAATGTAGAATATAAATGTCTTAACACAATAACTAAGAAAATGCCAGGAAGGCTATGTTAACCAGTGTGATGAAAATGTGTCAAATTGTATATGAAACTAGTGTATGGTGCCCCATGATTGCATTAATGTACACAGCTATGATTTAATAATAAAAAAAATGACACTGCATTTTCACCAGACATGGCCATCTGCCTTCCTGAATGCCCCTGAACAACGTCTGAGCTTTCCTGTGGCTTCCACTGCTTGTGATCACCTTGCAGGGGAGCGTCTGGTACCACACTCGATGTGCCACGCCACTGGGCGACCCAGGACCAGATTCCACGCCAGCTCCTCTAGCCCTCCATGGACTGACTGGGAGCTGCAGTCAGATCAGTTACTCCCTTCTGCAGCCACAGCTCTGTAAAGACAGAGTCCTGGACGTGCTGCCATTAGCAGTCCTACCTCAGCCGAGACCACGGATGCTCGGTGCCTCTGATGTGACTGTTTGTGCTGCTTCCACAGCTTAACAATGCTGTGTATCTCTTCCAGGAAGCCATCCCTATCATGCCACTGAGATGTGTGGCCATATTTCAGTTAAGTGAGTTCATTTGCTAGCTTGTAAAGAAACACAATTGGTAAAACAAGTTGCACATGTCATATATTTTGCAGGTCAACTTTGAAGTGATAACTGTGCTGACTGATCGGCTCTGAATAAAATGAGGAAAACAGCTCACACTGAACTTCTCAAATGTGGAGGTGAGGAACATATGTTTCTAATTTTGAGCTGATAGAAAAACCAAAATAAACAAATTTAGCAAATCTTAGTTCCTGACAACCACTCACAGGATAATTCAGCTAAGAAATGAGCATATGGTTCAGGGAATAAGGAAATTGGCTCAGTGTAAAAATGATGCTTCGAGGTTCGGAGTTTCAGGACTGCAGGGAGATGGCTCCTTCTGCCATCAGCGTCAAGGCTTGAAGTTTCCTTGCAGATTTTCCTGCTAGTAGACAGACGCTGCTTAGCCCTATGAGGATAGAATGGGCTCCCTCATTATGTCACAACACACTTCAAGTTGATGGCTTTCACAAGGAAAGCTCTAGGTGTCTGCAGAGCTGCTCCATCTGTAGATCATCAGGAAGTTTGCTTTGCTTCAGTAGGGGGAGTGTGATGGCATGTTGATTATTTATAGCATTTCCACGAGAAATGAAATAATAACCCATGTATGTATCTGTGTGCATGAGGGTACATATGTATATATGTATGTGTGTGTATATATACCTACCTATGGTATATATAGGTATATACATGTATATGTATACAGAGAGAGAGAGAGCTGCTGCCCTGTAAGGAAGAGGAGGCGGCTGCCCATGACACGTGGCATCTTTTTCGCCATACCTGAGTCAGCTCTAACTGCTACAGCAAAGTGTGACACATAAGGTGGCTTAAACAAACGTTTGTTGCACACAGTTCTGGAGGCTGGGAGGTTCCGGGGAGCCCTCCACCAGTCTGCAGGTGCCTGTCTTCTCTGTACTCTCACACAGCAGAGAGAGATGGGGCCAGCTCTCCGTCCTCCTCTTACAGGTCACCAACCCCACTCAGGAGGGCTCTACCATCGTGACCTCGTAAGTACTTCCCAAAGTCCAAACACTGTCACCCCCAAATGCCACCACATTAGGGATTAAATTTCAACATACGACTTTGGGGGACAAATGAACTTTCAGACTGTAACCAGCCACATTTGTGTTATTATGTGTCAGACTATGGGAAATTTACTTCATTTCTTGGCACATCTGCTTTTTTTTTTTTCCCTAGGCCCATGTATATAACGTTTATTATTATTTTTTTTCCTATTTTTTTTTTTTGTGTGTGGTTTTTTTTTGGCCGGGGCTGGGTTTGAACCGGCCACCTCCGGCATATGGGACCGGCGCCCTACTCCTTGAGCCACAGGGGCCTCCCTAACATTTATTATTTTATGAGAATCAAGCTTGTGCTTCCATTGTAATTTGTAAAAACAGCACTGATTTAAGGTTTCTGTGATGACCTAAAGGCATCTTACCAAATCCAGAGCATGACATCAACTTTAAGGTCTCATATTATGTGCTCTGAAGGAAAAGGCACCACACGCTGGACACTAGTCTTGATGTGAGCCCAAAGTCAACACATGAACCCAAAGAAACCTCCTTTATCTGAAAAAGCCTCTATTTCTTCATCTTTAAATGAGCTGAATAGAAGGGATGATCGTCACGATCTGAGTGGTTCAAGAGGATGAGCGATGAATACCCATCCTTTCTGGACAGAGTCTTACCAACCAACAGAGGAAGGTCTCAATTCCAAGCAGAGGCCTCATTCTGTGGGGATCTATAGGTTCCTCCCACGAGGACCCAGCCCCTGGGCTTCCTCAAGGTTCAGGGCAGATTTAGTGATGCCGGTGGCTGTGTGTTACTTTCCCAGGTTATACGGTTCAGACAGAATACGGACCATCAGCTTGCCTTCCCACAGTAGAATCCTGGCTTCTCTGCCAGGCATCCTCAAACTTTTTAAACAGGGGGCCGGTTAACTGTCTCTCAGACTGTTGGAGGGCCAGACTATAGTTTAAAAAAAAAAAAACAAAACAAAACTATGAACAAATTCCTATGCACAATGCACATATTTTATTTTGAAGTAAAAAAACAAAACGGAAACAAATACAATCACACCACGGCATGTGGCATGCGAGCCGTAGTTTGAGGACCTCTATACCAATTGTATTTGCAAGACTTCTGAGGCAAGGGTTGTACACTCTTCAATTCAATATGAGGGAGAATCTCCTCTCTGCCAGAGTTACTCAGAATGGGCTGCCCCGAGAAAGCCTCTCACAGGGGGTTCCAGCATAGGAGCTGTGGGAGATGAGCTTCCCAGCCCGAAGGGTGAGGCACCCAGCACCATCGTGCTCACAGAGAGGTGGTCGTGACAGTGGCATTGGCATCACTGGGGTGGTTGATAAAAGTACCCACACATCAGCAAATAGACTGTTGGTCTCTGTGCTTTATAAGGTTCTCAGGTGGTCCCTGGGGACATCAAACTTTGACAATCCCTGGGGAGTGGGGAGGAACCTGACAGTACAGGCCCAGGAGTTGACAAGGTGACCTCCTGTGAGGAAACTGAGCTGGGAGGGGAGGGCTGGAGCTGAGCCCTCCAGAGGCCACTCTGCGGAGGGTGGGGGAACGTCCGTGCCCATAATGCTCTGGTTTGTCTCAGCTGGCCTCTTGCTGGGTGACCCACCCTGTGGTGCTGCCTGGACATTGATCCACCTGCCTCAGCTGCTGCCCCAGCCCCTGCCAGGCTCCCTGGAATCACAGTTGGTTAAAATGCAGCCACTTTCCCCTCAGAGCAGTGACCTTCTGAGCCTGCCTCCCATCATGCTATACGTAGTCAGGACCGGGCATTCTGCTTGTCTGTCTGTCTGACACCCTCACCCTTCTGAGAGCCCTGGGAATTTCATGATAATTTCTTGCCCCATCTGCAGTTGTGAGAGACTCTGGTCTGAGGCTTTCCTTCCTCCCTGGACCATCCATGGGGATGTGGACCAGGGTTCTCCACTTGATCCCAAAGGAGCTTCCATGTCCATTAGGTGAGATCTGGCCAATGCCCTCCCTCCTCTGCTAATCATCTTCCCCCTCCCCCATCCTTCCCCTGCCCCCACACTGTACTGTGTTTGTGTTTTATTATTGTTCATGTGAGTAGGCAATCATTTATAATTGTTTATATATTAGTAATAAAACTATGGTTAAAAAGTAAATTATAGTTAATAGGAACATGAGAACTTATGTCATTTTTCTAGACATTAGCCTACACAAAGAATTAATGAATGAGATCTCAAAAGCAACTACAATGATGACACAAAAAATAAAAATTAAAAAAATTATGCATAGCAAAGGAAATAATCAACAGAGCAAATAGACAACAGAAGGTAGGAAAATATTCACATACTACAGTAAAACCTCTATAAGTCAGTCACCCAAGAGACTGTAACTAACTGGTCAATATAAGGAACGAGGCCTAGGTCTACTCTACTGGTACATACATACAATGCATGTCCAGACTATGAAAATTAGGGCAACTTGAGGAGGTGGTCGATATCAGGAGGTGGTCAACTACGGAGGTTCTACTATATAATGAAAATCAGTGAGTCTGTAAGAAAAAAAATAACCCATCAAAAAGCAGGCAAAGGACATAAATAGATTTTTCCCAAAAGAAACAAATAGCCAACAAACATATGGAAAAAATGCTCAAAATTGCTAATTATTAGATAAATGCAAACTAAAACCACAATGAAATACCACCTTACCCCTATCAGAATTGCCATTATTAAAAAGTTAGAAAAAAAAAGTGGATGTTGGGGTGGGTGTGGTGAAAAGGGAGCACTGCCATGCTGTGGGTAGAGCTGTTAATGAATCCAGTTACTCTGGAGCACAGTACAGAGAGTCCTCAGAACTAAGAGCAGACCTACCATTCAATCCAGCAATCCCACAACTTCGTATATACCCAAAGGAAAAGAAGTAATTATATCAAAAAGACACCTGCACCTGAATGCTTATCACAGTACAATTCATAATTGCACAGTTATGGAATCAGTCTAAGTGCCCATAAATTTATGAGTGATGAGTTGATAAAGAAAATGTAATAAATACACATACACACACACACACACACACATATATATATACACCCCCTCACACACACACAGACACATATATACAGCATGGAATATTTCTCAGTCATATAAGGGAATAAAATAATGTGTATCCTAAGTGAAGTATCTCAGGAATGAAAAATAAACGAATACCATGTTCTCACTTATAAGCACGGTCTAAACAAAATACATGTAGCCCTAAAATGGTGTAACAGGCATTGAAAACTAAGGTGGGTGGGCCTCGGGAAGGAGGATGAACATCCGTCTGTCAGGACCTCATCTGGGACGGGCATGCTGAAAACCCTGACTTCAGCATTATACGATTCATCTCTATAACAAAAAACACTGTACATTGTAAAGTTTTTGAAAAAAAATGACAATAATCTACCAGCATATTAATAGTGTGTATCCAATTTAGTATCTGAGAGCTAAGGACCTTGTTTTACCTGCTTGGAAAAAACTAATTCCATTGCAAATATGCCCTTTTTTTAATTAAATCATAGCTGTGTACATTAATATGATCATGGGACACCATACACTTGGTTCACAGACCGTTTGATACATTTTCATTATGCAATGAGATATGTGGGCGGCTTTGTTGTAATGTATGCTTTGCCTTAAGAGAGAATAAATTGGATGAGCACTTCAGCCTAGGTGGCATTCCATAAGCGTATTTTCTGACATAAAATATGGCACAAAATTTGACTTTCTGGCATTTAGCAATGTGGAATTTCTGTAATGTTTAACCCCACTCATGGGTGGCGCAGACATTTCGGGTTGGCAACGGGTCATCAGCTTGTACCTGAAGGGATCCTTTCTTAGGAAATTCCATGTGAGCTTTGTGAATGATGTTACTATTCTGAGTCTTCTGGCCTTATTCTCCCCCTCTGCCCTAAGTTCCCATGAACTCTCCTCTTCGCTACAGCTGAATTATCTATCGGTCATTACTCACTGAGTAAAGTCCAAGTAACTCCAATTACTGAGAACAACCAACTGATCAATGCGTCAGCCCAGTCCTGGAGTTTGTCTGAGGTCAAAGCGATCAGATAGGCTTCCCTGGGGACATTCTAATGCACCTTCCCAGGAAACTCAGTGGAAGAGAAACTTGTACAGGACACTGGCATTCAGAGGGACTTAGACAGCTGTGGTTTCCATCCTCTGGCACCATCACGGCTCCTCAACTCCTCTCCTGGCTGGCCCATCCTTCTTGCTTCTCTTGCACAAGCTGCAGAGGACCCCCACACCACCACCACTTCAGTAAGATGTGCTCTGAAGCTCCCTGCGGGAGTGGCCTTTTCTTACCTGCCTCCTCTAAATGGACCACTGCTGGAAAGAGACTGGACATTCTGAAAGTAGGAATTCCGGGGGGCTAACTAGCACTCCTTTAAGTTTTTCTCATTACCCACTGAAACCAGGCGTTATGTAACTGAGGCACAAAGATTGCCTTTAGGCCATCACAGGAGCACTCTTACCTCCCCATGTGGCAATGACACCATTGTCCGAGCCTCTGTGCTATGAAAGCAAGTTTTTGCTTGTCAGAAGTACTTGAGATTTTCAATATAAAAACTATTTTGCACACCCTCATCTTGTGTGTTAAATGGAATCTTATTTTCCTATGTCCATTATCTAAAGTATAAATAAGACCATTAACACCTACTTCCACATGACTTTGTTTCAAAAGTAGATAAGATTCTGAAAAATTTTCTCTGCCCAAAATAAAAATGAATATGGGGACTTGTGCAATATTCAAGCTAAATAAATCTATGTGCTAAATCCATATGAGAATAAAATGCTTTGCTATTAATACCTGGGGTTATGTCATGATTTTATTTTGTGAGATTTTTAATGATACAGAATACATTAAGCTGTCTATTTGATCGTACGAGCACAGGTTTCTAAGTTGTATTATTAAATTGTGTTTATTTCAGAATTTTTCTTTTTTTTTTTTTTTTGTAGAGACAGAGTCTCACTTTATCGCCCTCGGTAGAGTGCTGTGGCTTCACACAGCTCACAGCAACCTCCAACTCCTGGGCTGAAGCAATTCTCTTCCCTCAGCCTCCCGAGTAGCTGGGACTACAGGCGCCCGCCACAATGCCCGGCTATTTTTTGGTTGCAGTTCAGCCGGGGCCGGGTTTGAACCCGCCACCCTCGGTATATGGGGCCGGGGCCTTACCGACTGAGCCACAGGCGCCACCCTATTTCAGAATTTTTCATTTGTCAATTTTTAGTGAAGTCCATAATAGTCTCTGCTTCTCTTAAGAAGCAGAAATGAGCTTTTATTTAATATGTCTGAGTTTACAACTGTAGAACTTATTGTAGTAGTTCCTTCGAGGTAGCCTGGGAGTGGCTGGGTAAAACGATTGCATGCTGATAATAAAGTCAATCAATTCACTCAAAAGTGTGTGTCTGGCTGCTCCACCTCCCTGTGTTCAATGCAGGGAGTAAAAATGGGAAGGGTCATTGCCCCAAGAAAACTTCTTCATCTAGTAGCCAAAAAAGGATTTTAAAAGAAAGTCAATTAGGGATTATAAGTGAACTGATATCTCAGTGTATGTAAATCCACCTGGGTCAGACCAACTGACTCCAGCTCACGGGCCAAGAGAGGCGGAGAAAATTGAAGTGTTAGAAAGCTCTACTAGTATTTCATTAGACAGAAATAGCCTAAAATTTAAGTTTTATTTGCTAGGCATTGTGATAGCTCTGGTAGATTTTAGTAAAAGAAGAAACCATAAAAATATTAATATTTCTGTTTTCAAATGTTTACTGTGGAACTTATTTGGAGTTCAGATTGGGAAAGAATTCTGTGCATATTTCTACAATAGAGTCATATTTCAGCCAGTTATGATTATATCTTTAACCCATCTGGAGGCATTTTTTGAAATTTGGTTTGACCAATGATGTAATTTTATTTTCTTGCTAGAGTAAGTGAGATTTTCCATTGCCACGATCTGTCCTCGGTCTGGGTCCCTTTCTCCATCCCTTCATGGAAGGGTTTCTCAACCTTAGGACAACTGACTTTTTGGACTAGATAATTTGTTGTTACTGAAAGCTATCCTGTGTTTTAGAATACTTAGCAGCACCCTTAACGTCTATCAACCATACGCTAGAGGCACATCCATCCCTCTGTTATGACACCAAAAATGTTTCCAAACTCAAATGTCCCATGAAGAACAAAACTGCTTCTGGTTGAAAACCATCACTTTAAGAGGTTCACTGTGTCTTCGTCACTATGGCTTTGAAGATGACGTCCTATGAGGTTGAATGAATATCCCTCATCTTCCTTTACAGAATTGTCTTAGAAATTTAAGGGCCTTCTTATGTTCATGTATATTTAAGAAGGGCTTTGTCCAGTATGCCTTAAATATCACTGGGCTATTAACAGATCATATTAATACTACTTTTTATTAATTCAGAGAATATGGACATATATTCAGTGTTATTTTCCTCTATTTAGTCTGTCCTTTAAATAGTTTGAACTTTTACAATTTATTTGTAAATAGACCTAAAACAAAATGCAAAACTACAATTTCTAAAAGAAAATATAAGACAAAAGTTGGCATGACCTCAAATTTTTTGAGTATTAAATACACCCCCAAAGCACAGTCTATGAAAAAAAATGAAAATATATGTTAGATTTTATTCAAATTA
Source organism: Nycticebus coucang (assembly GCF_027406575.1). Taxonomy (NCBI): domain Eukaryota; kingdom Metazoa; phylum Chordata; class Mammalia; order Primates; family Lorisidae; genus Nycticebus; species Nycticebus coucang. The sequence goes on along the minus strand of NW_026515591.1, from coordinate 127,562 downwards.
TAAAGTTATGCTCTGTAAAAAAAAAAAAAAAACAATTAAATATGAGCATGTGTCTGAATAGATACCTCACTAAAGAAGACACACCAGTGGAAAGTAAACATATTAAAAGATGCTCACTATAGTTTCCCATCAATGAAAATAAAATCAAAACAATGAAATTCTGCTACCCAATAGAATGACTAAAATAAAAAGCTGCCAGTGATGTAGTTTGTGGGAATGCAAAATAACACAGCCATTTTGAAAGAAATTTTAGCAGTTTCTGACAAAGTCAAACATAGTCTTACAGTACAATGTAGAAATCGGGCTGATTTGAAATTTAGGTCCTAAAAAAATAAACAAATATAGGTGCACACAATATCAGCCCAGGAATGTTCTTTGCAGTCTTACTCAGAATCACCGAAACCTGGACCCAATCGAGATGCTTCAGTCACTCAACGGATGAACAAACATTGGTAGGTCCAGACAGTGGAATATTCTCCATCGATACATAGAACTGAGCCACCAAACTACATAAAAAGTGGTTATATGTTAAATGCATTGCTGTAAATAAGTGTAAAGTTAGCCAGTCTGAAAGGCTACATATGGTATGATTTCATTTACATCATGTCCTGGGAAAGGCGAAAGTGGTAACCAGATGTTAGGAGTGTGGGAGAAGGAAGAGCTAAATACATGGAGGACTGGGGGCTTTTAGGGCAAGGAACAGATTCTACATGACATTTTAATATTAGACAAGTGGCAATATGCATTTGTCAAAATCTGCAGGACTTACCATACCACACAAAAAGAGAGCCTTGACATGTGCAAATTTTAAGAGATCATTTAGGGGATGGGGGATCCCAGAATAGACTACAGAACAGGACCAAAGAATCCAACAGCACCACAAATGTGCAAAAAAACCTCCCTTAGAAGATTGAACATGAAAGGTGCTGACCTCGATAACTTTGAAATTTAGTGAGGTCTTTAAGACTGAAGGCTCCATTCATAAGCACTGCTCTTTCAGAACGTTTCCCACAGAGGCACAGGTTAACAACTTTTTTAATATCAGTGTAAGACATTCTAAGTTAAAAAAAAATTAAAACAAGCATTATTCCACGTGTTCAGTAGACATAAAGGAAACAAAAACTTTGAGTACCTACATTACACAACCATCTTGTGTAAGTTAAGTTTTAATTTTTACTTGGTAAGTTATAACAGTATATGTTCATGGGGTACAATGTAATGTTTTCACACACGTATATGTGTGAAACGGGAAAATCAGGCTAATTTAACAAATCTATTATCTCATATTTCTTTGTGGTAAAAAATGTTTAAAATCCACTCTTTCAGCAATTTTGAAATATACAGTACATTAACTACAGTCAACTTGCTGTGTGCAATAGGTCACCAGAAGGTGACCTCCTACCTAGGGAAACTGCTCTGTACCTTGTGGCTAACATCTCCCCTCTCCCTATCCCCCACCCCAGCCCTCAGCCGCTACCATTCTACACTCTATGAGTATGACTTTGTAGGTTCCACTTGCAAGTGAGCTCGTGGACATCTGTCTCCCCTCCCAGCTGTGTGGTGCAGCTTTACTAACTAGTCCTCCCTTCTTTATTCCAACCCCCTCCAGAGATTCTGAGCTCACCCTCCATTCTGAGTTGGGATCACTTCTCGGTCCTTGCTCTAGCCACTGTCATGCCCTCACCAGCTCCCCCAAAATGTACTGTCTGTTCTTCTCCCCAGTCTAAATCAACTGTCAGGGTAAAGGGTTCTCGGTCTCCACTAAGCCTTTCCGATGGCTCCAGCCCCAGCTATCACCCTCTCCGTCCTGACGACGTCTGCTTCTCTCCAATACAATATCCGCTACCCACACCCGCTGTGAGGCTGGGTCTACACTGAGGTGTGCCGTAATTGTATAGTGCGCACTGGGTTGAGAAGACTCCGTTAGAAAAAATAATCTGATGTATAATTTAAAAATTATTATTACATGCTGAAATGATAATATTCTGGATCTATAGAGCCAAAGAACTACTACTAATAATACTAAAATTAATTCTACCTGTTACTTTTTACTTGTTCCAAAAATATTTTCTTGCTCTAGAAAATTTTATATCATGTGTATGTGACAAGTATTATATATTTTTTATTTCAGATTAATATGAGGGTACAAATATTAGGTTTCAATCTTTGCATTTAAGTCCCTGTGGTAGTTGTGTCCAGCACCCAGGAGGTGAGCCACATACCCCCCCGTGCCCATTAGGTGGGCCCCCTCCTCCTTCTTTCCCTCCCCTCCTACCACTTACCCCCCCCAGCTTGAATTGATTGGAGTTTTCTCTTGTGTGGATTGTATTATATCTTTTATCACACGATGTCATTCTAGGACATACATTCTACCCAGTGCAGTATAGATTATATAATTACATAAGGGTTTGTTATGCTTTCTGGTTTTGCCATCCATGTCTTTGTTGTTGGAATTAATAGACCATTTCCGAAAGAGGGGAGATGGGCTCTGTGCACTTGAAATTATCAGCTGTCTCAGCATATAGTAGGGGACTGCTTCCGCTTTGCAAAACCTGGTATCTTCCCTGGGAAACTACAACCTAAAGATTCAGAGCTAAATGTTTTCTAGAGTGTGAGAACCCACGAAAAACTCTGATCAAAATGTAGGCGATGAAATAATATCAGAAACCAAATAAAGCATCCAAATATTTTTAGTTATTTTGTTTTTTTCAGGGTACAATTTGTAGGTTCCAATTCAAACATTTGAATCTCAAAATAAATAGCCAAAAGTTTCTAATAAATCATTGGCATTCAAGAGCTGTTTCGCTGCATGCTAAGGTAGACATATATTTCCCTTTTCAAACCTGTATTCAGCAAGCAGGCAATTTCTTACTTGGTCATTTATAGATCCTGTGCATAATTTATGGAGGAAAGTGAGAAAAATAAATGATAGGAAATTATAAAGTATTTCCTTGGGAGAGAAAAACAAAATAGAAACTAAACAAAGCAACCGTAACATAATAAGCCGTATGTTTCTCTATGATGTTAGGTCCTTACACTGTTAGTCCATAATAAAAATATGCTGAGATCCACCATTCGTCAATGATGAAGGGTTTTCTTGTTCATCTAGACCCTCTTTCCCCCACATGGAAATTAAATCTCAAGAATTTCAATGAGAACCAATTCTGAGTTAAAAAATGAACCACTTTATCTTCCTCAGAAAAGCTGTCGCACAAATCTCTGCTTGAGCAAAAAGCTCATTATTTTCAGTGAATTATTTTTAGTATAGATTTGAGTTTAGAGGTAGTTAAATACAAGTTTTATAAAATTTTGAGACTTTTGATTTTATTTATGCTTTAGAAACATTCTTTTCAGGATCAAGATGAGAGGAAACAATTTAAACATATAACTTGTGTCTTAGAGATCATGTATCCAAAAGATAGTTTGGTGTTGTAATTTTTTGAGATTCTAAGCATGTAATAAAATGTATCCAATCAACAGCAGCAACTTGTGAAGTGCCTTCTTTGTGCTGAGTACGGTGCTGGATCCTGGGGTACCCCAGTGAGCAGGAATGCAGCAAAGCCTGTAGTCACCACAAAGCTCACCCAAGTCCTAACAGAGGTGTTGAATGTTATCATGGCAGGTGTTTAAGCTGAGACCTACCCCGCAGGTGAGATGTGTAGGAAGGGGAGAACTGCTCTGAGCAGAGGAAGTGGCAAAGGCCAGCCAGTCAGAGATGGCCTGGCACCTTTGGGACAAATGATGGAACAAGCCTGACCCTGCGAGAAGAGCAGCAAGAATAAGAAAGGAGGGGTCAGGTCTGGAGGACATAAGGGCCAGCTGCTTTGTTTTTCTTCTACAAGGGTAATGGGCTGCTATTTCAGAGTTTTAAGTAACAGAAGAGTGTTTGTAAATATTACTCTGAAAACATAAACTGGAGCAGCAGCATAGGAGGCAGGAGGCAGATCAGGAAAAAGAAATCATAGGTTCTACTAGGAATAGAAAGAGAAAAAAGAATATGTGAGAGAGAGATATCAAAATCAAAGCTGAACATATTTGGTGACTATTGAATGTTGGTAACGAAGGAGAAGGGGAATATCCATTCGCCCTGTACAGCTGTTCAGGTTGTGCACTGAGCAACCCAGGAGTGCTATTGCCATCACATCTATGAGAAAATCTCTTGAAGAGGTTGTGCAGGATGGACAAACACAAGAGCCTAGTGATGAAAGGAGATGTGCAGGCCTCTACCTTCAGCACAAGGGAAGTTGTTGGTATAAGATGGGAAAAGAATTGAGATTTTTAATGGCATTGGGGGAGGAGAAGGCAATGTTGAGATGAGTTTGCCTGAAGATGGGCAGGAGGGAGGGGAATATGTGTCTGGCACTAAGGATTTTGGAGAATGCATGAATGAATATTCAAGAAACCTTGATCCTCCTATGGTAACTGATGGTAGAGAGTTGCTTAAGATTAGACAAGATCATGTGGGGACAGAGAATGAAGGCCAGCATCAAAACCTTTGGCACAGCAACATATGTGGAGGGAAGAATTCAAGGAGACAGATGAAGAGAAGGCGGGTGTGAAAACAGGAAAGCTGATGCCATAGGGTCTGCGGAAGGGAGTGTGACAGGGCAAAGTAGGCGAGCTGCAGAGAGGAAAACTTCCACAGGGTCTAAGGACCAGGGCTCAGAGGCAGCCGTGATGAGCAGGCTTCGCTCGGGAGGAGGAGTAGACGGTACAGAAACGGAAGCAGAAGGCGGAGACAGTTCTTTCATACAATTTAGCTGTAAATAAAAGGACAAGTTATTAGAAGAGAAATTAAGGTCATGGGAGACATTGGAGATGCAAAAGGGCATAGTATGTGTTTTTCAGAATGATGAGAAGCAGGCTGGAACACTCCGTGGGGGCAACTGGCTTCCTATAGGAAGGCGCAGCCCTCCTCATTGCAAAATGAGACTATGTTACCACACGTGTTTGTCTCTATATTTTTCACTTGAGGTGCTCAGAATTCAAAGGTCTGTAAACTGCTGAAGCCCAATGTTCAGAGAAGAAATTCAGGAACCATCTTGAAAATTCATATGTTCCCCAACACAATTACCATTTCATCACTTTTTAGAGAAATTCTCTTTTCTCTTTTCAATTTACCTGTTCAGTGGCTTATACAATTTTATTGCTAATGGAACAGAAAGTTCAAATAGTGTCATAGGTAGAAAAGTAAAAGAAGATCAATCTCTGCCCAAATAAGCTGCAAAGACCTGTGCCACACAGGCCAGAAGCAATAGCTAGGTTCTTGAAGGGACAGCTCCTGCTGGAGGCCTGCATGCCAGCCGCTGGCAGTGGGTGGGAAGTGTTTGCAGGTGCAGAGGGAATCCTGGTCCAAGCTGGTGTACGTTTGGGTCAAACTTTACTTGTGGGACATCTACCACTTGGACTGTTGTCTAAAGAGTCACCTTCCATCTCAGGGAGTTCACAGTATCTGGGGACACTGCCCAACACCAGCAGAGAAGCTGAACAAAGCCCCTGGTTTTATTTCTCATGGTCCCTGAACTGCCATCACGCTTTTCTTGAGAAGGAACTCTGCAGACACATTGGAAAAATAGCAGCAGAAATGTAGTAGAGCAGCCCCAGCCTCAGGTGTGCTCAGGGGTGGACACTTGCTCTGAGGTTGGCAGGATCAGGGCTGTGTTTGTTGAACTTGGTGTCTCCTCTATATTCTCCTTTCCTGACTAAATTCCTGGTCCTATGTCCCGACGGGCCCTTCTAGTCTCATATCTCCTATCTGACTCCCTTCTCCCACCAGCCAGCCTGAGAAAGAGTTTCCCAGTCCTGTTCAATAGGATGTTTCTCCCACACTCGGGTCTATCTCAGGTGAAGTCCCTTAAGAGTGTAAGACGCTGAACTTCAAAGTTCAGTAAAATCTTCATTTTGGCTTCATTTTCTGGTGCCACATTTTTCATGTATACAACAAACTTAGAATGAGGGCCAAAAGAAAGGGGACATTGAGAAAGTATAAGAATAAAAACAAAAATGTCTACTGCAATTGAATGCTCTTGAATTCCTTCTCTCAGTGTGAGCATCCGGGGGACAGCCGGCAGGGGGTCCAACCTGCAGCCCAGGGGCTGCATGAGCATCATACCAGGAAATTTTTGCTTATCTTTGGTGTCATATGTCACAAAAAATATGCATAGACCTTGTTTCTTGCTCATCAGCTTTTGTTAGTGCTTGTGTATTTAATGTGAGGCCCACAACAACTCTTCTCCCAATGTGCAGCAGAGTAGAAAAGGTTGACACCCTGGTAAAGGCTGCCCTAGAGCCCACATAGCCATGAAAACCTCCTAAAGTAAAGAGGTGCCCTGAGAGGGAAGAGGTCTCTGCAGCGCACAGACTGTTGCAACATGTACACTCTGGGGTTGGGGAAATGGCCAGCAAGACTGGGACTCTACAGACCCAGGGGCCACCATTCCTGAGAGTGACTGATGGCTGCAGTTTCCTAAAAAGCAAAAGGATTATCCTCATGAGGCCACAGATCCTGCTGCAGACTCTTGCTTACATAGGACTTTGGGGGGACCCATGCCCTGCAAGGCCTGTCACGTGAGGGGCAGAGAGTTGTAAGATCCGGTCATTGCCTGCCCCAGCATCAAGCCCGAGGGAGAGAGGTCAGCACAATACAACCCTGCCGAGCACTGTGGGGGTGCAATGAGGAGGCCTGGGGGGCCAGCTGGTCTGGGAGACAAGGACAAGGCAGAGAGAAACCAACATTTCCCGTGAGAGTGGGAGTCAGTGAGAGCCAGCCAGGCACAGAGGGAGGAGAAGGCAGCACAAGGACGTCTGGGAGCAGGAAGAGCTCAGGCCAGGTCAGCAAAGTCGCACAGCGTCAGCCTGACCGGAGGGAGGGACATCAGAAGACGAGGCCTGGAGACTCATAGCTTGGGAGGTTATCCTGGAGGGGTCGGCCTCCCCATCCTCACTCATCCCTGTCAGCAGCTCTCTAGGTAAGCCCAGTCACATAATGACGCCTCACTGCAGGAAGTCTGGGGGCACAGTCCAGCTCTGTGCCCAAGAGAGGAGAGTGAACTGTAGGGGTATGTGGGCAGCATTTGGGGGGTTCGTGGGTATTCTGTCTTTGGAAATGACTCTCAAAGATTAGTCTTCAAGTTACACTCATTGGTCTCCATTTTTGCCCTCACCCCTCTGGGCCTCCTAATCACAGGGACCAGTAGTTCTGCTCCCTAGTCTTCCAGAAACTTCCATCTCTTGAATGAATATCTTGGCTCAAAAGAAAATAAAATGACTGATAATGACTTCACAAATACACCCAGTCAAGTGTCACCCTCCATTTTTCTACTAAATCCTAGGCATAAACTTTCTCCACGTTTAACTTTAAAAGCACATTACATCTGACAATAATTAACTACAGTTCATCTTACCTGCTCTCTGTTTACTATTTTTGCACTACAATCACCAAATACCATGAACGCCGGATGAAAAAAATCTCATCACATTGCTCTTTGTGAAAACTGCTCATTAAAAGATTTCTAAGGTCCTTTGTAACTCTGTGAACCCATCCAACAAGTGTAATTTTTAGTGTAAATAAGATCGGGGTGGGGGGGGAAATCCTAAAAACACAGTAAGCTGCTATTAATAACCACTCTGGCACTTCCTGCTAGAATAATTGAGTGCATTTCACAAGCAATTGTGTAAAATCCTTGTAAGGTTAACGTCCTGAGACTGAAACAATCTATTTCTGAAACCATTCAACATAGACCTTTGGGTCTTAATCCAGAAAAAAATATTATCCTCATTTTTATTTGAGTGAGATTTCAACTGGAGTAGGAGGTCATCCTAATTTAAGATTTGACTAATGTGCACACGTATTTCTACAGAGTGCTCTCAGGTCTGCACATATAATATTTTTGAGCCTCAATTTTAACTTTAAACTAAGTTAACAGAAACTGGAAACAAAGCAATATATCTTGCAGGATTTCCCCTTGCTTAATTACATGAAAAGTGGTAAATTAGAATCTGTTTCTTGATGTACATGAGAAACTACCAATTGATGAAGTTTTGTTAGACAGTACAGGGTAAACACTGGTTGTAAGAATGCTGGTCATTGCTTAGGCTGAAAGAATCTTTTAAAAAACATTTAGAAACTTAAAATTATTTTACTTTAAAAAAGAAAAGCTCCACAGCATAGTAATTCCATCAAAATGTTCCCGCCAGTCAACTTTATGTTTTTATTTCCTTATGATGTGAGACAGGAGTAAACATGACTAATTTCCATTGTAAATGAAAACTTTAGTACTTAAAAGAGTGATGTTTCAAAAAAGAAAAACAAAGATTGTAAGTTTGTGCATTTATCTTCACGATAAATGAAGGAGAGTTGCCAGGAAAAGATAGTTTTCATAGACAAGTAGTTTAGGAAAGCTTTCCTGAATGATTTATGAAAACGGCATTTGCAAAACTTTTGAAAATAGCTATTTGAAATAACCAAGTATTGTTTTGTTGAGGTAAGTTACAATACATTTTTATATTAGAATATAAGACTGTCTGTCCAACTTGCTGTCACAGATTCCAAAGCAGGATTCCATGTAATTAAATGTTCAAGTTATTTCCTTCCTTTTGAAGACATTGCAACAGATCTCTCTCAAACCGATGCCTTCATTACATGCAAAAGTTGCTGTGCTGAATCAGCTCCTGGTATTTGGAGCCTTCCCTGTGACTCATCACCAGCGCCTGCAGGTGGGTGCATCTGCCTGATGGCCCCGTGGCAGGGGCCCATCTGCACGGGCATCATAGCCACCTGGAGCACTATCCTGCTGGCGTCCTCCTGCCCTGCCACCAAGATGCAAGTTCTAGTCTTCACTAGCTTAGATTCACATATCTCACTTGAGATGCAAAATTTGTTGAGCCAACATTAGACCTTCGCTGGAGTTGTAAAGGGTGCTGAGGATCTGAACAGGGTGAATCAGGAAGTGAGGGCTTTAGGGGCCAGTGACAAAGAAGGCCATTAAGGTCAAAAATTCCGAACATGGGAAAAGAAGAGGAGGTGGCCTCAAATGAAAGTAGATGGCATCAGAGTGCGGGGCTGCCTGACACTAAGGTCTCAGGGACAGCCTCATTACTGATCCTGATGTCGTGAGTGAGGGCTTGCTGGAGACTAGTGGGAAAGAGGAAGATTTAACTAACTAGGTTGAAGGACCGAGAGCTCAGGGGGTCTCACTCACTTGTCATGTAGAGTCGTGGTCACTTGGTGACCATGTAAAGGTGGAGTGGGGGTGGCCAGAAGAGTGGCAGGAACCCCTGGATGACAGAGGCAAAGGCTGGTGAAGATAAAAGAGGCCCCCAAGGGATTCATGCGTCCCCCAGCTGGGGGAATAAAGCTACAGGTGGACCCACTCTTAGAAAGTGAAACAATGGAAGTAATTACTCTAATTGTACGGAATTTTTGAGAGAACAACGTATGAGAGAACAAAAAAGCAGGATGATAAATTGCAATCTTAGAAAATAACCAGATGATACAGCAGCTGGTCAGTTGGTTGGTGGGAGGCTTGTTCATACTTCAGAGTGAGGGAATGTTGTCATTTTCACAGATACCCCATCATCTCCTCTTCCAGGTGAGGGTTCCAGGTTCCTTTTCTAATGTCTTCAATGCCTGTCTTTTCTCTATCTTTCCTCATCATTTCCCAGTTATCTGATCATCAGGGATACTGATAAGAGAGACTGGATGCTCCCAGGATGAAACTTAAAATGAGACCCTGAGGCCCCCCTCCCAGGCTTCTCCCCACAACCCCATCCTGCTTAGTGGCTCTGAGATCCAACAATCGTGACATGGGGAATTTGGGGGTGTTCAGGGCTGTTGATGTGAAATATGAGACACTAAATTTTGAGCTTATTTCCATAAGCCTCTTGGGCTCTTCCCTTCTGCAAATTGTGCATGTTTATACATTTTGCACGGGAGACTGGAGGAAAATTGTGTAAACTTATCATTGGGAGGGAAAAGCCACCTTTGTGGAACATTTCCAACACCATTTATCCTGATAAGGTGATATTGCTCTTCTTACTGCAATAATAAGCAATGTTTATATATCTAAATTATAGACACAAAAGTATTCTATCATTCCAAAAAAATAAAATAAAATAAAGTCACCACTAGTAGAAGCTAAATAAGTTGTTAGCACTTTGTATTACAGGGTCCCCGTGCACTGGTAGTACTGATGTAGCTACCACAACATTTAAAACTACACTTTATATAATCCGGTCTCATGACTGGACAGTAAAATATATTAAAATATGTGTCAAAAGAAACAGAAATCCATACCCTAAAAATTTAGCCACAGTAATGTTTGCGTGAAGTGTGAATTCCCGTCTACCTCCAGAGCACCTTTATCTGAGAGTTACCACGTGGATTCAGCCCCTTGCTCCGGAATAAATTCACAAAGGACAATAGGGTTAAATGGGTCAAAACCAGACAAGTCTCTACCCTAGACAAGAGGAAAAGTGGAAACTGTTGATTGGGTGGTCGGTTTGTTTTCAAATATTCCATGAAGACAAATTTCTTCTTTGGAGGACCAAATTTAGAATAAATTATGACATGTGTAACAAATTGCTTTTATTACAGCCGAAACTGAGAAAATCATTTTTTCAAGAAATAAAATAAGGTCTTTGTTTCTCTAAGATTTGACAACATATGGAGAATAAATTAATTGTTACTGTTTTAAAAAGAGGCTCATGTTCTTTGATATCTGTTCACTAGCACCCATGAAAAATAATGAACTGCTTACTGCTGACAGCTACAAAGAGAGTTAGAAGTGGTTGCATTTAAGTTACACAAATAATGTTAAAGTGCTTCTTTATTGAAGTAAAACTGTATTGAGTATTTTCATAGTGCTGCTTCAATTGGGAATGCTTTCAAAATTAAGGAGAACACTCAAAGGATAAATCTGTATTGCATAATACAATTAACTGAGTTCTTTAACCACATTAGAATACTGAGAACTACAATAACACTTTGGAATAATGTATATATTAGACATATGCAGACAGTACTTCTATCGTACCAGTATTACAATTATGATTTATGAAGTTAAGTTTATCCAAAATTGTTGCGTTTCTCCAGAGCCTTAGAGTATGTCTCATTAATCTAAGTGCTACTAATACTTGTACAGACTAAACATATTGAGTAATTGATAAATAAATCAAATTAACAACCTTAGCTCTTCCACATGGAATTCTAGTTATAATAAAAGCCATTAAATTTATTTTTCTAATAAGAAAATGGATGAAAAATACAAGCGCTGTTGGCCATTTAAGTGATGGAGTTAAGGTATCTGTTTGTCACACACTGATTCCAGCTTTTCTTGATGGCTTTTCTTTATGCCTCTGTGCAGTTCCCAAGGATGTAATAAAGCCGCTGCTCTGGTAATATCTTGATATTCTATCAGATGAAATTAGCATTTTCACAGACGCAGACGTGGGTCAAAATTCAGCAAATGCATGCTTATAATTACACATTTAATTGCATGTAAACTTCACATAAAACTGCCAGTTTTTCCACAGTCTACATGGAGAGTTGGTTCCAGGATCCCCACATACAACAGAATCTGTGCACACTGAAGCCTCCTGCTGGGCCCTGCGGAGCCTGCAGCCAATGAGAAGTGACGAGTTGCTCTCCACGGATGCGAGTTTCCATCGCTTGAAGATTGTGTTTTAAATGTGCATACAATTGGGGGAAAAATACTCCTACTTACAACTTTGACAAAAACAAATTATGGGCTGGGCATGGTGGCTCATACCTGTAATCTTAACACTCTAGGAGGTCAAGGTGGGTGGATGGCTGAGCTCAGGAGTTCCAGAGCAGCCTGAGGAAGAGCAAGACCCCTTCTCTACTAAACATAGAAAAATCAGCTGGGCATGGTTTTTCTACAGGTGGTGGGCGCCTGCAGTCCCAGCTACTCAGGAGGCTGAGGTGGGAGGATCCCTTGAGCCCAAGAATTCGAGGTTTCTGTGAGCTGTGATGCCATGGCACTCTACCCAGGGCGACAGAGTCAGACTCTGTCTCAAAAAAAAGAAAGAAAGGAAGAAAATTACATACCCAAATGTGTATCCCAGTAATATTCTGAAATAAAAATATAAAAAGAAGTCACCCTGTAAGTGTGACTTCAGCACTCACCCAGCTCACTCACCCTGCTGTTTAGGGGTCAGCTGTATTGGGCTCTAGCTAATGGTATGCATTTGGAAGCTCTTGCAGAACAATTTAGGAAGACACATACTATTGTCTGCAGTTTATTTCAAAACATATAAAAAAGCTGTTCAATAGATGGGCCGAGGGATCAGTGTAACTAGTGCAGGAACTGTGTAGGTTGTAAAGGGATTTGTTGGAAAATGACCTCAACTCTGTTGAATATTTGAACAGTTTAGAAATAAAATGAAAGGCAGGAAACATGCCCGGGCCGTGTAGGTAGCCTGGCTTTCCCTGCCCACGCCCACGCACACATCTTCCCGGAGGCTAGTTGTTTGACTTTTCACTTTCAAATGTACAATTTACTTGGAATTGATTTTATCTACTGCGTGTGGCAGAGGCCAAGATTATTTTTTTAATGAGGTGTTTTGCCTCTACTGACAAGGACCCACATATTGAAAGGATTCTCTTTTGCCTATCACTCTCACTGGCATTTTCTTCATAAATCGCGTGTGTGTGTGTGTGTGTGTGTGTGTGTGTGTGTGTGTGGGTGTGTGAGAGAGAGAGAGAGAGAGAGGAGAGAAAGGAGAGATATATTTCTATTCTCTTCTATTGGCCTAATCAATAGGTTTGTACTGATGCCATATTGTTTTATTTATTCTTGACATTTGTTTTATAAGCATTGCAATTTTATTTTTATTCATTCAAAGACAGCTCTTCTGGACCCAATCATATTTCCACATAAATTTAAAATGAATTTCTATAAAAAAATACTGCCACAATTTTGATTGAGATTGCTGTAAATCAATAAATAAATCTGGGAATTGCATATTTGCAACTTTCAAAGCAACTGACAATTCCATCTGTCAAGTGTCATTTATAGTTCCATTTATTCGGGTCCTTTAAAGTTCCACTAAAATGTCTGTTCATTTTTTGTTCATCTGTCTCACGCCTCTTTTATTAGACGTACTTCTAGGTGTTTTATGTTTTAATAGTATTTTATATTTTACATTTTTTTTTCAGATTGTCTCTTAAGTGCTGGTTACTTATATGTAGAAACACAGTTGATATTTGTATGTTGACTGTGACTTCAGCGAAGTTATACAGTTCACTTATTAATTTGTATAGTTTATTTGTAGAACTCTTTAGGTTTCCTATTTATGCAATCAAGCTTTCTTTAATAATAACAGCATCATCTCTGTCTGATCTTTATGTTCGTTATTTTTCTTGTACTACTGTACTGGCTGAGACCTTCGATGCCTTCTGAGTAAAAATGGGAAGAATGCACATCCCTTGTCACCCTTGTTCTGTGGGACAGCCTACAATGTTTCACTATTAAGTGAGATGTTTTCTCTAGATTTTTAAAAGAGGTGCTTTATACTGATAGGTAAGTTATCTTCTTTTCTAATTTGCTAAAACATTTTATTATGAATGGATGTTAAATCTTATCCAATGCACATTTTTCATCTACTGAGTTAACCATAAAAATTTACTAATTTATTCCCTTGATATGGCATAGAATATTAACTGCTTTCAAATTTTACATCTGTCTTGTATTCCTGGAATAAATTGTGGCACATTATCTTTGTATATACTTGGTTAACAACATGTTTGGATTTGGGGATCTGTCCTGAGAGAGGGCTGCTCATCTTTGGCGCTGTGACCTTTTCCAGGGGCGGCATCAGGTCACCAGGGGCTTCGAATGAACGTGGGAAGTGTTTGCTCTTTTTCCATACTCTAACGTGTATATAAACTCTGGAGTTATTTCTTCTCTAAATATTTGGGAAAATTCATAGGTAAAACCATCTGGAATTCAAACCTGGGGGCAGATAGTTTTATACTTCAGGACTCAGTTTATTTTTTCCATAAATTATTTTTCTTTGGGGTCTCTTTAAGAAAAAAAAGTGCCATTTGTTAACACATTTGGAAAATCAGTTAATTTAATGTATATTTTCAGATTTTTTCTTATATCTTTATATAATACCCTTAGTGCTCCTAAGGATTTAGAAACATGCCCTTCCGTGTGCTGATGCTGCAAACTCTCCTGCTTCCACCCCACCCCCTTCCTTTTTTTAGGCCATCTTGCCAGTCATTAGTTTTGTTTTTCTTTTGAAGTAACACACCTTTACATAAGTTCTACCGAGTTTCTGCTGGTAAATATGTACTCCTACTTTTGTGATTTCTTTCATACTACATTTTTGGGCTTCATGGGTGTTTTTTTATCCAACTTCTTGAAATGAGTAGGATGCATAAAAACCTCGTGGTTTTTATTGATATTTATCTCACATGTATGTTCTAAGGTTATATAAGTCTCTCAAAGTAGATCTTAGATGAATCTCATAAATATTATGCCTCTCATTTTTAATGATTTACTAGTAATAAGTTCAACATATTTTAAATTTCCATTTCACTTCTTATTTGACATTGGTCTAAAATATGTATACATATTTAAAATTGCAAGCATATTTTTTTCTATTTTTATTAAAAATTTCCAACCCAATCTACTACTTTGATAGTAATAAAAAATAATCCTAAAATGCCCCCAAAAGTCTTTTGGGGTATTTTGAGTTGTATGAATCTTATGCATATTTCTTAATGTAAGATTATTTTTTTGTATTGATAAAGAGGCAGAAGATATTTTTTGAAAAATAAAAAATATAACAGAAATGCTGAAGAGGCCATTTTTAGCAATTTAGAAGTGATGAGTGAGGGTAATCAATGAAGGAATTGTAAACATTCTGAATTTGGCTAAATAAACAAAGCTGAAGGTCATATGTTCTCTTGGAAATTCGACAACTTTCTGGGAAACCAATAGATGAGGGAAGGAGTTGTAGGAGTGAAATTTACTGCATCTAATCAGGCGGCGGTGAATCTCCCCACCGAGTTAAATATAGATAAATACTGAGTTGTGAAATCATTGAGTTCACGTCACGAAAATGATCATCTGAAAACTCAGAAGAATGCATGGACTAGATGTGGTATGGAAACGATGAATATACAACTGTTAGAGTATTATTCCTCAGACCTATTAGCTTCTGTGTGCATCGCTGCACACACAGACATTTTCTCATGATTTTGATGTTGTTTTCTTTAAATGTCTGAGTGTGGCTTGTCCTGGCAAGACCCTTCACATTCCAAGTCTCTTCACCACCTTAGCCCTGACCCAAGGCTACCCAACATGTTTATCCCAGTGCAATATTAATCTCACTATTTGATATTCTTTGTTTTGTACATTGCCATTGCTACTGTTCAATTCAGTGGAGAGTTTTGATTTTTATCATCAAGAGATTAGGACACAGAAGAGACTGGAAGCTGCTAAGGGTCCTGTATTTGCCAGCTAGACAGCTCACCATTCTGGTTATATCTCCAGGTTCTCACACAGCACTTTTAAATTAAAGATGTGAACAACAAATGCTTGTAAACTGATTAAATTAAATTAATTTTACAGTGAGATTCTGTCAATATGGGAGATTTTCTCACAGTTCCAGAGACCAGAAGTGACAGTTTGGGATCCTGGCAGGGCTGATTCCTGGTGAGTCTCTCTCTCTGACCTTCAGGCATCCGGGTTCTCACTGCATCTTGATGTGGCCTTTTCTCTGCTTGTGCTTGAAGATGGAGGAAGGGAGATGACTGGTGTCCCTTCCTTGTCTGATCAGGACACCAGTCTTATTGAATTAGAGCCCCACACTTGAGACCACATTAAACTTTAATTGCCTCTTGAAATAACCGCTAAAGAAACGTAAGATTCCTGGACAATAAATCACAATCAGATCATGACTGAAAATTTTGACCATGAGTACCTGAGAAATTTTATCTTAATATCTGGGACTCCCATATATCTCAGTAAATACGAAAAACTACATATGACACTACCTCAGAATCAGAAAGTTGTCCGTAAACCAGGTTGAATTTTGCTATTCGATTGAGAAACATTTTGACTCCCTAGAGTAATTTATTATTTAAAGGAAATTTCAAATGAAACCATTACATAAGGACAGAAATTATTTTGTGATAAGCATGATCAATTTCACTTTTTAAAAAAACAGAGATCTGTGTATATGCTTAAAAGGTCAATTTTGCATCTAAAGGGAATCT
Organism: Nycticebus coucang; assembly: GCF_027406575.1. Taxonomy (NCBI): domain Eukaryota; kingdom Metazoa; phylum Chordata; class Mammalia; order Primates; family Lorisidae; genus Nycticebus; species Nycticebus coucang. The sequence continues at coordinate 111,313 of NW_026515591.1, read as the reverse complement.
CTGTAACAGACCAGGTCTTTTTATGGTATAATTTCATTATTTGACCTTTTCCAAAGCATTCACTACCAAATTATCTGCACATGAACTTCTAGTCATCCATTTATTTAAAGAGATTTATTGGCACTTACCATGTGTTCAAGCAGGCTGTGCCAAGACCGAGTGGGATGAGGCTAAGGGGCAGGAGCCATATCCTCAAAAGTGATCTCGTGGGAAAAGACATGAGGGGTTTCCATTTTTTTTGGTCTAATCCATGTTCTTCAAGAGATTTTAGACTTTAAAGATTGATTTTGTGCCTAGTTATTTTTTATGTAGTAAATAAATTTTACTATTATAATGATAAATGAGTCTATATTATTTTCTATTTCCCTTTCTCATTCCATGTGTGTATATATACATATATATATATATGTATATAGTAGTGGTTATCATAAATTGATTATTGATGACATAATCTGATATTTTATTTTCCCCTATTTTTTTAATTTTCTATGGATTCTTATGAATTTTTAAGTATCAAATAAAGCCAAACATATAAATTGGCCTCTTTTTCATTCTCATGCTTTTAATTACTTTTTGTCTAATTTTATATGTGTATGCATACACATGCAAAGTTTTGGGATACACAAAAATCCAGAAACATAAAATCTGCACAGATGGAAGCATATGAAGCCCTCCCAGCCACACCCATCAGCAGAATAAATTAAAACTTGCATAGTGAGTCAGAAAGGACCCTGTCGTTTGTGTTTCTTGGAGGTGAAGTAATGGACTATAACACAGCCCATCTCAGAACTTTCATAGTGACCCATGTATCTATGTATACATGTGTGTAAACATTTACCCACGTATACAGTATGTCAGCATGTGTACCAATTCCTATTCATTGTATGAATGAGTGTCAAAGTTGAAAGATGTCAAAACATATTTTCTGCATTTATGAAGATCATCATAGAATTTTTCCCTTTGCCCTTTTTTTAAATAATGGACACTGTTAATAGATTTCTTCCTATTGACCCACTCTTGCCTTCCTGAGATTATCACAGTTAATTATGACATATTATTTTCCTCCAGGTACTGTTTGATATAACTTTGCTCATGGAATACAGCCTAATGTTTATGTAGGGAGGCTTGCTTCCACTCAGCGTGCCAGGAATGACCATCCTAAACACAGGCACCTACTTTCTCTTCAATATTTCATTAGGATGTTATATCTCAAAGCAAGAGAGAAGTTCTCTGTCTCACCACCCATTTTAAAGTTGAGAAATACTGGGCACCTATTTCCTGATCTGGGTGAATTTCAAGCATGGCTGGGCACTTCCAAATGAGGACTCAGTAAGGAGACAATTCCAGGAAGAAATCTGATATTTCAGTAAAGTTCTTTATTTTATACTCTGCCATTTCCACCAAGCCTCAGGGGTACACTGAGCACAGCTTTCAAACCAGCTTTCTCAAAGAAGGTCAAAGGCATCAGGTAGAATATTAATAACGTTGTTAAAGGTAAAAGTCTCAGACATAATTAAGGGTGGATGTGTTTTGATCTTTATTTTTGTTTTCCTTTACGATGACAATTCATGAGAGCCTTTTGTAATTGGTTTTCAAAAGCCTGGGGAGAAGGGTCAATCCACAATAGGATAACACTTCTTTGACACAGTGATGAGGGGGAAAAAAAGAGGGGCTATATAAACTTTAGAGCAACAGTGACCCTCAAAACTTAACAGGAAAATCCTCAAAATAGCTCTGGAGGAGCACCCTTGTGATGCATGTGTGGACAGACTGTGGCGTTAGGCATAGGGATTTGATATGCTCCTATGCACAGAGGCCACGTGGCCTGCCACCAACGCACAGTTTCCTGTGCTAAAATCATGCAACCGTGCTAGCTCAACTTAGTGTTCAGAGGTCCCAATCAGGACAACTCATCACTGTATCAGCTGAGGAATAAGAGGAAACTAATAAACAGATACTTGGGGCTGTGCATTAACTTTTTTGTAATCTTTGATGTGTTGGAATTAGACTTCAGTTGTAGAAGTGCTAGGAAGCAATGCAGATTTCTTTAGGCTTGTATGTGAATGAAAAATCATGACACTAGGCTTTGCATACACAGAAACTCTTTTGAAAATGTCATCAAAGACATCCTATCGTGTTCCTCGAATTATTCACATTCTTTTCTTTTTTTTTATAAAAATAATTTTTTTATTGTTAAATCATAGCTGTGTACATTAGTGCAATTAAGGGGTACAATGTGCTCGTTTCATATACAATCTGAAATATTCTGTTCAAACTGTTTTGATACCTTTAGCACTTGCTTTGTTTCTTCAAATGACAATTTAAATATTCTAGCTATCATAGCTCTTCTTTTGTAAACCAACTTTTGTATTACCTGTAGGCCATGACTTCAAAAAGTCTGCATTCAGTTGATTTCTGTGGTGAGCCTAACTTTTACTGTCCTCTGGTGGTTAAACTAGAATCCTAAATTTAATCAGACCCCGAGACTCCATCTCTCAGAGTCTGCCTCTGAAGAATCTTATGCAAATTATAATATTTTAAATTTATTTATATGTTAACATAGCAGTAAAGTTCACTATGTGAAAGCAACTAAAGTGAAAAACTTTTCTTCGGGTGAAAAATTGGTGATCTTTTAACTACCTTTGACATTTGCTGTCCTATGAGAACCAAGAACAGACTAATCAAATTTTCCTTGAGTTAATATATCTGTGACATAATTTTAGATTGTACAAAAAGGCACTTCCATTCAGCATCAGAACCTAGTTAATGTGGCTTTGATTGTATTGTGCAAATGAAGTTGTGCTCATGTGCAGACTCATTCATATGTGGCTCTTGGTAATAATTGTAGGAGAAGGAAATAGAAGTATTTGATTTCTTAATCATGTAGTTCTCACAACCTGCACATCAAGAAAGTATTAATTCTGGTTTCATGTCTTCGGTTAAGGTCTTTTATCCAGTGAGAGTCAATTTTTGTTAGAGGTGAAAGGCGTGGGTCCAGTTTCAGTCTTCTATAACTTGCCAGCCAATTCACCCAGCGCCATCTGTTAAATAGGGAGTCTTTCCCCCAATTTAAGTTTTTGATAGGCTTATTGAAGATCAAATGATGATAAGTATCTGTATTCCTCTCCTGGTTCCCAATTCTGTTCCATACATCTACCTCTCTATTTTTGTGCCAATACCATGCTGTTTTGATCACTATAGATTTATAGTATAGTCTGAAGTCTGGTAGCATGATTCCACCTGATATGTTTTTATTTCTGAGTAATGTCTTGGCTATTCGAGGTTTTTTCTGTTTCCATATAAAATGAAGTACTAGTTTTTATAGATCTTTAAAGTATGACAGAAGTGCTTTAATGGGGATTGCATTAAATCTGTAGATTTCTTTGGGTAGTATGGACATTTTTAACAGTGTTGATTTTTCCCAGCCATGAGCATGGTATGTTTTTCCATTTGTTGACATCTTTGGCTATTTCTTTTCTCAAAGTTTCATAGTTCTCTTTATAGAGTTCTTTCACGTCCTTTGTTAGGTACATTCCCAGATATTTCATTTTCTTTGGCACTACCATAAAGGGAATAGAGTCCATGACTATTTTTTCAGCTTGACTATTGTTGGGATATATGAATGCTATATGTGAGTATTGATTTTGCAGCCTGAGACACTGCTGTATTTCTTGATCACTTCTAAGAGTTCTGTGGTTGAGTCCCTGGGGTTTCCCAGGCATACAATCATATCATCTGCAAAAAATGAAAGTTTGATCTCCTCTGACCCCATATGGATACCCTTGATTGCCTTCTCTTGCCTAACTGCAATGACTAAGACTTCCATTACAATGTTAAATAGCAGTGGACACAGTGGGCAACTTTGCCTGGTCCTGATCTGAGTGGAAATGTTTTCAATTTTACTCCATTCAATATAATATTGACTGTAGGTTTGCTGTAGATGGCCTTTATCGGATTAAGAAATGCCCCTTCTATACCTATTTTCTTAGGTGTTCTGATCATAAAAGGATGCTGAATATTATCAAAAGCTTTTTCTGCATCAATTGAGAGGATCATGGTCTTTGTTTTTTAATTTGTTTATGTGATGTATTATATTTATAGATATACATATATTGAACCAGCCTTGAGAGTCTGGGATAAAACCCACTTGGTCATGGTGTATAATTTGTTTGGTGTGTTGCTGGATTCTGTTTGCTAGGATCGTATTGAATATTTTTGCATCAATATTCATTAGAGATATTGGTCTGTAATTTTCTTTTCTTGTTGGGTCTTTTCCTGGTTTGGGGATCAGGTAATGTTTGCTTCATAGAATGTGTTGGGAAGAATTCCTTCTTTTTCTATATTTTGGAAAAAGGTTAAGTAATATGGTTACTAGTTCCTCTTTAAAGGTTTGGTAAAATTCCGGAAAAGATTAAGTAATATGGGTGCTAATTCCTCTTTAAAGGTTTGGTAAAATTCTGATGTGAAGACACGAAACCATAAATATTCTTGGAAAGACTGCAGGAGAAACACTTGAAGAAATTGGCCTGGGAGAAAACTTTATGAGGAGGACCTCCAGGGCAATTGAAGCAATAACAAAAATACATTACTGGGATCTGATCAAACTAAAAATCTTCTGCACTGCCAAGAACACAGTAAGTAAAGCAAGTAGACAGCCCTCAGAATGGGAGAAGATATGTTTCCGACAAAGAATCCACAGAGAACTCAAACTCATTAATAAGAAAAGAACAAGTCATCCTATTTCCCTATGGGCAAGATAACCTGAACAGAAGCTTCTCCAAAGAAGACAAGCACATGGTATACAGACACATAAAAAAATGCTCTTCATCTTTAATCATGAGAGAACTGCAAATCAAAACCACTTTGAGATACCATCTAACTCCAGTAAGAGTAGCCCACATAACAAAATCCCCAAGCTACAGATGTTGGCATGGATGTGGAGAAAAGGAAACACTTCTGCACTGCTGGTGGGAATGTAAAATAATACATTCCTTTTGGAAAGAAGTTTGGAGAACACTCAAGGATCTAAAAATTGACCTGCTATTGGATCCTGCAATTCCTCTGTTAGGAGTGTATCCAAAACACCAAAAATCACTTTGCAAAAAAGATATTTGCACCAGATTATTTATTGCAGTTCAATTCATAATATCCAAGCCATGGAAGAAGCCCAAGTGCCCACTGATCCATGAATGGATTAATAAATTGTGGGATATGTATACCATGGAATACTATGCAGCCTTAAAAAAAGATGGGGCCTTTACCTCTTTTATGTTTACATGGAGGAATCTGGAACATATTCTCTTGAGTAAAGTATCTCAAGAATGGAGGAAAAAGTATCCAATGTACCCAGTACTTCTATGAAACCTACTTATATTTACTCACACTTTGTTATGAAAGATAGAACACAACTACAGCCCAGGATGAAGGAGAGAAATGGAGTGGGAAGGAAGGGGAGGGAAGAGGTTTGATAGAGGGAGGGTAAAAAGTGGGACCACACCTATGGAGCATATTGCAAGGATACAAGTCAAATCTGTCAAGTGTAGAACATAAATGTCTTAACACAATAATCAAGTAAATGAGGTGAAAGCTATGTTGATTGGTTTGATGTAACCACATCAGATTGTATTAAAAAAAAAAACAACACATTGTACCGCACATATGCATAAATATATTCATGATCTACATGTATTTGACTTAATAAAAAATAAATATAAAGAAAGTATTAATTCTAGACTCCATTAGTCTCATGTCATTCCCCACCCCAGATGTCAACATTCTCCTTAGGCAAGTGGCTCCCTCCACCTGCCTAAAGTTCCTGCACTTATCCTGCCTCTCTGTTGCTCCTGCTATTAACCTAATCTCTTCAAAGCTCCCTCTCCACTAGTAGATGGTGATGGAGAATCCCTTACAATGCACCTATGTGACTTTGCTCACATCTGATACACAAATGCTACTATATTGTGTATATTATGAAACAGGTGTAAAAGATGGGGTTTGAAGATAAATGATCCCCATCCTGATTGGCCCATGTGGATCAATTTGTAGACCTCAGCCTGGACTAACACTGGCCACATCTCCTGTGCCGTCCTTTGGGCCACGTTCCCTCCAGCTTCAACACACACCACCCACTCTGTTTTGTCTCTCCTGACTGTGACTTTTAGGATATCACTTTCTTGCTCTTTGGCTTAAATTATGAAATGTTGATACTGAGTACCTTTACCACAGTTTAGCAGATTAATCTCAAACGCCTAAGCATGGAATTCAAATTCTAAAACAAGGTTCTGGCTCCTTCCTCTATATCCTGCACTCCTGGATGGCAGGTGGCACCGACCGCCCGGCCTGTGTCACTCATGCCTGTGCCTTCCCCAAGTTCCCTTCCTCCAGGCCTGGCTCTGATCCTTCTCTGCTGAAGTTCACAGTCCCACTCTCCAGTCTGCGCCTATATAATCAATGACATTTAGAATACATGGAAAATACGATGTTTTTCATCCATTTATTACCCCCTAATTCTGGAGGGAATATTGTTGTGAGCTAATTTACCATTTCCTAAACAGTGAAATGAGCACAGAAATGAAAGAAAACAAACAAAAAGCAAAAGACATGTAGAGATACATTTTTCTGTTAATTCATATTTAAATTTTACTTTCAGTTTTCTAACTTTTTTAAAAAAAAAGAACATAATCCAAAGAAATTGTTTTAAGTGTGACTTGGGCCTTAATGGGAACACGTTGCTTACATATTGGACTCACACCGCGTCTCTGTTACTGCAATTGCTAAAAGAATGAGCAGAGCCAAAGGACACATACAGCATGTGGCATCTAGGACAGGTTACATGTATTTTAGTAAATCAGACGTTTTGTATGAGTTTCATATGTCTCAAAAGGCCTATATTTAGAAATATAATATTTTTTTGAGGCAACTACGTATGTGAGCTGTTTTTTATTTCTTTCCGTATCTTTCTTGAGGCTTCTCTAGGGTAATATAAAAGGTAGTAAAATAGCAGTTGGATAGCCTGCTATGATGAGAGATTTTCCAAATGCATGACCTTTTGTCATTCTATTAAAAGGCCTGCATGAACGTGGTGGTCAGGGCAAGAGATGGAACAGAACGCCTCTAGACGTCATATTGGTATCAGAGTTTGTGGGTAAAGTGGTGAATTCAGCATTAGATAATATGATCATAGTAAATAACATTTAGCATTAGGTGAATTATCCAAAAAGTTTACTTTTACTACTTTTTTCCACATAGAAATGACAATATCATGTGTTTCAGATATTAGAAATACCCATCACAGATTTGCCTTCTTGACTCCATTTAGCTATTGTTCTGGGAAGGGAGGATGAAGAGCAGCCCACTGGCTGGGGTCTGAGTGAGACACACTGCACTCAAGGGTCTGAGGGGGCTGCTAATGGTGCTCTGAGGAGTGTGGTGTAAATCTCTTCTCTGGGTTCCCAGCAGTGCTCTTTATCTGAGGGGCATCTTCTTGGCCTGTTTGGAGAAGTGCTGAGACCCATGACTCATTTGCCATGGGAAAGCCTAGAGATACAAAAGTGTGAGAGCAGACCCCCAATCTATGGAGCTGAAAATATAAAGCTACTGGGGGTCTGAGGAAGTCATGGAGGCTTGGGCTTTGCCACACCATGGAATTTGAAGTTGGAGGTATTCCTTTATTTCTTAGAAATATGAAAAAATATCAGCACCCAAAGGTGTCCGCTGCTTCAGTATGTCCTATGTACAATGGGCAACATTGACCTTGTCTTTCCCAGAAATAAGTGCAAAATCTGTGGAAAAGAATCTCATCCTTAATACATGGTGCTGGGAGAACTGGTTAACCAGCCACATGTAAAAAGCTAAATGAAACGGGACCCACATATCCTGCCATTTATAAAAATTAACTCATGGTGTACAAAAGATTTAAACCTAAGACACAGAACTATGAAAAATTCTGAAGAAAGTGTAGGAACAACTCTTAATGGTATCAGTTCTGGAAAAGAATTTATGTGAAGCCCCCAAAGTTATTTCAGCAACAACAAAAATAAATCGGTGGAACTTAAGTTAAAAAGCTTCTTCAGAGCTAAGAGTGCAATCCACAAAGCAAAGAGAGAACCTGGAGAATAGAGAAGATATTCGTCTGCTATGAGTCTGTCAAAAGGCTAATAACAAGAGTCTATGGGTGGCGCCTGTGGCTCAGTGAGTAGGGCGCTGGCTCCATATACCGAGGGTGGCAGGTTAGAACCTGGCCCCAGCCAAACTGCAACAAAAAAATAGCCGGGTGTTGTGGCAGGTGCCTGTAATCCCAGCTACTTGGGAGGCTGAGCAAGAGAATCGCCTAAGCCCAAGAGCTGGAGGTTGCTGTGAGCTGTGATGCCACAGCACTCTACCAAGGGCAACAAAGTGATACTCTGTTTCTAAAAAAAGAGAGAGAGAGAGAGAGAGAGAGAGTCTCTATGGAAAACTCAGGCAAATCAACAGGAAAAGATCAATGAACCCCATTAAAAATGAAGGCTACGTTGAACAGTTTGATGAGAATATTTCAGATTGTATGTGAAACCAGCACATTGTACCCCTTGATTGCACTAATGTACACAGCTATGATACAGCAATAAAAAAAAATAAAAAATAAATAAATGAAAAGAATTGGGCAAGAAACATGAATAGAATTTTTTCTCATGAGGACAGATGAATAGCCAACAAATACATGAAATGCTTATCAACCCTAATAATCAGAGAAATGCAAATCAAAACCTCTTTGAGATACCACCTAAACCCCAAGAATGACCCACATCACAAGGCCCCAAAGCAACAGATGCTAGCATGGGTTTGGAGAGAAGGAACACTTCTACACTGTTGGGTAGACCAAAAACTAGCAGAGATTCTTTCCTTTATGGAAAGAATTATGAAACACCCTCAGGGAATTAAAGTAGACTTCCATTTGGTCCTTTAATCCCATTACTAGGTATCTACCCTAAAAAAAAAAAAAAAGTGCATTTTACTATAAGGATATAGGCACTTAAATTTTTATAGCAGCCCAATTTACAATTGCAAAGATGTGGAAACCACCCATTCTTGAGATACTTAAGAGAATGTTCTCCTAAGCAATCCAGGTAAATACCAAAGATGCAAAGTCTCTATCCTTTTTATGGCTGAATAGTATTCCATGGTACACACATACCAGAATTCATTAATCCATTAATCCATTCAGAATGGGCACTTGCACAATCTGAATTTTTGATGACACATTTTATATACAGGGTGGTCATAAAGTTTGTGTGCAATTTAAAATAGACATCTAAAATAGTTGTCTGTATTTTTATATTTCATATAGTTTAACAAAAACTGGTAAGAATAAGACTTCAGGGGGCGGCGCCTGTGGCTCAAGGAGTAGGGCGCTGGTCCCATATGCCGGAGGTGGCGGGTTCAAACCCAGCCCCGGCCAAAAACCACAAAAAAAAAAAAAAGACTTCAGGGGGTTAAGGAACAAGGTAATCCTCTTTCCCTATTCTATTTGTATCAGAATTTTTATTAAATTTGAATTCCTTAGCATTCTCTCACAGGTATAATAATATAAATTGAGTGTTGCTACATTGTTATACTCAAGAATGTCTCATTTCTGAGATTTTCCTTGGCTTAATACATTTTTGTTATTTTCACTGAGAAATTATGATCTATGCAATTACAATTATCTACTATTCAGGATGATATTTCAACAATACTATTCTATATGGAAGCAGAGTTGAGTGAAAGAAAAGCACATAGAATCCTGAAATGATTTCCAGTTCAGAGAAGAATTTTAATGGGCTCAGCTATTCTGTGGGCAAGGTTCCCAACACTTAATATTAAGTGAGAACTGATACAGGATTTTCAAATTTTGCTAATAATTAAAACTTTATCAACTTTTTTCAGTCAAGTAAAAATACAATTAGCAATATATCCAACCTCTATGGAAAACTCAGGAATTTAGCAATCTGCATATAGAAGCTGTTCTCTAATGTTACTAAATATAAGGCTGATGAATATGGTTTCCACTTCCATCATCATAGAAAATTATATATAAAATGGAAAACAAGACAAACAATATATTAAATAAATGGAATTCAATGGCTTATTAAGTCAATAATATAAGCATCACCAATTCCAAACCTATTTGTAAATAAACAAGAAAAATCTGTTATTTATTTGAGCAACCTGAATGGTATATAAACAAGATTAGAGAATGCCAGTCAGGTGACAGAAATAAAAGATGAGAACCCTTTAAATATGTTGAGAAAATCAGTTTGCTGCCCACATCCTGATTTATGAGTCTTAATTTGCACCATGAAAATCATGACTAGTAAACTAGTCAATGTTTCTTTAGAATTGCAGGAAGTATTTAAATGTTTATTAAAAGCCTTCAATATAGGTAGTGCCTGTGTCTCAGTGGGTGGGGCGCCGGCCCTATATACCAAGGGTGGCAAGTTCAAACCCGACCCCGACCAAACTGCAACAAAAAAATAGCCGGGCGTTGTGGTGGTCCCAGCTACTCAGGAGGTTGAGGCAAGAGAATCACCTAGGCCAGGAGTTGGAGGTTGCTGTGGGGTGTGTGATGCCACAGCACTCTACCAAGGGCGACAAAGTGAGACTCTGTCTCTACAAAAAAAAAATAAAAAGAGCCTTCAATACTACTTACTCAGATTAATTTCAGTTGATATTCAGCTCTAACTTTAAATGGGAAGAAAGATATAATTTCTATCAACTATTATATTTCTTGTTAAAAAGTCTTAAAAGTTTTCTCTTTTCCAATTTAAGCCTATTATTTCATCTTGTCTTCTGACTGAATGCATAATCATAAATATTACTTTTCTTTTTAATTCTCTTCATTTCCTTTTGTTTTTGTATCAAAAGCAATTTTGAGTAATATATTTCATTTAATAAAGAAGCTGCATATTTACTAAAGTAGCTCTAATATAAGTTGGATATTTTTACATTTACATTTGCTTGCACTTAGCATATAAGAGTTTACCTCCCATGAACTAATTTCATGTAGATGATCACTTTACTTTCTCAAGGGAATTGAGAGAAAACTATTGAATGGTACAATGCACCCTGTTCAGATAATGGTCTCACTCTTATCTCACACTTTACAACTACACACTATACAATGTAATAAAACTGCACCTGGGCCTGCTAAATCTATAAAAGTATTTAACAAGTAAAAACACAAAATTTAAATAAAATTCTATTCAAGTTTCCCATTGATGTTTTTCTATTGTGTTCTACTTTATGTAATATTTTCCTTTATGTCTTTTGTTACCGTTTTTAATATGTTTCATAAAATTTAAGTGTGCTGCTGTTAAAACCAACTATCTTAAGGTTATTACCTGAACAGGTAAAATGTGGAATGCTAAATAATCAAGCGGGAGTGGTGAGAGCGCCAGTCCTGATGGGAAGGGACGGTATGCGCTGTGTTTGCATTGCGGAGAGATCAACCGCCAAGTGCAGCAGGTGCTTCAGGGTTTAAGCCTGAAGCACCTTCAATGACTGCACTTGAAGCCATTTATCACAGAACAGATGTCGGTGACATGTTCACAAATTAAAGGAAAAAAATCTCATTCACCGGTTACTATGCGAGTGAAACTCCCATGAAAAGGAAGAAAAAAATCCATTAGTGTCACTGCGATAACCTTAGGAAAATATAGGGTTTCAGAAATAAGGGGCTAGAAAGAAGGGAGGGAGGGAAAGAGAAGAGAGATGATAAGAGGTGAAAGAAAGAAAAGAAGAAGGGAGAGAGGGAGGGGAAAATATTGGAGTATGGCTAAGGTGGCCTTTTTGGAGCAACGAACTACAAAACAATTTTTATAATATTCTATTTATGTTATAGTTCTCTATATATAATTAAAATACTAATTTGGGGGAAAGAAAGGACAATAAGTGTACTCAGAACAAGTTTTGAAAGTAGTAATAAAGTAATAACTGGCATTTTTTGGATGCACATTTGGGATTAGAGTGTGCTTAAACTCCATAACTTCAGATTTATCCGATTCATATGATGAGTTTTAAGCCAGGGGTGAAATTCACAGAACTTAAGTAACTCTCCAAAGTCACAGAGTAAGTAAATGCCATTTGAACAAAATGCCAAATCCAGGCTGTGTTATTATACACCTTACCATCACTTATTAAGTTTACTTTTGGTTTGACATGTTTTCAAATTGCTGAGGTACTCACTATTTCTAATAATGTAAGATGAAACTTTTAGTTACATTGCAGTGTATTAACTGATGACTTCTCCTTGTTTAATCTTCACCACGGTTCACAGACCCAGTCAGAGCAAGCAGCAGACTGGATGAGTAATGACCACAGTGGTGGAGGTGAACCACTGTGATACTCATACTGAAAAAGTAATAAAGGGCTTCTAGAACTTTATTTTAGGGTAATTCCTACACATCCTCCCTTAGAAATCAGCCATGCTGAGTCCTATAATTTTTGTCAAAGTTTCATATTACTGAGTTTTCATTGCCATATTATTTTAAAAAGCAGATATAAATTGAAAATGTGAAATTAATCTGTTTCTCAACTTCATGGCCCATTTTTCAGATGTAGGACACTTCACCCATAGCTTGAAAAGACATTTCATAGCTCTTATAATCTATGTGTCCATGTTACTTTGGAGAACTAAAATTACTTAAAGAATAAATGAATGAATAGTATAGTAGCCTTAAAGAAAGATGGAGACTTTACCTCTTTCATGTTTACATGGATGGAGCTGGAACATATTCTTCTTAGTAAAGTATCTCAAGAATGGAAGAAAAAGTACCCAATGTACTCAGCCCTATTATGAAACTAATTTGGGGCTCTCACATGAAAGCTATAACCCAGTTACAACTTAACAATAGGGGGAAGTGGGAAAAGGGAGGGTGGGTAGAAGGAGGGGGATCGGTGGGATCACACCTGTGGTGCATCTTACAGGGGTATTTGCGAAACTTGGTAGATGTAGAATGTAAAGGTTTTGGCACAGTAACTGAGATAACGCCGGAAAGGCTATGTTAACCACTGTGATAAAAATGTGTCAAATGGTCTATGAAGCGAGTGTATGATGCCCCATGATCATATCAATGTATACAGTTATGATTTAATAAAAAAAAAAGAATAAATGAATGAATAAATCTAGTAAATACTTTCATCGTTGTAGACTCTGAGGATGAACAATTGAGTTTTGGAAATTAGATATCTGTGTAAATTAATAAATGTGCATCTTAAAGTATTCAAATGATACAAAGATGATAAAGTAGAAATGGAGAGTCCTCATCACAAATCATGACAGTCTAGATTTTATTCTTATATTTCAGGAGTTTTCCATATAAATAAGAATTACATATGACATATTATGTTTGTGTTTATTTTATACAGCCATATAGATAAAATTTTTACAAAAAGCAGATGGCATACATAATCTTGATATATTATCTTGAGATAGTATCTAAAATCTGATTAATTTGATTCCAAAATTGTATTAAGACACAGTTTCTGGTGAAGATGTCTCTGAGCATTAAAAGGATATACCTGGGTCTCATTTACTTTTCTGTCTCTGGGCAATAAGTGAAATGAGAGACCACTGGAAACACCAACTAACCCAAAGCTCCCTTCCCCAATTCTATGTGGCCATCAGAGAAGGGTACCCTTCCAAAAGTCAGATGTGAGGGGAAGGGATAAAGAATGCCCTGGTTCATCACTGAGCTTAAGCCATGGATCACCCCCAACACTGGGTTTACCATAGTTATGCACTGAAATAGTCAATATTCAGAAATTGATCAAATGACATGGTTATTTCCAATTGTCTTTTGTATCCATACTTCACTGCAGAGCAAGTGGAGAGCAGAGGATAGAATATCTGCTCAGACAGAATCGGTGACAACAACAGGATCAAATACTGACCACAGTCGAGCCATTTGTGCTCTTGTCATCACTGAGAGCAGCCCAGAAGGACACCAACTAAGAGGGCATCAAGTGGCCCAGCATTCTCTTAGAGAATCCCTTTCTAACAAACACATTTTATATTTAGATTCCTCAATTCCTTCATTCAGCTACAGTTAATCTAGTCTTACAATTCTTGCCTGTGAGACAATTTTACAAATTGTTTTCCATCCAGATTGAAAATCTTTCTTTCCATCTTTTCATAACTTAACCTGCAGATAATTTTCTTTTCCATATCATCAATTTTGGAAAACAACTCTCTGTTCCTCCAAGGTAGACATAAATATTCATGAAGATACATTAAAGCTTTCTAACAGAACTTTTAAGTTGTACAGAAAAGTAAACTATGGTTTTTTTGTAATACTACATCATACAAAATAAAACCATAGGGAAGAATGTGTGTAGATACCTGCATTCTAAATGGAATATACTGAATTCTTTTTAATCTTAATGAGAAAGAAAAATTTTGAAACTATCGTCATGGATAATTGCTAAGTAGAATTCTTGCTTATTACAAAATAAAATAAAAAACATATGGTTTTCACTTTCATTACTTTCAGGAAGAATAAAAACTGATTAAGATAAATAGAAAAGAGGCTGAAGAAAGAAGCATGGAGAGGTGGTTGAAACATATGGCATTACCTGTTGATGGCCAATATGCATTTCATGTTCTTTTTCTCTATCTTAGAAAACCTTTTTGAACCATTGCAGTCCTTTTAACTTGAAATAGGGCATGCAATGTAAACACAATCAGGGGCATACACAGATTGTTTTTATTTGTAAACATATTGGACGGTAGGTATATTGGCAAAACTGAGGAATCATTAGGAATCTACACAGAGATTTAAGACATTTTCCACATGAGATATTTCTTACATGACACCTTTGTTTAAAGCCTGAATTTCTTATTTGCATTGTTATAACACGTAAAAAATGAGTACTATTTTTAGGTAACTGTAGATGTGGCAATCAGAGTGAAAACTAGCACTGGGTCATTTATTGAAATGGTAACTTGGACAGCACTGTTCAGAACTGACAAAACAAGCACAGAGTCATTTATTACCTTGGACAGCACCACTCAGAGCTGACATGGCAGGAGGAAGCCCATGATCACTTCGTGGTCACTCAGATCAGTGAGAAATTGGGATTCATGTTACATCTTGAAGACCTATGAACTCAGAGAACCTTCACTCCATTTGGTGACCAAGATATATAATCATAGGGCTGGGAATTCGTGCAATACGTGTGTATGTAAAAACAGGTAGCATCTTCCTACTGATGATCATTCAAATTGGGCATTCCTGAGTCTCTCTTCAAGCTTTCCATTGAAGTCCTCACTGTCAAGATCCAGAGAGTGCAGGTCTGGTACACAGAGATATACGGGTAAATGTGCTACCTCATCCTGCTCACTGTGGTAGGTTCCCAGTGGAAGTGAAGTAATTTGCTCAGCCCACAGGCACCAACTTGGCTCTGCATCACCCTGATCTCATGTGGCTTTTTCCATGTGTGGCCTTCCCCCTCTCTCCCATTGGACTGTTCAATCTCAAGATAGGGTGTCCCTGGAAGTGGGACTGTATCTAATTTTGTCCTCCTTCCTTGGAGTTTATTGTACCATGACTAATACAATAAAAGGATCTTTTGTATATATAAGTGATAAGTAACAAGTCAATGACTAATAAATGAGTCAGTGAGTTTGTGGCCAAATTGAAACTCTTGATTGAAAAATTATCTTTTTGAATGAGTATCCCTCAAACCTCAAATAAATTAGTGTCGCCTGATGGAAAAGGGGGAACTAAGTACGTGCAGCACCCTGCCTCCCTGCCCCATCACAAATACATTACTGGAAGATCTAATTGTCCTTAAAATTTATTATTTCTAAGGACATTGCCATTTTTCCTTCTTCAGTTCAGATGATATAAATCTGTTGTTTGATCTCATTGTTACTGTTACAAATCTGCATTAATACTTATAATTATCGCCATTATGAGATGTGTCTTACATCCTAAAACATTGTGGCCTCCAAAATAACAAAATTTGCTTTGGCTCTGCAATATTTTTGGGGATTTTACAATCACACTGGATTGGTGCTGGAAATTTTTATCGGTTTTTAAGCTTTTCAAGATAATTTTAAAGATTGTCTTTCCATCCCTTCCCAAAGAACACACACACACACACACACACACACACCACACATTTTGTGGACTTCTCACATCTAATTGTAGTCAGAGAAAACCAGTGATGGTCAGTATGATGATAGTTTTATGGGTCATGTACATGTCCAGGACATTCTACCCAGTTCTGTAATAAAACCTAAGTGTAGATGTTGCTGTAAATAGCACAACAGGTGTAGAAAATTTAATATCTATAACTAGTTAACTGAACATGAAGGAGATTATCCTTAATAATATGAATGTGCTTTATCCAATTAACTGAAGGCTTTACACACAAAGCTGATGCTTCCCTGAGAAAAAAGAAATTGCATGAGCTCCTGCCTAAGAGCTTCCAGCTCGTTAACAACCTGCTCTACAGGTTTAGATTTGCCAGTCCCCATGTTCATATAAGTCAGTTAATTGAGAGAGAAAGAGAAAAAGAAAGAATGCTACTAAGGACACATATTTATTGTCTCTTAATTTTCTCACAAGGCTATACTCACATGTCTGATGGTTTGTGTGCTCATCTGAATGTTCATCTGGGGAAAGGTCTGTTTCCTTGCTCACATGGTCATTGATGACATTCAGTTCCTTGTGGGCTCTCAGCAGGAGGCCACCTCCGTTACTCTTCATGGAGCACTCCCATGGGCAGCTGGCAACAGAGTGGCCCTCCTCTTCAGATTCAGCAAGAGAGAGTCCTTTAAGAAAACAAGTGTCACAACCTTATGTTACATAAACATGTATGTCCCAGAATCTTTCCCATGTCCTATTGGTTTCAAATAAGTCCCACCCAACTCCAGGAAGGAAAAGTGCACAGGATAAGGAGGTGTGGAAGATGAGAGGCCACCTTAGCAATATGTCAACCACAATAAATATGGCCTCCTCACTTTTCTGAAATTGATACATATGCCCTTGTTAAATTGATATAAAAATTTATTTTTAGAATATCACTTTTCTAAAGTCTTTAGCCTTAGAAACTTCTAAAAGTTGTAAAGGATTTATACGATCTCTTTTTACTCAGTATTTTTGTCAGAATTCACTTTCTTGTTTTACTATTAACTGTATCATGTTACTACAGATTATCTTGCTCCTAAAAATCTAGCCTATAAAATCAGTGGTCCTATGTATCAGCCATGTACATTTAACCACTGATTAATTAGGAAATAATTGTGCATACATGTGTTTATTCATTTACTCCTTAGCTAAAGTTTTGACACTAAATCAATGTTTATTGAACTTAAAAACAGGCACACTTCATTTTAGTGCACTTTCTTTTTATCGTGTTTCATAAATATTGTGTTTTTTACAAACTGCAGTTTTGTGGCATCAAGCAAGTCCATTGGTGCTATTTTCCAATAGCATGTGCTTATTTTAGGTCTCTGTGTCACATTTGGGAATTCTTACAATATTTTAAATATTTTCTTTATTATTACCATATCTGTTAGAGTGATCTCTACTCAGTATCTTTGATTTTACTATTTTAATTATTTGGGAGGCCTATAAGACACTTAATATGTATATAAATGTCATGTGTATTCTAACTGTTCCCCAACTATGGAACAGCTGTTCCCCCATCTTTCTCCTTCTCCTTGGGGGTCTCTATTCCCTCAGATACAACAATATTCTAATTATGCTAGTTGATAACCTTACGAATGTTTTTAAGTATTCAAGTAAAAGGAAGGGACACATTCAAGTTTCTCACTTAAAGCAAGAGCTAAAAATGATTAAGCTTAGTAGGGTAGGCATGTTAAAAGTCAACCCACGCCTGAAGCGGGGCCTCTTATGCCAGTAAGCCAATTTGTGAATGCAAAGGAAATTTCCTCAAAGGAAATTAAAAGTGTGAGGTCAGTGAACACACAATTTGATACAAAAACATGACAGCCATATTGCTAATAAGGATAAAGTTTAATGGTCTGGATAAAAGATGAAAACAGCTTCAACATTTCCTTATGTTAAACCCTAACCCATAGTAAGGCCCTAATTCTCTTTAGTTCTATGAGGGCTGAGAGGTGAGACATCTCTGAAGAAAAGTTAGAAGCTAGCAGAGGGTGGTTCATGAGGTTTACGGAAAGAAGTTGCTGCTTATAGAAACTGCAGCAAGTTATCCAGATCTAGCTAAAATAATTTATGAAGTCGGCCACACTAAACAAGAGATGTTTAATGTAGACAAAACAGCCAATTGAGACTTTCATAGCAAGAGATAAGAACTCAAGCCCTGGTTTCAAAGCTTTACAGAATAGGCTGGCTCTTCTATTAAGGACTAAAGCAGCTGGTGACTTTAAATGGAAGCCAATGCTCATTCACAATTCTGAAAATCCCAGGGCTCTTAGGAATTATGCTAAATCTGTTCTGCCTATATTCTAGAAATGTAACAACAAAGTCTGGATGACAGAACATCTGTTTAAAACATAGTTTAATAGTTAAGCCCACTGTTAAAAGCAACTGAGAAAAAAAACTTTTCAAAATAGTGCTTCTCATTGACAAGGAGCTCTGATGGGGATATAGAAGGATAGAAATGTTTTCATGACTGATGACATAATATTCATTCTCCACCCATGGATCAAGAAGTCATCTTGATTTTGAGTCTTATAATTTAAGAGAAATATTTCATAAAATGATAGCTGTCATAGATAATGCTTCATGTGATGAATCTGAGCAAAGTAAATTGAAGACCTTCTGGGAAGGATTTACCATTCTAGATACCATCAGGAACATTTGTGATTTATAGAAGGGGATCAAAATATCAACATTAATAGGAGTTTGGAAGAAGTTGATTCCAACCTTCATGGATAACTTTGAAGGTTGCAAGAACTTGAGTGGAGGAAGTAAGTACAGGTTGGAGGAAGTAAGTACAGGTATAGTGGAAATCTGATGAGAACTAGAATTAAAGTGGAGCCAAAAGTTGTGACTGAGTTACTACAATCTCATGGATAAAGCTTGAATGGATGAGGAATTGCTTCTGATGGATGAGCAAAGAAAATGGCTTCTTGAGATGACATCTATCACTGGTGAAGACGCTGTGAACACTGTTGAAATGACAACAAGGCATTAAATATTATGTAAATTTAGTTGCTAAAGCAGCAGCAGGGTTTAAGAAGATTTATTCTAATTTGGAAAGATCTCCTGTGGCTTCAATGTTATCAAAAAGCAAAGTGACACTGTTACAGAAAAAAATTTCATAAAAGAAAGTTAAATTGATATGAAAAACTTCACTGTGGTCAAAGAAACTGCCACAGCCAACGTAACCCTCGGCAGCCACTGCCCCGATCGGACAGCACCATCGACATCAGACAACATCCTTTGCCAAGAAAGAAGTGACAACTTGCTGAAAGCTCAGATGATCATTAGCATTTTGGGCAATAAATTATTTTTTAATTAATCCATATACCTGTTTTTTAAACATAATGCTATAACACATTTAGTAGATTATAGTGTAGATGTAACAAATTCAGGAGGCAAGAATGTACAAACATCATCTCAGAATCAACTCCTACACCATTTTGATCAAGATTGTTACCAGGAACAAAGCAGAATCATGGTCAGAGTAAGGAGTTTCTGGAATATTGTATACAATTCTCACAAGATAAATTTATTAACACAAACACTATTACTCATTTAATCCATGCTAGTTCTAAGAACTTTCTCTTCAGAATTGGTGACCACATCTGAGTCATCAAATGTTTGAAACAATCTCCTCTTTGTCATTGAAGAGCTAACTCTTTACAACAAGCTTGTATGTAAGTTGTATTTCCATCTCACACTTAAATATGAGTAAATAAAATGAATGACAAAAACTCTGGGTTCTAATCAATTTTAATTTTTTTCTGTTTTTCTTTTAAACATATCTTAATAATATGAAAGGATATTACTTTGTGAATGATTGTTATATAACTGCCTATCTTTATCTTTTTCCTGAACCATTTTGCACAACTTAAAGAACTTCCCCTGAAGCTGCACTAATCTAATCAGTACTTTTAAGAAAAGGCATGTTAACCACAAGCTTAATGTTTTTCTTTTCTCCCCAAGACCTATTTACTGGCCAGTTCCATTACCTGTGTTAACAAATCTTACACTCTCCATATTTCCTCTCAATCCTGTGAGACAAGAATCCTCAAACCTTACACATCCCACTTATAAATGGGGTGTTTGCTCTTTTCCTGTTGTTTAAGTTGAGTTCTCTGTAGATTCTAGTTATTAGCCCTGTGTCAGATTCATAGCATGCAAATATCTTCTCCCATTCGGAAGGCTGTCTGTTCACTTTAGTTGTGGCACCCTTAGCTGTGCAGAAGCTTTTTAGCTTGGTTGTGTACCATTTATTTATTTTTGGTGTTGCTGCAATTTCCAACAGGGTCTTCTTTATAAAATCTTTTCCCATGCTAATTTTGTTAAGAATCTCCCCACACATTCTTCTAGAATTTTTATTGTTTCATGTCTTATGTTTAAACATTTTATCCAGCAAGAATCAATTTTTGTCAATGGTGAGAAGTGTGGGTCCAGTTTCAGTCTTCTATATGTGGCTAACAGTTCTCCCACCATCATTGATTAAATAGGAATTCTTTCCCCCAGTGCATGCTTTTGTTTGGTTTATCAAAGACAAGATGACAATATGTGATCTCTTTCTTATTTTATCTATGTGGTGAATTACATTGAAGGATTTATGTATATTGAACCAACTTTCCATCCTGGGATAAAACCCATTTGACCATGAGATATAAAGTTTTTTAATTTTCCTTTTAATTTTTTTATTGTTTGGGGTTCTTTGAGTGTACTAAGAATTAGGTTACACTGATTGCATTTGTTAGGTAAAGTCCTTCTTATAATTGTGTCCTACCCCCAAGAGGTGTGCCATACACTATAACCCCATCATCCTCCCTCCTTCCCTCTCACGTCTCCCTGGTTCCCCTACCACCCACCTTGAATTGATTTGAGTTTTTCTCTTATGAGGGTATGCATTAGATGATCTATTGGCTTCTTATTAGAATTGAGTATATTGGATTCTTGCTTCTCCATTCTTGTGATACTTTACTAAAACAAATGTGTTCCAAATGGAATACTCTTCAGCCATTAAAAAAGATGGAGACTTTACATCTTTTGTGTGTGGTATACATAATGTGTTGCTATATACCATTTGCTAGGATATTATTGAATATTTTTCCATTGATATTCATTAATGATATTGGCCTATAGTCTTTCTTTTTTGTTGTGTCCTTTTCTGGTTTAGAATCAGGATAATATTTGCTTTGTAGAATGTGCTAAGGAAGAGTCCTTCCTTCTCTATGTTTTGGAATAGGTTATGAAATATACATATTGGTTTCTCTTTGAAGGCTTAATAGAATTCTGCTGTGAAAACATCTGGTCCAGGGCTTTTATTTTTTTATTTTTTTGGAATATTTTGTATTATTGATGCAATTTCAGTGCTTGATATAGGTCTTACTTTCAAACTTCCTAATTCTCCCCGGTTGAGGTTAGGAAGGTGGTGTGTTTCTAGGTGTTGGTTCGTATCCTCTACATTTTTAAATTTCTCAGCATAGAGTTTTTTGTAGTAATTGTCAAGGATATTTTGTATTTCTGTGGTATCTGTTGTTATTTCCCCTTTTTCATTTCTGACTGATGTTACTAGCGATCTTATTTTATGCTTCTGATTAGTCTGGCCAAGATCTTATTGATATTATTAATCTTGCTGAAGAACCAACTTTGTTTTACTGATATTCCAAATGATTCTTGTGTTCTCGATTTCATTTAATTCTGCTCTGATTTTGGTTATTTCTTTTTTTTAATGATAGTTTTGGTGTTAGACTGTTCTGCCTTTTTCAGTTGCTTGAAATGGGTCCATTAGGTTTTTGACTTCCTCTCCTTCTGCTTTCTAGGTGAACAGAAACTTCTCTGAAGATGACAGATGAATCAACAAACACACAAATCATCATTGGCCCTAATCATCAGAGAAATACAAATTAAAACCACTTTGACATATCACTTAACTCCAGTGAGATTAGCTCACATCACAAAATTCCAAATCTGCAGATGCTGGCATGGATGCAGAGAGAAGAGAGCACTTCTGCACTGCTGGTGGGACTGCAAACCAATACAACCTCTGTGGAATGAAGTATGGAGAATTCTTAAAAAACTAAAAGTGGACCTCCATGTGATCCCACAATCCCATTACTAAGCATATACCCAGAAGAAAAAAAAATCATTTTACCATAAGAACAACTGCGCTAGAACGTTTACTCAATTCACAATTGCCAAGACATGGAATCAACCCACGTACCCACCATACCACGAATGGATTGACAAATTGTGGTATCTGTATACCACAGAGTACTTTTAATCCATAAGAAAAGATGGAGACTTCACATGTGTTGTGTTTACCTGAATGAAGTTGAAAAACATTCTTCTTAGTGAAGTATCACAAGAATAAAAAAAGACATATCCAATGTACTCAATACTAATATGAAATCAATATAGAAACAAATTCATGTCCACACAAGAGAAAAACACAAGTAATCCAGCAAGAGGGAAGGATGGGGAAGGAAGGAGGGCATTTGGCTGGATCTCACCTAATGTTTACAATGTGAGGTTGCTCAGCACACCCCCTGAGTGAAGGGTTCAACTGCAACTTGAACTTTACCTTAGAAATAAAAACCATGTAACCTAAACACTTGTACCTTCATATCAATCTGAAATAAAAACAAACAAGAAAACTCTCTGCTATTAATTCTACTCAGACTGGTTCCTTATAGCACCTTTCTACCTTTCAACATCTAACAAATTCTATTCAAAAACTAGTCAATTCTATTATAATTTCATCTCCTTCTTATAATACTTAATCACATGAGCTAATAACAACCCTCTTACACAAGTGGCATTTAGTTCTGAAAACACATTACACATATGTGGTCACCAGAGAAAATGTAAGATAGCCAATTACATTCAAATTGCAGATAGATATTACATGATTATATAGTTTAATATTATATAAAACAGTATATATTTTTAATATTATTTTCATTTTAGTACAAAAATATGAATCATAATTTATTCAATATATATGTATTTTATCAATTTATAATATATAGTTTATTTATTTATTTATTCTGGTTCCCACACCAGAAGTTGAACCTGAATTATTTTACATTAATTCAAATTCTATAATTTTTTGCCTTGCAACTGTTAAGTTTTATAAAGTGAATTCTACTTTAATCATCTTATTTCAATCACTTAATGCTATAATATTATTTGTGGATTTATGATTACATTTTTAGTTAAAATAATCTTTAGAAACATTACTACTAATTTTCATTTGGTTAATGAGATGCTAAGTCATTGTGTATTTTATGTTATATTCATGAATATGTGTAAATTACATATACAATTTGCTTAAAATTATAAACATATACTATAACAAAAATAATACACATTATTACATGGGTATTATGTTATGTATTTTAAATGGTACACTTTAAATTATAAGTAAAATTAAAATAGCCAGCACTTTATCCATAGCACTTTATCCATTGTGAAGGATTTTCTTCTATAGGGAACGTTTCCCCACAGGATGTTTCCTCTGTGTGTGATGCTGTGGTGTCACGAACAACCTATGCCAATTCCCAGATATCATCTCAGTTCCAGTGGCTGAGCCAAAAGGGCTCAAATTAAATCAGCCTTACAAAAATAGTAATGTGGACCTAATTTCATGTATTTCTCTTGCTAAGATTTGTCTCCTGAGCTTAGTACATCAAGAACAGGAAATTATTTTCACATTCATATTATTCACATAATTAATTAAATCAGAATTCAGACTCCTGTTATAAAGTACACCATAAATTTAAAAAATGTCAAGATCCAGCACTTCTTCTCATGCTTGCTATATTAGCGCTGCTGTAACCAATAGATACAAAAGTAATACAAGCAAAGCAATTTCTGAACTAGTGAATTACAGCTGATGAATAGGGTACTGGACACACCAGGTGAGGTTGGAAGCAAGTCCATTTCATTGTAACTGATCTTAACACTACTTAGCTTTTCTGGTGTCTGCTATTTAACTCAGACTTCCCATTTTTGAATTTATTCTATAATACACTAAGTGAACTTGTGAAAAGATCAGAAAAATTGAATGACCACAAGGACATAAAAAGGGGCTGAGAGAGCAATGTGTTTTTGATATTATGTCAGATTTCACTGACTTTTGTTTTATGGAAAAAAGAAAGAAAGAAACTGAATCCAAAATCTATTTAGGCAAATTAGTAGAACTTAGTTTCAGCCTCAAGTCTTTGGACAATCCTCAGGAATGTTGTTTGGCGTTTGACCTGTTTCTTCTCCTAGTTTGAATTTTACTCAGATGAAGTAGAGGCTTGAGAAAGCAAGGAAAAAACATAAAACTAAAATGAATGCATAAACCCAATCCTTTAGGCATCTTGAAAATTAATAAGCAGAATGATTTGGTTTGTTCAAAATGGATTGTGGACTCTGTGAAGGTACATTGCTAAGAACATCTCTAAGTATTTGTTTTAAATTTGGATTTTTAAACTCTTTTATCCTTGAGTTAATCTTTGCCCTTTGTACTTCCTGTGAGGAGTGAATGCTTTGTGGGTGGGAATCAGATGCTGCCTGGTCAGGGAGTTCTTCAATTCCTAAATTGTATTGTCTTCTCTTCAAGGTAACTTGGAGAGGGTGTACAGAGTTATGGACTCACAAAAAGACGGGCCTGGTAAGGGGACAAGTGCTATCCTACTAAGCTAAGCCCAAAGTCCCAGTGCCATCCCACGGAAAACTGGGCCTGACCATGTGGCTAAGGCCTGTACCTGGGATGGAACCCAGGGAGGCTGAGCTACTTCCCCCACGTCTTTCCCTGTACCCTAAGCTCTGAGTCCAGGATCTCACTGATCACTCTGGTGATGGTGGAGAGTGAGTCCTAGGCAGAGGAGGCACTGAAAGAATTCTCTATAGGCAAAGATGCAGCAATTGGAAAACGTTGGCTTATAACCCAAGTAAAAAATAAATGTCTCTATGTCTCCACTGATATAAAAAATTGTACAAAATTAAAGGGGAAAGAGACAAATATTTCTTTTTGTCTTTTCATGCAGAAGAATTTCAAATAATTTATGTAGATACTCTACCGTCAACAAGGTCACACATAACCCCCATTGCTCACATTGGGCTGCCTGTGGTTTCTTCCTTCATAACAGCACACTTTGGAAAGGGGGAAAAGGGTGAACTTTACAGCAAAGAAACTGGGTGGACACACAGCGGCCAACAACTGTGAATATCAACAGCAGACAGTCGTGTTGATCGTCTGCACCCTTGAGAGGGTGTGAGAGACTGGCACCTTACTTCTGTCTAATTGTGAGCAAAGTATCAGACAAAACTCCTTACCTGCACTCCTCAAAACTGATCAAAAACAAGGGAGGTCTGAGAAACTGTCAAAGCCAAGGGGACCCTGAGTAGCAAATGTAACACGTTATCCCAGGTGAAATCCTACAACAGAAAAAGGACATTAGGTAAAAACTGAGGAAGACAAAGTAAAGAATAGACTTTGGGTTTGTAACAATGTACCAATATTATTCCATTAATTGTAGCAAATATACCATACCAAGGTAAGTAATAAGGAGAACTAAAATCAGGATATATGGAAACTCTCTGTATTTCCTTAGTAATTTTTTTGTAAACATAAACAACACTAAAAATAAAGTTAAGCCTGGAAAAGTGGGTCAGCCACCGAGAAGAATCCAGCATAACGGACTCTGTGTGGCAACACTGCATTTTATCTCACTACGGCTCAGCAAGGTCTTGTTCCTGTTGGATGTAATTTTGGAGACAAAATAAATAAATGTACAGTGCAATAAAACCCAAGAAGGATAATAATAAAACTCTGAATGTTACTTTTATTTCACCTTGTAAAACCAAATCCTAGTCAATATAACAGTAGACAGTATACCCCTTTGAGTGGAATCAAATTAGGTGATTTACCTTTAGTGTGATAATTTCGACCTAGGGAACATTTATGCATAAGCAACCAAGGGCATCAATGCCTAATCAAATTCAATATGAGGCCAAATGTGTAAAATCTTCTTTGTACTTTTGACTTTGCTAAAAGAATGATGCTTAGAATGTCCTATTAATTTCATGTTCTATCCCAAAAGATATTCGTCTAGGGTAAATAAATAATCTATTCAAGCAGAATAAAAGTCAGAATTGTTTCTCCTGGGGACTCGCTTTCACTACTGAGAATGGAGTTCTCTCATACAAAATTGAATTAATGAAGAATATTTAGCTGGGATACCCAGCCCCTTCTTGATAATTTTAATTCACTGAATAGGCTGAGAGGGTGGAAGTTGAAAAGAATGTATCGCCCCCATCTAGAGTGTCACATGGACTCAACGGCTGCCCCAGTTATGGTACCTGGTTCTCTCTGTTTTGTTGTTTAGTTTCCTGAACATTCTCCATGACCAACATTTTTTTTTTATTATTTATTTACTTATTTATTAAATCATAGCTGTGTACATTAGTACGATCATGGGGCACCATACACTTGGTTCATAGACCGTTTGACACATTTTCATCACACTAGTTAATATAGCCTTCCTGGCATTTTCTTAGTTATTTTGCTAAGACCTTTACATTCCACATTTACTAAGATTCACATACACCCTTGTAAGATGCACCGCAGGTGTAATCCCATTAATTCCCCTCCCTCCACTTACCTTCCCTCCCTTTCCCCCTTCTCCCTATTCTTAGGTTGTAACTGGGTTATAGCTTTCATGTGAAGGTCCTACATTAGTTTCATAATAAGGGTGAATACATTGGGTACTTTTTCTTCCATTCTTGAGACACTTTACTAAGAAGAATATGTTCCAGCTCCATCCATGTAAACATGAAAGAGGTATAGTCTCCATCTTTCTTTAAGGCTGCATAATATTCCATGGTGTACATATACCACAATTTATTAATCCATTCGTGGATCGATGGGCACTTGGGCTTATTCCATGACTTAGCAATTATGAATAGGGCTGCAATAAACATTCTGGTACAAATATCTTTATTATGATTTGATTTTTGGTCTTCTGGGTATATGCCCAGTAGAGGAATTACAGGATTGAATGGCAGGTCTATTTTTAGATCTCTAAGTGTTCTCCATATATCTTTCCAAAAGGAATGTATTAATTTGCATTCCCACCAGCAGTGCAAAAGTGTTCCCTTTTCTCCACATCCACGCCAACATCTCTGGTCTTGGGATTTTGTGGAATAGGCTATTCTCACTGGAGTTAGATGATATCTCAAAGTAGTTTTGATTTGCATTTCTCTCGCAGGCTGGGCAAGGGACTTGAAGAGTAACTTCTCTGAAGAAGACAGGAGCGCGGCCTTCAGACATATGAAAAAATGCTCATCATCTTTAATCATCAGAGAAATGCAAATCAGGACCAACATTTTTATGCATGCTGCTGAGTGCTCACCTTGTATGCACACCCAGTAGGCAACAGAGTAGGAAGGCATTCAAAACGGATGGCTTAGGCGGTGCCTGTGACTCAAGGAGTAAGGCGCCGGTCCCATATGCCAGAGGTGGTGGGTTCAAACCTAGCCCCGGCCGAAAAAACAAAAATAAAAAAACAGATGGCTTGTTAAATGGTGATGCAATTTCCATACTTACATCTGTTAGGAGCTCTTGTGCCTGGCTCTCCCCCGGCTGGCCTTGGCAGGGCTAATGGATGGCCTCTAGTTCAGCCAAGACAGGCTCCTCCAGCCACGCCCTCCCATTGTCCTCATTCTCACACATCCATGACTTTGCCAACCTTGAAAACTGCGCAAGGCATTGGCACAATCACGAGTGATTTGTTCCTATAGACTCAGGTCTGGGCCAGTCACCAGCTGTGTTGCTCAGGGAAAAGCAGCTAACCAAACTCAGTTGCCAAGAATGTTGTTTGACAGTTGCTAAATTGAGCCAAAATTATCTCAGGTTTTTTTTTGTTCGTTTGTTTATTTGTTTGTTTGTTTGTTTTGGTATTTTCCAATACTTACTTTCTCCAAATTTGAGCAATTTATAAACGCCAAAATAATTCTGAATTTCCAAAGGATCATTTTTGTGCTACTCCACAGAAAGCTTGACACACCTTCACAACACCCTAAGAATTAGCTACGCTTGTACCAGGCCCATAGCAGGCTGGATAGGTGTGTGTCAAGATAGACACAGCCTGAGGCGAGCGTTTGGCATGGCTGACCCCCTGTGGTACCTCTCTGTGCCAGGGTCCACTATGGTGGACTCTAACAGATCATTGGAAAACATCAAGGGAGTTGCTGACCCATTTTCAGATCTCTAAAAGTTTATCATTTAGGACATTGCTTGCTGTTATATGCATATTAATATCAATTTTTTTAATTTCCAATAGTAAAACAAAATACAATCCTGTAAAAACCATATCATATTTTTGGATATAGACTTTTTCTTCTTGATGCCCACATAATCTTCTCAATCATTATGTTTACACTACCTAATCATTCACTAGGATCTAATCATTTCCTGTTGGCTGAAAAAACATGGTGGTTACAGATAGAAATTTCCCCTAGAATGTTCCCAGCTCTTCACTGAGAACTGACACCACATCTGACTATCTCCATATATTATTTAGGGCCATCATTATTGCCACATTAATCAACATATCAAAATATGTTAGTTTATCTCAAAAATGCAGCTGGTCGCATTTCTCGCATTGCTCGGAGCTGATGGTTTTTCTGTTTCCTTATTTTTTCGTACAGTGTCTCTGAATTTGTGTCACGATTAGAGGGAAAGTGGAGGGCACAGAAGATCCATGTGATGCCAAAACAATTGCTATTCAGTCACCATCCCGCCTCATTAGGAAGCTGCAGCTTCCTTGCCACTCTGGACAGATGGAGCGCTGGCTCGGTAATGCTGCTCCCGTGTTAATATCCAGTCATTATTAATGCAGAACATCAGCCCTGAAGTATAGTAAGAGCACTTTAGTTATTATAGTCTAATGAAGGATGGTATACTGCCATTTTAACAGTTATATTACACATTATAGAGGTAAAATCCTGGTGGGGCAATACATTAATAACAAGTAACGATTATTATGAAATTATGCCATTATCCCTCGGAACTGAGCAACGGCAGTGGCTGGACTTCTCAGCATCGAGAGCTCCTCGTCTCGCCATGCCACCTGTTGGCGTGCATGACCTGGGCCAACTAGAAGACCCTTAAGTGAAGACAAAGATGTGGCTTTATTTGGGGACAATGAGATTAGCAGCATGTGTTTCGTTTGGCTTTTTTTTCTCAGTTGGTGAGAAGTTGGTTTTTCATGTGCAATCATGTTTTTGAAATGCACAGTTTAATTGCATTCATGAACAAAACTTCATCGGACTTGATCATACTTGACATGACAGCTAAACAGTTTAAAGTGGTTTTTCAGAGATCATCAAGGACAAAGTTCCTTCAGGGTGACTGGAAGAATAGAAGGAGCCTCGGAATTTACTTGTTAGGTACAAGCTGCAGATACTGCCACCTGGAAGGGGAACAGGAGAGAGTGAAATGGAACAGTCACCTTGAAGCAAGGCAGGCTGAACATGTGTCAGTGAGGGATGTCGACAAGGGTCTGGGGGTGACAGAGGGGACACTCCCGCCAGTCCACCTTCTCAGAAGTGCTGTGTAGGCCACAATAAAGTCCCACACAAGGATTCGCACATGGGATGGGCTGGCCACTGGGCAGAGGTTTCCAGCTGTCCTTCCACAAGTTACATAGGTTTATTATAAATTAAACAGGAGAATTACCACTGGCAAAGTTTCTTTGACACTGATTATGGTGGGGAATTCTCAGCCGCTGGTGCAGAACCACTCGCCCCAGTCCTGCCACCTCCTTTTGGTCTCGTGTGCATCAGTCAAGACCTCCAGTCACATTTGTGGTCCTGAGGCTACAAACCTGAGATCTTCACACGCATGCTCTGTGCCCTGGACACTTTTTGCTTCTTTGTCTCTGTAAGGATGAAATAAATTAATGAAACATCACTCCCCCCTCATTGCCTGGAATTCAGACATACTTCCTCAATTGCTTGTTTTTGACTTTTTTATCATTTTATTTTTGTTTCTTGTGTGCATTGTTTTAGCATGGGAAATCCATCTGTCTTCTCCCAGAAGGCTTCTTATTAAAAATTTAAAAACCTTTTCCCATTTCAAGATTATTTTTAATTGCACCATATTCTTTTCTAAAAGCTTCCATGCGTACTCCATTCCTTTTTATTCTTTTTTTTTTCTTCTTCTTCTGACGGGGTATTTTCAAACAGCCTGTCTTTAAGGTCACTAATTCTTTCTTCTGCATGATCAGTTCTGCTCTTGAGAGACGGATTCACTTCTCAGTTTCTCGATCGAATCCTCAGCTCTAGAATGACGGCTTGATTTTTTTTCTTTCAATGTCTTGGTTAAAGTTTCTCCGATAGGCTCCCAAACTCCTTCTATGCATCTTGAAGTCTATTGAGCTTCTTTAGGACTGACTGCTATTTTGAATTTTTTCTGAAATATCCCATTTCTCCACCACTCCACATTCTGTCATTGGTGCCTTATTGAGTTTGTTTGATATCACGTTTTCCTGGATGACCGGGAAGTTTGTGGGTGCCCATCAATATCTGGGCATTAAAGAATCAAATATTTAATTTTAATCTTCACAGTCGGGCTTGTCTGAACCTATCCTTCATGAGAAGGCTTTCTGGGCAGTCAAAGGGAACTGAGTGTTGTGATCTAAGTCTTTGGCGCCTGACGCTGTATCAGCACTACTTATGTCCTGGCCCCAGACATGCTGGGATTCTTGCAGATTCCTAATGGTTACCTCCTTGGTGGAACTGGATAAGATACCAGAGAACTTCCTGGGTTAAGAAGAAAAATCTCTTTCTCTCTTCCCTTGCTCCCCTTGCTGTACTGCTGGAATGATGTGGGGCCCTCCCTCCCTCACAGCCACCAGTGCCAGGACGCACCTGCAGCCAACCCTTTCCCATCCAAAGCCCATGGGTTCTGTTGCCTGGAAACCTCTGATATTTATTCAAAGCCCAAAGCTCTTTAGTCAGCAGGTGGTGAATCCTACCACGACTAGTTTCTTCCCTTCAGGACAGAATGTTTCCTTCTGACCCATGGTGGGTCCAGAAATGCCATCCAGGAGCTAAGGCCTGGCCTCGGCAGCTTTAGGAATTGCTTCGTACTTTATTTTCACTATTTTTGAGCTGGTACCCAAGCTTCAAAGCAATATCTTCTGAATTCTTTCCTTTCCTTTCACCTGGTGGAGGAAGACTGTCCCCGAACTGTCCTTCCTGGCATTGGGGACCGGGTGACATGGGCACTGGCTTTGCTGCCAGTGCTTGTATCTCATGGGGTCATGTGCACACCAAATCCGCTGACTCTGATCCAGTCAAGTTCAGGAATTTCCCAGGGACTATGGCTTTTGTGGCCTGACTGCCCACAAACTTAGTCCAAACTTCAGGCTGCAATTTGTGTGCTTGTGGTGGGACTATCTGGAATTTAAGATTTAGGATAGAGAATGTCCCTGTGGCCAAGCTGTTCAAAATGCTCTCTCCATGGGCACCACAGGAATTCTACCCTGTGCTGTGTTTCCCTGTCCCAGAAAAGCCCCGAGTCTCTATGCAAAGTCCCATAGTCACTTCTATCTTTTCCTCCCACCCCCGGCACACAACTTTTCTCTCTATGCAGTTGCAGGGGAGGATGTCCTAGGATTACCGTTTCTGCCTTCAACAGTGCCTCTGTCCTTGACGTCATCTTAAATCAGGTAGTGTGACCGCGCTCCTGAGTTTTGGTCATTCTGAAGGGGCTTGCTTGAGGGGGTAGTGTTGAGTGCAGTGCTCCTGCAGGGAGACCTCGCCGCAGGCTTCCCCTTGCCCGCCTTGCCCTTGGACCTGTTCCACTGATGCTCAGTCTCCCAGGCCTCAGGGTCACAGATTTAAATGAGTATTACTTTCTGTTATGGCTTTGATAATATAGGAGAATTAGTTCAACTTCATCTGTCTTCCTTTTTAGACGTGTCCTACATCTTCCTGCATGCTTATTTCTCCAAAGAATTCTATAATCCTCTTGGTAGATGCAAAAACAGTGTTGCTTACACATTTACTGAACATCGTGGGATGTCCATTGAATACTGTGTGGAGAACGCACTGTAAAAATTGACTTCTTAACAGTGTTCTTGATAAAGTTTGTAATTTTCAATCCAGCAGTGTGACACTCATTTCCACTAACCTTCCTCCATGTCCCTCATTTTAAAGTTTTATTCTTCTACATCGTATACAGGCCTTGTACAATTTATATTGAATTATTTTATCAGTGTGTATCTTATGCCGTTATATTTTACTAACTGTTGCTTTGTTTACTTAAGCTATTGAGTCTTATATTAATTTTGTGCTCAACCGCTTACATAATTCTGTGATTGATTTTGAAAGTGTTTGGACTCGATTCCCTTATATTGCGTCTCTATGCAGCCCTGTCTCTCTCAGATACTCAAACCTGAAACCCAGGTATTTGTGTATTTGCCAACATATCTGAAACATAGGTTTCTTTGTTTCCTAGAAACTATTATTTTTATAAGTGCATTGGTTTATGTGGCTACTGCTCATTTCCAGCTACATAAACGAGAAATTAAAATTTGAGAAAAATTCATCAACAACTATCTTCTTCCTTAATTCTTGCCTACCACAAAGGAATGTTGTGAAAATTAAATAGACAATTCCCTTAAATTAGTTTATACTGATATACAGAGCAATTCCACACACGTGCTAAGGATTAGGATAATGTTTTATCTCCTTAGCATTCAAAAATGGAAAGAGATTATAAACTAAGCATGATGAGTGGACCTGTGTGTTTCCAGAACTGACATTGTATCTGTGAAATGGCAATTTAGACTTTCCATAAATGATATAGATTAGTACGGCAAGAGCAAGGCTTAGAGCTAAAGTCTAATAACATTCTCATGAAGGCTGTGTTTTTGAAATAGAGAGAGCACAGCGACAAAAGCATGTCTTGTAAGAATGAGCACATATCAATACATCTCACGTTTCAGTGACTAGACACGTAAAACTTTCTTCATGATTTGCAGTGTTCAGTAAGGCTAACAGATCCCACGCTAAGCACTGCAGGTATGAAGAATTTTATTAAGAATTTAGATCTTATGTAATTGCTAAAGATCAGAAAATCTGCCATAAAAATTAGGGAAGCTTCCCCTGGCTATCTCAGCCCGAGGCTCTGATGTGGGATTCCCCTCAGTACTTATTTTTTCCTGGGCGGCTCCCACTGCTCCCTCGAGGGCAGCAAAGTGGGTGACCCCTCTACCAGGGGAAGCTGTAACCCTGGTGTCTCTCCAGGAATAGAGCTATAACTGAATTCCTATCTGTGGCAAATTCTAGGCTGGAGACATATGGGGAAAAGGATTTGGGGTGCTGCCTTTTGGGCCTTGCTGACAACAAGGGGGAGCTCTCAGGAAAGGGGTGCAGGTGAGCGGACCAAAGACAGGCTGAAAACTCCCTAGGGGTGCTGTGCAGTGTGTGGCTTCACCGCACACAGTGACACGGGGGTTATGGTTTTCATCTTGTGCCTCCACTATTCCTTTGAGCCCCAGGTCCTCGGCATCATTCCTTAGACTATGGCAGGTGGGAGAGGTAGGTGTTACACCTGCTTCATAGCTGCCTTGGGCTGGATGTGATCACATCAGTGGCTATCAGTCAACAAGGAATGGCCTTAAGTTCTGGACGTCTGGGAGAGTCAGACCACATAAAAAGTGATAGAAAGATTTTGAAGTCCTGATGAAACACACTTACTATATGAAGGCAGAGTAGATACTTTTTAATTCCATTGCATCACACATCATAATACTTATTTAAATTTCTACAAATAATATTTACCTTACATTCTTATTTTTGCCTGTTAAAGAAAAAGTTTTGGCTATCACTGTTAGGCAGAGCTCATAGTTACCCCATGTTCTGCTAGGGGTATTTAGTTATGAAAGATAAAATAAAGAAGTACATTTCTGAGCCAGCTTCTAGTTGGGTCAGCCAGCAATCTAGTTGGGGATTTTGAGGAGTTGACTTAGGCTAGAAACATGATATGAAAGAGATAGACTAAAGTTTAAATGAATTAATGTTTATTTTCCTGCCTTTGGCCTAGGATTCTCCAAGCCAGATATTTTTATTTCTTGCACTTGGCAATGTCTGGTGCATTTATTTCAATGAAAATGAATGAAAAACCAGAAAGATATTTACTGTGAGAATGCTGGCCTATGCACCTGATCTTAAATGAATAATTGTTTTTTTCCCCTCCCTTTACAACCCTTGAAATTCTAACCAGATTCACGTCTTTATCTTTATCCAGTCACATATAAAATTAGTTTAATTTATTAAGTTTGAAAATCACATGGAGTTTACAGCAGGAAAAAAATGTTACAGAGATTCATGTACTATTTCCCCAAAGTGCCATTACTGGTTAAAGGTTAATTAGTTTTATTGAAAACCTCTGTTTTCATTGAGCTATTGCCTGAATAGACTCAGCTCTGGGCAGCTGGTTGAATTATCACTATCATGTGTTTAAGTTTTGAGTTTCTTTAGCCAGAATTGGAGCAGTAGTGTGAGCTAAGAGTTATACCTATGTCAAAGATTTTTTATAGATCATATATTTTCACATACTTTTTTCATTCTACAATAAGGTTGGCACAAAAGGGCTCACAATGCAAATGGCATTACCATAAAATTTTAGACAGAGTGTATTCAAAAGTTCATAAAACCAGATGGTGATAAAAATAGCACATTTTCCCATAATTAGAGATTTACTATGGCATTATAATTTCATTTCCACAAAGCAACTTTTCATACCTGGGGTTTTCAAGCATGTAATTGTGAAATGCAATTCAAAATGCCAAATGGAAGTGACACCTATAGAATTTCTCAATAGTCGTGTCAAGCACAAGCTGAGCTTACAGGAAATTGGGGAGTATTATTGCACTTAGCACTTTGTGTATCTAGGAAGAAAGCCTGGAGTGAAGTGATAGAACCTAAGTGAATTCCTCAGAGTGGTAAGCTGTGGCAGTTCCAAGGGCTTTTTAATGAATGTACAGACCTTGGTAAGGAGGGTCTGACGCTGCACCTGTAGCTGTGGCGTGGGCCGGGGGTCTGACACTGCACCTGTCACTGTAGTGCAGACCAGGGGTCTGATGCTGCACCTGTCACTGTAGTGCAGACCAGGGGTCTGATGCTGCACCTGTCACTGTGGTGCAGACCAGGGTTCTGACGCTGCACCTGTCGCTGTGGTGCAGACCAGGGTTCTGACGCTGCACCTGTCGCTGTGGTGCTGGCCAGGGGTCAGATGCTGTACCTGTCACTGTGGTGCTGGCACCCCTCAGGAATGCTCTGCCAGGTAGAGTTGATTCCTCAGGATCCACCGATTGCATTTGACAGTCACAAAGTCAGTTTCTAAGCAGGCACTGCCTCGTCCACAGCTACTCTGAGTTGAATTGTGCTGAATCTCCCAAAATTTCTGGTGAAGCTCTATTACCCAGCAACTTCGAATATGACCTTATTATCTTTACAGAGATAAGTAGTTAAGCTGAAGTTATACTGGAGTAGGGTGGGCCCTGATCTGATATGATCTGGACACAGTACACAAAGAGATACCATGTGGACAGGAATGCAGAGAAGGGGTGATGCTTCTAGAAGGCAGTGAGCAGCGAGGACTGCCAGAATCTCAGAGGGAGTGGCCAGGTTCTCTCTCAACCTCAGTAACATCAGACCTGACGACACCTTGCTCCCCCAGGTCTGGCTCCAGAACTTGAGCCGTCCATCTCTGTTGTTTCAGGTGTAGTTTGTGGTACTCTGCACTCCTAGCAACCCAGGACATTGAGATCGCTTCAACTGGAGCTGGTCCCCTTTAAATAAAAGGCTGCACTTTAAAATGAGCAGGGCTTACTAAGTACACAAAAATGTACATGGTTAGAATCAGATGTGTGTCTGTAATTCTGAATTCTACCTGATAACCATTCTGTCAATGATCAACATATTTTAATCAAGCACTATGCCTTCATCAATATAGAGTATGTGAAATTCCATAAATATTTTCAGATATCTGTTTTTTCTTGGTATACTGTGGACAAATACATAGTTACGGAAAATGAGCAATAAGATATAAATCCTGCCCTCTAGTTCCTAGATAGCAAAACTCTGGGAAGACGAAATTGTACATATGAAAATCAACAAAAACATGATAGCAAGGAGTATTGTGTAAGATGATTTTACTCATTAATTAGCACTAAGAATTTATGCATTATTCACTAAATTATGTCTCTTAGGAATGGATTATTTTACTGGAAATGAATAAGTCTCGACAAATTATAAAGGAACACTGTATGTAATATATTTGTTTGTCTTGAACGCTTCTGAAGGATTTTTGTTGTTTGTTGGTCTTGTGGGGAAAATTTGGAAGTCTTTTGCCTGCATTATTAAAGATACTAAGCTTCCACGGTGGTTGAAATTTCTTTGATATTGCTATAGATTGGCATTTTAAGTGAAAATGCAAAAAATATATATACACACAGAATTACATGCAATCATATAGAAGACAAGAGCCTGAAGTCACAATTAAAAGTCATAATTCTGTATTTCATATGGTAATTTCAAAATCTAGTAATGTTGCTTCTCTCAAACCAACAATTTAAATATATAAAAGCTCTCAGACACAATATGTGGACAGTGCAACCCAGCGACCGATACATTGTCAACATAATGTCTGTTGCATATTACATATTAACTACTGTACAGACACAGACAGTAGTTCAGGGATTGCCAGGGCTGGGGATGGGAATGGAGGGGTGACTGTTATCAGTTAGGATATCTATTTGCAGGGTGATGCAGTGAGCTGAAGAAAGCCTCTCACTCTAAAACATACCTACTTCTAAATCCCCAGAGCCTGTGAATTTCACCTTACATGGCAATAGATATGATTAAATTAAGGACCTTGAAATGGGGAAGTTATCCTGGGTTATTCTGATGGGCTGTGAATGCATTACATATATTCCTATAAGAGGTGGACTAAGGGAGGTTTCACACACACACACACAGATACACAGAAGGTGATGGGAAGATGGAGCAGAAAGAGATTTTTAGATTCTCGCTGTGAATACCTGGGTGATGCCATCATAAACCAAGGAATGCCTGCAGCCACCAAACCCAGATAAGGCGGGAAACAGAGCATCCCCAAGAAAGTCCCAGAGACTGTGCCTGCCAATACCTTGAAGTGAGCCCAAGGAAACTGATGTGATTTTTGGCCTCCAGAACTGTGAGGAAACAAATTTCTCCTGTTTTAAGATGCCAAGCTTATGATAATTTGTCAGAGAAACTCCAAGAAATTATACAATTAATGAAATGTCCTAAAATTGGATTATGAGTGAATTTTATACACTGTAAATTATTTTAACATATTAATAGGCACATTGAAAGTCTAAAAATCAAGGACATTTGCACCCAAATATTTATAGCAGCTCAATTCACAATCACAAAGATGTGACGACAACCCAAGTGCCATCAACAGATTAATATGTATACCAGGAATACTATTCAGCCATAAAAAGACGGAGACTTTATATCTTTTGTATTTACCTGTATGGATTTGAAGAGCATTCTCTTTATTAAAGTATCTCAAGAATGGAAAAGCAAGCATCCATGTACTCAATACTAATTTGAAACTTGTAGATGAACAACTAAAACCCCCCAAAAGAGACAAACACAATTAGATTCAAGAAGAGGAGGGGGAAGGGCCAGTAAGTTCCCACCTAACAGGTACAATGTAAGGGTATATGGCACCTCCTGGGTGAAGGACTCAACTACAACTCAAACTCTACCTAATAAATGGAAAGAATGTAACCTAACCTTAGATACTGTTATATTGACCCCCCCAAAAAATGATATGCAAATGTCTTAGCTATTTGGTGTTTAAAACTAAAACACAGCTGCAGTATTTTTCTTGTGATGTGCTTTTATGGCCATTCCAGTTATGTTTATGTCAGAACACTTTTTTCCAGAATTAAGTCTAATGTAAAGACTTACAAACTATATAGTAAAGCAATATTGAACAATTTTAACACATTTAGCTTAGAAGCTTAACAAAAAATGGTTTTCTTCTCTTCTTTTCTGCTTCTTTGAATGATTGGGTGAGTTCAAAAGTCTTGTCTTTGATTTCTGCATTTCTGAGAAAATGGAAGAATCACATTAAATTAGAAAATACCTGTGCCTAGAACATATGAGAAACTCTCAGAAATTAATATTAAGAAAAAAGCCCAATATATAAAATGGATGAAATATTTGAATAAACACTTTACAAAAGAACATATCCGGGTGGTAATTTAAGCACAAAAAGGACACTCCACACTGTTACTTAGATAGAAATGTTGTGTTTCGACTGTGCTGGTGTTTCCATGACTACATGTTTGACAGAACTCATAAACCTGAACACCTAAAAAGCATGAGGTTTCCTATTTGTAAGTGATGCCTCCAAAAACCTGACTCTAAGGAAAAACTATCAATACAAAGCGAACATAATCCTAAGAGGATGGCATAAATCAATGTATTATCTTAAATACTGAATAAGATAAAGAATAACAAGCATTCGTCTTGCCTTTCTTATATGAATGGCACCACCGAACAACTAACTCAGAGATCAGAAGCATTTCAACACCACTCTAATAAATGATAGAATCAAACTGTTAACACTTTATAAGCCCAGTGGATTAATAGACACAAACATTAAGCAGGAATAGTGAGGGCATCCCAGGAGCAGAGGCAGAGGGAAGCTTCCTCCTGCTGAAGGAGCGTCCCCCAGAGGCAGTGCTGCCAAAGGAATGGAATGAGAGACAGCTTGGTCTCTGCGACCGGCTGCCGCTTTCACAGGAGTGAGGAAGGCAGAGGTGAGGAAGGCCTGCAGAAAGAGTGTGCAGCAGCAACCCCGAGAAAAAGGCAGGAGCAATTCTCAGGTTTTGAGATAAATAAGTGGAAACTAAATGCAACGTTCCAACTTACATTCGTACAACAATAGAAAGAAATATTATTCTCATTTTACCCGTTAGCTCTCTGTAACATGCACATGTAGTAAAGTCCAAAGCAAGTCTGTACCTATTTTCCCTTTCAACAGCCCGTGTCCGTTGCAGAGCTCCTCCGCTTTTCCCTTTGACCTGGCCGTATCCTCCAAAATTGCTGGTTTATTTGAACGCTCCACTGGGTGAGACATTTTCGAAATATTTGAAACTATTTAAGGTTTCCAAATAATAATTTTTTTAAGTTCTTTTCTTTTTTTATTAAATCATAACTGTGTACATTAATGCATTTATGGTGTACGATGTGCTGATTTTATATACAAATTTGGATATTACGCAGCCATAAAAAAAGATGGAGACTTTACCTCTTTTATGTTTACATGGATGGAGCTGGAACATATTCTTCTAATTAAAGTATCCCATTCTTGAGCTACTTTGTTAAGTATCCCATTCTTGAGATACTTTAATAAGAAGAATATGTTCCAACATCCAAATTGTATATAAAATCAGCACATTATACCCCATAAAAATATTCTTCTTAGTAAAGTATTTCAGGAATGGAAAAAAAAAAAAAGAATGTACTCAGTACTACTATAAAATCAATTTATAATCACTCACACTTTCATATGAGAGATGAATCACAACTGTAGCCCAGGATGAAGAAGGGAAGGGGAGGGAGAGGGGAAGGGAGGGGGAGGTTCAATAGAGGGAGGGTTAAAGGTGGAACCACACCTGTGGAGCATATTGCAAGGGTACAAGTCAAATCTATCAAGTATTGAACACAAATGTCTTAACACTGTGATTAAGCAAATTAAGTGAAAGCTATGTTAATTTAAAAAAAAAGAATGAAGAAAAAGTGTCCAATGTACTCAGTACTATTATGAAACCAATATATAATCACCCACACTTTCTTACTAATGCTAAAAGTCTTTTTAAGGAACTATCAGTCAAATACCTACTAGAGCAATGATTTTCTTTTTTTTTTTTTAACTTTTTATTGTTAGGGATTCATTGAGGGTACAATAAGCCAGGTTACACTGATTGCAATTGTTAGGTAAAGTCCCTCTTGCAATCATATTGTGTCCTAGGAGGATCTTAGGTGTGCCTCAAAATTTTTGAAAATCATTAATTAAATTGTTTTCAAAAGAAGTTTAAAACACGGTAAGTATATTTGTTGTTTTATTCTTTCTTTGACTGACATAATTTAAGTGTACTATGGAAGTTTAATACAGGTTTAAGCATGCTACAAGATTAAACAGGTTGAAGAACACTGGGCTAGAGGCTTAGCCCATGATGTCCTCTTTGACATCAAGTCTAAAGAATTGATCTCATAGAAAGCTGGTTACCAGAGCCCAGGGAGGGTAGAGGGGAGGGCAGATGGGAAGACATAGGTCAATTGGGTATAAAGGGCCACGTAGATGGGAAGGTAAGTTCTGGGGTTTTACCTCATAGAAGAGTAACCGCGTTTAACACCATTGTACTGCACATTCCCAAATGGCTACAAGAGGGGCTTTCAAATGTTCTTACCACAAATAAATGTAAATGTATGAGGTGATGGGCATGCTCAAAACCCTGATTTGATTACTACACCATGTATGCATCTATTGTAACATCACACTCTGCCCATAAATATGTGGAATTATTATATGTCTATTAAAACATAATTATTTCACATGGAATCTCCAACCACCTGCAAGAGCATCTTGGAGAGGCTGGCAGGCCAGGTCGGCCCTGTACCTGCAAATGCCACCCACCTTTCCTCCAGTGTTTCATTAAAAAAGGGGAAAAAGTTTTAAAAAGAAAAGTTATTCAATGTAAAGGAGTCTCAGTTTGTTCTGAAATCTGCCCCAGTGAAATGCCACCACTGAACCCACTGAAACCCCTGAGACTGTCTTGATTCTCCCTCTGTCTCCCCCCACCCCACCTTCGTCACTGTCCTGTGACACCACAGCTTTTATATAACCGAAGTTCATTCACCACACTTTCCCTCTTTCCTGAGTTTATTCCACATGTCTACAGATGACAAGTTGTCTACAGTAGCTGAAACGACTTATCTCTAAAATGTCCTCCAATCTTAAATTTTTGTATTTAAAGGAAGATTTTTACACCCTGTGAATTATCTTCAACTTCACCAAAGAGGAGAACTGTGGGGGAGGGTGGATCCTACAGCAGGGTCTAAAACCCCTGGGTCTGCGTCCTATTTATCTTGGGCTGAAAACAGTGTCAAATTCCCCTTAACCAGAGTCTGGCTATTGATAAAATAGGAGTCCTTGTTATAGTTAAAATATTTCACCTGATACTGATTCCAGGGTGTTTAGAGAACTGTGACAGTGTTTAATTTTATAATAATGCCTGCTATTGTCCCTTTCTCCCAAAATTGCTATTACGAACTCTTCAGACTGTATAATTAATAGCACTTACCAGCTGAGTGTTGGCCAGGCTTTGCCTGAAAGGTTTTATATGGGGCAGCGCCTGTGGCTCAGTGAGTGGGGCGCCAGCCCCATATGCCGAGGGTGGCGGGTTCGAACCCAGCCCCGGCCAAATTGCAAAAAAAAATAGCCGGGCGTTGTGGCGGGCGCCTGTAGTCCCAGCTGCTCGGGAGGCTGAGGTAAGAGAATCGCGTAAGTCCGAGAGTTGGAGGTTGCTGTGAGCTGCGTCACGCCACGGCACTCTACCGAGGGCGGTACAGTGAGACTCTGTCTCTACAAAAAAAAAAAAAAAAGAAAAAAAAAAAGAAAGGTTTTATATGAATTATCATATTTAATTCTCAGACAACCATGAATTTCCATATATTTCATTTTTTGACAGAGAAATGAACTGTGGTAATCCATGCAAAGTCATTTAAATAGCTAACAAGCAGGACTGAGTTTAGCGCCAAGTCTGGGCTTCTCCAGAGCCCACCTCCTTAACAATGCAGTTTGTCTCCCAAGGCGCAGGCTCTGCAGCTCTGTTTAAATCAGTTCTGAAGCTGCCTCTGTGGTGGATTATCCTCAGAAAATACAGCTTCATGAAAGCCAAATACAGCTCACCCTACCAAGGCGTACAATACTGCAGATGAAGAGTGGAAAGGCCACTCTCTCTGATTTTCAATTGTAGCTGTTCACTTGGAGTGGAGAAAGGAAAGCACCGCTTGTGACTGGCTGTCCCCACCCAATGGGGCTGCTGCATGAGTTCTGAGCTCTCCGATTAGCCCAGGGTTGAGAGTCAGGAGAATTGAAGAGAGGAAGGCAATGGGAAGTTTGCATTCTTTTTTTTTTTTTTTCTAAAGTTAATTGTTCTTAAATTTTAGGTTAATATGGAAGCACATGCAATTAGGTTACATAGTTTTCTTTTGTAAGGTAAAAGTCCAAACCACAAAAGGTAAGGTTTGTGCCCTTCACCCAGGAAGTGTGCGTGTCACCATGGGAAGAATGCATTGGTGAGAATTTACCCCTACCCCTTATTTGAATTTAATCGAGATCGTCTCTTACGTGAGCATGTAGTTGTTAATCTACTGGTTCTAATTAAGTACCAGTACGTGTGTGCTTGTTTCTCCATTCTTGGGATACTTTTCTTAAGAGAACGTTCTCTAAACCCATCCAGGGTGTTACAAAGGTACAGATCTCTGTCTTTTTGTGGCTGCATGATATTCCCTGGTCTACATATACCACAGTTTGTTAATCCACTCATGTGTTGAAGGGCACCTGTGTTGTTTCCACATCTTTACAGTTGTGACTAATGCTTCTGTGGACATTCAAGTGCAAATGTCCTTATGGTAAAATTGCTTTTTTTGTTTTGAGTAAATATCTAATAATGGGATTTCAGGATCAAATGCAACTTCTACTTTTAGTTCTTAGAGGAATCTCCCTAGTCCTTTCCACAGAGGCTGTGCAGGAGTGTTCCCATCTCTCTGTACCCAGGCCAGCATCTGTTGCTTTGATTTTGTGATGTGGGCCATTCTCTCGGAGTCTAGGTGAGGTCTCAAAACGGCTTCGATTTGCATTTCCCTGATGATTAGGGATGATAAGCATCTCTTCATGCATTTGTTGGCCATTCATCTGTCCTCATAAGAAAAGTTTATATTCATACATCTTGCCTGGTTTTTTTATGGGGTTAACTAATCTTTTTTTATTATTATTATTAAATCATAGCTGTGTACATTAACGCGATGGTTTAACTAATCTTTTCCTGTTGATCTGCTTGAGTTCTTTGTCGACTCTGGTTATTAGCCCTTTTTTGGATTCATAGCATGCAAATAGCTCCTTTCATTCCGCAGCTCCTCTCTTTGCATTGTTGATGTTGTATTTAACTGTTAAGAAGCTCTGTAACTTAATGAAGGCAGAATATGATTGTCTTAACACAATAACTAAGAAAATGCCAGGAATGCTGTGTTAACCAATGTG
Organism: Nycticebus coucang; assembly: GCF_027406575.1. Classification (NCBI taxonomy): domain Eukaryota; kingdom Metazoa; phylum Chordata; class Mammalia; order Primates; family Lorisidae; genus Nycticebus; species Nycticebus coucang. The sequence continues at coordinate 67,774 of NW_026515591.1, read as the reverse complement.
ATGAAAATGTGTCGAACTGTTTATAAAACCAGTGTATGGTGCCCCATGATCGCATTACTGTGCACAGCTATGATCTAATACTAATAAAAAATAAATATATAAATAAATAAATAAAAGAAGCTTTGTAACTTGATCAGGTCCCATTTATTTTATTTGTGTTGTGGCTGAGATTGCCAGCCATTCTTTCCTTAGGCCAAGAAGATTAAGAGTTTTCTCCCACTTTCATCCACAGTTTTTATACTTTTGTGTCTTAGATTAAAATCTTTAATCCACAGTGAGTTAATTTCTGTAAGTGGTGACAAATGCAGGCCCAGTTGCATTCCTCACAACTGATTCACCACTTCTCACAGCACCATTTATTGGATAGGGTTTTCTTTCCCCAGTGTATGCTTTTTTTTTTTTTTTTTTTGCTTTGTTAGAGATCAGATGGTGACGTGAGGAGGTTTCCTCTCCAGGTCATGAAGTTTGAGTTCTCATTCCCACACTCTCAGAACATCCTGAAGCCATCATGCAGACAGCGTTTGCACCTTATTTCTCCTGTGGGGTAACATGTGGATTGGGAGCAGCAAGAGGGGACACAGTAGCAAACCATGGAGTTCAGCCAAAGTTTTGCTTCTGCAAATTACACTGAGTGGGAGTCAAGTCATCAAGTCATCTTGGACGGGTGGGAGTAAATCATTACTGGATGAATTGCTTCTGAAGGGATGGGAGATTTCATGTTTCTCCGGTTTGTAGGCAAGAAAAGCTTTGTTAGTGATGCATTGGGGGGCTTTTAATATGTTCTGTGAACCCCCCAGGTGGTAATTCTGTACATAATAGCAAATAAAATTATTGACCTTGGGGATTTAGTCTGTGTTACTATTAAATCACTTTCATGCTATTGCTTTAGGGAGGGTCCAAAAGTCCTTTCCTGAGTTTTTGATAGATCCCTTTCCCCCAATCATACTGCATTTTCCTTTAAAATTATTGCCTATATTGCTAGTGCTGGGAAACATTATATATGAGTAAAAGCTTCCCAGTTTCCCATAGCCAACTTTTCTTTCTGTTGGAATAGTCTGGTGTGATAAGCAGTAAAAAGCAATGTGATCCATTGAGAATACAGAATAAAGTCACCCCAATCCATCCTGATTTTTAGTATCAAGGTTTAGGTGGAAAGAAAGGTCTCTATTCCTTTTCCCACAAAGTAATGTGCCACGTCCTGTGGACCTTGCTCAGAAACTGTCTAGAGGACAGAGGCTGCTTCAGCGTTTGTTGGCATGAGCTAGGGTTGGTCCCCTTTTGCCTAGCCTGGAAATGCTGCAGTGGGTCTGCACAGAACATTAAAATCAGAAGGCTATGAAGTGTGAGTTCCTTTCCCTAATCTACCACTGGTTTTCACCTCAATCATTCTCTGACACAGAACATCTGTTCAGGAGCTGGTTGGTCCCCACTTCACCCCCCCCCCAACAGTCTCCCCAGTGGGAGAACAACAGACCTGCCTCTGCACCAGCCCAAAAGAAGCCCAGAGAATTTTCTTTTAGCAGGTGCTCCCCGAACTACCATTAGTGTGATAACAAAGTAGAGAGAGAGAAAGACAAAGGGAGAGAGCCACAAACCATAACTGCTTCCTGAGCCTCCAAACTTCATTAGTCAGTGTTGTGACTGATACTGAAGTCCATGATTTTCATGAGACAGATGTGTTATTTAGTGTAATTTGCAGAGGGTTTCACACCACAGCGAAGAATAATTCATACATAATGAAAAACATTAAAATATCCAAATAATCAGTGTGAAAGCTGCCGTTTCTGTCACTAAAAATTGTCAAAAATAAAAACAAATAAGAAAAATATGAAGGAGCTCTAAAGCTCCACTTTATTCCATTTTTTTAAAGGTAACTTTCACATCCTGATTGGAATCAGAATTCCTAGAAATGCAGCCTGGATACAGACAACGCGAAAGACGAACTCTAATCCTATCATGATGAGCGGGGGCCATAAGGCGAGCCCTGTCTGTCTGCTGAGGGAGCAAGGACAGATTCACCTGCCATACCAGGGGACAGGCCAGGTGCATGCTGGGTCCTCATAGAGCTCATGATAGGAAGGTAATGCCCTGGACTGCTAAAGCGCCAATGACCCTCACACAGGACACTGCAGGACATACACATAGCTGCAGTTGCTTCTGTGCTGCACCTGCTGAACAGCCAGATGTGGCCTCCAGGCTCACATGACCTGCGATCAGTCTCTACCACAGCATCTACTCCATCGCCCCAGAATTGTGAAAGGCCCAGGGTGCAACCTCGAAGCTGACTGAGTGTCATGGTTCGCATGCACCACAAAGTTTCTGATGAAAGCCATGAGCCTCCCTTCCAAAGAGGGAGAGATGCTGGTCCTGTGTGCTGTATTTGTGAAGACAATACCAGAGAGGGGAGGAGATGTCCGCAAGCCTTGGGCCTCGTGATCTGGAGTAACCAGGAGATGGGTTCGCTGCGCAGAGAGAGAGGAAACTAGCATTATATTAGTCACCACATGTCCCAGAAGTGACAGACCCTCTGAGTCTGATTTCTCATTTAATCCTCACTGCAGTCTTTAGACGTGGGCTGTACTATCTGTCTGTGCCCACTGAGGAAACCGAGATTCTGAGACTCTGCAGCTTTCCCCTAACTCTCAGCTAGGAGGTGACAGAGGGCAGGACCCAAATCATGGTCCACCCTGGAGTCTGAGCTCTTCTACACATTGTATTTCCCTCTGTGAGGACACAGTGAAGGTTAAGCCTCCTTGGAGTCCTTTCCCCAGTGATCCAGACTTTATCTGCAGAACCTCAACTATTTCAACTACATTCAATACACAAGATATTCATGGGAAGGAAGGAAGGAAAAAAGGAAGGAAGTTAGTTTGCGAGCCCTACTCACGCTGCACCTCCCAGCATCAGATACTGCCTTTCTTTCTCGTTTTACTGATACTGGCAGGTTTTCCCATTGATGAACGTCTTTTCTAATGTTTTTGGCCCCATGAATGTTCTCTTTTGTGAAGTATCTGTTCAAATCTTTTGCCAGATTTATTAGCTCTTCTGCTTTTATTTAAGTAAATTGGTGTGTATGAGCCCTTTTTCAAATATATGTATTGCAAATATCTTTTCACAGTTTGTGATGTGTATAAATGCTGTAAATAATGTCTTTGATGAATATAAGTTCATAATTTTAACACAGCCTGGTTTATTGCTATTTCATCCTGTAGGGATAGTTTTTCATCTGTGTCTATTCTCTTTGAAGAAATCTTTACTGGGAGATGTCTATGGCTCAAAGGAGTGGGGTGCTGGCCCCACATACCAGAGGTGGCAGGTTCAAACCCGGCCCCAGCCGAAAAAAAAAAAAAAAAAAACTGCAAGAAAAATAAAATAAAAGAAAAAAAAAAGAAATCTTTGCTGACTTCAATGTCTTGAAGATTTCTCCTTATTTTTTTCTGAAAAATTTTGTTATTTTATTTCTACTTCCTAAGGCTATATCTGAAGTTGATTTTTGTATATAATTTTATGTAGGTAGTCAACACTTTTTATTTCCATATGGACAGCCAATTATATCAAATCTATTTTTTTCAAAATGCTTTCTTTCCCTAACTGCAAAGCTGAGTCTTAAATCACAAGATCATATATGGGTGAGTTACTTCTGAGCCTTCTATTCTATTCCATTGATGTATTGGCCATAATTACTATAGCTTCATAATAAATCATTATATTTGACTATTTAAGCTCTTGTTTGTCCTTATCCAAAATTGCCTTTTCTGGTCCTGATCTGAATTATGTTTTAATAGGACAATATAGATGTCATGATTATAGAATTGGAGTAAAGGAAACAACTGAAGAACAGGAATATTGGTGAGAAGCACCATCTGCAGATAAGAGAGGATGGCTTGGACAGGGTATAGTGATGGAGACACTGGCAGTGGATGGATTTTGGAAATACCTTGGAATCACAGCAACAGGGTTTGCTGATGGATGGGATGTGGACAAGTAAAGATTTTGCAGAGTGGGGCCGAGCAAAGAGATGGATGGAGATGTCATTTATTGAGGTTTGGATGACTTAAAGAAGGATATCAAAAATTTCCATTTTGAACATCTAAAATTTGGAATACAGGTGCAAATGATGAGTAGGAAGGTGAGTATTGAAGTCTTGAATTCCCAGATGGAGCAAGACATTTAGGCATTTACAGAGTAAGAAAAGGATTAAAAGCCATGAGCTCTGTTAAAACAGGTGCTAACTCCAGAAAACTAGTAGTCATGCTGACTCACCCTTTCTCTCATCCCTGCATATCCAGGGTATCCCTACTTTTCACCCCTATTTGCAAACTGTCTTCTGCATTGACAGGATTACATAAACATTTTCTTTAAAGGGCCAAGAAGTAAATATTTTAGACTTTTATAGTCACCTGTGGTCTCTGTTGCCTAGTTTTTCTTTTTTACAACATTTGAAAAATGTAAAAACCATTTTTATGTCTCTGGCCAAAGAAAAACAGGACTTGGTTAGATTTGTTCTGTGGGCCATAGCTCACCAGCCTCTGGCCTAAGCCATCATTAGCCCTCATTGGGATTCACTAACATTCTCTCTTCTTGCTCACATTCTTCTTGTGTAACGTCTTCATCATAGACAAGCCAGAAGTATGGTTACCTAATAAAAATCAAGGTCAGAAGATGGCACTTGCAGGGCTTCCCATTGCAGTGTCAATAAAATACATCGTATTAGCACAGCCTCCCAGATTCTAAATTGGGGGGCCGCTGCTGAGGAATGCATACCTTGGACACGGCCCACTTTTGTAAGTAAAGCTTTATAAAGCCTTATAAAGACATTTGTTTATACAGGTATATTGGCTATGGCTGCCTTCCCTCTGCAGGCAGAGTTGAGTAGTTGCAGCAAAGACAATGTGACCCATAAAGTATAAAATTTTTACTAACTGGAGCTTTAAAGAAAAGTGCATGGAGCCCTGCTCTAAAGCATCAGACACTTCTGCAGGCCTCTTCAAATTGTCCAACAGAAAATTGAACCCAAGTGTAAACTATGGCCTTGAATTAATAACAATGTATCAATGTTCATTCATCAATTATAACAAAGGTACCACAGCAAAATATTAATAATACAAGAAAAGGGGGAGGGAATGAGAGGGAAGATGAAAAGGGAGCTCTCTGCCCTGTCTGCAAACATAAATCTGCTCTAAAAAACTGTTTATTATTTTTTTTAAAGTACATTCTCTAATATACTGACATGAAATATGGAGGTATAGAATATAAAGAATGGGTCATGAAATAAATGCAACTATAATGAAAATTATAGTGGTATTTGTACCAACTATAATGGTATGTGTAGAAAATAATTAATTCATAATTTAGTTCATTTGATACAACTCCCACACTGGATTTTTTTTTCAAGGGATCCAGGCATATATTTCTATCAAGAGAGATTCCAGCTTTGAGCCCTACACTCACAGCAGAGGGTGGCAAACTGGCCCATGGACCAGTGAAGCCTACTGCCTGATTTTATTTAATCTTCAATCAAAGAAAAAAATTAAATTTTAGGGACGATAAGCATTTTTCATGTGTTTCTTGTCCATTCTCATCACCCTAAGCATCAGAGAAATGCAGATAAAGACCAGCTGGAGATAGCAGCTAACCCCAGTGAGAAAATCCACAGCACAAAATCCCCAAGCTGCAGGTGCTGGAGTGAGTGTGGAGAGAAGGGGACACTTACATTCTGCTGGCAGGACTGCAAACTAGCACAGCCTTTTTGGAAAGTGTGGAGAATCATCAAAGAGCTAAAAGTAGACCTTCCATTTGATCCTGAAATCCCATTACTAGGTATCTACTAAGAAGAAAAAAATCATTTTACTATAAGGACATTTGGACTCAAATATTTATAGCAGCTCAATTCACAATCACAAAGATGTGGAAACAACCCAAGTGTCCATCCAACCATGAATGGATTAATAAACTATGCTATATGTATGGAATACTACTCAACCATAAAAATGATGGAGGCTTTATATCTTTTGTATTTACCTGGATGGAGCTGAAGAACATTCTCCTTAGCAAAGTATCTCAAGAATGGAAAAACAAGCATTCCCTATACTCAATACTAATTTGAAACTAATAGATGAATAACTACAGGCCCACATGAGAGGAAAACATTAAATTCAAAAGGAAGGAGGGTTGGGGGAGGGGCTCAGTAAGGTACACGGTAGGGTACATGGTACACATCTTGGGTGAAGGATTCAAATACAACTTGGACTTTTCCTAACAAATGTAAACAATGTAACCTAATCACATATACCCTTATATTAATCTGAAATTTAAAAAAATAAAAAATTATAAATGACTTTATAACATCTAAAGAAAACAATATTTTGTGATACCCCCAAATTTTATCAAGTTCAAAGTTCAGTGTCTAGAACTATATGGAAATATAATTAAATACCTGCATAAAATACTCAATTTTCCCTTTTAGCCCATGAGACCCAGAATACTGGTCTTTATACAGAAAAAGTTTGTTGGCCCTAATTAAAAGACTATATTATATTATGAAAATTAAAATTTGTCCAAGTATTTGTCCAAAAATTAAAATTTGTCCACATTGACAGCCTTCTCACTTGAGGTCCCGCATTTATGGCTGGTCCAGCAAGACCAAAACTCTAAACATCTGTATAACATCAGTTCATTATCATCAGCGAAGCCCCAGGGAACCTTTTTATATCCTTGAAAAAGAACACTTCACCTGAATTCCACTGGAGTGTTGAGATGTGTGCTACTGACAGAGCTAGAAATAGACATTTGGAGTCTGGTGAGGATTTGAATAATAGCAACACCTAGGTAAAAGAAAAGACAAATTAATAATTTTGCTAACTCTTTCCTCATATTTGCACAAACACAAGAGATAGCATGCACAAAGTGCCGCCCGAGTAATGTGGATTATATACTTTCCTTTCTTTGGATCCAAATGTGTAGTTGGTTCTGGAAGTGTTCATTAATTAAGAAGGAATTGCAATTTGCACACGGTACCTGAAGAGTAATTTGCAATAATAAACAACTCAAATAGTCTTAAACTTGTACAGTCTAAAATATTCTTAAATTCATACAGTTCATAATACTCTTAAATATTTAGTCTGAGTAACAGGCTTGACGTATTATATTGATTCTTCATATGGGCATCTATAGTTGGAAAAAGTTTTATCAGGACAGCAGGTGGGGGATACACATTAATTCAATAGAAAAGTGCATTTACCTCAGTAGAAATTTTAAGATCCGTATATACTTATCTCATTGAAACATATCAGAAAAAAAATAAAAATACCTCACATAGCCTTACTTCAGGGACCAATTAATAAAAGTTTTGTAGGGTGGTGCCTGTGGCTCAAGGAGTAGGGCGCCGGTCCCATATGCCGGAGGTGGCAGGTTCAAACCCAGCCCCGACCAAAAACCACAAATAAAAAAGAGAAAAGTTTTGTACATTTATATACTGCAACCTTGCACTAGGTTGCTGGTAGATCCACAAGGTGTGACAATTAAGTTTGTGAACTCATCCTAGAAGAAGTGCTACACGCCTGCCGCATTGCTGAATATCACTACGGTCATCTTCAAAGTCTTCACCTTCGGAATCTGTGCTCTGATATCAGTGCCTAGACCAGGCTTCAAAGCAATTTTGGAACTCTTTCACTGGAATGGCCATCAAAGCTGTCATCATAAGAGGTCTGAAAATTAAGTTTGTGAACTTATTCTAGAAAAAGTGCTTTGAAGGTGGACTAGGCTGTGACATCTGGTGTTGTTGCAGCTTCCCAAGGGGAGCACTTTGTAGGGGACTGTGGTGATATTCAGCAATGAGGGATGTAGCATATTTTCCTAGGGACGTTTGTGGACTTAATTCTCTGGTAGCACTAAGTTCAAAGGTGCATTATTCAAGAGCATGGGGTAGGCGAGTATCCCTGGGCACATTGCTTATCAGAGACTGAAACTTTTCCTAGATTATTTAGAAACTTTTTAACCAGGAACATATACCTTTGAAAAATATACGTATATTTCAATTCTGGAAATAAGAGGTTATGTGAGCTTAGACCCATCAGTCAATAAATCTGAAATGCTGGGTTAGAATTAGAAAGCCATCTTGTACTAAAAATGGCCCATTTCTCCCTGAGCTGTTCTCTAGTCTAATTTTCTGCCTGCATTTTACTTCTGAATTCCATGAAAGATTTGTGGAATACTATTAGCTATGGTTGAGGAATGACTTTCATGATAAATTCTTGTTCTTAGCCACCTCTAACTTCTTGAAAATATTAGCCTAAAATTTCTCTAGCTGTATTCAAGCCAAAGACAATTTTCACTGGAAACAGAAGGAGAAAATATTTGCCTTATCTCCTATTAGTTATTTATATATAAATCAAAAGATTTTTTTAATGTCCTGGAAGGAAGCAAAAGAGTACATTCCCATACATTTTTTTTGCAGGAAACCTGAAATGGTTTGCACTAAATAACCTTTAAGTTGGTATAGTTTTGCAGGTAAGCAAAACAGAATAGCAGTAACTGAAACAACAGTGTCTTTTGGTTTTTCTGTATGTATGGAACCATTGCGTAAATCTTTTCATATGCAAACACACCTCAATAGTATTTGTTTCTAATTATAGCAGGAGGTCAATATGGTATGACCTCATATGTTTACATTGTTTCTCTCTCTCTCTCTCTCTCCCCCCTCTTTCTCTCTCTCTCCATTGTATCTAATTTTGAAAATGTAATGCACGGACAGTACAAAATTTCAATGAAGTAAAAGAGCAAATAGTGAAAATGAATCTCTTCCACTAACCTAAAGGTGCATCTTTCCAGAAATATTATCTACACTTAAAAGCACGTGTGCACTTCGTGCTCCAGTGGATTTGTGTCTCTTCTGCATCGCAGTCCTGGTAGCTCAGAAAGCTTTTGCTATGATGTCAGTTAAAAGAGTAGACCCATGCATGGGTGAGCTCTGTGTGCTGGAGACTGGTTTCTTTATTATCTCATCATTCAGCTTCCACTAGACACAGTCACTGTGAATGTCCTCAGTGAAGGGAACGCTCCATCCACTTACACTGCTTCCACCTGCTCACTCTGATGGAATGTGGCAATGGATACCAAGACCTTGCCTTCTTACTGTCATTCTTTGCAAAATCTGGACTGCTCTCCTCTGCCAATGTGTCTAACAGAGATATTGAGATTTCTACTCACCTTCATCCTAAACATTCACCTTTTGGACTCCAAAATAACTTACCCATTCACCCCGTCCTCAGAGGCAGTGGAGACAGGTTCAACTGCACAATGTTAACAAAATAAGGATGCGCTTGGCGTTTCCCATCCATACTACCCTGAACCTTCAACCAGAGTGTCGGGGTCTGCGCAGGGAACGGGCAGAGACATACAGACACTGCTTCATCCCCACAGCCTACACCCACCAGTGCTGAAGGGGAAGGAAGAGGAGTAAGGCAGCATATGGACCCCTCACTGCTGCAGCTCCCTGGAGCCACCAGCCTGGCCTGACCATCCACGGGTGAGACAGTAACTTTGGGATGGACAAAAGATTGAGTGTTTCAATTGAATGCCTATGTAAAAGCTAGTGGATATGGGCAGCGCCTGTGGCTCAAAGGGGTAGGGCGCTGGTCCCATATGCCAGAGGTGGCGGGTTCAAACCCAGCCCCGGCCAAAAACAACAACAACAACAAAAAAAAAAAAAAAAAAAAAGAACAAAAGCTAGTGGATATGGTCAAAATGACATTCCAGGATCAGCAAAAAAATGGGGAAGGGAGACTTGACATAGCACAGTTAGTGGCAGCAATGGAGAAAACCAGCCATGCCATGGACTATCCCTACAGAGTCCAGACAGTTGACTAGATATTTCTGTAACCCCTGACTTAGGCGTTAGGGAGAGGTGGGTAGGTAGATAACTGTTCTTGCCAATCTATTTATACCATTTTTCAATCTACTCATTAAAATATTTGATTAGAGATTGCAGACCCAGTTGTATGTTGAGATACATTATTTTAGTCTTTTAAATGTATTGCCCAGACTTCTTCACTTTACACACTTTCTGTGTCTGCCACAGAACTGTAAAGCGCACTCCCACGCACACACATGTGAGAACACAAGAAATTCAGGCATCGCATCAGTATGAAACACATTGCTTGTTAAGAAGTCTGGATGTTGCCAAAGCATGGTTGTGGGTGGGATTAAGGCAGGAAGCCACATGGTGGGGGCCACAGATGCCGCTCTCCGATGGTGATCTAGCTGCAATATGGGACAGAGTGGGGTGGGGGGAAGGAGATAGCAGTACCCCCAGACAGAGAGCCAACAAGGTACCTGTGGGGACCAAGAAGAGCAAAGGTAAACCTGGAAAACCATTTGGGGGCAGCAGAAGCAGGTGGTGACACTAACTGGATGGAGGAAGGAGTGGGTGGGTAGCGGGTAGATTGTACTTTGGCAGATTGTGCATCTGAATACAGAAATGAGGACTCAGTCAAAAGAAGCACAGTTGTGGTGCTATTATTTATTTTTTTATTAAATAATAGCTGTGTACATTAATGCAATCATGGGGTACAATGTGCTGGTTTTATACACAATTTGAAATATTTTCATCGAATTAGTTGACATAGCCTTCGCAGCATTTTCTTAGTTATTGTGTTAAGACATTTAGTAAATTTCATGTGTACCCTTGTAAGATGCACCGTAGGTGTGGTCCCACAGATTACCTCCCTCCACCCATCCTTCCTCCTCCCCTCCCCTCCTTCTCCCCTTTTCCCCTTCTTCTTGGGCTATAATTGGGTTATAGCTTTCATAAGAATGTCTGCTTGCTTTACTTACTGTTTTCTTCTCCCATTCTGAGTGTTGTCTGCTTGCTTTACTTACTGTGTTCATAAGAAAGCTATAAATTTGATTCATAGTAGGGCTGAGTACATTGGATACTTTTTCTTCCATACTTGAGATACTTTGCTAAGAAGAATATGTTCCAGCTCCATCCATGTAAACATGAAAGAGGTAAAGTCTCCATCTTTCTTTAAGGCTGCATAATATTCCATGGTGTACATATACCACAATTTATTAATTCATTCATGGGTCGATGGGTACTTGGGCTTCTTCCATGACTTAGCAATTATGAATTGGGCTACACCAAACATTCTGGTACAAATATCTTTGTTATGATGTGACTTTTGGTCTTCTGGGTATATACCTAGTAGAGGAATTGTAGGATCGAATGGTAGGTCTATTTTTAGATCCCTAAGTGTTCTCCAAACATCTTTCCAAAAGGAACGTGTTAGTTTGCATTCCCACCAACAGTGTAGAAGTGTTCCCTTTTCTCCACATCCACGTCAACATCTCTGGTCTTGGGATTTTGTGATATGGGCTAATCTTACTGGAGTTAGATGATATCTCAAAGTAGTTTTGATTTGCATTTCTCTGATGATTAAGGATGATGAGCATTTTTTCATACATCTGTAGGCCGTGTGCCTGTCTTCTTCAGAGAAGTTTCTCTTCAAGTCCCTTGCTCACCCTGAGATGGGATCACTTGTTCTTTTCTTGCTAATATGTTTGAGTTCCCTATGGATTCTGGTTATTAAACCTTTTTCAGAGACATAACCTGCAAATATCTTCTCCCATTCTGGGGGCTGTCTGCTTGCTTCACTTACTGTGTTCTTGGCTGTGCAGAAGCTTTTTAGTTTGATCAGGTCCCAGTAGTGTATTTTTGGTGTTGTTTTAATTGCCCAGGGTGTCCTCCTCACAAAATATTCACCCAGGCTGATTTCTTCAAGTGTTTTCCCTGGAATATCCAGCATCCTTTCATGATCAGAACACTTAAGAAATTTGGTATAGAAGAGACATTTTTTAAACTGATAGAGACCATCTACAACAAACCCACAGCCAATATCATATTGAATGGAGTTAAATTGAAATAATTTCCACTCAGATCAGGAACCAGGCAAGGTTACCCATTCTCTTCACTGTTTTTTTTATTTTTTTTCTTTTCCAGTTTTTGGTCGGGGCTGGGTTTGAACCCACCATGTCCGGCATATGGGGCGGGCACCCTACTCCTTTGAGCCACAGACATCACCTGTCTCCACTGTTTTTTAACATTGTAATGAAAGTCTTAGCTATTGCAATTAGACAAGAAAATGTGATCAAGGGTATCCATATAGGGTCAGAAGAGATCAAACTTGTGGAGCTTTTAGAATGGGAATGTCTCCAGTGCTTGCTGGATATCTGGGAAGACCCAGGGGGTTGGATGTAGGAGGCAGACCCCATGGAGATGGGCCAGAAAAACAGCAGGTTTCAGAGCAGGAACCTGTGAGTGCTCCCTGAAGCCTGGGGGAGCTGGTCATCTCTCCATGTTGCAGACCTGTTGTTTTATATTCAAAGACTACAGGCAGGATGTTTTTGAAACATACAATAAGGGATTCAAGGCAGCTAGACTTTCCTAACAAGTTTTAGTCATTATCACCATTATTTCCAGGTAGGTTCAAAACAAGTTCAGTAAACAGGATTGAAGTTCAGTAAACAGGATTAAAGAAGAGACAGTTTTTAACAAACAGGACTTAATTTCTAATGAACGAGGAAAGGGATGCTATTTTTATTTTGATTCATTATAAAATAGTATTTGGATAAACTATTTTTCTTATCATTTTCTTTTAACCTTTCAGCAGATGCAGAAAAAAGCAAAGCATCATAAGTTATGAAAGGCAAAACTTTTTTAAAAAGTTAAAAGCTCAAGCAATACATGCATCTAAGAACAGAGCTACCCCTTGGGCTTTCCTGGGCTGAGGGAAGGAACGGGGTGCTTACAGGGCTTGGGTGTAGCCCCTCCCTTACATTTTCCTGCAAACACACATCCTGAGTCATCTGCCCAGATGCCACTTCAACCACAGGAAAAAGCAGAGGTGTGGGTCAGCATCCTGCCAGGGGTGGCCAGGGAGATGTGGGTCAGCATTCTGCCAGGGGTGGCCACAGAGATGGACAAGCTGCTTTTGGTGGAACAAGCTTGGACACCCCTGGGGCGGCTGTCCTGCTTCCAGCTCTTCTACAAGCCTCTCTGCCAGGACTGCCCACTGCGCTGCCTGAGCCAGGTTGCCCCCTGTTACTTGCACAGCCAGCTCCCTCAGCTTACCTCCCGTGCTATGACTACCCTGTGACCTTTCTGCCTTCAACAATCCCAAGTCAACCATTACCCTCCCTTTAAGTGGCTTAAGATGATCACTCTTATTACCACAGCACTGTATTCTGTCTGCCCACTGCGTTCTGTATGAGAAGCCAGACAGTAGCTTTGCATCAACTCGCAGTACAACAGCCCTGTGGAGGGATGGATACCCAGGACCCGGCCATCTAAGTCTGACCCCTCCTCAGCCTCACCTGCCAGCCCCCAGGACACTGGGACCCACACTCTCTCCTTCCCTCCCTCATTGCTCCAGGGCCGGAGCTCCCTCTGCTGCTCCTTGGTTTTCCTTTTCAGCGGAAAACCCTCCAGCGAGTCCACACCGTGGTCCCAACCCGGGAGTGCGCTTTGCCTTGTGTCCCGACCATCAGCTCAGAGGGATAATGAGCCGTGAAATAAATAAATGCAGACGAGAGAACTGAAAAGATGCCTCTGAGGAACTAATTATGTAAAACACAATGACTCTCGGTCAGCACTGGAAATAAAGGTAGGGAAATAGCAGGAGACATGGGCACCACCAGTGACTCAAATTAGACCCCAGAGTCTGCCCCTTGCAGCGGAAGGAGCGAGGAACCTGCGAGGTCTGGAAGCCTGAGGTCCCCGGGTCCCCGGAGGGACTCACAGACCCTGACGAGCCCACAGTTTAGGAACAAAAAGCAAAGCTGGAGGCCCGAGTTAGGTCCAGTGACAGGAAGGACAAGGCGATGTCCCTGCACCCCGAGCTCCATGCACCGTCTCCATCTCTGCACCCAGGGTGGGCGCGGGGCTCCAGGGGCCTCTTCTCCTTCCTGCCCACGTGACTGTAACGAGTGAACCCCGAGTGAGAGACACCCCCCCACACACACGGAGAAGTAAACCAGCAGGTGACCAGCAGGTGACCGACCAGACCCGTAGCCTGTTCCTCGACCCAGAGCCTGTCCGTCACAGGTGGGTACCCACCAGGGGTGTGTCCAGCGAGAGAAGAAACGAGCCGAAGCAGGAATAACAAATGATGTCACCACACCCTTTGGTGTGTCAGGGGCCCCGACGCTATTCAGGGTCCCTCCCGGACAAGGCCCTGGCGGGGCCTGTGTGTGAAGCTGATGAGGCTGAAACTCCCTGTCCGGGCACCCGGGGTGGTGACCTCAGGCAAATGTGCAAAGGAATCCGGGGGAGTTTACTAAGGGGTGACCATCTCTGCTTTGGGCTGTGGTCGGCACCATCCGAGGGTCCCTTGTAATGCAGGTCAGTCCCTGCCTCTTGCCGGTGTGAACGTGCTCCGGATAAGACAGACCCGGGCCGGGCACCTGCGGAAGAGCCGCTTTGTATTCAGGGGCCAATTCTGTGCTTTGTATCAGCAACAAAACACCAACAGCTCTAACTCCGACTGCCCCCCTGTCAGAAGCTATCTTGTTACCATGACAACTCACTCCAGGTATTTGTTGCCAGACATGTGATAAAAAAAAAAAAAAAAAAAATAGGAGACTGACTTTATCTAGTAAAATTGAAAATAAATCCTCAAAAGTACAAAGTCAATAACAATCTGATATCCATAACAACTAAAAATGTAACCGCACAAGCTAATTCAGCATTGAAATAGATTTTAAAATTCCTAACATCGTTGAAGTCTTTACAGATTCATATTAAAAATATAATTTCTTGAAAAATGCAAAATTAAAGGTGACATAAAACATTATTAGCCTACTCAAGTAATATTTTATGGGCTTTGGAAGACATCCGTGTTTTATTTAACTTACAAAAGTAATATGTAATGTCACACACTTGGTTAAACAGTAGAACCACCCAGGACTGAAGTGGGAGCAGAAATTTCTCCTTCCTCCAGGCCAGGGATTGTAAACTCGTCCCCCATATCAGCCACCCTTAATAGTTAGGGTGTATCTCTCCATACTAATTAGTGTATATAAATAGAAACTATATATTAGTATATATATGGAAAAAGAGATGGATGCCTTTTTTCTTTTTTAACTTATTAAAATCACTTTGTAGTCTTCATTGTATGTACTAGTGTGTTCAGCTTCCTCTCGTGCCCTTTCACATCTGTGGAGTATAAGACAAAAAATGATGGACTTGAACTTTTCAGCACCCTCTCATGGGCAGACATTCAGGTTGTCTCCAATTTGTGATTATAACAAACAAGGTCGCAAAGGGCTTTTTGTACATATATGCCTTATGGTACATGGCATGATAGATGCCATAAAGACAGAGGCGCTGGTCACAGGATTCGCGACCTCATATTCAATAGGCACTACTGAATTGTTCTTCGAATGGTCTGTGGAAAGCCATCTATTCACAAATGAACCATTTCTGCTTTATCTTTATAACATCAATCTATTTATTTTACCAATGTGGTGGATTTATATCATATACATATTTATATCGATTGTATAGTTTGTTTCCCTACTTACTATGAGATAAGCCATTGTCTTACAGATGTAAACATTTTGTTAATGTCCTTACATCTGTTTTGCACACTTTTCTATGCAGTGATTCAGTGATTTGTCATCTTTATGGAATACAAGGAGTTAATCATACACTATTGATATTAATCTTTCATTGTGCTAAATAACCGTGTGCCCTTTATATCAAAACTATTCTTGTACTTACATTTTTGTGGGGTAGGTTTTTCAAATTATATCTTTGGATTCTAGAAGGTGAGTGTGATAATATTCAAATTGGATTATAAATGTCTCCTTGTATGTCACATAATTTTTGTTTTGTATATTGAGAAACTATTAGTAGTGGTAGAATGAATTATCCATGCTCTTCATGGACTATAATTTTTGTTTCATTCATCCCATGTAATGCTTTTCAGCTGAAAATTCTGATTTTACAACTGCTAGGCTATCTTTTTATTAACCTATTTCTGATAGATTTTTATACCATGCATTTACTTTCTCTTTGACACAATATAGCTATTACAAGTACAGTCTCTGCAGTCAAACTCGTGGGTCAGTAATCGTGCTCAGCTCATAATGTCATTTTGAGGATTAAATGAAGTGGTCCATGTAAAAAGATTAGTCTGGTTCTCAACATACTCAGCGTGTATTGTGCCATCACTTTGTTTTTGGCCTGTGTCCTTGTAAATGGCTTTTAGCTACATTTTTATTTTGTCCAAAACTAGAATTAAATTTATCCTCTTCAAATGTATTGTGAAAATTAATATTAAGCCTTGTTCTAATCTTCTATTTGACTCAAATATTGAGCAAAATAATTTAAATATACTTTTTATTTAACATCAAGCATTCAACCCTGTATGAAATCTCTCTAACTTGTATAAGACAACTATATCACATTAATATCCATTCATTTCTTCTCTTTATTTCTCATGTGTTTAAAAAAATCTCCTGGAGCATTTGCCATCTGTTTTTTCTAACAGTAAGTGTCCATCAATAGATGACTATATAATACAGTGTGACACATAGACCCGACAATGTATTATTCAGCCATAAAAAAGAATGGGATTCTGTCATTTGTAGGAACATGGATAAACCTGGAAGACGGTACGTTAAGTGAAATTAAACAGACACAGAAAGACAATTCCTGCATGTCTCACTTATATGTGGAAGCTAAAACGAATGATTTCATAGAAGTGGAGAAAAGGACAATGGTCAGCACAGGCTGGGGAGGCGGGGAGGTTGGTAACAGATACTAAGTTATGGTTATGTGGAAGGACTATGTTTCAGCACTTGATAGCACTAGCAACCACAGTTAACAACAATTCAGTAAATATTTCAAAATAGCTAGTAGGTGAGGATTTTAAATATTCCCATCATAAATAAATAATAAATGTGTGAGGTGACAGATATCCTTAATTTGATCATTACATATTGGATGTGTATATTGAAATATAACATGTAAAATTACATGTCAAATTTTTTAAATCACCTAGAATTTCAATTCTAAGTTATTTTTTTCATATATTGCTTCTGCATTCTTAGGAATTGGCCCTTAGTAATTAGAGTATGCATTACAGCTCCATTATCCACATTGTGTGGGCATAAATTTTTTATTTCACCCCTAGTTTTGACCACTGCATTTGATCCTAAATTCTGACACTTCCATCATTTTGCTATTAATGGTCATACTTTTATCTTCTTTTTTGAACTTTTTAAGATGAATTCATTTTTCTAGAACGTTTCTTTCTAATATAAGTGTTTAAAGTGATAACACTCCTCTAAGGCTTGCTTTACCTGCATTTCACAGATGTTGACAAGTTGTTTACACCAGAAATATAAAAATTTTCTGTAAAGAGGCAGATATTTTAGGCTTTTCAGGCCAAGAGGAAAAATCAAGAAAATTATGTAGGTATTTATATAAGAAGAGAAAAAGAAACAAATTTCACAGATATTTGTTGATAAAATTAGAAATAGTAAGAAGGTCTGACAATTAAGCTGACAAACTTACCCTAGAAAAAGTGCTTTAAGAGTGGGCTTGATGATGGCATTGGTTCAGAGCTCCCTAGGGGACGACTTTGAAGGTGACTGTAGTGATAGTTAGCAATAAGGTATGTAGCACTTTTTCTAGGAGGGGTTTGTCAACTTAATTGTCAGAACTCATATAGTAATAATGGAATAATTTTTGTGTAATACTAATGAAAACAGTGGAATTTTGATTTGGTGGATAACCACTTATTTCAGCTTTGTGGATGACATGTCATTATAAATGAGAATAGGAACATGATATTAATCTGATTTGTCGTGAGAAGGTGAGAGAGGATGATTTGAAATTTTATGGATTATGGCTCGGATTCAGGGTGATATGGAGGGAGAAGGAAACAAGTGCACCCTGAGAGCCCACGTCTGCTTGCCACTGGTCGGGCCTGGGACCAGCCAGGTCTCTGGCCCAGGCTTATCTAGGTTCCTGAGGCGGAACTGCTTTGCTATCTATCTCAGGAACAGTTGCTTTTAGGTGCCTGAGGGCTATTTGCTTTAGCAGAAGGGAGAGAGAGAGATCAACAGTCTTTGAGGGAAAGAAGTAGTTTTAGAAGAATAAGTCTTACCAGTCTTTAGCAGTGAGACACCGTGCAGGCGTTCAGCAGGCAGGAGAAGCGACAGAGTCAGAGTGAGCAGGCCCGTGAAAGAATGACAAGTTCACCTCCCACTGTCTGCTCCTCCAGCCTAATATAGACGCAATCCCGGGGCTCTTAACACCACATGTGTAGAGACTGCCAATCACACATACTCTCCTCTCAGGAGCTCTCTTGTTGGTTAAGAGAGCCAAATCCTTTCCCAAGCCCTTTTCACCAAGGTGTTCCATTATCTAGCTATACGGGTGTTTCTAGTAACTCTCGTTCCTCCTTGCCATAAGCTATACGGGCTGCTACACCCAGGTGCCTCTCCCATCCTTCATTCATTGATTTGGTAAATGTCTACTGAGGGCTGTCATGACCCCAGGCCTCATCAAGGAACCTGGGACTTATCAGAGAAAAAACCAACAAAGACACCTGCCTGCCTGATGCCCACACTCTACAGGACAATAGGGAAAATGCATGGGTCAAGATAGAATGCTCACGATACCTCATGTTGAATTAGACTGGCTCACTTGTAATGGTCTTGGATGTAATAGTACAAAAATATATTTTTGGTAAATAATTAAAAGCTAGAAATGTGCATATAACTTGCAGTGCCAATCACAGTAGTAGATAACTAAAATATTCATCAAAATTCAGTCTTAAATGTATCTTATAAAAATGAAGCAGAAGTTTTAGGAAAGTTTATCAGGGTTATCACTAAGGCATTTTTACAAGATTACAAATTATTTTCTTATACATTATATTAATTATTTTTGTTGGAGTATGACAGGCTATAGAGAGGATAATTGAAATATATTGGTATCTACTCAGAGTCCTCAATGGGAAGCCTTATTTAGGAAACAAATAAAATGTATAATCTTTAATTGGTTTTGCTTCCACGAACCAACATTCCAAATAACTTATTGTCACATTAAAACAGGAAGAAATAGGAAATTGAATCAATATGACATTTTACTTGGAATTGAGAATGAGATTTAAGAATCGTCATTTATTAACCCAATAGAAAAGGTAAAATATAGAACTGTCAAAATCCTTGCAATTCTGGAATGAAGAGCACAAATATTTACCACAATATAAGACATTTGGTGAGATTTTCATTCTATTGTGGAGCCTTCTTTGGGCAATGTATCATAAAAATTAAGTTTCAATACTAAACTGAAGAAGCAGGTTAGCTCCCTTTAATTGATGGGTATTTCTATCTGAGAACTTTTTATACATTCAGCTATCTTTATATTTTGTTGATGCAAATTTTCTTAGTAACAACATTATTTAAAAGAGGACTCTGATAAAATAGAAACAGTTATGATAACAGCATCCGCTCATTAAAATTTGTATGTAAAATGATATAGTACTGCATAAAATTATCCATCTAGGTTCATGATAAGAATATCTTCACAAATTATCATTTGAAACAGGGAAAGTAATCTAGAATACTCTGCACCAAATCAAGACATCCACATCCCCCCTTCAAAAGTCACATGGGGACATTGCAAAAATAACTCATCAGCAACATCTTGATACGATCTATTTGGGAACATCTAAAACTAAACCCTATATAATTCTAGTTAAAATGCATTATTATAATAAATATAATATTACTATAGAACTTTCACATGCTTTTTAATATGGAATAAATATTAATATTAATATTCAGCATATAATTAATAAATACTTTGAGTACGAGGCACCAATCAAGTACTATAGAGATAAAAAAGTTTCTAAAATGATCTCTATGCATAAGCTAGGGTCGGCTAAGGAATAATGCAAAGTATGTGTAATAAATTGATGACTGAATTTAAAAAGAAAGTGTTTATTTTTACTTCCAAATATTAAGGGAAGTACAAGTGTTTTCCTTACATGGATGAATTAATCGTATAACGCTGAACTCAAGGCTTTTAGTTTGCCTATCACCAGAACAGTGGACATTGTACCCAGCAGGTAAGTTTTTATCCCTCAGCCCCCTCCCTCTGTGTGTCCTTTATACCACTTTATGATCATGGGTACTCATTATTTAGCTCCCACTTTTTAGTGAGAACATGTGCTGTTTGTTTCTCCTTTCCTGAACTACTTCACTTAGGATAATGGCCTCCAGTTCCATCCAAGTTGCTGCAAAAGACATTGCTTCATTCTTCTGCGTGGCTGAGTAACACTCCACGGCATGTATGTCCCACGTTTTCTTTATCCACTCATCAGTCGATCGACACTGAAGTCAATTCCCTACCTTTGCCATTGTGAATTGTACTGTGATAAACATTTGAGTCAAGTGTCTTTTTTTTTTTTTTTTGTAGAGACAGAGTCTCACTTTATGGCCCTCGGTAGAGTGCCGTGGCCTCACACAGCTCACAGCAACCTCCAACTCCTGGGTTTAAGCGATTCTCTTGCCTCAGCCTCCCGAGTAGCTGGGACTACAGGCGCCCGCCACAACGCCCGGCTATTTTTTGGTTGCAGTTTGGCCGGGGCCAGGTTTGAACCCACCACCCTCGGTATATGGGGCTGGTGCCCCACTGACTGAGCCACAGGCGCCGCCCTCAAGTGTCTTTTTTATATAATGACTTCCTTAACTTTGGGTAGATAGACAGTAGTGAGGTTGCTAGATCGAAAAGCATGTCTACTCTTAGTTCTTTGAGAAGTTTTCGTACCGTTTTCATACAGGTTATACTTAGTCCCACCAGCAGTATATAAGCATTCCTTTTTCACTGCATCCACACTGCCATCTTTGTTTTTTGATTTTTTTATTAATGGCCATTCTGATAGTGCGTTATCTCACTGTGTTTGTTTAAATAATATTAGAATAGTTGTACTTTTTAATTTTTATTTAATTTCAACATATTAATATTAAGGGGTACAAATGTTTTTCTTACATGGCTTGAGTCAGGGATATAAGTGTGCCCATCACCCAAACAGGGTTCATTATACACATCAGGTAGGTTTTGGCCCCTCCCCTCCCCTATCCTCCCTCCGACTTAACCTCCAATGACATTTACTTCCCTCTGTGCACTTGTGTGCCACTGGTTAGTTTCAATTTGTTAGTACTGGTGAAATCTCATTGTGACTTTAATTTGCATAATAAATACAATACGATGTCCTCTGTCCAGTGTATATTTGTCTGTCTTGTCAAAAATCACTTAATCACAGCTATGTGGTTTTATTTCTAAGTTCTCTATTCTGTTTCATTGGTCTGTGTCTCCATGATTATACTTGTTTTGGTTACTTCAGCTTTGTAGCCTCTTTTGAAGTCAAGTAATATGATTACTTAAAATTGTTTGGGCTATTTGGGCTCTCTTTGTTCCTTATGAAGTTTAGGATTACTTTTTCTAGATCTGTGAAAAATGACATTGGTATTTTAATGGGAATTGCGTTGAATCTGTAAATCACTTTGAGCAGTACCAACACTTTAACAATGTTGAGTCTTTCAGCCCGTAAGCGTGGGATGATTGCTCCATTTATTTGTGTCATTAATGACTTCTGTCATCAGTGTTTTGTGGTTCTTGCGGGGATCTTTCACCTCCTGGAGAAGGTATGTTCCTAAGTAATTTATGTTCTTTGGAGCTATTTTAAATGACATTGAGTCCTTGATTTGACTCTTACCTTGAATGTTATTAGTTAAATGCTACTCATGCTACTAATTCATGTACATTGATTTTGTAACCTGCAATTTTACTGAATT
The DNA here is from genome assembly GCF_027406575.1 of Nycticebus coucang. Classification (NCBI taxonomy): domain Eukaryota; kingdom Metazoa; phylum Chordata; class Mammalia; order Primates; family Lorisidae; genus Nycticebus; species Nycticebus coucang. The sequence goes on along the minus strand of NW_026515591.1, from coordinate 45,901 downwards.
TATTTATTAATTCCAGGAAACTTTTGGTGGATTCTCTTGTGTTTTCTAAATACAATTTCATATCCCAAACAGGGATAGTGTGAGCTTCTCTTTCCCAATTTGGATACCCTTTATTTATTTCTCTTGACTGCCTACTCTGGCTATGACTTCAAATACTATTTTGAATAGAAGTGGAAATCGTGGGTTTCCTTTTCTTGTTCCTGTTCTAAGAAGGAATACTTTCAACTTTTCCCAATCATGACCATATTGGCTGTACGCTTGTCATGTATAGTTTTTATTAGGTTTTTTTATTTTTTATTGTAGAGACAGAGTTTCACTTTATGGCCCTAGGTAGAGTGCCATGGCATCACACAGCTCACAGCAACCTCCAAATCCTGGGCTTAAGCAATTCTCTTGCCTCAGCCTCCCAAGAAGCTGGGACTACAGGCGCCCGCCACAACACCCGGCTATTTTTTGGTTGCAGTTTGGCCGGGGCCGGGTTTGAACCCGCCACCCTCGGTGTATGGGGCCGGCACCTTACCGACTGAGCCACAGGTGCCGCCCTTTTTATTATTTTTTTTATGTTTGATCCACTTCTTTTATTTCTTTCTAAAAATAAGTATACACACATGCATTTCCTATGCAAAGTTTGTTGAGTATTTTTATCAGGAAGGAATGCTGAATTTTATCAAGTTTTTTTCTGCATGTATTGAGATAATCATATTATTTTTGTCCTGAATTCTATGTATGTAATTAATCACATTTATTGATCTTCATATGTTGAAGCATTCTTGCATCCCTGGAATAAGACCCACTTGGTCATGGTCTATTACCTTTTTGGTGTGCTGTTGAATTTAGTTTGCTAGTAATTTGTTGAGGACTTTTGCATCTGTGTTCCTAAGGGATATTGATCTGTAGTTTTCTTTTGTGTGTGTCCTTTCCTGGCTTTGATATGAAGGTGAAACTATCTTCGTTGGGGAGGATTCCTTCCTTCTCAATAATAAAAGCCAGTATCGGTAGAATAGGTGTCAATTCATTCTTGTAGTTCTCAGGGAATGTGGCTGTGAAGGCATCTAGTCCAGAGACGGTTGTTGTTGTTGGGAATTATTTATTTATTTGTTTACTTAGTCTCTCAATCTGGCGACTTTTGATTGGTGTGCTTGGGATTTCCATTTCTCCCTGCTTCAGGTTTGAATGGTTGTGTGTTTACAAACCCTTATCCATTTCCTCTCAGTTTTCTAGTTTGTGTGCACGTTCCCCTTTGGGAAATATTACTGTTCTGGTGCAGGGCTGTGACCTTAACAGAAAATCTGCATTCCCTGGGATGCAGGTTCATCAAGACATCATGATTGACCCTCAAATCACAAAGTTTAAACTGATAAGCTTTGCCTCTCCACTAGGTAGAGCTGTTTAATTTTTACAAAGGGAAAATGAGTGGGGAGGCCCCACAAGCTAAAACTTTGGTTTCAGTGGAGAGTAGAATGTCCAAATAAGGAGGGGGGTATCTAGGAAATTGTGTCTTCACAGGTTGCCTCATTGTGAAGAGACTTAGGATACGGCAGGGGAGAGGCACTCAAGTGGCTTCCAGTCTCTGCCATCCACGCAGCCCCTGGGGACCCTGTCACGTCAGCTCAGCTGAGAGCACATTTTCCCGTCAGGAGTGACATGACCAAGGATCCTCCTACTATGGGATACAAGGTCTGGCCACTTTCTTATGCATAATACCCACCCCCCACCCTATCCTATGTGACAGAATCCAGAATTTCAGAAGGCCCTGCACAGGCTCTGGAGCCACCCTGAGGTTGAAATCTTTGCTTGTCACCTCTAGTTGTGACTTTGAGCAACTTACTTAACATCTCTGTTCCTCAGTTTGCCATCTTAAGATATCACAGTAAGGAGTATCCACCTTCAGTGGTTGAATGGACTAATGTACCTAAATACTGAAAACAACATTTGGCAGATAACTAAGACCAGTTCACCACTGTCATTACTTTTCCACATACATTACAGCTCTTGATAGTTTATTTTCAAGAAGATACTTTAGAAGATAAACCAAAGCAGCCTCTCCAAAAGCAGTGACTTAGATACCTGCAATATCAGACCAGAAAGCACTCTGGACACTGTCTACCGATGTCCATTACAATTGGCTACTAGCTCATGTCATCGCTGAGTGCTTAAAACATGGATGATCTGAAGTGAGAGGCCCTGTAAGTATGGACACATGCCAGATTTTCAAGATTGAGTCAGATAAAGGAAAAGAAAACATCTGCTTAATAGCCATTTTTATATTTTTGCTTATTAATGAGACTATCTCGATATATTGAACTGAATAAAATATATTATTAAAATAATTTCACCTATTTCTTTTTTTTTTCTTTTGATTTGGCAGCTAAAAATTTTAAAACATGGGTCACCTTACAAGCAATTAAGACACCGTGCCCGCCACTGGCAATAACTGGGAGAGGAGAATCAGACCCTCCCTCTACAACGCAACCAGGGTATAATCCTGGAGTGTCCCCAGGTGATCGGCCCTATATTTCTAAACCAACATTCTCATGGCACAGAATAGGAAGCAAGGAGAGAAAGGATGTTGTGTTCAAACTCCCAGTGATGTAGCAGGCCCCAGCTGGAATAAATAATGTCACAGTGCTGGGTGACTGCACTTACTATTACTACCAGGACTTCACTATACAGATGCCTTTTTACAGAATCCAAGTGGAGAAATTATTTGAAAACTGACCAAAAGAAGTCATCAGAATGGACCGAGATTATTGTGTACTTTCTGACTGGATATTCTTGGGTGCTTTCCTCTCCTATAACTCATTTCTTTAATTTCTAGTTTTCCATGTACATTGGAAGGTAGAGAGAAGTGGTCATTATCCACCATGCCACATTTCAAGACATTGAGTTTTTATAAATATCTTCTCAATGTCAGCTTACATAAAGACAGATCTTTTCATTGTCAATGTTGCCACTCTCTGCTGCACAACACATTGTGACAAGTCTATAAATGAGTATCACAAGAATAAGGTTTCTGTTATTGTCTGTTAGGTTCAACAGACCCCGAACTTCTCAGAAAATAAAGAAATATCAAAATCTCTCTCAAACTCCTTGACACACTCAAACACAATCATTCCAAGAAAATGTTTTTGATTGGTCTCGTTTTTACTCTGGTTACACATCAAAAAAATGATCTCAATATTATTAGTATGTGGAAATATATACACCATGGGATGTAAAAAGTTCCCCAAATTACCTCCAGGAATTCAGAAAAATCTGGGCTCTATCAATCAGAGGATTTCTCTGCTATCCAAGGAGATAACTTTGTGTATACAGGTTCTAAAGGTACTGAATAGGACTGGAGGGGAGTAGTTTGTGGCTGGTCATCTTGGGTCAGAACACCTGGGCTTAGCTCACCTGGACAACTCACTGACTAGAGCACAGTTGTGGGGGAGGTGTGGGGACGATGCCTAAGAGGCAAAGGCCTTTCCAGATACAGGGGGAGGTGCTATGGATGAGGGGATGTAGTGGACAAGTCTCCACCAGGAGAAGGCTCCTCATTCTGGGTGGTAATCTGGAAGGACTGGGCCAATCTCAAGAGACACTGTGGGATGTGGGAAATCCTGGCCAACTAGGAGTGAATCTCAGACTCACAGAACGCTGGCTGATGTGCTCCTTACTACAGTGTATGCCAGCCAAGCTAGGGGATGGTCCAGAGAGGAGCGGGATGTGGTGGTGCATGGGGGGCTGCAGATATGGCGGTGGACTCCAGAGAAAGTCACAGAAGCACAGAACTCCCTCTCACACACTTTGCCTCCCACTGACCCCAGGGTCACTTGGAATTCTGCAATGGAACAGCCATGGTCCTGGAAATATTGATCTTGATTAATTCTTCCATGGCAGCTAATTGTTCAGGGCCATTCCTTGCCTGGAGCCTTCTTCCAGTGTTCTTAATGAAATGATCACCCCATGTCAATTGAAAAGAAAAACACTCCCAATCACATAAGATGATCCATTCTCTTTGTATAAAAGTTCCAGATGTTAAGAAGATCTGCAAATTTTTTGTTCCATTCCAGGAGTACAATACTGTGAATCTGCAATTTTCTCAAAATCATATTTAGCCTCATTTTTCCCATGATAGTCCACAGCATTAAATTATCTCCTTGATTTTAGATTTCCCATATGTCAACCAATTAACAAGTAATTATTGATCATCTACTGTGAGGATTTCAGAGTAAATGTACAAGAAGCCTACCCATTGTGATTAAATGCAAATTCTCATACAAGTGAAACTTCCCTTAACTAAGAAAAAATGGGGTTATACTATTTATTTTTTCTCTCTCTGTATGCAGGTTATGGGTGGGTGTTTATACGTGTGCACATTTGAATGAATAACTTAGTTTATAGGTCTCTTTATAATCCAAAGAGTGATATAATCCTCTCTTCAAACATTTCCATTAGATTCCAGAGGGGGGACAGACCCTACGCAAGAACACTCTGCCCACCTCTGTATGACTGTATCATACCTGTGGGCTTAGATTTAAGGTAGTGGTTTCACATTCTCCATTGCTCATTACTGCTTCCAGATCGTGTCCCCTAACTTTGAATCTCATATATCTGAATACACAATATAAAACTCCGTCCTGTTACTATCTTCTACCAACCCCTAGGCTAACTTGTCTTTCCCGAGGTTTTAACTCCTGGCTCAATATCACTTTCCCCAACACTTCTCCTGCCATAACTCATCAATGTCTAGAAAAATGATCTTTAATACACACTGTTCTTAGATTTTTTTCAATCTCCCTTTCTCCAATAATCTTCTGCTCCAAACTAACTCAACTCATCACTTGCATGGTCAAACTCTTGATCTTATTATCAACTATTGACAAACTTCCTAATCACAATTTTGGGAATGTTCATGTCTAACAACCACCTTCCTACATTTCTACCTTATTCCCTTCTATTCCCATTCCAAAAATTCTTTGCCTTCATTCTTGCCTGACCTCAAGTCTATTTGACGCATCTCTTCACTCTGCGACAGCAGCAGTCTCGTGCCCTGAGAGCCGTTGTTATTTATCCTATATTCTGTGCGCTTTCACTTTAATCCATGTCTTTACACACCTCCTAGCTTTCTCTTCTTTTGCTTCCTCCAAGGAAAAATAACAACATGTACTGAAAGACACAACTCTGCACTGGCTTAGCAGAACGTGGCTGGGCAAAACCACAAACAGCAATCTGACTGCTCTGTAATCTCCATCTTCCACTTGCCTATTTACTCTTTTCTCTCCCTTTTCCTAGAATTTCTCTTCCTTTCCCACCCTGTGTCTCAGCTGAAGACCTGCTTCCAACTGCAAAGCAACTCCTCACTGTCTCCAGTCTTCTTTCCTGCTGTTCTGAACCCATTTAAATTAGATGCCACCTGTGCTCCATCTAACCTGCTCTTTCAAGATCACCAGTGAACTCCATGTTGCTAAATGTAGTAGTCACCATGAAAGCTTCCTTTATTTAATTACTCTTTGTTTAATTATCACTCATTCTTTCTCAAAAAACGCATCTTCCCTTATCTTCCAGGATACCCTCCTACTTGTGTGACTGCTGTTGCTTCTTACTCAAAAAGCTCTCCTTCTCAACTTCTAACTGCTGAAATCCCCAGGGCTTCTCTTGGGCCTCTTACCTTTTCTTTCCACACTCATGCTCATGGGGATCTCAGGCACTCACAGGCTGAACTACCATCAATATTCTGATGACTTATAAGTTTCATTTTAAGGGTCTGTCCACAAAACCTCAGACTGTAAATCTCACTATCTTCTAGACACCTTCACTGATAGGTCTAATTAAAATCTCACAAACTTAACAAGTTCCATAGAGAGCCCCTGATTTAACCACACACTCAAAAAAATAGTTTCTCCTGAATTTCTTCCTATCTCAGTAAAAGACAACTCTATCCTTTCAGTTGATCAACGTTAGTATAATCCATGACTGTTCTCTCTCACACCCATGGGCAACCCATCAGAAATACTTTGGGTTTGTAATTAGGAAGCCAAGATGCCCACCCATCCTACAAGCTCCAATTATCTCTCTTTCTGGATCACAGTAGTAGCTTCTCAACCTGTCTTCTGCTACCTTTGTCTCTTGAATGCTATTCTCACTCAACTCAGTAGCTGGAGTGATCCTCTTCATGAGGAAGTCATATCATGGCAAGCTTTTTCCCAATTCCTCCCAAAGCTCCACATCTTACTCAAAGTCAAAACCAAAATCATCACAACGACCTCCAGAGCCACACACAGTGAGGTTCCCCCCTCCTCTTTGCTCTCACCTGCTATCGTCCTCCCTGGGTTTGCTCTGCTCCAGGCACACTGACCTCCTCACTCTTGCTGGAAATGATAAGCGTGCAGGCACACTCCGCCCTGTAAGCCTTTGTACTCTGGGGCCACTGCTCAGATTGCTTGATCTGAAGCCTCGTTTTCTTCCGGTGCTCAGTGGTTCCCTCATTGGGTAATGTCTTCTCCACATGATATAAAACAGTGATTCCTATATTTCTCATTCTCTCTGTCACCCTTATTTTACTTTGCTTCTTTGCTTTGCACTTACTTCTATACATATATAATATTATTTTTTATATTTAGTCTCTCCTAACTAGAATTTATATTTTCTCCAGCAGAATTTAGCCCCTAAGCTGGATTTTAGTCAGTTTACTGCTGAATCTCAGTGCTGAGAGCAGTGCCTGACATGCAGAAAGCACTTAGTAAATATTTGTTTAATTAATCCGTCAATCCATACCAAATTGTCATCCAGCTTATGCTTAAACCCAGTAAATAGATATTATCTACCTCCTTAGATAATTTATTCCATCCTTAGAGAACTCTGGTGGAAAATTATTACATAAAATCCATCATGTTTACTTCTGATCAACTGTTCATAAGTCCATTTAATTCAGTCAGACAGAACAAGTCTAATACCTCCTCCTTCAGATATTTCGTAACAACTATCCTCATTAATGTTGCATAAAGAATTCTGAAGAGAACGTGCAAAAAGAAGCAAATGCTTCAGCGGCAGAATGCGTGAAAAGTGGTTTCACTTCTATGATTTCATCAAGCAATAGCTGCTATCTGTGGCTAATCAAGAGATCACATGAATGTTCTCCAAACACTTTTTGAGTTGGCTTATAGCCAGTTCTCTTGGCTCATCTCATATGCTAGATGTTTCCTGAAACAATCTTCTAGACAATTAAAATGCAACACAGGTAAATCTGAAGCCAGTGTCTGAAAATAACAGAAGCCACTGTAAAATATGCCAGGGATGGTAATATAGGAAAAAGCAATAGTAATAAGTAGCTGCAAAGGATTTCAAGGTTGAGAACTCCCGTAGAATTTGCAAAGCTAGGTAGACCATTAAGAAATGGCATGGTGGTAATTTAAAAAGTGTGCTTTTCGAAGCTAGTTCTCAATTTTTAAATTCCGAATGAATCCCTCAATTATCCTGTTGGATTTCAGACTCTTTATATTATTATTGGTGAGCCATGTCTGCCTCCCATTTTGGCAACGTTTGAATGGGAGAGTCTCTAGCAGTTTTCCTATAGTTTCTCTACCATAGGATGCAGGTGAGTGGTGGGGGTAGGGAGGTAAAGGCAAGTGTTCTCTTTAGTTGACATGTCTGCAGGTGAAGAGGCGTGTGCTGCTCAAGGACCTTACTCAAGAAACAACCGTTGGAGAGCCTCAGCCACACTTGAACCAGATTCAGGTTCTGAGATTCTGTATTTCAAGCTGATGCTATAATGGCAAGAGACTTTGGGGAACTTGGAGGGTGATGAGCATATTTTGCATACAGAGGGTTATGAAGCCTTAAAGACCAGAGGGTCAAATGTGATAACCAGCTCCATGATGGCCTCCAATCATAATTACATTCTAGAGTTTATGTCCTATGTGGGCTACTCACAAGTGGAATCAGGGCTAAACTGATACTGGAGAACACAATACAAATGACAGTGTATGACTTTTAAGGCTAGGTCATAAAAGGGACTATAGCTTCTGCTTTGGACGTTTTAACCACTTACCCTGGAGGAACTTAACTGCCATGATGTGAGGCCACTCAAGCAGCCCTGTGGCAAGTCTTCAGTGAAGAGGAACTAAGACTTCCTGTCAGCATTGATTTTCCAGCTGCACGAGTCAGTCTCCAAGAAAGCAAATTCTCCAGCTCAGTCAGGCCCTCTCAGGACTGCAACATGATTAAATGTTACTCTACGATAATGTAAGAACATTGGCCTATAGCAAATATGCACAGGTAGTTTCTTAACGGAGTCAGAGATTAAAATAAAAAAATAAAAACAATGTAACAAACATGTATTGAACACCTATTTGCAGTAGGTGATAGGCTGAGGCATGTTCCTTGCCTTCGAGAATCCTCTGGCAATGTCTGGGACAGAAACATGATCAGGTGAGGTCATTAAATGTGTTTAAATGGAGGTGTTTAGAGAATGCTGTGGAGTAGAATCCTCTGTCTGGGGATTAGAAGGGCTCTGGGTAAACTATACCAACATTGGGTCTGAGTGACTCAGCTCAGCAACAAAACCCCAGAAGGCTCCTCACTCATCTTGTGACACCAGGACTATGTACACCACCCCAGTGAGCTCCCCACTCAGGCTGTGAGATCAGGACTATGCACAGTACTCCAGTGAGCTCAGGCTCACCCTGTAAGATCAGAGCTGTGAGCAGTGCCCCAGGGACCTCAGCACTCACTCTGTTAGACCAGGACTGTGCACAGTACTCCAGTGAGCTCAGCTCTCACCCTGTGAGACCAGGACTTCTCCCAGCACCTGAGTGCAGCGGTCAGAATGCACAGTCATCACTACTTCCAGTTGTTTTAGAAACAAGGTCTCTTTTCTCACTATTTCACTTCAGCTAAATTTCCCAAGATTCCAGGATTAACAGGGGAGTGTGTGGAGTTGAGGGGGGTGGTGAGGCGCACTGCCTGAGGAGCTGCCGGACATGGTTCCTAGACACTTGGTAATTTTGTGATTGGGGCTGGTAACTCCCTCCACTTGGGTTTCATCTTCCTCAGAACAAAGCACGGGGCTCAGCCCAGTGGATCTTGGACCTCCTGTGGAGTTCAGATGAGAGCACAGCTGATGATGAAACTTAATCAGAAAACTGCTGACTTCATTCATTCATCATTCACTTATTCCACCAGTGTCTGTGAAGCCTGATCTGTGTCTGAGATGGTGACGTAGCCCTGGCTCTCAGGAACAGAAGCACAATTACTGTTGGTTATGTTGACATAATAAAGGTAATTAAATTTTGACACTTACTGGGAAAAAATGACCTCTTCCTGACACTTCATAATTTGAGTCATTTATGACCATGGCCGTGAAAGAGTCCACACCCATGAGCACTTACAGTCACTGGGTAGAGGGGGCAAAGTGGCGCTAACACAGCTGCTGTGGCTGAGGATTCCGAAGGGATCAGTAAAATAGCTCATGACATGAGAAGACAGAATTAAAATCTTATTAGATTCTCCGTTACACTTTGGCAGGTTGTTAAACCTTGAGACGATTACGCAGTAGACTCCCACTCAGAGCGAACACATGTAAATTGTGCCCCGACCTGAGGCTTTAATAAAACTTGACAAACACTGTGACATGTAGCATTTTCCTGACATGTGCGATGTGATGTTTTATCATCTCAGAAGTGTGTGAGGTGCACCAGGGAGGATGACAGAGGTTCCGGAAGTTTAGTTCACCATCTCAGATTTTCCCTGTTGGTAAGTGTTGACCGTAAATTTCAAGCTCAGTCTTGTTGGTGGAAAACTGTTGTTCATTGAAACAAAGGATGCTGACCCCAACATGGCCTTGATTCAATCAGTGGTGCCACACAGGGTGCACTGTGGCAGGCATGTGCCACATGTCCCACAGAGGGTCAGAGTCGCCCAGCAGCTGTTTGTGTGTGACACTCGGAATAATAAAAACAAGGCTGGGGACATTAGCCTACCAGAGTTTAGGCTGTACTACAAGGCAATGGTGATCAAAACAGCATGGTGGTGACACAAAAAATAGAGACATACACATCTGGAACCTAATAGAAAACCAAGAGATGAAACTAACATCTTATAACCACCTGATCTTTGATAAACCAAATAAGAACATTCATTGGGGAAAAGAATCCTATTCAAAAAATGCTCAGAGAACTGGATAACCACATGTAAAAGACTGAAACTGGACCCAAACCATTCTCCACCCATTAAAATTGATTTAAGATGGATAAAATATTTAAATCTAAGGTATGCATCAGTAAAACTACTCAAAGAAAACGTGGGGAAAACACTTGAAGATAGCAGCCTAGGGAAAGACTTTAAAATGAAGAAGACTTCCATGGCAATTGAAACAACAAAAATAAATAAATGGGACTTAATTAAATGGAATAGATTCTATACAGGTAAGGAGACAATGAAAGCAAATAGATAACCATCAGAATGGGAAAAGATATTTGCATATTATCTGTTGGACATGAGCTTGATAACTAGACTCTACAGAGAACTCCAATTAAGCAACAAAGAAAGAGACAACAAATCTTTATGCCAATGGGCAAGTGAGATGAATAGAGCCTTCTACAAAGAAGGCAGACGAATGGCTAATATGTTCATCATCCCTAATTATCAGAGAAATGCAAATCAAGATATGACCTAAGATGTGACCTAACCCCAATGAGAATGGCCCACATCACCAAGACTCAAATCTGCAGATGCTGGTGTGGATGTGGAGAGAAGGGAATGCTTTTACACTGCTGGTGAGACTGCAAACTAATACAACACTTTTGGAAGGAAGTATGGAGAATCCTCAAAGAAGTCAAACTAGACCTCCCTTTTGATCCTGCAATCCCATTACTAAGCATATACCCAAAAGGAAAAAAACAAACAAACAAACAAACATTTTTTTTCATAAGGACATTGGCACTAGACTGTTTATTACAGCTTAATTTACAATTGCCAAAATGTGGAAACAAAAGAAATTCCCAGCAATCCAGGAATTGATTAACAAGCTGTGGTATATGTATACCATAGAATACTATTCAGCCTCTAAAAAACATGGTGACTTTACATCTATTGTATTAATTTGGATGGAGGTGAAATACATTCTTCTTAGTAAAACATCATAAGAATGGATATGCGTTGATAAGAATCCAATGCACTCAATTCTGATATGAGGACAATAAATGCTAGTATATGATGTGCGAAGGGGAATGGGGGGGGCAGAGGGAGGTAGGGAGGGGGATGTGGGGCCCAAGTGTTTGACACAACCCTTGGGGATGGTACATTATTATTAGAGGGATGCAAGCAGTTGAACCCTGGCTGTTCGTACTCTCACTGATTTCCCAACATTAAAACATAAAAATGGGCAAAAGATCTGAATAGACATTTCACAAAAGAAGAGGTACAAATGGCCAATAGGAATATGATCAAACACTCAAAATGATGAGTCATCAGGGAAATGCAGATCAAATCTACAACTACATATCTCACAAAAGTTAAAATGCCTTTGGTGAGATAGGTAGTTGAAGATTTGATTTGCATTATCAAAAAGACTGGCAATAATGATTGCTAGTGAGGATGAAGAGAAAGAAGAACACTCATACACTGTTGATGAGGATGTAAATTAGGACAACAGCTATAGAGAACAAAATGGCCATTTTCAAAATACTAAACATAGAACTAAAGTTTGACTCAGCAATCCCACTGATGGGCATATATACAAAGGAGAGGAATCAAGTATATCAAAAAGATTCCTGCACTCCTATGTTTATTGCATCACTACTCACTATAGCCAAGATTTGGAACCATATTAAATACTGTTGGATGCATGAATGGATAAGGAAATAGTGGTTCATATCTACAGTGGAATATCCTTCAGGAAATCCTGCCATTTGTAGAAACATGCATGAAACAGGAGGCCAGTTCACTAAGGGAGATAAACCAAGCACAGAAAGACAAACCTCACATGTTTTCACTCAGATGTGCAAACTAAATACAGGGTGTTCATAAATTCTACATGCAATTTAAAACAGTTGTCTAAAGTAAAAAGAAGACAGAGATTAGAACTATAGTTACCAGAGCTGGGAAGGGTACCAGGGAGGTGGAGGGACAAAGTGCTAATGATTAATGGGTGCAAAAATACAGTTAGGTATTTAGGTAAAATGAACAGTATTTGATAGCACAACACAGTCACTACCTTCAACAATGAGGTAGGGCGTACTTAAAAATCGATAAAAAGTAAAATTGAAATGTTAATGACAGGAAGAAATAGTAAATGCCTGAGGTGATGAATACACCAGTTACCTGATTTGATGAATCCAGATTCCATGCCTGTATCAAAGCATCACATATGTAGAAATTTTATATACCCATTATAATTAAAAACAAAAGGTAATTAGCAAAAAACTATAATATTGAGTGTAACCACAATGAGTCATCAGATGAAAGAAAATAAATACATTTTACAAGTTAAAAAAAAAAGATGATATATAAACAATGGAAGAGTATTCAGCCATCCAAAAAGAAGAAAAACGTGATTTTCCAGCAACATGGATGGAAGCGATGACACGATGCAAAGTGAAATAAGCTAGGAACTGACAGACACGGCATATTCTCATTCATATGTAAGAAGCTAGAAAAAGCTGATCACGTAGAAGTTAAAAGTAGAACAGAGGAAGCTAGAGGCCCCCAAAGGTAGGGAGAGGGAGGGGATAGGGTGAGATTTATTGTGGGATACAAAGTTACAGTAGGATAAAAGGAATCAACAGTGTTCTATAGCACTATAGGATAAGTGGAGTTAAAAGCAAATGTTAATTTCAAACAGCTAGAAAGAGATTAGTGAATGTTCCAAACACAAAGAAAGGATACAACTTTGAGATGATGGATATGATAATTATGCCAATCAGATCCCTGAATGATAAATTTATCCAAACATCACTAAGCAATCCATGAATATTTTAAAACTATTGTGTGCAGCGATATTAACTGATTAATTAATTTAAAGAAAATAACCTCAAGTTTTCTATCCAGGCAAAGATAAAGTTAAACTGAATGTCACTGCACGTCCTATGCTTCACTGCCCCATCGCTAGATCTCTGTGACTCGTTTTCCTGGAACCAACAACAGAAGTCTCTAATTCACTTGTACAGCTGCACTTTCTTGAGATCAGTTCCTTCAGGGAGTCAGAAAGGGAAAGAGGGAGTGGGGAAGAGCCACCAGGAGGAGCTGGTGTGTGGGAAATAGAATACAAAAGAGATGCAAACAGGAACTAGATTACTTTTCAGGTTGCTCTCCTCCTCTTCATCTGAGGACCCTGCCTCGGCATGGACCAGGGCAATAACTATGATCTGGTGGCCTTGGAAAAAGAAAAAATAGAGTTAGCTTTCAGGTTAAGAAGTGGACTCTGCTACTGCTGGTATTTTATAGCCAATGACAGAAGTCAAGTCTTCCTGTCTCTGCAGACTTGTCTCAGAGACTCATAACTTCACCTCTGCAGTGAGAAATGACCTATGGATCTCCAGGGCCCCTTAAGCAGTTAAAATTCTGTAAGTATAACCAGGAGGAGACACCTGTGCCATTCTGTCCCTCCAGAGCAGTCACTGTCCCCACAGTCCCTGGTCTCCTGTGCCTGGCATTTCCCCTTTCCTGTTTCCCTCCATCCCTGGCTCCAGGCTCAGCTGGTGCTGGGGAGGGTGGTGCTTCTTGGGAGGTATTTTCCAGTGAGGTTCAATATCAAACATTCGAACCATAATCTCTCGTGCACACTTCCCAAGTGCTGCGAACGAATGAAAGCTGAAGGCTGTCATGTTTGGAAGAGGCAGATGAGAAAAAGCAAGTCTGATAGGAAAGATCACCATTCACCGATAAAGCAAGAAAAGAAGCTACAATCAGCATGCTCTGTGCCAATACACACACTAGCTCTTATTTCCCCGTCATTACAATGTAAAAAGGTCACATAATTTTCCCTTAGGATTTCATGCACCTGCCTCAGTGTCCAAAGCATCAGGAGTGACCCAGCCCCTTCCAGGACCCCTTTCTCCTGGGGACCTGACTTAGACTTTGTCCCTACCTGCAGGGTCTTCCTAGACTTTGTCCCTACCTGCAGGGTCTTCCTCCTCGTCACTGGAGGAGTACTTGATATCGTATGTCCACTCTGCAGAGACACAAACAGGAGCCAGCAGGTTACCCAAGGGACTGACTCTCCCATCCCTCCTGCTCCAGGTGAGGTCAGCCAGATCACACACGGTCACTGTGCCCTTTCCGCTGGGTTCTCAGACTCTCCCTGGGCTCTGCGGAGTCAGAGGTCTTCAACAAGACACGGCTCACAGTTTCAAACCACCAAGGGAGAGGATCCCACCTTACATCTTCTCACTTCCTCATTTCCATGTATCATAACAGCTCTTTTTTTATTATTTAATTTTTTTTATTTTGGGGGATTCATTGAGGTTATAAAGAACCAGGTTGATTACATTGATTCCATTTGTTAGGCAAATTCCCCCTTATAACTGTGTCCTACCCCAAAAGGAGGGTCACACACTGTGACCCCCCACCCTCTCCCTCCTTCCCTGTCTTTGCTCTCCCCTTTCCTTACCCCACAAAGTGTGCTAGGTCATTAATTGTCCTCATATCAGAATTGAGTACAGAGGATTCTTGCTTCTCCATTCTTGTGATGCTTCACTAAGAACAATGTGTTCCACTTCAATCCAGGTTAATTCAAAAGATGTGAAGTCTCCGTATTTTTTTAATGGCTGAATAAAATTCCATGGTATGCATATACCACAGTTTGTTAATCCATTCCTGGGTTGCTGGGCATTTAGTTTCTTTTCACATTTTGGCGATCGTAAATTGAGCTGCAATAAACAGTCCAGTGTGAGTGTCCTTATGGTAATAGGATTTTTTTTTCTTCTGGGTGGATGCCCAGTAATGGGATCGCAGGGTCAAATGGGAGGTCTAGTTTGACTTGTTTGAGGATTCTCCATACTTCCTTCCAAAAACGTGTACTAGTTTGCAGTCCCTTCAGCAGGGTAAAAGTGTTCCTTTCTCTCCACGTCCATGCCAGCATCTGCAGTTTTGAGATTTTGTGATGTGGGCCATTCTCAAGGGGGTTAGATGATATCTCCGAGTGGTTTTGATCTGCATTTTTCTAAAAATTAGGAACAATGAGCATTTTTTTATCTGTTTGTTAGGCATTCATCTGTCTTCTTTAGAGAAGGTTCTATTCATCTTTCTTGCCCAGTAATGTAAGGGATTGTTGGCTCTTTTATGTGGATTAATTTGAGTTCTCTGTAGATTCTCGTTATCAAGCTTTTGTCTGATACAAAATATGCAAATATCCTTTCCCATTGTCTAGGTTGTTTATTTGCTTTGGTTCTTGTCTCCTCAACTGTACAGAAGTTTTTTAGTTTAACTAAGTCCCATTTGTTTATTTATGGTGTTGTTGCAATTGCCACAGAATTATTCATAAAGTCTTTCCCCAGGCTGATATCTTCAAGTATTTTCCTCGTGCTTTCTTTGAGGATTTTTATCATTTTGTGCATTAAATCTAGGTCTATTATCCATCTTGAATCAATTTTAGTGAATGGAAAAAGGTGTGGCCATGTTTCAGTCTTTTACATGTGGATATCCAGTTCTCCCAGTACCATTTATCAAATAGGGATTCTTTCCCCCAGTGTATGTTCTTGTGTGGTTTATCAAAGATTAGGTGGCTGTACGATGTTAGTTTCATTTCCTGTTTTTCTATTTGGTTCCAAATGTCTATTTTTTTGTGTGCCAATACTATGCTGTTTTGATCACTATGGCCTTGTAGTACAGCCTAAAGTCTGGTAAGCTGATGCCCCCAGCTTTGTTTTTATTATTAAGAATTGCCTTGGCTACACAGGTTTTTTTTCTGGTTCCATACAAAATGAAAAATTATTTTTTCCAAGTCTTGAAAGTATGATGTTGATATTTAAATAGGGATAGCCATTCTCAAGAATGGAATAAAAAGTATCCAATGTACTCAGCCCTACTATGAAACTAATTTATAGCTTTCATATGAAAGCTATAACCCAACTACAACCTAAGAATATGGGGAAAAGGGAAAGGGAGTGGAGGGGAGGGGGGAGGATTGGCAAAGTGAGAGTAATTTGTGGGACCACATCTATGGTGCATACAAGGGTACATGTGAAACTTACTAAATGTAGAATATAAATGTCTTAACACATTAACTAAGAAAAAGCTAGGAAGGCAATGTTAACCAGTATGATGAAAATTTGTCAAATGGTGTATAACTCCAGTGAATGGTGAAAAAAAAATAAATAAAAGTAGCCAGGAAAAAATAGTAGGGATAGCATTGAATCTGTAGATTGATTTGGGAAATATAAACATTTTGATAATGTTGATTCTTCTCAGCCTTGCGCATGGTATGTTCTTCCACTTGTTAATATCTTTTGCTATTTCTTTTTCTTAGTGATTCATAGTTTTTTTTTTTTGGTTTTTGGCCGGGGCTGAACCCGCCACCTCCAGCATATGGGACTGGCGCCCTACTCCTTGAGCCACAGGTGCCGCCTGTGATTCATAGTTTTCATCATCAAGGTCCTTCACGTCTTTTGTGAGATGTATTCCTAGGTATTTCATTTTCCTTTGGAGCTACAGAGAAGGGCATTGTGTCCTTGATTAGTTTCTCACCTTGGCTGTCATTGGTGTATACAAAGGCTACTGACTTGTGAATGTTGATTTTATACCCTCAGACATTACTGCATTTTTTTTTGTTTTTGTTTTTGTTTTGAGACAGAGTGTCACTATGTCGGTACAGTGTCATGGAGTCACAGCTCACAGAAACTCTTTGGGCTTAACCAATTCTCTTGCTTAGCCTCCCAAGTAGCTGGGACTACAGGCACCCACAACAATGCCCAGCTATTTTTTATTGTTGATGTCATGATTGTTTAGCTGGCCCTGGCTGGATTTTAACCCACCAGCCTCAGTGTACATGGCTGGTGCTGTAAGCACTGTGCTGCAGGCACCAAGCCATGACTGTATTTTTTTTTTTTTATCACTTCCAGAAGTATTGTGGTTGAGTCTTTGGGGTTCTCTAAGTATAAGATTATATCATCAGCAAAGAGGGAGAGTTTGACCTCCTCTTCTCCCATTTGGAAGCCCTTTATTTCCCTCTCCTGCCTGATTTTATTGGCTAGAACTTCTAGCCCTAAGTTGAATAGTAGGGATGATAGAGGACAACTTGTCTGGTTACAGTTCTAAGTGGAAAAGCTTTCAGTTTTACTCCATTCAGTAAAATATTAGTTGTGGGTTTGTCGTAGATGGCTTTCAATCAGCTTAAGTAATGTGCAGCCAATGCCTATATTCTTCAGTGTTCAAATTGGAAAAGGATGCTGGATTTTATTGAATACTTTTTCTGCATCTATCAAGTGGATCATGTGACCTTTGTTTTTGGTTCTGTTGATAGGGTGAATTACTTTTATGGACTTGCATATGTTAAACAAACTTTACATCTTGGGATGAAGCCTATTGATCATGATATTATGAGTTTTTTGATGAGAAGCTGAAGTGAATTGGCTAGGATTTCATTGAGAATTTTTGCATCTATATTCATTACAAAAATTGGTCTGAAGTTTTCCTTTGTAGTTGGGTCTTTCCCTGTTTTGGTATCAGGGTGATGTTTGCTTCATAGAACATGTTGGGGAAGATTCCTTCCTCATCAATTTTTTGGAATAATTTCTGCAGTATGGGAATTGGCTCTTCTTTGATGGTTTGATAGAATTCTGGTGTGAAGCCACCCGGACCAGGGCATTTTTTTATTGGGATATATATATATATATTTTTTTTTTCTTTTTTTTTTTTTTTTTTTGTAGAGACAGAGTCTCACTGTACCGCCCTGGGGTATAGTGCCGTGGCGTCACATGGCTCACAGCAACGTCTAACTCTTGGGCTTACGCGATTCTCTTGCCTCAGCCTCCCGAGCAGCTGGGACTTCAGGCGCTCGCCACAACGCCTGGTTATTTTTTTGTTGCAGTTTGGCCAGGGCTGGGTTTGAACCTGCCACCCTCAGCATATGGGGCTGGCGCCCTACCCACTGAGCCACAGGCACCACCCATTGTTGGGATATTTTTTATTGTTTCTTTTATCTCAGTGGTTGAAATCGGTATGTTCAGGAGATCTATTTCTTCCTGGCTGAGTCTAGGGAGAGTGTGTGATGCCAAGTATTTCTCCATTTCCTTCACATTGTCAAATTTCTGGGCATAGAGTTTCTTATAGTTTTCATAGATGCTTTCTTGTACCTCGATGGCATCTCTTGTTATTTCCCCTTTATCATTTCTGATTGAGGTTACTAGAGTTTTTCCTTTTCTGTTTCTAGTTAGTCTGGCCAAAAGATTTATCTATTTCATTTATTTTTCAAAAAACCCACCCTTTTTTATTAACTGTTTGTATGTTTTTTTCTTTTCAATTTTATTAATCTGTGATATAATTTTGGCTATTTCTTTACTTCTGGTGGGCTTAGGGCTTAGATTGTTCTTCTTTTTTCAAATCCATAAGATGCTTTCTGAGTCTGCTGATGCACTGTTTTTAGATGGTAGGCATCTAAAGCAATGAATTTTCCTCTCAGGACTGCTTTTGCTGTATCCCACATGTTTTGGTAACTTGTGTCTTCATTGTTGTTATGTTTGAGGAAATTAACAAATTCTTCTTTTATCTCTTCCTGAACCCAACTAGAAGGTTGGGTTGTTTAGTTTCCAAGACTTTGTGTGTGGATGTACATTTTTGTTGGAATTGAGCTTCACCTTTATAGCTTTATAGTCTAAGAAGAGACATGGTATCATTTGTATTCTTTAATTTTCTGATGTTTGATTTGTATCCTAGGATTTGATTTATTTTAGAGTATGTGCCATGAACTCAAGAGAAAAAAGTATATTCTTTTGCTTTGGGATGGTGTGTTCTGCATATATCTATTAATTCCATTTGATCTACGGTGATGTTTAAGTCCTTTGTGTCTTTGTTTGCTTTCTGTTTAGAGGATCTGTCCAGTTCTGTCAGAGGGTTGTTGAAGTCCACAACTAGTAACATATGATGGAATATCATATTGCTCAGACCGCTCAAGATCTGTTTCATTAATCTGGGAGCATTTAAATTAGGTACATAAATGTTTAAAATTGAGATGTCTTCTTGGTATATTGTTCCTTTGACCAGTATGAAGGGCCCATCTTAGTCTTTCTTAACTAAAGTTTCTTTGAATCTGCTTGTATCTGAGAATAAGATTGCAAGCCCTCCTTTCTTCTTATTTCCATTTCCTTGAAACACTGTTTCCATCATTAACCCTGAGTCTTTATTTGTCCTTCAGGAGTAGGTGTGTCTCCTGGAGACAGTATATATACATTGTTAATATATAATATATATAATAATATATATTATTTTATATTATATATATAAATCTAATCAGTCAGACTGTGCCTCTTCAGTATGGAATTCAATCCATTGACATTTATTGAGAGTATTGATAGGTGTGGTGCAATGCTATTCATCTTATGAAATAGTTGGTTGTGTAGATGTATCCTTTGTGCCATTGTGGATGCTAAGCTCTGGCCTTTGGCTTCTAGGTATTTGCTTTGGTGGTGGTTTATTGTGGTGTTCAGGATTGAGAATAGGTCTAAGTATTTCCTGTAGAGCTGGTCTTGTTGTGGTGAATTTCCTTAGGGCTTTCATATACACAAACAATTTGATTTCTCCAGCCATTTTTAAGCTAAATTTATCAAAATAGAGAACAGTGGGCTGAACATTTTGTTTAAGGATGTTGAAGGTAGATGACCATGCTATTCTGACTTAGAAAGTTTCAGTTAAAAATACTGCTGTCATCCTAATGGCTCTTCTCTTGTAGGTTAGTTGGTGCTTACTCCTAGCTGCCTGCAGTATTTTCTCCTTCATCTTGACTTTGGACAGGCTTGTTACAATGTGTCTTAAAGAGGCTCTGTTAGAGTTGAGTTGACCAAGGATTCAATATCCATCTGAAAGGAGTGTGTCAGGATCTTTAGTAAAACTTAGAAAGTTTTCATTTCTGATAATCTCTAGTAGAGCTTCCATACCTTTGGGACAATCTTCTTTCCCTTCAGGGATTTCTATTATCTGTATGTTTGAATGCTTCATGGAGTCTCATAGTTCTCTAAGCGCCTGCTCTGCATTCTCTCTCTTCTAACTACCTGTTAGAATACCTAATTCTGATGTTCTCTCTTGTCTGTGATCTAATCTATTTCTGATACTTTATACTGCTTCTTTACATTCCTTGAAATTGTCTCCTTCATTTCCTTAAGCTCATCCATTTATTTTCTACATTATACATATCTCTTGTTCAACTTTTAGTTCTATTTTCAAATTCATTCCCTTTATTTCCTTAATCATCCATATTTCAAATTCCCTTTCTGTCAGATCAATTAATTCCTTATAGGATGAGTCTTCTGTAAAACGCTGCTTCATGTTCCCTTGGATGAGTTGCTCTATTTTGTTTTTTCATGGTGCCTGAAATTTTCCTTTTGTTCCTCCTTATGTGTATTTTCTTCTTGTTAACCTTTTTGCACATCTTTTTTCCTTCTCAGTTCTTCATTTGCTTTAAATTACCTTGTCTCATAGTTTATGTGATGAAGTGACATCTTGGTGTGAGGCCAAACTGAGGTGAAAGGTAAGAAGCAGGCAGGGAGTAGCAGGGAAAAAAGAAAGGAAGAGTAAAAATGAATGAAAGAATCACCTCTTGTGCACAGTGAAAGGGTATATGTCAAAACTATTAAGAGGAGAGTATAAATGCCTTCACACAATAAATAAGTGAGGTGAACATTATGTTTGATGTAAGCATTCCAAATTTTATATAAAATCAGCACATTACACCCCATAAATGCATTAATGTACACAGTTATGATTTAATAAATAAGTAAATAAAGAAGAAAAGAAAAAAGGGAATAAGGAATAACAGAAGAATGAAAAGAAAACAAATATTAGGGAACAGGAGAGAAGGAAGACAGGAAGACAGGCTGAGAGTGATCTAAGAAATGGTATGGATCAGCGTCGTGCTAAGGCCATGCTTGTAACTCAAGGGCCTTGGGAGGACAAGACCCTTGGGAGGAGGGTACCTCGAAACCAGGTAGTCCTTACCTGCCTGAGTGGGACTCTTACTCTGGCAAGATTAGGAAGGGAAGGAAAAGAGAAAAAAACAATAAACACTAAGGAAAAATTAAGGAAGAATGAAAATGAAATAGAAAAATTCTGCAGCACGGTCTTGCCAACACTATCTTCCCAGGGCTAGAGGTAGAAAGGTCTATTGGCCCCATTGAGCCAGCTCACTGCTGTTGCCTACCTTCCAGACCACAGCTGTGTCCCCCCAGCTCTTAGAAAGAAAAAAAAATAAAAATAATATTAACATAAGAATAGATAAAGGAAATTAAAAATACTATTGTATCTAATACAGGAGAAAGAGGGAAGTGGAATAAGGAATGAAAGGAGAGAGACAAGAAAAGGGGAAGGGGATATCTTAGCTGTTGCAGAGCCAATTATTGTGGGAGAAATGAGAAAGGTATAAGAGTCACTGTCCAGGTCGGCACCTGTGGCTCAAAGGAGTAGGGAGCCGGCCCCGTATCTCAGAGGTGGTGTGTTAAAACCCAGACCTGGGCAAAAACTGCCAAAAAAAAAAAAAAAAGAAAAAAGAAAAAAGTCACCGTCCAAAGAGAGAATGTACTTGAGTGAAACATGGAAAGAGAATAAATGAGGCTAAAATACTGTAACCAAAATATACAGGAGCCCTTGCTCTTCATAAAAGTAAAAATAGAAATTAAGAAAAGAACCAACCATGCAAACAAGCAAGAAACAAAACACATTGATACAAAATATCATAAAGCTTTAAAGAACCCTAAATAAGCAACCTCAGTAACAAATAAAAGGAAAAAAAAAACCAAAGAAACAAACAAAAAAAACATATAAACAAAATAAAAAACTAATTATATCTATACCTATCTATCTATCTATATCTATCTACCTATGTACATAAATATATATATGTATATATGTGTGTGTGTGTGTGTGTGTGTGTGTATATATATGGTGGGAGGGTGCGAGTTTAGAATGAAAATATTTGTGTTGCAATATATTGCTGAAACATCAGGTGGTGCTGTAGTTTTACAGGAGGAAGAACACAGTTGAAACCCTCTCCCTATAACCCAGGCATATACCAGATCCTCAACTTAAATGTCCACGGTGATCGCCTGATTATTTCCTCAGCAATCAGTTTCCGCCATGTGGGGAACTCAGATCTCACCTAAATCCCTCAGAGGCTGTTCTCACCTTGCCCTCAGACAACAGTTCTTATGGGATGGTAGAATCCATGAGCCTGTCACAACTAGGGGACTGATCCTAGCAGGTGGAACTAATATTGCTATAGTCCTCTAGGGGGCCTGGCCTCATGACCTTGCCATAATGGCAAACCTCTAGCTACCAGGACCTTCCCAGACATGCTGTCTCTTCTGCTCCCAAACTGGTGGGAAATCCACTCCAGCCAGCCCTCAAATCTGGTTGCTGTATATGGAAGGCAATCCACTTCACACATTTTTCCTGAGAACTGAAAACTGAAAAGGCTACACTGCATCCTGTACCTCCATGGCTCCCAGCAGCAGCAGCCCACTGGGGTTCCCACTGGGGCGCCCACTGGGTCCCTGCACAAGACTTGCCTAGAGTGTCAGCTCTCCACCCTGCTGCTCCAGTTCAGGTACAGAAACCAGCACCCAGCTGCCTTACAGGACACCCCAAGCCACAGCTCCAAGCAAAATCACCACTCTAGACCACCGGACTAACTCTCGTTTCTAGGTTGCTCTAGGGGAACTCAGCCTCAAGGCCTCCCTGGTTCACCATCTTGCCCCACCTCTCTCATCAAATCTCATAACTCCAATCTCATCATCCTAAATTATAACTCTCATACACACTTACTGACTCATAGGACTTTAACAAACACTCCTTATGCCTGGCTGCCCAGAAAGTCTGCTGCGAGCACGGAACTGCTCTTTAGAGTACAGACATGTCACTATGGGGCACTTAATGTGGCTAGTACAAAGAAGTTGTAAATTTTTAAGTTTATTCATTATCATTAATTAAAACACACAGAGACACAACTGTCTCTTGTTGACCACATAGGATAGCACACCTCTAAAGATCCAAAGATATCCTGGTGTCTCCTGGCAGAATAGTTGGCTACTCTGATCCAATCATTCACTTGTGGGCATGTCCTGGGCACAGGGTCAGGGTTAGGAACTCCCTGAGGCCTGGGACACCACAGCATTGAGGATGGTGTCCAGGGTCAGAGGGATTCCCTGCAGAGGGTGCGCTTTTCTATTTCTATTTTAGATTGATATGAGGGTACAAATTGATCTCAGGATACAAATCTTGAGATTACATAGTTTTGATTTCTTTTTTTTTTCCTGTTGATATTTTTTCTTTTCTTTTTTTATTATTAAATCATAGCTGTGTACATTAACGTGATCATGGGGCACCATACACTCATTTTATAGACCATTTGACACATTTTCAACACACTGGTTAACATAGGCTTCCTGTCATTTTCTTAGTTATTGTTAAGACATTTACATTCTACATTTACTAAGTTTCACATATACCCTTGTGGGATTACACCTGTGGTGCATAGTTTTGATTTCTGAGATAAACCTGAAATTATAGCTGAGCCCTTCACCCAGGGGCCATTCTGAACACCCTCACATTGTGCACAATAGGTGAGATTCTGCCATCTGCCCCTCTCCCTGACTAGACTATACTTATGTTGTTCTTTCATGTGGATGTGTGGTTGTTTATATATTGGTTTCATCTTAGTGTGGAGTACATTGTTTTCTTTTCTTTCTTTTTTTTTCCCCCAATCCTTGAGATAATTTACTAAGAGAAATATGTTTCAATTCCATCCAGGCAAACACAAAAGATGTAAAATCTCCATCTTTTCTTATGGCTGATATATTCCATGGTGTAAATACCACAGTTTGATAATCCATTCATGGGCAGACGGGCACTTGGGTTGCTTCCACGTCTTGGCAATTGTGAACTGGACTGCAAAGAACGTTCTAGTGTAAATGTTCTTGTGGTAAAATGACTTTTTCTTCTGGGTAGAGACCTAGTCATTGGATTGCACTACCAAATGGAAAGTCAAGTTTTATTCTTTGAGAATTCTCTTCACTTCCTTTTTTCCATAGATGTTGTACTAATTTGGAATGCCAACAGCAGTGCAGAAGTGTTCCCTTTTGTGCACATCCACTCCAGTATCTGCAGATTGGAATTCTCTGATGTGGGCCAATCTCACTGGAGTTAAGTGATACCTTGGAGTGGTTTTGATGGTCATTTGTCTAATGCTTAAGGATGACAATTTTTTTTTCATTGTGTTTGTTGGCCATTCTTCTGTCATCTTAAGACAAGTTTCTCTTCAATTTTTTTGCACACTTATAAATGGGGTTCTTCCTTGTGTTTTCCTTGTGGATTAATCTGAGTTCTCTGTAGATGGTAGTTATCAGCTCTTTTTCTGATTTATAGTGTGCAAATACCTTCTCCCCTTCTGAACGCTATCTGCTTTAGTTATAGTACCCTTACCTGTGCAGAAGATTTTTACCTTGATCATGTTTCATTTATTTATTGTTAGTCTTGCTGCTAAGATGTGGGGGTCTTATTCATGAAATATGTTTAAGTCAAATTTGTCAAGAGTTTTCTCCACACTCTCTTCTGTACTTTTGGATGCACTTTTATTATTATTATTATTGGAAGCATTTTTAACCAAGAGGAAGAGTGTGGTCCTGCAGAAAGTCCCTACACAGAATCAGAGCAGCTGGAACACAGGGGATGGGGACACCACAGATATTTGTTTGAAAACCAGCTTTTACCTTCAACCCCAGATCCTCCTCTCCACTGGAAAGCCAATGTGGACACTTCAAACTTTCTAAAATGTAACTTATTCTACAGAAAGTGAGAGATCCCAGAATACATACCCTCTCTCCTGACTCCTGAGGCCACCTGTAATTACAGAAATAAATAAATAAATAAATTAGCATGAGCATTAGGCTATTCTGTTTCCTATTTGCACAGGAGCTTTCTTCACTTGGTGACACTAAACAACTGAACAGGAAACGGTGGTGAAGGTGAGGGACCCTGAAAGCAAGAATAGAGCAAACTCATTCTTGCCCAAAGGCACATGGTTTTTGTGGAAGATGTATCGCTGAAGTCCATTTTAATTGGCAATTACAGAAACACTTTCTAAAGACAGAAAAATTTTGCTAATGAAGAGTATCATGAGAATACAGTCTGTACTGAAGCCGTAATTTTTAATGATGTCTCGAATCCTTGAACCAGGTCTTAGCCATTAACAGTCTCAATCAAAATTTCACCCACAACAGAAAACATATGCAACATCTATTCAAACCATATTTATGTTTTCACACACTTTTTTTTCCCACTGAAAGGAAAAAACAAGACAGCAATATTTCATTTCAGACAAAGACAGGCAGCCTGACCTTGGTCATGGATGAAATTCTGTCATCTGCCCTGGTCCAAGTGATCTTGTCCTGTGGGTACTCAGATGGATCTAGGAGACAGAGCGACTTTTAGTGCCTTGAAGTGGTTGGTCATGAGTTATTTCGTGGACACTTCTCGATGTGGATGTGCGATGAGAGGAAAGACCAATGAGAGGACCAGGACAACAGGAGAGACAGAGTGTTTACTGTCTAATTGAAGGCCACCTAAAAATGTCAATTAATCTATCTAAAAACTACATGCCCTGTGTGTTCAATCATAAATCTGGATCTCCCTGCCCATGAGGAAGGCAAGTTAAATGTTAAATGTCTCTACCTTACTGACACTTGCCAGGATCCTTTCTGCCCCAGAAACTACCTGTGCTGCTACTGTCTATGGCAGTCTTCTAGAAGACGTTATACTTGCTACAAGTCCTCTTTCCAGGTGGACTGAGTTCAATTCTGAGTAATATATTCACTGATATTTCTTTGTTAATCTTTTGCAATAAAGATAATTAAATGAAAAAGATTAGAAAATGGTGAATTCTCCTATCATTTACACATAACCCCTACTGATCCTGTGACACTTTTCCCTCTGGTGTGTGTGTCCGTTGGTGAGTTGCTGCTCATGTGCACACCAGGCTCTGGCAGAGGGACAGTGCAGTGTGGGGTTCAGTGTGTGGTGAGGGCTGAACCTCTAACCAGCTCTGTAGGACAGGTCATCTAGGAAATCTCATTTGGGCAACAGGTTGACAACCACATTGTGCTCATTTAGAAGAAACCTAGGAGTTTGTGCACTGCTGAATTTGAGGCTTTCTAAGCCTTGTGATAATCGTTTATTCAATACAAAACAATATCTCCCTTCTTCATCTCTGCTTTACCCAAGGGTTGAAGATTGACCTCGTTATTACCGGATGCTGACCTACACTGGTCTATGTGGGCAGCTCAGTTCTCAGAGTCTGTCAGCTGATTGGAATCCTGAGATCGCTCTATGTGTGCTGCACACTAATAATCCTGCCAAGGCGTGCTGTTCAATGTACCTTTTGCCACACTGCACATTGTGATCACTGCAGCACCTTATATTGATGGACACTGTTTGGGGGTATCTGTGGACCATAACAAATCCAGGTGTGCACTTGGAATTCCTTGGCATGGTGGTAAGTTCTCCATCCTACAGGTGGGTGTTGATTTCAGTTCAATGTCCCAGAGCATCAACATTGTGACTGGAACAGAGTTCCCATGTGCCTCTTCTTAGGTCAACAGCTTGAGCCATTCATCTCTGCACCAAATTCCACCACCAAAATTAATTCACCAAATCTCTTATTCCATAAACCCACTCAGTCATACCTCAGCACAGGCACATCTGAAGTAAACCAGATTTATGGTTCTTTATGGAAAGAGGGATATGGTGGTGGAATTTTTCTCTTAAGAAAAGTGACACTTCAATTGCCCGGGGGGTTCTTCTCATAAAAAACTCGCCCAACCTAATTTCTTTGAGGGTTTTCCCTGACTCTCTTCTAGTATTTTTATACTTTCATGTCTTAGGTTTAAATCTCAAATCCAGTGAGAGTCTATCTTGGTTAATGGTGAGAGGTGTGGGTCCAGTTTCAGTCTTCTACAGGTTGCCAGCCAGTTCACCCAGCACCATTTGTTAAATAGGGAATCTTTTCCTAATTGAAAGTTTTTAATTGGCTTGTCAAAGATTAAATAACGGTAATTAGCTGGATTCATCTCTTGGTTCTCTATTCTGTTCCAGACATCTACTTCTCTGTTTTTGTGCCAGTACCACGCTGTTTTGATCACCATTGATTTGTAGTAAAGTCTGAGGTCTGGTAGCGTGATTCCTCCTGCTTTGTTTTTATTTCTGAGTAATGTCTTGGCTGTTCAAGGTTTTTTATGATTCCATATAAAACGAAGTATTGTTTTTTCAAGATCTTTAAAATATGACAGTGGCGCTTTAATGGGAATTGCGTTGAAATTATATATTGCTTTGGGTAGTATGGACATTTTAACAATGTTGATTCTTCCCAGCCATGAGCATGGTATATTTTTCCATTTGTTAACATTCTCAGCTATCTCTTTTCTTAGAGTTTCATAGTTCTCTTTATATAGATCTTTCACGTCCTTTGTTAGATAAACTCCCAAGTATTTCATCTTCTTTGGCACTACTGTGAATGGGATAGAGTCCTTAATTGTTTTTTCAACTTGACTATTGTTGGTATATATAAAGGCTACCAATTTATGAATGTTGATTTTGTAACCTGAGATGCTGCTGTATTCCTTGATCACTTCTAAGAGTTTTGTAGTAGAGTCCCTAGTATTTTCCAGATATACAATCATATCATCTGTGAAGAGCAAAAGTTTGATCTCTTCTGACCCTATGTGGATACCCTTGATCGCCTTTTCTTCCCTAATTGAGGTGGCTAAAACTTCCATTACAATGTTAAAGAGCAATGGAGACAATGGGCAGCCTTGTCTGGTTACAGATCTGAGTGGAAATAATTCCAATTTAACTCCATTCAATATGATATTGGCTGTGGGTTTGCTGTAGATGGCCTCTATCAGTTTAAGAAATGTCCCTTCTATACCAATTTTCTTAAGTGTTCTGATCATGAAGGAATGTTGGATGTTATCAAAAGCTTTTTCTGCATCAATCAAGAGAATCATATGGTCTTTGTTTTTTAATTTGTTTATGTGCTGAATTACATTTATAGATTTACATATATTGAACCAGCCTTGAGACCCTGGGATAAAACCAACTTGGTCATGATGTATGATTTGTTTGATATGTTGCTGGATTCTGTTTGTTAGAATCTTGTTGAATATTTTTGCATCTATATTCATTAGTGATATTGGTCTATAATTTTCTTTTCTTGTTGAGTCTTTTCCTGGTTTGGGGATCAGGGTGATGTTTGCTTCATAGAATGTGTTGGGTAGTCTTCCTTCTTTTTCTACCTTTTGGAACAGGTTGAGTAATATAGGTACTAATTCCTCTTTAAAGGTTTGGTAGAATTCTGACATAAAACCATCTGGTCCCAGGCTTTTCTTTTTGGGGAGATTTTGTGTGGTTGATGTTATTTCCGAACTTGATATGGGCCTGTTCAACATTTCCACGTGATTTTGGTTAAGTCTTGGAAGGTGACGTGCTTCCAGGTAATGGTCAATTTCCTTCAGATTTTTGTATTTCTGAGAGTAAAATTTCTTGTAATATTCATTAAGAATTTTTTGGATTTCTGAGGAGTCTGGTTATTTCGTCTTTGTTATTTCTGATTGATGAGATTAGAGATTTTACTCTTTTTTTTTGCTGATTAGGTTGGCCAAAGCTTTGTCTATTTTGTTGACATTTTCAAAAAAACAGCTTTTTGATTTATTGATCTGTTGTATTATTCTTTTGTTTTCAATTTCATTTAGTTCTGCTCTGATTTTGGTTATTTCTTTTCTTCTACTGGATTTGAGGTTGGAGTGTTCTTCCATTTCCAGTCTCTTGAGATGTCCCATTAAGTTGCTTACTTCCTCTCTAAAAGCTTCTGCACAGCCAAAAACACAGTAAGTAAAGCAAGCAAACAGCCCTCAGAATGGGAAAAGATATTTGCAGGTTATGTCTCCAACAAAGGTTTAATAACCAGAATCCACAGAGAACTCAAAAGCATTAGCAAGAAAAGAACAAGGGATCCCATCGCAGGCTGGGCAAGGGACTTGAAGACAAACTTCTCTCAAGAAGACAGGCATGAAGCCTTCAGACATATGAAAAAATACTCATCATCTTTAATCATCAGAGAAATGCAAATCGAAACTACTTTGAGATATCATCTAACTCCAGTGAGACTAGCCTACATCACAAAATCCCAAGACCAGAGATGTTGGCGTGGATGTGGAGAAAAGGGAGCACTTTTGCACTGCTGGTGGGAATGCAAATTGATACATTCCTTTTGGAAAGAGATATGGAGAACACTTAGAGATCTAAAAATAGATCTGCCATTCAATCTTGTAATCCCTCTACTGGGCATATACACAGAAGACCAAAAATCAAATCATAACAAAGATATTTGTATCATAATATTTATTGCAGCCCTATTCATAATTGCTAAGTCATGGAAAAAGCCCAAGTGCCCATCAATCCACGAATGGATTAATAAATTGTGGTATATGTACACCATGAATATTATGCAGCCTTAAAAAAAGATGGAGACTATACCTCTTTCATGTTTACATGGATGGAGCTGGAACATATTCTTCTTAGTAAAGTGTCTCAAGAATGGAAGAAAAAGTACCCAATGTACTCATCCTTATTATGAAACTAATGTAGGACCTTCACATGAAAGCTATAACCCAGTTACAACCTAAGAATAGGGAGAAGGGGGAAAGGGAGGGGAGGGAGGGGGGAGGTAGTTGGAGAGAGGGGGAT
Organism: Nycticebus coucang; assembly: GCF_027406575.1. NCBI lineage: Eukaryota > Metazoa > Chordata > Mammalia > Primates > Lorisidae > Nycticebus > Nycticebus coucang. Next base: position 15,982 of record NW_026515591.1, on the reverse strand, counting down.
TAATGGTATTATACCTGCGGTGCATCTTATAAGGGTATCTGTGAATCCTAGTAAATGTGGAATGTAAAGGTCTTAGCAAAATAACTAAGAAAATGCCACGAAAGCTATGTTAACTAGCGTGATGAAAATGTGTCAAACGGTCTGTGAACCAAGTGTATGGTGCCCCATGATCATACTAATGTACACAGCTATGATTTAATAAAAAAATAAATAAATAAATAAATAAAAAAGAAAAGTGACACTTGTACTGAGCTGTGCTTATAAGTACAAATATTTTCAAGGAATGTACACACTCAGACAACCACATTAATATTGGCTGAATATGGACTTACCCCTAAATAACTTCCAACCCTCACACACACTATCCCTGACATCTAAAAACTCAGGTGTTCTAGGGACAATAATCGTGGTCACAGTTCTTTAATGCACCATCAGTTGCTTGCCCCCGACCCAGGTAGCTGGAAACAGGAGGCTCTACTGATAAGAGCAAGCAAGTGCCAATTTGATATTACTTAGATTTATCCATACTAAGATATTGATAGGTGCACATGTACAATTGATATTTTCCCCGGAGTCCACCTGCAATGAGAGAAAGGAAAACACTATGAGGCCTTGCAGTGTCCTATGTGCAGAGGTCTTTTGTTCAATACCTAACATCAGAAAAACTCTAAGCAATTGCTCTGCTGTTACAATCTTTTTTCCTGCCCCTTTATTTAATGAGATAAAGTCTCACTTTGTCACCCTCAGTAGAGTGCAGCTCATAGCAACCTCAAACTCTTGGGCTCAAGCAATTCTCTTGCCTCAGCCTCCCTAGTAGCTGGGACTACAGGTACCCACCACAACACCCAGGTATTTGTGTGTTTGTTTTTTTTAGCAGGCTCTGACCAGGTTCAAACCCAGCAGTCCCGAAGCACATGGCTGGTGCCCTAACCACTGATATATGGGCGCCCAGCCGTTTCTGCCCCTTTCAATGTCTGAGTTCACTCAAGAGCCTTATCCTGGTAGTTCTGAGATTCTTTCTTCACCATGGTCTAATTTGTTATGACAGTTTCTCCTGCATCTTTAAGTTCCCTGTGTGACTCTTTCACTTCCTTTAGCTCTCATATATCCTTTCAAATTTCATCATGTGTTTCATTCATTTTCTGGGTCACTTTGTGGATTTCCTTTTGGTAGTTTTCCATTTTTCCTTCAATTCCTGTCATCATTCTCGCCATCCTTTCTCTAAATTCTCTTTCTTCATATTCCCTAGTTTTTTTATAGATGGGATATTCTGTGCTAGTGGCTTCATGGTCCTCTGGTGGTGGAGACCTATTGTGACTTTTCGTGTTGACAAAATTGTCTTGTTCCTTCCTCCTCACGTGTGTTTTCTTCTTGTTCACTTTTTTCCCCTCCTCTATCTTCTGGCTTCCTCCTTCTGTTTAATTTTCCTTGTCTTGGAATTTGGAGTGGCCTCCTCCTGAGCCACTGCAGTCCCCTGTTATCTCACTGTGCCCCCAGAATGCTGATTATTCTGGGGGGGACAATTAATCCAGAGGTAGCTGGAGTCCACTCTCCCCAACAGCAGCTGATGAAGAGATGCCTTTCATCCACCATCTTGAACCTCATCAGCAAAACTTTCTCAAGAAAGAAAATTTGCCACTGAGGATAATGCTCACTACTATACAGTTTGTAAGCAAAGTTGTCTTTTTCAAATGCCATCTTTGGTCGGGTTTAGTTGACAACAAAACTCTCACTAGACATTCCCTCCACCAAGAAATTGTTGACATCATTTATAATGTACACGGTCAGACTTCGTAACTTAACTGAAAAAGAAAAAAAAGTAAAAGAAACCAAAAAAACATTTCTATATCTGAAAATGAACGTAAATCTTACCTTCACATCAGGTTGGGCCTCCTCCAAATTCACACCTGTCACCTCCTCCACCACATGCTCTGGGGAAGCTGGGAGAACACAGAGGATCTGTCAGTGTGAAGGTGCTGCTGGAGACTCACTCAGGGAGCTCGTGTTGATGTGGACGTGCGCTGGAGTGTGTGCAGGTGTGTGGGTCACAGCACAGCCTGAGCTACAGCTGGTCCGTGCTCCGTGGTGGGGAAGGAAGGCCAAGGAGAGGAGCAGGAAGGAAATGAAAGACGGAGGCTAGGCCTTTTGTCCAGGGCAACCAACTGCAGGTAAAATTTTCATTTTACAAATATGTTGACATGAAAATGCACTTCATTATTCAAACACCACTCCTCCTCACTCCTGTTACTCATTTTGAAGCCGAGGCAGTACACACTTATTTCTTGAAATGTTCCAAGACCATTCAGCTTCTGTGCAGCTGTCTATTCTCCTCCTGAATATATCATCACTTCTGTTGGATTCCCCCCAAAAAAATATGGTGGTGATATATATGCAATAGTTATTACTTTAACTATAAAGTGAAATTATTTACATTCACAATTCTGTATCAAAAGTAAAAAAAAAAAGTAATCTAATTATATAGCTTTCACATTAGGAAACCAGAGATAAAAAGAGATGTGTGTTATAAAGCAAAGAGAAGAAAAAAAAGAATGCTTTCAGAATCCAGTATAATGACAAATAGGAATAGAGAAAATTCTCAAAGCTAAAACTAATTCTTCAAAATGGTAAGCTTAAAAAAGTTCTAGTGACATTAAACACAGGTAATGAAGACACAGTGTACCAATAATGTAACTACTGATCTCATACTGCTAAAAGGGTAATGATAAAACAATCGTGAATATCTACAGTCATAAATTGCATTGCTTAGACAAAGTGGACTGATTTCTGTTCTCACTGAAACTAACAAAACTCACCTGTGGTGAAATAGATAAAATGAACAGGCCTATATTTTATAAATTGAATCAATAGCTAATATATTTTCAAAATAACAACAATAACAAAAACATTAACAGTCTAATAAGGTTTCACTTGTAAATTCTACCAAACTTTTACAAGGGAAATCACAGCCTTATTATAGTAGTTAGTTATCATAATCTTAAATATTCAACCAAATAAATTAAACGTTATGTCAACATAAAAAAGAGCACAAGAAAGTTATGGTAGCTTTTTCATGTCTGTCCATTCTAGAAGCAACCATCATGTCCTACAAGATGTGAACGTTCCATTAAACTCTGTTACACTGATCCATTGAAATATTATTCAGTGATAAATCTACTGAGATATTCAGCTACAAACAAATCTAAAAAATATTCAGTCTATATTGCTAAGTAAATAAGTCTATCTGACAAAACTTTACCTACTGTGATTCTAACTACATACAGTTCTGAAAAAGAAAAAAGAAAACCTAAGGAGACAGTAAAAATATCCAAAGTTGGCAGAGATTGACACAAAAGGGGAGAGATATTAATAGTTAAGGCACAGATCAGGTTCAGGGCATGACACTATTTTGTAAAAGGGATGGATGACATTATGAGTTTGTCAAAATCTCCAGGCTGTACAACACAGACTGAACCTCAACCCAAACTCGGGTCTTTAGTTCTTGATACTCTATCATCCCCTGCAGGGGTCACAGCGTCTGTGCATTTAGGAAGGGTCTTTCCTTCTTAGAAGGCCTCACAAGCTGCAGCCTAGTGATTCTGAGAGGCTGGGAAGGGCAGGCTCAGCAGAAGCAGGGGACAGGCACTTGCAGGAATGGAGAGTAAGACAGGAGTTTATGAAGAAGTTGGTCAGGTGTACATATTCCCAGGCTGCAAGAGGAGCTATGAATATTATGACAGAGACCCAGGCACAGAGTACTAGGTTTCCATATATGTAACATACGTGATCATATGGGGTTGGAGATATGATGTTTAAAGGCATCACAAGTAGGTCCTGTATATAAAAGAGTGAAGTTTACAGGATGAGTCCATGAACTCCACGCCTTCACCTGACTGGACAGAACCACTGCACAAGGAGCAGTGACTTATTAAGAAACTCTTCCTGGTTTATAGTGGATGTCACGTATTACCCACAGAAATGAGAGGAGTGTGGCACAGTCAGATAATGTCGCAGAGGGGTCTCCTGGCTCTTTTTTTCTCTCACACTGAGCTTTAATAAAATTAGGTAATGATTAGTAAAGGGAAAGGGTGAACGCAAAAGAAACATGGCCGTCCCTCCATCCTGCCACAGCCTGGAACTCCACAACGTGAATTTTTTACCAAAGCTGTGTCTGTTAGTTTGCTGGAGGAGTTTAGCACGTTTATTTCAGTCCTCAGGATCAATATACCCTCAGTCACTGAAACACACACACCACAGCAGTGAGGGCCGTGAGTAAGAAAAGAACTGCATGGAGAGAGGGGAACACCAATGCTCTGCTCTGTCTGTTCAATTTATATGATAATGTAAGATTCTTCTGCATAAGGTCTATTTAATTTTAAAAGTCAGTATTTCATGAAAAATTCACTTCAGGTCATGTTTTAAAATACATAAAATTTCTAAGTAATAGACTGAGATGTTATGCTGTATGCTATTAAAATTTTACAAAACCTAAAGTTCTAAATCCAGTATATCATTACTTTTGTAATAGTATCACCACTCATTGTGTTAATATTGTTAAAATTGAACAAGGGAAAATACATAGCATTTTTTGAATTTGTCTTAAATATGGGACACTCAATAAACCCGAATTATTATACCTGAATGTGTATTACTTAATACCTGGCTTTAAATCATACCTTCATTTAGCTTATTTTCTGAGCGTGTCCTCTTTTGTGGCCACTTTTGGAAACTTTTTGCCCACTTCCTGGAAACACCAGAAAGTGGCTTTTTTGTCCCTAGGGGAGAAAGAGTTTTTATAATGTATTCCGGTGGCAGGATCCTGGAAAATATTTTAAAATAAAGACAGCTATAGACATCTTGCTGGCAGATGACCATAGAGAAATTAGAATATTTTATTCATAGAAAATAGTTTTCTTTTTTTTAATGATATTTTATTTTATTTTTATTTATATATTTTTATTAAATCATAGCTGTGTACATTGATATAATCATGGGGCATCATTCACTAGCTTCACAGAGAAAAGAGTTTTCATCTACTTTTCTTGAATCTTCTTAGCTGAGTCTTCAGAATCTGAAAGATTCTGATTCTGTAGGATCAACTTGCAGTGGGGGTTGCAATGAAAACCCAACACCCTAATTCTGTAGGAAAACATGTCTCCTTAGACCTGACAGCACAGAACAGCAGCAGAGCAGAGGGACCAAGGACACAGAAACTGGTGCCTAAGGGGAGGGGTCTAAATCCTCTACGGACTCTGCATGGACCTAGGACAATCATGGAGATGCCTCTGTTCCTAAGTTCCCTGTCTTGAGACGTGGACATGGAGATGTGTCTAACAGTGATAAAAAACATGTAAGGCATTAAGAAGAAAAATGCTTCATAAGGGCCTTGAAGGATTCAAACTTGAAATGTGTGAAATAACAAGCCAGACACTTGAGATTGGTTGAATACAGGGAAGGATCCTGAATCCTGAATGGGTTCAGGGCAGGGAAGGTTGAAAGTTTACTTCATCATATCCAACATCACAGGTGTGATGCTTTCTAGCTCATGGAGACTGTCATTTTCTGTGATACCAACATTACCCTGAGGGATACATACAGCAGGGGTTACAACACATAATTTACAGTTTAGAGAACTGAATCTGGAGATTTTCAGTGACTTTCTTCAGAAGTAAAAAGTAACAACACTGATAAGTGATGGATTTGGGATAACAATGTTGTTGATTTTCTAGAGGCAGAGATCCCTGAGCCAAGAGCTCTTGTCACATGTCTTCTCAAGTATCCAGACACTAGGCTCATGCCCTGGAACATGGTGTAGAGTCAAGAGAAAGGGTCACAGCATAACTCAGCCTCCTGCTTCTAGGTTTCTATCCCTGACCTCCGTGTGACAGTTTCCTACAAACAAAGCTTCTCTGAAAGGCAGCTTCAAGTGTTCGAACCTCCTATCCCAAGGAGCTTCACACTGTCAGTGCCTTGGCATGAGTCTTCCCATTACCAGTTGATCACTGGATGTGACCAGTGGTCAATTTGACTCTCAAGCTGGCACAGAATCCTGAATGTTCCAAACCAACTGCCACCTGGTGGCAATGCCAAGAATTACATCCTCTTCTATTGACCCAGCCTGGAGGAGTAGTTCATGGGAATTACTGAAAAGGTGGCCATCTGGGCTGGAGCCTCAGAGGCTTAGTGAATTACATCTGAGGTCCCCACTTTCTCCCTGACGACTTACCTGAGCAACTGTCTGAGCAGCCGTGGCTGAGAATGGGCAGTGGCAGCACCAGCACAGAGTGTGTAAGGTGCTGCTCACATCCTTCCTCTCCAAACTCATTCTGGACAAACTCTCCCTGCCTCCCTAGATCTCACAGGGTAGGGACAGAGACCCAGGACCTCAGAGAGGGACCTTTCCACAGATAGAACTGGGGAACCCACCCCAGGCCCCTTCCTGAGGACCACACATACCCTCCTTCTTTTTTCTACAAAATGTCCATCCCACAACCCTCAGCACTGTCCCTTCTCACCACCCTTCCTGGCAGCACACAAACAGCCAGTGACCCGTTATCATCAACCCCACAGATATCCCACCAGGAAATCTTAGTTTATTTCCTTTCAAATACCTCTGGCTTTAGACTGCTCTACAGTTTGGTTTGGGGTGGCCCCTCATTCCCTTCCCAGTACTGTCTCTTGCTGTATTAGGTGTCAGGAGGCAGTATGGTGTGTTCTTTCTGATTCTCTGGAAGATTGTACAACATTTCATTGGGAAACAGTACATTTTCCTAAATAGATTCAACTTGATAATGGTGTCAAATGTATAAGTTTAGAAATTGAACAAAACTGTAAACACATTCACAAATCTGTAAACAAAGTAGAGTAAGCAACGTCAAAATAAAGAAGATTTTCAGCACACACTAATGTGCTGTGATTGAAGAAATCACAATCAGAAGATCAGTATAAGCATACCTGCCCAGCAGGAATTCATATTTCCCATGTTGAAGGACTTTAAATAGATAAATGAAGGGAAAATCAGTAAGACTTTGCTAAAGTATGAGCTTCCCAACTGCAGGTCACAGTTGAAATGGTAGGCAAGACATACATCATCACATCACCATGGTGACAGATCATCACAGAACTTTAAGAGTGAACACAGGCCACCCAATAGGGTCCAAGTAGTGAATTTTTACATGTCCAAGGGTGTCATTAAAGAGAACTTTATTTTTTTGTCAAAAACTCAATCTCACATTCACACATAATTATTCTGTTTATGAAACTATGTGAGAAAAATGACATATATTTAATAGTGAAAGTTTCCCTGTAAAAAGGGACACACCTAACATGGTAAAAATAAAAAGAAATTTCTGCCTTGATTTAAAACACTATAACCACCAATGTATAGAGTTTTTGAGTTATCAGGCACTCCCTGATCTAATAAACAATTGCTCCTGAAAATCAACAAACAATACTTTAAATTCATTGTGTCTCTCTAAGGCACATTAATTGTCAAATGATATAAATCCTTTTGTATCATGTATGTGTATTTCCTTTTCTGTGTTTAATGAGTTAACAAGATCTGTGATTAACAAAGTCACTGATCCATTTCCTTGTCACTGTATAAGGAAAGAATGACTAATCTCTGAGTACTTTTTTTTAAAGGATTGTTATAAGTTCACTATTTGTCTGATGGAAAGTATATAATTAATATTATTAATGCAGAGTTTCAGATGACATCACATTCTAGGATAAAACATGTATTGGCTCATATGTGAACAATCAGTCACATCACTCTTATAATTTAGTCATGAATATTGTCACCAGACCCACATGGGGGGTTCATGCTGCTCACTGCACAGAAAGCCAATTACTGAGAAAAGGGGGAGTGTCAAGGAGGTAAGGATTTACTGCAGGAGATGAATCTGCTGGGAGGGGGAGGCAGAGACTGCCTCAAACCTGCCTTCCTGACCAATAGGTTAAGGGGGGTTTAGGGCGGCGCCTGTGGCTCAAGGAGTAGGGCGCGGGTCCCATATGCGGGTTCAAACACAGCTCTGGCCAAAAAACACACACACAAAAAAGGGGGGGTTTCTTGGAGACGAAAATGAATAAAACACGAGGGAATGAATATCATTAGGTGTTTGGGGTAGAGTGTGGGGCACGCAAGTGTAGTACTAGTACATACATCCCATGAAGAAAATACGATGGATACGGCCTGCCCAAGGTGGGGATCATAGGATTATAATGAGCTGGTAGTTAATATTAGACATTTTTTCAGTCTCAGGCACAGGCTCCCTGGATCCTTGGGCACAATCTGTGGTAGTGGGTCACTTGTCTTTTCTGAACAAAGGCACCGTAAGGCTTTGTAGTTATCTCATGGCTGCAAAGTTTCCACTGCAGAGTTTCCACTGTTCCTCAGGGAAAGAAACTATGGGGAACATATCATTGGCACAGAAAGTTACAAAGTTCTGGTTAGCAAATCTTACTGGCCTGGAATTTGAACCACAAGGGAACTACAAAAAAAATAATTCTTTAATTAGAATCTTTATTGCTTAAGGAGCCAGTTACAATATTGGGCATAGGAATGAGTTAACAAGATCTGTGATTAACAAAGTCACTGATCCATTTCATAGAAAAGCCCCAAACCAAGGAACAAGTGAAATTATTAGGATAAAAAAAAGAAATAATTGCCTTATTTAAAACAAAGCAGCTTCCCAGAAAGACAGAAGACACTACAGTGTAAAATCCCCATCACTGCTGGGTTCTTCCCAGAACTGCAGGGCTAATAAATAAGTCACTGATGAGGGACAACAGCTGCGTTAATATAAAGACTTCTGTATGTCTCTAGGAATTAAGTAGTTGAGGGGTGTGGGAAGGAAAAGGTGATGTTCTAAACAGGACTTTTAATGTTCCTCAGCTGGATAAAAATTATGTATATATGTGTGAGTGTCTTACATATGCATATATGTGTGTGTACATGAGCACACATATACACGTGTGCGTGTATTTATGTACACGCATGAATGGATGTGTAAGAGAGAGAGATACATCATTGAATGCCAAAAGGGTGGAGAATATGAAAACGAATTGGGGAATGTATTAAATGCGGAACAACATTTGAAAGGCAAGAGCAGTTCAGACTCCCATTTGTAGACAACTGTTAGACTGAGCAGGGAGCTTTCCTTCCTGCTGCCTCCTGAGTATCCACATTAAAGGAACAATTAATAAGCGAATGTAGGCAAAGTCTTTAGAAAGCTTTGCAGCAGTATCAGCGCTATATGACTGCTTGTTTAATACATCTGGAAGGATGTGCAGATTCTAACTGTTGCTACTTCCAGAGGCAGGACCTGGTAGGCCGCATAGGAGGGAAGGATGGAACCCAAATTTTAATGTACACGCTTTTGTACCTTTTGATGTTGTTACAAGTGTGTTATTCTTGTGCTCTTGGTATGAAATTTTCTTTAGAAAAAGCCTCCTCCTCCCCTAAGATAGGAGAAAACAACCATTTTATTTTGCTCATGGTTCTCAGGGACAGGGACTCAGACAGGAGGCAGTGGAGATGGCCCTCTCCTGCCCACTGATGTGTCTGGGGACCTCAGAGGAGGCTCACTCACTGAGGTTGAATCTACAGCAAGGGGTTGGGATCTTCTGGAGGTGGCCTAACTCACAGGTCTGCACTGGAGTGTGGGTTTGGCTGGAGGACATACAGGTCCCCAATGTGGCCTGAGCTTCCTGGCAGCAGAGAAGGCCAAGGGCATTCAGAGCTCTGATTTGCTGGTCAATGGCTGCACAAGTGAGTGATTCAAGGGAGCCAGAAAGAGTCTCTTGGCCTTTGAAAACATGACCTTGGAAGATACACCGTCTCACTTTCGGCCTGGGTTTAAATCCCAGCATGGACATTTCCTAGGGAGCAACCATGGTTTCCTGTATGGACCTGTCCTCATCAGTGTTCCTCCTGAGATTAGGAATTATTCATTTCCACTCACATGGACTGGAGAGAATCCTCCAGGGAAAGCCCATGCCTTTTCCACAGGGGTCCTCCACACTTACTTTGGGGCCTTGGACAGGACTACAATTTGCCATTTACTTTCATTAAGTAACCGAGAGAACAAAAGACCTCTGTGAGTAAGGCACAGCATAATTGAAGCTACAGATTTATGAATGTGTTTTACAGTTTTGTTTCATTTCTAAATTTACAGAGGTGACGCCTTTATCATGTTGGTTGCCTTCAATTGTTTCCATTCTACAGGGAAGAATAGACACTCCAGGGAAGGGAATGGAGGGTCACACAAAACCAAACTGCAGTGCAGCCGAAAGCCAGAGGTCTGTGAAAGGACAGAAACTAAGATTTCACGGTGGGGTGTCTGCCACAAGTGATGCCCAAGGGTGAAGTGAGTGAGCCAGGCAGAGGCTCTTGGCCTTTTTCAACATAACCTGGGAAGACACAGGTGCCTTCCCTCCCTCAGATGTGCCCTGTCGCTCCCTGCAGTGTTCTCTTTTTGACCTGTGATTACCTACTGTGCTCCTTTGCCTCTTCATCATGGACCAGGTGAGTGCTGGGCACCTCTTTTCAGCCTTTTTTTTTAATTTCAAAATATTAAGGGGGAGCAAATATTTTATTTACATGCATCACTTTTGTAATGTGTGAGTTCCAGCTGGAGGTGTGCCCATCACCCAAATGGTGTTCATAGTACCCCACCCCAGAGTGTTTCTTTTTAGCCTATTTTTTTAAATTGCTGTTAATATTTTGTTTTGATACAACTCCTTTGTCATTTGCACATACTGTAAAAATTTCTGTAATTTTGTGGTTTGCCTGGTTAGTTTCCTAAAGGAGACTTTTGTTAAGTCACAGTTTATCAATTTGATGTAGTCCAATTTATCATTTTTTTCTCTCTTATGATTGGGAATATTTGCATCCTCTATATGAAGACATCATCTATTTTAAGGACACGAAAACTTTTTATGCCCGACCTAGGAAGTCTAAAGGTGTCTCTTCCCGTTTAAGTGCAGCTCAAGAAATAGGCTTGATTTTTTCCCTCAATTATTATTTTTTTGCATGTCATATAATATCTAATTGTTTCCATATTTTAAAGTTTTTGTGCAGTGCCTTTTGATATATAAAAGTTTTGCAGTTCATTTAGTTAAATGTATACTTTCAACTTCTGCAATTTTTAAGTTTCCTATTTGTACAATAATGTTCCCCCACAATAAAATACCAAGAAAAACTAGAAAAGGTTATAAGTAACCAACTCAATAAAGTTCAAACAGATAAATAATTCACACTCATGTGTAACTTTTGTATCAATGAAGATAATAATCTTCTGAAAAAGTGAAAACTTTTTTTTTTTTTTTGCTGCTGAGCCTACAAGAGAAACAGGACTACTGAGGTTGGTAGAAAGGTGCATCGCTTCAACTTTTGAAACATAGTCTATCAATACCTATTAAAGCATACGCAAATGTATCTTGGGCTCAGTTATAGCACGTCAAGTTGTCTATACATAGAAATAAAACCACCAGTAGGAATTAGTGTATAAAGATGATTGCCACCACACTACTCAGGGTCACCAAAAACATATTTAACCTAAATATCCATCTGAAAGAGAATGATTAAGGAAATTATGTATGTCTAGTATTATAAAGTATTAAGCCTAATTTTTTATTTTTTTATTTTTCAGAGAATCTCACTTTATTGCCCTCGGTAGAGTGCTGTGGCGTCACAGCTCACAGTAACCCTCCAACTCCTGGGCTTAGGCGATTTTCTTGCCTCAGCCTCCAAAGTAGCTGGGACTACAGGAGCCCACCACAATGCCCAGCTATTATTTTGTTGCAGTTTGGCCGGGACAGGGTTCAAACCCACCACCCTCAGTATATGGGTCTGGCGCCCTACCCACTGAGCCAGACTCACCAGCAATATTAGGCCTAAATTAAAATGAATACATTTGATTTACATTAGTTAGGCTTAACGATAGTTCATCGTGCACTATAAAGAGAGAAAAGCAAATGCGGAAACAGCAGGATTGAAGAACATCCTGATAACAAAGGAAAGATGGCAGACCATCAAAGGATAACCAATTGAAAGCAAGTCACAAAACACAGAACCCATAGGAAAAAATAAAACAGTTTGACTAAGTAAGAATTAAAGCTTTTGGACATGAAAAGACAACATGAAATTAAAACGCAAGACACAGCCTTAAAGAATTTACTATTTATATGTAAATGAAAACAAACAAGATCTCTGAAGAATATCTACAAATTAATTTATAAATTGGCTAAAGCACCAAATTAACAAAACATATAAATAGCTAATAAATATATGCAAATATATAAAAATGGAGAAACTAAAAATAAATTTACTTTTCAATTGTTCAATTGATGAAAATTAATTACGATTGATAATATACTCTGTCATTATTAAAGAAAACTAGATGCTACATCTAAAGGTGAACATACAGGCATGTCCAGTCGAGTGTTATTGATAATAGCAAATAATTGCTACCAATGTGAATATCTCTCAGTAGAAAAGTGGCCAAATTATAGAAAATAATCCTATGGAAAGTAGCACAACTCTTAAAAAGAATGAGGGAGAACTATGAGTACTGGCAGGCAAAGATTTCCAATGTATATTTTGTGTGAAAAAGTCAGTCACAGAATAATACTAAGGGAGGACTGCACATTAGGTAAAAAGATGTGCGTGTCTACAAAAATTACTGGAGTTTATGCTTTCAACTGCTAAAGCTATTTCTCTAAAAACTTCATGAGAGTAGAAAGACGAATGTGTTGTCAGTGTAGAGTAATATATTTATTCTATAGACAGAGCATTGTGTGAATCTTCAGAACAATATGATGAATATGTGTTCCTATGCCATTTATTAAACACATTTTAATATAGTTTGTTGATTTACTTATAAAAGTTGTATTTTTAAACCTGTGTATAATCCAACATAGAGATAATTGTTCTTTCTGATATTTCTTCTTTTTGATAAATTGAGAAAAAGAAATAATTCTCATTCAGAATGTCAAAATAAAACAGAAATTAGGACACAGAAACATATATTAAAGTAAAATATGCCAATAACTAAATTATTATGATAATCTAAAATTAGATTGATAACTGTTGTAAACTCTGAGAATATATTTTAAAAACTAAATTATATACTTTATGTAAATGAGTTTAATGATATGTGAATTATATTTAACAAGGCTGTAATAATATCAGTAGTTTGATGTTCTGGTAATTAGTGTGGGATGGATTTATGACAAAACTAATAATTTCTAGCATATTCAAAACTATTTACAACAGATATGTCTGGCTCACTCTCCTCCTCAACTACTGGGAAATAGTTTTCTTTTCTAAATCCTTAAGATCACGAGATGAAAGTGATTTGGGAGAAGTCATGTTGTATATATGAGGAGGTTGCTAGGTGAGGCAGAGTTGGGAGAGGTGTTCCTTTTAGTTTATATTTCAGATTAATATGCAGGTACAAACAATTAGGTGACAATGTTTGCCTTTCTTAGGCAAAGTCCAAGGTGCAGTTCAGCCCTTCACCCGGGATGTGTGCCATATACCTTTATGTTGTGTCATTAGGTGAGAGCACACCAATACCCCTCCCTACTTCCTTCTCAACCCTCCCTTCCACCCCTCAACTTGAATTTAATTGTAGGAGTATAGTTGTTCATCTATTGGTTTCATATTAGTATTGTGTACATTGGATGCTTACTTTTCCATTCTTAGGATACTTTCTTAAGTAGAATGTTCTCCAAATCCATCCAGGTAAGTAAAAAAGATGTAAAGTCTTCATCTTTTTATGACTGAATAGCCTTCAATGGTATACATATACCACAGTTTATTTATCCATTTATGGGTTGTTGGGCACTTAGGTTGATTCCACAAATTGTTGATTATGAATTGAGCTGTGATAAACATTCTAGTGTCAATGTCCTTAAAATAAAGTTATTTGTTTTATTCTGGGTAAATACCCAGAAACAGGACTGTGGGATCAAATGGAAGGTCTACTTTTAGCTCTTGGAGGATTCTCCATACTTCTTTCCAGAAAGACTATATTAATTTACAGTCCCACCAACAGTGTAAAAGTTGGACTTTGTGGTGTGGACTATTATCTCTGGTATTAGGCAATATTTTGGGGTAGTTTTGATTTGCATTTTTCTGACAATTAGGGAAGGTAAGCATTTTTTCATATGTTTGTAGGCAATTCTTCAGAGAAGGTTATGTTCGTGTCTCTTGTCCAATGATAAACGGGATTGTTTCATTTTTTTCTGTTGATTAATTTGAGTTCTCTGCAGATTCTGGTTATCAGCCCTTTGTCAGATTCATGACATTCACATATTTTTTTCCATTTTGAAGGTAACCTGTTTGTTTTAATTGTATGTCCTTAGCTGTGCAGAAGCTTTTTAGCTGAATTAAGTTCTATTTATTTATTTTTTGTTGTTCCTGCAATTACCAATGAAGTCTCCTTCATAAAATATTTCCCTAGGCTGAGATCAGTAAGAGTTTTTCCCACAATTTCTTCTGGAGTTTTTAACATTTCATGTCCTATATTTAAATACTTTATTCATTGTTAATCAATTTTTTTATGTCAGTCTTGAGAATAGTCAGTGAGAATTGTCAGTCTTGTTTTAGGATTTTACATGTGGTTATCCAGTTCTCCCAGCACCATTTATTAAATAAGAATCATTTTCCCCAATGTATGCTTGGTTTGGTTTATCAAAGATCAGATGGTTGGTTTTTTCTGTAGGTTTTGTGTCCTGTTCCACAGATCTATGCCTCTGTTTTTGTGTCAATGCTAGGTTGTTTTGACCACTATTGACTTGTAGTGTGACCTGAAGCCTGGTAAAGCGATGCCTCTGGTTTTGTTTGTTTATTTCTAAGAATTTATTGACTATATGTGTTTTTTTCTGGTTCCACACAAAATGAAGTACTATTTTTTCAAGGTCTTCAAAGTATGATGTTGGTAACTTAATGGGTATTGAATTAAATCTATAGATCACTTTGTGTAGTATGGACATTTTAACTATGTTGATCCTTCTCAGCCAAGAGCATGGTGTGTCCTTCCATTGTTATTTTTTTCTGTTTCTTTTCTTGGGGTTTCATAATTCTCTCTGCATAGATTCGTCACCTCTTTTGCTAGATACATTCCCAAGTATTCCATTTCCTTTGAAGCTTCTGCTTAACTGTTACTGGAATATATGAAGGCTTCTAATTTGTAGATGTTGATTTTATAACCCAATAAATGCTGTATTTCTTTACCACTTCAAAAAGTTTGTGGTTGAGTCTCTGGGTCTTTCTAAGACCATATCGTCAGCAAAGAGTGAGAGCTGGACTTCCTCTGTCCCCATTTGGATATCTGTAATATCCTTTTCTTGTGTGATTACATTGTCTAGAGTTTCCAGAACTAGAATACAGCTACACATCAAAAAAAATTATACATTATGGTGGTGCCTGTGGCTCAAGGGAGTAGGACACCAGCCCCATATGCCAGAGTTGGTGGGTTCAAACCCAGCCCCAGCCAATAAAGAAATAAATAAATAAATAAATTATATATATATATATATATATATATACACACACACACACACACATACATATATACATCCTGATCAAGTAGGCTTCAACTCAGGGATGCAAGTGTGAATTAATTTTCACAAATTCATAAATGTAATTCACCACATAAATAGAAGCAAAAACAAAGGCCATATGATCCTCTTATTTATTTATTTATTTTATTAAATCATAGCTGTGTACATTGATATGATCATGGGGCATCATACACTAGCTTCACAGACCGTTTAACACACTTTCATCACACTGGTTAACATAGCCTTCCTGGCATTCTCTCAGTTACTGTGCCAAGACTCTTACATTCCACATTTACCAAATTTCACATATACCCTTGTAAGATGCACCACAGGTGTAAAGCATTTGACAAAATTGAGCATCCTTTTCCGACAAAAACCCTTAAGAAATTAGACATAGATGGGACATTTCTTA